>NC_141766.1:10197318-10902318 GCF_982258835.1 Parasteatoda tepidariorum | reverse complement strand
TTCTTTACCTTAAACTGCATGGTTAATTGGAAAGACAGACTGATGTCGGTTATTTTACAGTAGTTTTAGAATGAAAACTGTAACAGTATATATCATTACGTAATTTTATCCTAATATATTTAGGCGATTAGAAAAGCTTACAAACATTTTCGTAGACCTAAAAATAAACCAAACATTTTATAAATTATATAAAGGAATAAATGCGCAATGGTATTTCTTTGCGACGTTCTAATAAAATTACCATTTTTACCATGTTTTGAATACATTTGAATATTACAGGATCAGTAATAATAGATGTGCAGTGAAACAGAGTGATGACAAATTGCAATGCAGAGGGATGCTATAAGCAAATCAAAAATCTACTTTAAATCGTTCAAAAAACAATCATCGCGAAAGCCTTGAAATTGTAAATGCAGTTCTGCGTTCGGAATAACAAATAATGTAGAATAAAGAATCTAGTGCATTGTATGGAATCTTCGTGAATTATTTATGCTCCAGCAGAGGTAAATTTTATCGCCAAATCAAAATAAATCCTTTACAACACAGTGAAATCACAGCAGATGCAATTCTAGAAATAAAAGATGTTAAATTTACTGTCGTTCTTAATTGCTGTCCTTTTGAATTAATATTATTCATTTATTTTATTCGAACAATATTTGCTGTCTTATCTGTGCTTTTTTTTGTTGAAGTTGTAGCTTTTACAGTCAAATGCGTTTTTTTATACATAAATTTTTAAAACTAGTGTAATAATTTTGAACCTTAAATGTTGACGGTAATTATAATCAAATTTTTTGTAATGACTATATATAATTTCGTAAAACAATTCATATGATAATTAATTATCATTCAAATGCAAACTTTTGAATAAAGATTGATCTTAAAGTGTTTGACTAATCGGCAATTCTGAATTATATATGATATAATAATATTATGAAGTAATGAATTAATAATGTAATGTGAATGAATTAATTGATATTGATAAATATAATAGTAATGGTAAATTGAATTATTGGGTTACGCTCTTCTAAATGGTGGTTAGATCATCCATCTGGGGACCTAAAGGTCTTTGGTTCCATTCCCACCCACGGCAAAAAAAAAATATTTTGCATTTCCCACCACATTGATGACCACATACTGGGAATACGTAAATCACTCACTCCTCAACAGATGGCAGCAATAAACTACATCTACTTGATCCACGGTTCATTTTGATACGGTATACACTATATTCTGGGCATGTACTATCTTATATTCTACCGCTTTACCATATTCCACCCTACTGAAGGAAAGTCTGTTCTATGCAAAGATTTTAAGATCGGTTTCGTTGCAAAAAATTTCTATCAGCATGTTTTTTCCTGTTTTTTTTAAATTTATTTATTTATTTTTTTGATGCATGCAGAATTTTAATGGTCACTTGACAGCCAGAGAAATTGAGCAGTATTTCAGTAATTTTTTTTAAAGTGTTTTAAAATGGGGGAAAAATAAAAATCAGATATTGATTATTATTAAAAAATAAACTTTAAAATTGCAAAATATAAATTAAAAATACATAAAAATTATGTGAAGTAGCTAAGAGTCTAATGAATTATGCCATAACAGAGACATTTAGGAATATTTATGAGTTGTTTTAAGCAAGCTTTTGATATGCTCTTAATTAAAAAGAAAAAAATTATTCTAGTAATGCAAAAGAGTAAAAAGTAAAGCAAAATTAAAAGAAAGTCATCAACAACCTTTTTTATTGTTATTTGATGACGTATGTTGCTTAATTATTGCTCTTTCCATCTCAAGATAAACAATATTTTTGCATCCATTTATCACTTTTAGTTTAAGAAAATAAATATAAATATAACTAGGGGTCTATTTTTCATTATACATTCTTTTTAAAGAGAGTAGCTAAACTGCATACTTCTTTAGTTATTTCATTTTAACTGTTGTTAAGCCGCTACTACTTTGACAAGTTTTCTAAAACAAACTAAAATAAAGCTTTTTTAATACTTTAGTGCACCTGAGTTAAAATTATTTGTTTAAGTGTGTAAAGGGACAAGAAGATTTAATGATGTAATAATTATAGTTCCTACAAAAACTTTTCGTGGAATGCGTTTAAACAATTTACTCCAGCATGTTTCAGATAAAGTAAATATTTTTTTTAGTGAATTCCATGTTATTCTGGCATATTTATTTCTGTAAACAACAATTAATGTAAATAGTATGTTAAGCAAGACAATAAAATGAATGTTAGAGCAGAATGAATAAGCTGTAATAAAAAAATTAAAATATAGCTATGCTTAAAACTGTGTCCATATGCTTTAGGGTCATTTACCTTTAATTGGTTTTAAATTCTTCGTCTACCAGCTATCGAAATTTTTGGCATCCATACCAAAAATATCAAGTGTTTTTAAAAAAATTTTTTTAATGATACCAAATAGAGTTTCGTAAATTCCTCATAGTTTTTCAGAATATTTTATGTCATCAAAGATAAAAAAAATCTGGTAAAATTACCGTAATGTATGATATTGACATTTCTGGTAAAAAAATCCATAATTCTGGTTAATAAGACCAAAATATAGGTATTTAAACTATTCATTTTCTAATTTTTGCATTCATATGGTAATGGCTTACCGGAAATTATAGTTTTCAAAATTATAGTTCTTATTACCACACATTTAGTAAAAAATACAAATATGAAAAGTAAATTTAACCGAACCGGTTTAAATTTGTCCTGACGATTTGTTGTCTTTTGAATTAGTGTTTTTTGAAAAAATATTTATGAACATTAAAAATATCCTAAAACAGAAAAATAGATCTTGGAAAATAAAGGACAAACTTCGTTTTAATAAATAAGACATTGTTAAATAGATCAAATAAAAAGTTTATTGTTATCTCAAAATTTAACCGAACTTCAGAGCATGACATAAAACCATTTATTCAGTTAAATCTTATTTTCAGTTTTGTATTTTTTACTAAATGTGTGGTAATAGGAAGTATAATTTTGAAAACCAGAATTTCAGGTAAACCTTTACCATATGAACGGAAAAATTACTAAATGAACGGTTTCATTTCCGTATATTTAATAAACCAAATTTTTGTTTTACTAGAAATGTCATAACCATGCAGTTTGGTAATTTCAGCAGAATTTTTTTTCCATTTAGCTTTGCGCAAAAATGCCAGTTGATTTTCTGAAACTTTTGCCCGTTTATTTAGGGTGCGAATGCTATGGAAAGAAAAAACTACAGTTTAAATTAAGAAAAATAATATAACTGTTTTGTCAATCTTTAAAGTCACTTAAACTACATAATAAACATATCTCGAAAAATTACAGTAAAAGGCCCTTGCCCTCTAGGGTGGCAGTTCTTTTTACCGTAAGATCTTACGGGCCAAAAAAAATCAGATGCACCGTAATTTAATACAGTATTGTTTATCAAACCACTGTACCTCAGTAAATTTTACTGTAAAAATTACGGTATAAAGCTTTACCATAATTTTTCAGGAATTTTTTATACAGCGTATATTGTAGTCCATGCGTTAAAGTGCAATAAAAAGAAAAAACTAAAATTTAAAATACAAAATATAGCCATTTTTTCTGAGTTTAAAAAGTGTACGAAAACGTAGAATAAATGTTGTTGAGGAAAAACGTCCGGACGATTTATTGTGTTTTGAATTATTGTTTCTTGAAGAAATATTTATGAACATTAAAAATATCCTCTAACAGAAAAGCAGATCTTGGAAAATAAAGGACAAACTTCGTTTTAATAAATAAAGCATTGTTAAATGGATCAAATAAAAAGTTTATTGTTATCTCAGTAATTCATAATTTTGCAAATTCCTTGCAAACCACCTTTTTTATATGTGTAAGTTCTTCTTCAAATCAATAGCATTTAATTAAGGACAAACTTCGTTTTAATAAATAAAGCATTGTTAAATGGATCAAATAAAAAGTTTATTGTTATCTCAGTAATTCATAATTTTGTAAATTCTTTGCAAACCACCTTTTTTATATGTGTAAGTTCTTCTTCAAATCAATAGCATTTAATTTGCTTCTTATATTTTCGGTGAATCTTAGTTCAAAGACTATTTAATATAAAATTGCTTGTTTTCGTAAACGTAAAAATTTATTTATGACAAATTGCCTGTGGGTTTATACACCAGAAATAATAAAAATAATAGATCTTACTTTCATCTTGGTCTTAATCTTTTATTTTGTTTTACATTTTATCATTTTTATCAAAAAACAAATAAATTCATCGGCTTTTTATGGTTGGACTTAAATCCATCATAATCCCTTATGAATATGTTTTTATTAATCCAAATATATTATAAATAGAAGTACATATTTTCACTCCCCTTAAAACCAATCTTTTTATTTTCCGATTTTTGCAACTCAACAAGTTTCCTAATTCATCAGAGTAATTAGTTTTATTAGACAAATCATTATGCTCCAGCTAATCGCGCCTTTAAAGATAGTTTCTTTCTTTTAATTTTCTTTTCTTTTTTTTCTTTGCAAAATTATAGATTTGTTTCATATAGTTTATGTATACAGGAGAACACGGTGTCACAAACACTGAGGGGGTTGCAAATCATACGCAGTGTACAAAGACAGTAAGCAAAAATGATGTTTCATATTTTTTTTAATTTTTTCATACTTAATGCAATTTTATGACCAGTGCTAGTAAAAGACGCTCAAAAATTTTGCCAGACTGTAGTAAGGCTTGTTGCAAATTCCTTTGACATTTTTGAGAAGGGGGCCCACTCCATGAAGGTTCCATGCAATGGTCAAGATTCTCACCAAAACGTTAGACATCAACTGCAGTAGTGTTGGTCATTAAGTGTATAATGTGTGAAAGCATTTATAAACAGCTGTACAAATATATGTACAATTTCTTAATTTATAACCGTCATAGAACAGCCGACCCGAATTTGAGCTTACGACAATCAATAGCCTTGTAATTTTGAACCCAATCCAGAAGACAAAGGGAATTCCTGGATCAATTCCCCCAGAGATATTGATTTCTTATGGGAACTTGGGGGGTTTCGTGACAATGACAGATTTAATGTGCACTAGTCGCCATTTAATACACAGGGATTCTTCAGTAAGCTGGACTCGAAAGTCTGTTTTCACGAACACGCGTCCAACGCCTTACCAACCCGGTTATTCACCCATATATGCATAGTTCTAATTTTATTTTACGACTACTAATGCTTAACTCCGTTGCCTTTTAATTTTGAGCCCAATCTAGAAGACGAGGGCACTCCTGGATTGAATTTGACTTCGTGGAGAACTTTTGATGGAATTAATCCGCATTTGCGTTTTATGGAGAGGAAAACCACGAAATCCTCCCACAGTTAGCCAGATGGCAAGAGGACTCTAACCCATAATCCGTCAACCACTGTGGATATTTTACGTCAGCACTGTGGTCGGCGCAAGCCGGATGCAGAATTTATCGACCAGCTCCTTATTAAAAATCTTGTGGTGTTCAGGCTTATTGCTATTGCATTTTTCATTCTTGTTGCTATAAGCCCACGTAGCTTTGGGCTTATCATAAAACATAAAATTAATTGTGCAATTGGCCTGATTTATTTCAGTTTCTCACCCACAGTAACTCAGGCTTATTAATATTAATCTTATTCAATATTTTGTGCATTGATTGTTGCTATAAGACGAGTGAAGTAAAAAATTTTTCAAAAATAGAATTCTAACAATATATGAAGTCAAAATTATTTCTACGAGTTAAATAAAGATTAAATAACACTTATAATAGGTGTTGTTATTCACTGTTAGAAGGAGAACTCTCATTTTCGACAAGACAACCTTCTTTGAACTGCATTTCGTTATTTTTGACAATGAGATGTGAATTACGTGATTTTTAATGACAAAATTGCAAAACTAAATTACGTGATTTTACGTTTTCACAAAATTACGTGATTTTTGTATGATTACTAAACAATTTTTGCTTTTTGACATGTTTATATGATTAAATGGCATAGGAATTGTATCATAAGATGTATTTTGTATGGTTTGTACACTGTACTACAAGATGGTACAGGGATAAGTGTGATCTGTTGCCGATTTCGATCAATGACAGATTACTTATTCCCTCACATTATTTTTTGTTGTATTTTCTAATCAAATTTTCTAATCAATGATTTTCTAATCGTTATGTTGCATTAAGCCCATGTGTTTGCTGAGATAGTACTATGCTTTAATATCCTCAAACAAGTGGTAATTTCCTTTATTAAACGGAATATTCACAAATTGGAAGAAAATTTCGTGAATTTTGAATATCCAATTCTTACAGCATTCACAAACAAGTTAGCACATAAATTTATGTTTGGTATGTTAATTAAAGATACTTTTCTATTTTAATTAGTTAAAATGGATACTAAATCTTGAGGTGATTCGCTATACTACCTTATGCAAAGCGCTAGCATAACACAAGGCTTATTATAATTAGCCAAAGAAAATTTAGTCTGAAAAATACATAGCATTTTATCTAATCAGCCTTAGGGCATGAAGATCAATTGTAATAAGCCTAAAAATATCAGGCTTAATGGAAAATACTCTTTCTCACCTCATACTCTTTTTCTGAAAAGTAGTATTATTCAATAAACTTACGACATGTAAGGTAAACCAACCAGTGAAGGAACACTACCCAGTGAAGGAACATTTCATATATATTGATTAAAAATAAGAATTTGAAAGTTTTTCTTTAGATTGATTGGTAACAATAGCTTACTGCCAAACAATAGGAAGTCATCTAGCAATGTTTTGGATTACCTGATCAAATAGACTTCTTTGGAAAAATTTTTGAATTTGTTATTATCTCTGCAACACCTTGTTTTTTGGAAAAAATTATAAGGTGAGTGTTTGTATTTATATGTTTGAAGTGGAATTAATTGCATGTAATAGTTTTAATTTTCTCACTGTGAAAAAGAGAATTCAAAATATAGTTATTGAAGTTACGTTTTATTTCTTTTAAGCATCATAGCATAATAAAATACTGAGATAAGGGGGTGTTTATTCACTGGATCACCAAACGATGAAAAACCAGTGAAGGAACAAGTGTTTCTTTACTGGGTTTTTTTCTAAGTTAATGAAAATAAAAGATAAACTTTAATGTTCTTGTACCTTTAGTGATGTTCCGCATCAAAAGTATGTTCAAAATACGAAAAACAACTTCTAACCAGTAAGGGAACAGGCATGTTCCTTTACTGGGCATAGATTTCCCAGTGAATGAATAGTATGTGTTAATATGTTGACAATTTAATTTTCAATTCATGATTACAAAAAAAAGTTAACATTTTCCAAGTATTTACATGTTATAATTTCAAGGATAGGCTTGTTTTTAAATATTTGTAAAGAGCATTAAAAAATAACCAAAATTAAGTGTTCCTTTACTGGGTGTTCATTCACTGGTAAGAGCTGTTCCTTTACTTGGTCTTCTTACAACTTGTTATTTGAACCTCCAAAACTTTAAAACAATATTATGTAAGTTCTCTACAATTTTTTTACATAATTTGCAATTAGTAACAAATATGTTGACATTTAACTAAAATTACGAATTTTGAAATTAATATGATTTTTTAAAAGACAAGCGAAGCTTAAGTGTTCCTTCACTGGTTACTTTACCCTATATGGTTTAAAATTCTATTCAGACAAATATTAGAAAAAATTGCGCCGATTTTTATATCGTTTGATATTTTTTTTTCTATAATATAAAATTACTTGCAACTCTTTTTCCGCCTTCACTTTAATAAAGCCATGAGTTTTTCTAGGTTAAAATAAATATAAATGTACTCATTACTAAAGCTCCTCAAGTTAAGAAACAAAAATTCTTTCTTTATTGCGTATAATTTATTTAATTAACTTAACCAAAATAAATACAACAGACGGTGAAAATATTTATAAGAACTATAAGATAGTTTTATATTTTTATCTTTTTTTTCTGTTTTTAATCTGGAAGAAGACGATAAAACTGACGAGTCTCTGGCATCTTTTTGTTACTATCTTTATCTTTGAGTTATTTTTATAGTTTCTCTTGTTCTGAGAAATTTAATAGTTTTCTCTACAGGTTTTTTTTCCTTCCTGATATTGATAAGTTGTAAATTAAAAATTCTTGTATGAAGTTTCGTCCCAGACTAATAAATTATGGATCATGTTGAGAAAAATGAGAGAATTGTTTTTGAATATTTAAGTCAATTTTATTTTGTATTTTTTAAAATTCATCTTTGCGTTATTAAATTTATATTTTATATTTTAATTTGCGGGAAGCTAGACAAATTTAAGTGTCTGAAATAAATATGAATGAAGTTTTTAAACCTCTTTTGTTGTGCGTTTTTAGCAAAACTTTAATTATTCATTTACTTAAAAAGTCGTTCAAATTGATTTCAACTGGACAAAATTTTTGAGCGTCTATTAATATTTTTACTTTTTAAAAGTGTCAAGTTGGTATTAATTATAGGTGATAAAGACTCGAAAATGCAATTAATATTTTATTACTATTAATATTAAATGTCATTAATTATCTACAAAATCAACATTATTTACGAGAGAGAAAGAGAGAAACGATTCAAAATGCTGAATATTTTATTACTTTTATTAATACATGTTACTAATAATTACTATTAATATTATATATCACTAATAATAAAAAAAATCTATGTATTTGGGAGAGAACGATCTAAAATGCTTATATTTTATTGATATTTATTACTATTAATATTAAATGTAATTAATACTCGGAAAAAAGAATTAGATTTACGAGAGAAAGAATCGACTCAAAATGCTCAATATTTTATTGCTATTATTACTATTGATATTAAATGTAACTAATAATCTGAAAAAAATCATTATTATTACGAGGGAAAGAAATGACTCAAAATGCTAAATATTTTATTACTATTATTACTATTGATATTAAATGTAACTAATAATCTGAAAAAAATAATTATTATTACGAGAGAAAGAAATTACTCAAAATGCTCAATATTTTATTGCTATTATTACTATTAATATTAAATATATATAATAATCTGAAAAAATCCTTATATTTACTTATAGAAGGAAACAACTCAAAATGCTAAATATTTTATTGCCTTTTTGAATGTAATTAATAGTCTGAAAAAAAGCCTGTATTTACTAAAGAAAAATACAACTTAAAATGCTAAATATTTCATGCTGTTATTACTATTAATATTTATTATAATTAACATACTACAAGATCAATGAATATACGAGAAAAAAACGACTGAAAATGGTCATATACTATTATTACTTTTAATATTAAATGACCTTAATAATCTGCAATTTTTATGAATTAACATGAGAGAAGTAATTAAAAATGCTTTATTCTAAGACTAGTATTACAATTTATATTACATGTCATTAGTAACTTAAAAATTCAAAAAATCTGCAACAAAGAGAAAGGTCTCAAATGACTTTCTTGAAGGAGAAAAAAATATAAAAGAAAAATTTTTAGCTCTTAAGAGATGGATGGTGTAATAAAGGATGTAATGAGGTGCAATACTGTTCGAGAACTAATTTGTTATAATGAACTAATTAAAATGTGTTTAAATGTAAAAAAGCTTTGAATCAAATGGTTTTAATTGATGAAATGAGCTAATTAAAATATTACAATGATTGAATTGTAATAAAATATTTACTTATCGATTTTACATTTGTTTTATTCCATGAAAAGAATTAACATATTTATTTATTTTACCGTAAAAAATGCACTAGATGGCATAAAAATTATGACCGGATTTATTTTTATTAAAAAATTTGATGTAACTTCTTATATAAACATACTGATAAATAATAATTAATTCTGGAAAAATAATTAATAATTTGAATCAATTGAAATAATTATGCGATTTAATTCTATTACATGAATAATAGGAAAGTTCTATTAACTCTCAGAAATTAATTTTATAACAGTAATTAGTTTTATTCAATTAAATAAATAATAATTCATCTTTATTAAAATGATTAACGCATTTTATTGAATGAACAGACCTTTTTATTATGTGATTGACAAGTTGAATTCCTAAACAGGTTTACATATTTTGCTATTTTTTATATTTTAGAGGATTAGATATTTCAATAAGCTTAGAAAATTATTTCTCATAATTGTTATATAGTTGGATAATCTCCAAGAGAAGAAAGGAGAGTTATTGAAAGTGAGAAACTACATATTAAAACGTAGCTACATTTTTTACTACGTAGCAGTTATAATTTATTTTCCCAGCTGATAACAGCTTTGTGACCTTGAATTTACAATTAAAGAGAAAAATTTGTAATCTACCGGCTCAGCGTAGTAGTCGCATATTGCGTTACTGGCATATATTTATACAATATATGAGTACTCTAAGAAAAAAATATTGTCAAAACTACCAGAATATGGTAAAATTTATCTTGTTTTTGGCTCTATGGGAACACCAAAACACCCGGTAATTTTTACTGAAGCGCTTTGTTAATAATTTTGTCACGATTAACAATAAAATATCGTTTAATATGTGATAAAATTTGGTAAATGCCGCAAAATTTAGTAATTTTATCACTATACTATAGAGTACGGCATAGAAACCATTTATTTGGTCAAATTTACTTTTCAGTTTTGTATTTGTTACTAAATATGTGGTAATAAGAATTATAATTTTTAAAACCAGAATTTCCGGTAAACCGTTATCATATGAATGGTAAAATTACCAAATGTATGGTGTAAATACCAAATATTTTGGTATCATTAACCATGTTTCATTTATTTATTTACTTTTCTTTCATAATGTTTTTCTCCTTGAAGATTAAAAGTATTTTTAGAAAATTCCAGAATCTAATTATCAAAAGTATGAAATGTTTTTGTTTGTAAGCATACCATAAATTTTGCTTGCATTAGCTTTCTATATTTGTTAAAGGTTTTAGTTTTAAATATTGGTGTTCGTTTAACAGTAAATTGATTAACAAATCAGCAGCAATCTCAAAAAGTGACAAACTGATATAATAATGAAAAGTGAAGCGTCAAAGTGTCAAACTAAATTAATTCTTTCATCTTAACTGATAAAAGAATTAACTATGCAAGTTGGTTCTTTTTTTTTCTTTTAAGATAATAGTTAAGGTGAACGTATACTTTCGTTAACGTTCTTATAAAAATATTCATAGTTTAATGTCATAGTTATGTTATTGTTAAACATAACTTGAAAATATATTTCAAATTAGTAAAAAATTACTTCATTTTCTGGAAGTGATAAAAAAAAATTATATGATATATGACGAAAACATGCAACAATAAAATATTATGAATTTTCGCTATATATAAAATGAATTAAAGTTATTACGAAATTTTTTTTAAAAAAATGATTAATGTACAAAACGTAAGGCAATGTTAAAAAAAAACTTCAACATTATTTTTCTTTTAATATTTTTCTATAATTCGTATTAACTCTTCTTGCCTTTATTCCTTTTAAGTAGGTAATTGGATAAATTTTAAAAACGTTGCAGAGAAAGAAATTCAATTACTGATTTTTTTGAGGTTGAATTTTTTTTTTAAGTAAAAAAAATATAGTCGTAGAAACTAACCTATTTCATGTAAAAAGGAATACGTTTAGTTAGTTGTATGTTCGTAAACGAAACAATATAAATTGTAGAATAGAAATTTCAATTAACTTAGAAGCTAAGAAATTAAAAGTTCTAGAGTTAGGAAGAGCAGAAACGATGACGCATTAAGAGGAAACGATTACATTAAATGAGAACAGAAACTTTGAACAACATTGAACATTTAACTTTGAACAATATTATGGACAAGCGCTCGATGGCGCTTAACCTTACTATTGTGCAAAGCATAGCGTTTGTCTTGCCTTAATCTTTATTAATGTAAAATAGACACTATGTGAAACCTCATTATATGATTTAATCTTAAACTGCAGTCTTTGATTTCCCTGAAGTACTTTCCCAAAAAACATATATGCAATTGTGAAAAGAACAAGAAAATTCTCAATGCGATTGAGTTGCGTTCACCGACCACAATACCGACATAATTATTTGTTAGAGTGTTTTTGGTAAAATAACAGAGTTTTTGCTTAAATTACCGAGTGTTCATAAAATAACAGAGTTTTTTTTTAAACAGCTGTACTTATCTGCTGAAAGAACAGGTGTCCGTTTTTAAATAACAGTATTTTTCTGTGAAATAAACGTGAATACCAGCTGACAGTTTTTCCCTAAGATTAAACAGATATTTTATAGAGTAAGTACCTTCCTATATCTCTAAACGAATATTTATGACTCGAGCTTATTCCGTGCATGGTTATGATTCAAAAGTTAATTATATAAAAAATAAATAAATAAAACCATTATAAAAAACTTTTTTTTAAAGCACAAACTATTATTGACTAAATATCTATCACTTCTTTTCAAATATCATGTGAATTTTACATACGAATCATAGTTATAAAAAATGATATACTCGCTGCCTATGGAAGAGTGTCTAGATATTGAAGATACTCAACATCAGTATCTGGTCTACACAAAAAAGATTCTCTACGTTGCGGCAGAGTTGCATACACCGATCACAATACTGACATAATAATTTGATAGAGTGTTTTTGTTAAAATAATAGAGGTTTTGTTAAAATTGTAGAGTTTTCGTATAAATAACAGAGTCTGTATTTTAAAACAGCAGTTTTTATCTGAAAAAACAGGCGTCTGTTTTTAAACAGCAGTATTTTATTTGTGAAATAAACGTCAACACCAGCTGATATTTTTTCCCCCGTAAATTTAACAGATTTTATTTAATAGTGTAAGTACTTTCCTAGCTCACTAAACGAATGTTTATGAATGGAGTTTCTTCCATGCATGTTTATGATTCAAAGGTTAATCATATGAAAAATAAATGAATGAAAACACTTAAAAAAAAAGCACAAACTACTATTGAATAAATATCTATCACTTCATTTCAAAGGTCATGCGAATTTTACGTATGAATCATAGTCACAACAAATGACAGTATTTTATTTGTGAAATAAACGCCAATACCAGCTGATAGTTTTTTCTCCGTAAATTTAACAGATTTTATTTAATAGTGTAAGTACTTTCCTAGATCACTAAACGAATGTTTATGAATGGAGTTTCTTCCATGCATGTTTATGATTCAAAGGTTAATCATATAAAAAATAAATGAATGAAAACACATTTTTTTTAAAAAAAAGCACAAACTGCTATTGAATAAATATCTATCACTTCATTTCAAAGGTCATGTAAATTTTACGTCTGAATCATAGTTACAAAAAAAGACTTACTCGCTGCCTATAGATGAGTGTCTAGATATTGGAGAAAGCTCAACATCAGTATCTGGTCTATACAAAAATGATTCTCTACGCTGCGGCAGATTTTGTAACACAAGTCCTGTGTTAGAACTCGACGACGCTTCTTTTTCGTGCGACTCATCTTGAGTATCAAAACTGTAAATAAAATTAGTTGCAAATTAGCAAATTGTTTGTAAAGCAAATATTTCACTCTAAAAATTAAATGAAATATAAAAAACAGAGATAAACGATACATGTTTTTATAATTTCAATAAAATACATCATCATAATTATTTCACTTTCTTGATATACACTTTCTATAGAAATAGTTATAAATTGAATTAAATGAATCATTTTATTTTAAGAAAAAAATGGTTAAGGAATGATAGTATCTTACAAAACCCTGATTTACCAACCAAACACCCTGATATACCAACCAAACACCCTGATTTATCAACCAAACACGCTGATATACCATCCAAACACCCTGATATACCAACCAAACACCCTGATTTACCAACCAAACACCCTGATATACAAACCAAATGTAATATTATTAACATATCTTTTTAATTACTGAAAATTTCATACTTCAATATGGATCGCATTAATTGAAGCGATTCAAATAACAGTGTGTATTTTCAAGAAATAATGCATTATATTTATGTTTTTTTTTCAGACAATTGCGCCCCCAAGAGTATATTTTCGTAAAATGGGAAATACGCATTTTTTTTCAACAAACTTAGCATACTTAATTAGTTTTGACACTAAAATATTCATATAATATATAGTTGATTGGTTAAGTTTCTTTAAAACTTGTAGATTTCTTATAAAATAAATCAAAAATTAAAAAAAAAATCGATATTTTTTTTAAAATGAGTGATCATTTTTTAAATGAATGAAATTTATTCCCCAGTGTAATTCGAAATACTGGGTCTTTCGAACGAATGCTAATTCCCTTTGAAAATTTCCTATTCATACGAATGTTGAAATTTTATCGATAATTCGAACATTTGTCCGATTTTCTGGTTAACTTGAAATCTGTTACTATGACAACCAACTATATATATATATATATATATATATATATATATATATATATATATATATATATATATATATATATATATATATATATATATATATATATATATATATATATATATATATATATGCAATAACAGGGCTACAACCCTGTTATCAGTGTTGTATTTAGCTTGAAATAATTGCAGTCTTAAGCCATTATACTTTCTAAACAGGTTTATTTAAATGTAGGCTGGTATTGATAACAATTCACGTCCCCACTCCTGCAAAGGAGGGCGAGTGGACAAAACTCCGGACAATCCCGGAACAGCTTCTCAGGATCACATCAGGATGAAAAGGGAAACGCAAAACTATGCGTTCTTACGTTTTATACCAACACAGATTTGAGGTAAAAAGGCACACTGTCGTACATTCCTTGTAACCTTACGCATTAAGGAAAATCATTTCTGCTTCCTTATATGGAAGTGAAAAAGGGAACGATTCTGAAAATAACTCTTCCCTTGAAATATAAATCTATTTATATTTGAATGGTATGTTTTCAGCCTTGAATTCCCAAAATATAATCTCTCTACGCTTATTCTTTAACAAAGACATTTTATGAAAACGAAAGAGATTTAATTCATTTATTAATACAAAAGTATTTAATTTTCGTATTACCTATATATATATATATATATATATATATATATATATATATATATATATATAATATATATATATATATATATATATATATATATATATATATATATATATATATATATATATATATATATATATATATATATATATATATATATATATATATATATATATATATATATATATATATATATATATATATATATATACACACACATAAATTAATTACCTGAAAATACGAATGGAAATGTGACAGATTGTTAGTGGAGTTGAATAATATTCGTTATGTGAATAACATTCATTGTTGATAGTGTACGTTTATTGCATCCCCTATTCTACGTCACAATATTTTTAAGTTTTTATTTTAGTAAGTAGGGGAGAGTCGGGTAGCCCCGCCCACAGTCAATTTCATATGTATAGAATATTTTTTTAAGTCAATGGGCCATCGGACATTAATTGTTATATTAAAAAAAGATTATTTTCAAAGTTTCAAGTATTCAAGCAGCTGTTAACATGGTAAACAATAGTTTTGAAAATATGTTGAATACAGTAGTCATGAAATTAAGAAATTTTGGTTGAATGTTTCGATTAAACTTCATTTTAATACTAAAAAAATAATTTTTTCTATACATACAGCATTAAAGTATGTAGTCTTAAGTTTAATTTCCACGAAGAAAGAAGTTTATATGTGAAAAATTGTTCGAGTAATTACAAATTTATAAAAAAATTGGATTTCGGGTAGCCCCGCTCATATGAATGTCGGGTATCACCGCCCAATTTTATTTCGTCGATAAATGTACGGTTGCAAAAATTATTATTTTATTGCTTCAAATTTGAATGTTATATGCATTTTTAACAACAAATATTGTTGTTATTAAATGATTGTTATTAAGTGATAGAATTCACTAAAAGTATATAAATATGTAATAAATAAAATAATTTTGTGATAAAAATGATAAATGAGGTTTATCTATTGTCAATACATTGGTCATTTTCATTTACATCCGAAAAAACAGTCAAAAAGCATAATGTTTGTAACTGGGCGGGGCTACCCGACACATTTTCAAAAGAGATGAAAAACGTGTTTTTTTTTTAATTTCCATTTTTTTTAAGCTAAACTATTCTTTTTTTTTTGGTTTATTCTCTTTGCATTATTTAATTAGATGTTAAAACAATAGAAACGTACAAAAATATTGATTATTACTTAATATTATACAGAAATATAAGCAATACTCCTTAAGTGAGCGGGGCTACTCGACTATCCCCTGCTAATTTTTTAGTTTTAGAAATTTCGAATTTTGATTAACTCAAATTTTTTCCCCTGCCTCTTTCATTTTGAATAAAAAAAAAAGAATCTACTGTACGAGGACCAGAAACGCAGTTCAATTTAACTTTCAGTTACGGTTGGAGTTAATTTGCGGCCCGATATTTTGGTTTTAGATTGAACTGATTTTTTCTGAGAGCAGAGTAAACAAAGTTTGTTACATGCACGTTCAAAAAAGTTTTACACCTTGAATTCAATAAGCAACAGAAATTTGAGTTGTCTTCAAGCAAATCAACTTATTAAAGCCTGTGGTGACAAAACAAGAAGCAATCAGAACGTCTGGCAATAATCCAAAAAAATTGTATGAGTTGGAGATACGTATTTGGAAGCAAATGTTTTATTTTTATTTGTACATAACATTCTAACTGGTCACGCTAGGGAGAGTTGTCTTTTAATGATAAACACTGCTGCAATCATTATTTTTTTTTTTTTTTTTTAAAAAGGTATGGTTTAAAACTACTAGATCATGTTAAAATTTACCGTGTTTTTGGCTGTATGTGAACACCAAAAAACGCGATAATTTTTACCGAATTGCTTTGGTAAAACTTTTGGTAGAATTAACAATAATATTTAATTTTTTTGCCATGTTGTTTGGTATTAAATGTGGTGAATTTTGGTAATTTTATAGCTTAGAGCAATGGTCTCCAACTCCCCGGCAGTGGACTAGTATCAGTCATCAAATGGTACATCAGGAACATTAAATTATTCTCATTTTATTTAAGTTGGAGTATTTCTTTCAGATTTGCACAAATTCTCATGGACAAGAGGTTAACCGAGACATAAGAGACGTTACTTAAAATTGCACCAATATCGCACATGTAATTGCAGTTTATTTTGAAGACATTTTTAAATACAATTAAATTAAATTTATCAAATAAAACCGAATATAAACAACTAACGTCCTCCCCCCCTCAGTGGTCCGTGGTAAACTCATCAAACGTAAACCTTTCTACGGCTATAAAAAGGTTGGAGAGCACTACCTTAGAGCATGGTATAAAAACCATTTATTCGGCTAAATTTGCTCTTCAGTTTTTTTTCTAAATGTGTGGCAATTATAACTACTATAAAATTGAAAACTAGAATTTCCTGTTCTGCTTAAAGTATGCTTAATTTTTTTTTCGAAAATTATCATTCCAAACAAGTACCGTAATTTTACCAGTTCTCCGAGTTTTAAATGTGTTTTCAAATTTCGCACCACTTACAATCTATAATTCTATAAAAAATTGCTAGACAGAACGCGTCAGAACCCATTAATATCACAAATAACAATTTTTAAAAATAATTTCGGGTCATGATATCAACTTAAAATCAAAACCTATTGAACATAGTAAACTTATAAATTAATAGCAAAACATAGTAAACTTATTGAACATAGTAAACTTATAACATAGTAAACATTGAACATAGTAAACATTGAACATAGTAAACTTATAAGAAATAGTAAACATAAAAATTGCGGTGGCTCTTCAACGACAGTTATAAAATTAAATAAAATTTAACTCTCTAAATCAACACTTTTGAGTAATATCTGAAATTGCATTATCAAGTGAATGCTTTGTAAGGAAAATAAAAGAATAAATAAATGATATATAAAATAAATAATACATAAAAATAAATAATGTATAATTGAAAATGAATGATGTAAAAAAATAAATAAAATAATTTGTGAAAAAAATGTCAAATTATTTTTTGTGAGCTTATATTGCATTTTATTTAAAGAAAAGTCGAATCATTTCCACAAGCATGGAATTTAGCAGTGAGGAACAAGAAGTGGTCGAAAATACGTCATGGCGTCAAGAACAATTGCAGCAGCATTTTTAAATTGCATATTTAAATTGTTTCTTTTTTTTAATTAAAAAGTGAAACATGGCTTAAAACAGGTACGCAGACATAAAAAAAACATTTTTCTTCGTATGACTTTAAATTAGCATATTCTTGGTACAGCCTTTAAATAACGTAATGGTTCGCATTGAGTTTCGTTTTTCGATCGACAACAAAAAAAATGTGCATTACATGAAAGTATGTGTTTCTTTTCTATTTTGGTAGAGCATAGCAAATCTTTAATTTTTTTTTATTTGTTTACCAAGCACTATTTTAGCCTGGGGACTTTGCATATTTTAACAGTACACATTAACAACTTGCACTGACAAAAAAAAAAAGTTATTTTAATTGAAAGTTAGACTATCGCGAATTTGGCAACCATTTTGGTGATATTTTTGGCGAATAAAACCACATCTATTATCCCGAAGTTTCGAGACTAACTGCAATAGGAAGTGAGATTTCCGAGAATTGACAAAAAGTTCGGCGACTCTTTTCCTATAAAAACGGGACGTGATGAACTATTTTGGTTTTGACAAACGAATGAAGTACATTTTGTTGATACGAAATCGCATTGTATCATTTAAATGAAAGAAAAATACTTTTAAATTAGCTGTAAAATGTTATTCATTTTATGTATTAACAAAATTAGGAAATTTCAAGAAACTTAAAAGTTATTTCAACGAATCACAGGGATGAGATTCTTCCGCGGATTCGCGGATTTCCGCTTTTTTTCAGATTTTTCCATTTTTCCCGCTGATTTCCGCTGAAATTTTTTTTTGCACAAGTTAAAATATTTTATGAGGAATTTAATTTTCCACGGAGCGAAATTACTGAAGTCTTTATTCCACCCTCTGAAGTTTCTCTAAAAATCATTTCCTTGGGATAAAACTGGTTGATCTTTATACAGGGATGAGATTCTTTTTGTCTCTCGAATTTCAACCTTTTTATCAAAAACTCCGATTCTCTAAAAGTTTCGTTTTTTTAATAAATATCTCGCTTTTTTTTTAAATTCAGTCATTGAAGTAAAATAATTATATTTATTTACGATTTTCAAAGATAAACTGAAAATTCAAACTACGTCCTAGCTGCTAACCCTTCCGCATTTTTACTTACATTTGCTGTTTTCTCCGATTTCACGCACAGAAAATAAGATTTTCCGTATTTTTTATCCGTCGGCGGGATAGCTCGTATTTTCGTAATTCAGACGTCGCTGCTTCTTGTATTCTGGCGTGAAAACAAACAAAAAAATAGAAAAAAATATGTAGGTGGATTTGCGGTGAAAATATTTATTTGCTCATTCAATTAATCTTGCAAATTTTTATTTATTATGTCTAAACAAAAGCAATACAAACAAGCCTTTTAGAAATTTCAAGTCCAGACTCTGCAAATAACTCGATTTTTATTCACGCGATTTTAATATCAATCATCGATTTTCGTATTTACCTGATTTAAAAGTTGCGCATTGCGATTCTTATTTGCGCTATTTAAATATCGTACATTATGATTCTTATTTACGAGATTTAAAAATCCAATATCGTGTTTTGTATTTATGTATTTTTAAAATTGCGATTTTATTATCAAACATCGATTTTCGTATTTACCTGATTTAAAAGTTGCGATTAACGTTGCGATTCTTATTCAGGCGATTTAAATATTGTACATTGCGATTCTTATTTACGAGATTAAAAAAACCAATATCGCGATTTGTATTTACGAGCTTTTAAAACCCTATGTAGCTACGCGAAATTAAAATCCAATGTCGTGATTCGTTTTTGCGGTTGTAATATCGCGCGATTTAAAAATTATGCATCGTGATCTAAAAAATACGCATCATGATTTGTATTTTGCGCATTTTTTAAGTTCGATGTAGAGTTTCAAATTCACGTGATTTAAAAGCCTCTTATCGGGATTTATTATCACATGGTTGACAAGTTTAAAAATCGCACTTTTTTTGTCAAATTTTTTGTTTTTATATATATATATATATATATATATTTTTTTTTAAAATTTTTTTTTCTTGGATTTCCTCTTTTTTACTTTCTGACTACTCTCATCCCTGGAATCAAAGAATAAATGTATTCCTATAATTTTGCTCGCAATCTTACTTTACAAGCAAAGGAAACATCGGATGAAGATAAGAATAACGTTAATGAAAATTCATTACCTATTAAAAATTTTGCATCGATGCAGAATACTCCTCATTAAAGTTGAAAAATATTTGCACCCTTTTATGAATTAGGGTTACTAATAATATGCTTTTATTGTAAGTTTTCAGAGAGCTCATTTTGGAAATTCAAAATAAGGATAGTTTATACAGCCAATAGTTCTTCAGTTTTTACAATTATAACTCTAAAAAATATTGAAATTTTAGAAAATTACAATAAATGTACTGGAAAATGAAAGTCACCTTAATATGTTTTAAAGCACCAATATTATTTTTTGACGTTAAATTGAGTATCCTGAGTATCTTGGATTGAGTATCTTGGATATTTTAAAATAATAATTCACTGCTGGAGTTTTTATTTTTTAATCACGGTGAAATAACCGGCAGAAGTATGTCTATCTAATTAACCAAACAGTTAGCGGTGAAGAGCAATTTTTTACCTTTACGACTTTGAAACCATTTACAACTAATATGGATTAAAAACCACGGATGCAAAACGATATGGCTTTTTAACTAATTACAACTAGCATAGTTTCAAAAACGTCAAAATTAAATTTAACTAGATATAGGCGCTAGGATTTTTGTTAAGTGGTGAACATTGAAGTTAGGTTGCAGTTGAGTTGTGGATCGGTGTTCGATATGGTTTAATTAGTTCATCTGGTTGTTTTAGTTAGAGTAAGAGATGGGAAATCTAGACTTTTTTGTGTTAAGTAGGTTTATGGTGCTTATCAAATGAATGGTTCGATATGGTTTAATTAGTTCATCTGGTTGTTTTAGTTAGAGTAAGAGATGGGAAATCTAGACTTTTTTGTGTTAAGTAGGTTTGTGGTGCTTATCAAATGAATGGTTCGATATGGTTTAATTAGTTCATCTGGTTGTTTTAGTTAGAGTAAGAAATGGGAAATCTAGACTTTTTTGTGTTAAGTAGGTTTGTGGTGCTGTAATCTACGTGTGAGTGAGAGAATTGTATTCTCATAGCCCAAAATCACAAATCGAGGACTGCAGGACACGGGAAACTGCAGGATGGTCATAATGTTGACAGATTAGCCTTCTCGGCTATAATATGCACTCAGCTGCAAGCAAGCAAGTAGCTTCTTCAGGTGGGCCTAGTTGGTGTGATAAAATTTTGGTTGTTTAATCATATTAAGTAAAAGCAGTTAATAAAGAGTTTTCTCACAAAAAACAGTTTGAATATCACTTTATTAACAGTTATTTGACTGTTTTGTTTCAATATGGTAAAATAAAAATTAAATAAATTGCTATTTATTAATTTTTCCCCAGGCATTTCTAACAGTGTGACTTCGATTGTTAATGATGCTTTAATTTTTACAATTATTTTTACAATAAGGAAATATTGAAATGTAATTAAAAATATGAGATAATTGCACTGGATTTGAAAGGAATTTCCCTTTACTATGATTCAAGGAGCCAATATTATATTTTAAAGTTGAATCGAGTTTTCTGAGAGTATTCAAAGTTAGGATAATTTATTCTGCTAATAGTGCCTCAATTTTTAAAATTATAACTCTGAAAAATATTGAAATATTAGTAAGAAGATGAATTGCACTGGATTTGAAAGAAATTTCCCTTTACTATGATTCAAGGTGCCGATATTAAATTTTAAAATTGAATCGAGTTTTCTGAGAGTATTCAAAATAAGAATAATTTATTCTGCTAATAGTGCTTCAATTTTTACAATTATAACTGTGAAAAAGATTGAAATATCACAAAATATTATATTAATTATACTTATTTTTAAAGAACTTGACATTTTTAAATTTTAGTAATGAATATTGATTGTTATTTACAAAAGCTAATAAATATTAAATGTAAAAAACAAAATTTAATACATATTAAATGTCAGAATTAAAATAAATTTTTATATAGTCAGTGAAGTTAAGGACAAAATTATTTTGAGGGATGAAAAACAAGAAAAAAATTGTTATTCATAAAATGTAAACTTGTTATTTTGAAAAATAGATAAATATCAAATGCAGAAATGAAATATGTTTCTGAAACTATGCATGACAAAACAAAAAGAAAGTTATAAAAATATGAGATAAACCATAAAAAATCTAGTCACAAAGTATAGACTAGATAATATGAAAAATTAACTTATATGCAAATATAGATTTTTAAAATGCAAATATAGATTTTTAGGATTGAAATACATTTTGTGCGCTCGTTATGCAAGAGAGAGAAGATGCAATTCATTGTTTTGTTCAATTTGTTGAAATATATATAAACTTAACAATTTCTTCTTTAATTAAAAAAAAAATACGGAAAATAATTCTTAGAAAAGAAGAGAAAAACACTCGTTTTTCGTTTCCTTTTTGAATAAAATATCAGCAATTTTGTGTACGATGAGGAAAAAGTGAAAATTTATTTGAAGATCGTACAAAAAACACTCACAAACAAGCTGTCTTTTATGAAAAGCTGGGTAATAAATTACTGTACTTTTCTGAAAGAATATAAAAATAAAATATTGTGCTTACGTCGAAGACTAAAAAGCTGCAGCTTACAAGAAAACAACTCAGAATACTAAATCATTGTTCAGAAAAATAAAATCGTAATTGGGGGAAGAGATTGCTTGACATTATTGCCAAAGATTAATAATAATCGTTTTTCTTTTGTTCCAAAGAATTTTATGATATTTATTATAAATCATGTTAAAGGCGTTAACGACGAAGAATTCAGCAAAATAAAAATGTTTTTGTATTTTTTTTAATTAAAGTAATTGTGAGATTGATAATTAAAAAAATATAGGGTTTGCTGCTTTAATATTTTAATAGCTTAATGAAACATACTTTTTTTTAGAGAAATGTATTGTAGAACTTTGCTAATATCAAGTAAGAGGGAAGATTTTTTGTTTGTATTAACAAAGATGCTGTTCTATTTTATATAAGCAGAAAAAAAAATCAAAATAAATTGCACGTACAGAATCAAAAATAATGTTTATTTAGAAAAGGGGAAAAATGGCAACAAAGGCGTTCTTTTAAACTTTTTTAGGAGGAGTAGCTAATCCATGCTAATTATCACTTTTTAACAGCTTTTACGTTACACTAATAGAAATGAAATGGAAAAATTGGTTAAATAACAATTTAAATAATTGTTATGCTGCCATATTCAAACGAAACAGTCAAATAAAAATAAATAAGACTGCATTTAAACTGTTAAACGTGAGAAATACCGTTTATTAACTGCTTTCATGTAATACGGTTAAACAACTAGAATTTTATCGCACTAGCTAGGCCCACCTTTTGAAGCCAATTAGTTCCTTGCAATTGCATTACAGAATGTGGCCGAGAGGGCTAATCTGTCACTCTCCTGACTGACAGAGCTGGGGTTCGAGTCCTAGCAATGACGCCGCAATATTTAATCCATCCCCCTCAATATTTAATCCATTTCCAGTGTCCAGCACTCCCCAATTCCTCACCTACACTTTCCAATGCCCATTACCAAACAAAAAGCCCAGCTTCTATGTTCAGTTAAATTTCTTTTTTATGTTTCTGAAACCATGCTAGTTGCGAATGGTTAAAAATCAGTATAGTTTTGTATTCATGGTTTTATAATCATACTAGTTATAAACTGTTTCACAACCGTAAAGGTAAAAAATATTCTTTACCTTAAACTTTACGGTTAATTGAATGTATAGACTACTACCGGTTATTTTACTATAATTTTGGAACAACAATTTCACTGTAGAGTGGGCAATCAACTGTTTGTGCAACAAAATACTTTCCAACAAATAAAATAAAATATACAGTGAAGTAGCTCACAGTTCGGAAATTCTTGTTCGTGTACTAAGTCATTTCATGTTTTTCAGATCAGAATTGGCCACCCAGGTTATGTGATTTAACACTGTAAATTTTTTTTCTTTCATTTTTTAGTTTATGCCGGCAAAGCCACAACATTTTACGCCTTAAAGAAAGAAACTGAGCACTGAATCAACGACATTCTTCATTCAAATTTATGCAGAAGGTCATTGAGAATTTCAACAAAAAAATGCATATATATGTCTGTAAAATTGTAGAAGCCTTTTTCTTTATATGCTACTCCATACATAACTCTACGTTTTATTCTTTATGAATAAATAAAAAAATTCTAATAATTATTTTAAAACCTGAAATTTCTGCCAATTCTACTTGAATTT
Source organism: Parasteatoda tepidariorum (assembly GCF_982258835.1). NCBI lineage: Eukaryota > Metazoa > Arthropoda > Arachnida > Araneae > Theridiidae > Parasteatoda > Parasteatoda tepidariorum. The sequence goes on along the minus strand of NC_141766.1, from coordinate 10,877,881 downwards.
TGTGACCCTCTATACATTTGAATCCGAAATCTATCTGACAAGAATTTTTTTAAGAAAAATGAAAGCTAAGATCTATCACTAGTATACTATTATTTATTATTAATTTACTCTTTTACTAATAATCTTAATCATAAAGTAACTATAACCTTTTAGTTTGCTTCTGATGATAAACCATTTCCTTAAAATTGATGTACTTGTAATAAATAACTTGCTTAACTTGATAATATTCTACTTTTAATAAATAACTTTAAGCTCAATAAATTTTTACATCGCAAAATTAACGGGTATAACGGCATCAAACCATGTTTTTTTTTCAAAATATTTCAATATTTATCCAATTGATTTGGACGTTAAAATCGAGATACAAAGCCACGCAGTTTGGAATTTAGGTGATAGTTCAAACTCGAGATGGCTTTTTTGACATTCTCTTGTAATAATTTTACATAAATTATACCATTGAAGCATCACCTTATTTTAATATATTGCAATAGTAATTCGGATGGCTTAGTAGATTGAGAATCTGCCTTCGTATGAAGTGATCTATTTTTAAATCCCAGCTTCCATTTTATACTGACCACGTTGGTGACAAAAATATTTTACAGAGGTAGGCATATCATGGATCAGAGGCCCTTTCAGTCGTGCTGACAGTGAGTGGTTTTCGTAGGTTTAATCATCGTTAAATGTGAATGCGGGTAAGTTTCACTTAAAAGGTCTTTTCTGCAGGAGAGCTTCTCTCAATTCTTGATCGATTAGTTCTTTTGTCTTCTGATTTGGGTTTAAAATTACAAGGGTATGAAGTTGGATCTTGTTTGATATAGCTGCAAATCCAATAGAGATCAGCTGTTTAATGCCAGTGATAATAAAAAGAATGCATTGAAATAATTCTTTACATGCTCGTAATCGAGTGGCAAAGCTGTGCTGTCTGGAATTTTGGCTGTCGTTTTTCTTCTTCAAATGACAAAGCAATGCCATTAAACGTGGTTTTTTTATACCACGCATTTGAACTGTTTGACGCATCGTAAGTTTAATGTAAGTAAATCCCTCCTTTTGGCTAAATTTTTTCAAGTAACAAATATACGTAGTGCTGGGAGGTTTATTTACAATAAAGTTGTTTGCTGAATTGCAGCTATTCTGTTTCAACTTAACATTTGGATGATATTTTTAACGACAAATAAATCCAGGTGTTTGAGTTCGAATTATTTGGGTTTCGAATTAACAGATGTCAGGTTAGCAAATTTTAGATAAACAATATTTTTTAAAATTTAGTTTAAACCAAATTGTTACATTTCTGAACATTTTTTTTTTGATTTTTTGATATTAAAAGCTATAAAGCGTCGTTTTTTGATAAACTGTTGGATGGAGAAAAAGGTAAAATTCTATGGATGTTTGTTAAATAAAGTAATTTATGAAGTGAGTGTAAGGAGTTCTTTTGTCAGCGTCGTTTTTTGATAAACTGTTGGATGGAGAAAAAGGTAAAATTCTATGGATGTTTGTTAAATAAAGTAATTTATGAAGTGAGTGTAGGGAGTTCTTTTGTCAGCGTCGTTTTTTGATAAACTGTTGGATGGAGAAAAAGGTAAAATTCTATGGATGTTTGTTAAATAAAGTAATTTATGAAGTGAGTGTAAGGAGTTCTTTTGTCAGCGTCGTTTTTTGATAAACTGTTGGATGGAGAAAAAGGTAAAATTCTATGGATGTTTGTTAAATAAAGTAATTTATGAAGTGAGTGTAGGGAGTTCTTTTGGAAAAAATATATTTCACGCTTAGACATGCAATGCAAGTGAACTGCCGAAAATAAACGAATAGAAGCAAGAAAAATCATATTTAACATTATTTTATTATAAAATGTTTAAAAAATACGATAGTAAACTAGAAATCTGCATATGCTCTTTTTTCGTACATTATACACTGAGAAAATAGTATGATAAAAACTACCAGAATATGGTAAAATTTGCCTCCTTTATGGTTCTATGGGAAAAAAGCGAGGTAATTTTTCCTGAAGAGTTCTCATAATGATTTTAGCAAAATTAGGAAAAAAATGTAGTTTTATAATGTGTGATAAAATTTGGTAATTTCATTATCACAGCTTACACTGTTAAATATACTTTTCACTTTTTTTTTTACTAAACGTGTGGTAATGAGAACTATAATTTTGAAAATCGGAATTTCCGGTAAACCGTTATTATATGAACGGAAAAATTACCAAACAAATGTTTTAAATGCACTATATTTTGGTTTAATCAACCAGATTTATGTTATTATTATTATTAAAAATGCTATTATCTTATAGTACGGTAATTTTTAACCAGATTTTTTTCTCCATATGAGCATATAACATTTATAGTAAATATGTATATGACGTTATTTATACAGCAATTCTCAAAGAATGAATAATCTCAAAACGAATATGAAACAATTATTCTAAAATGAGTATGAACTATAAGTTTCAAAATAAGTATAATTTTCTTTGTGATGAGGGGAATATGTAAGGTTGTATAATATGAAATAAAAGATTACTTTATTTGCAAATATTTTGCGCTTATTACTTTAGAGCCATTATTTTACGAAGTTTTATAGGTTTAGAATTTTTCAAATAATCTGTATTATGATATTTAAGGAATTTTCCTCAAACAATCAATATTTTAACAATATTTCTGTATTATTTAATGTGTAGATCACTTGTTATAAATATAGTTTATTCCAATGAAAGTTATATAGCTGTGCTAAGAAGATTAAGAAATATATTGTATTTATTACGTGTTTATATATTTATTTATCGTAAAGCAAATCCAATATTATTTTTTATCACTTTTACTTTACTGTTAGAATTTTTATTCCATACGAGAAATTTTTATCGATATAATCCAATAAAATTTTTCACGTCATTCAAAAGAAAAAAAAGTTATTGTTGCAAAACTAACTTTTAACGCAGCGTATTCCAACACATTTTAACTTTATATAAAACATATTATTCCCAGATGTACGGTGTTTCGGCTTTACTTGCCACTTCGTGAAAATAGTTATATAATGTAAAAAATTCCAGCAGATTAAAGTAAGTTTATATTTATTTTAAATATGTTTTCAACTAGAATTTGATTTATTGGAAATGGATTATTTATATTCGAAATAGTGTACAATGAGTTGCTTTTTATTTTACTCCTGATTACATCAATATTCATGATAGTTATTAATGATAAGTGCAGTTTTTAGTTAGAAGGTTTGAAATTCGGCAGTTTGCATTTATATTATTGTATTGTAATTAATTTACATACTAATATTAGTATAATAATAAACATAAATATATGATTATGTGTTATAGAGCTGTATTTTTAAATGATCCCAATTTAGTTTATTTAAGTATAATCTTCGTTTTAGTTAAAAGGTAACTTTATAAATTCAGTAACTTTATAAAAATAATTTTTAAACTTCTATTTTATGATTTAAGTACAAATTTAAAAAATGAAAATACTTAATTTTATAATTTAAAACTATAGTATATTCATAATATTCTAACTAGTATGTTCATTCTATTCTAACTAAAAACTGCACTTATTGTTAATAACTCTCAATATTCATGATAGTTATTAATTGCAAGAGCAGTTTTTAGTCAGAAATTTTGAAATTCGGCAGTTTGCATCTATATTATTGTATTGTAATTAATTTATCTATCAATATTAGTAAATAATGACCATAAGATTATGTGTAATAGAACTGCATTTTTAAATTATCCCAATTTAGTTTATTTTAATTATAATCTTTATATGTCCCGCAGCAGACTGATCGTAAAGACACAGTTCCCAGTAGAACACTGAAGGCAAGCAGAACTGTGGTTAATAAATGGGTGGGTGATCATTTTGAATAGCCTGCGTAGGGACAGAGGGTGCACGGTATCGGCTCTCGTTAAACTGTTCTACCGTAAAGTGCTCGACTTCACGCGCAGGCTTTCGGGCTACCAAAGCAGGGGAGCCATCCCCTCTCAGGAAGATCAAAATTTCAATGGCATGCCTTCAAACCCTCCTCAGGTATGTTTCTCAGGCTGCCGCCAATAGCCCATTGTGCAGCTCTAGTGCGACATAAATAAAGTAGCTACTTTTATCTTATGTTCCAAGGATTTTATAATATAAATTTAAGAAATAAAAATATTTGATTTTATAATTTAAAATAGTGGTTGCATATAATCTTAAGTTTATTCATCATAAGTATATATATGTGATACAGAATGGAATGTCTTGTTATAGAGAATGTCTTTCCACATTAATTCGCAGTTCAAAGATTTTCTTTATAGAATCCTTCTTTCACAATAAGTCAGTCCAGTAGACACGTTCCTTCACAATAAGTTATAAAAATTAAATATTCCAATTAAAGGATTATTTTCTGAAAAATATAATTCTTCAAAAACTAGAAAAATTAGCATGTAATAAAAACATTTAGAACATTAAAAAAAAACGACGATAACTTAAAAAATCATCTACTGTGCGAACAGACTTAGCATTTTTGCGTTACCAGACATGCACCTGTTTTTATATTAAATGCATTTATAAAGATATTTTAACACTTAATTTTTTACATTACTTAAATACAATTTTCAATCGCATTATTAATGAAGTTAAATATTTACTCTTCACCATCGGAAAATCAAAATCATATTACAAATCTGATTTATATTTGCTTGTTCTTTATTAAATTTCATAACTATGTTGATGTAAGAAATATAAACTAAACTAAACTCAGCGGCGCGACAGCCCATAGAGGGCCAAGGCCTAATGTGCCCATCTCAGTTTTCTTGTCCTTTGGGCTCTGGGGTGCAGAAGCAGGTGTTCCGGTTAGGTGGTCAGCCGAACGCGAAACCCCCAGTGTTTAGTACCCAAGCATGCTTGGTACTCATTTATCGAGCCATTGAAGGAATGAAAGGCTGAGTGAACCTTGTCCGGCCCAAGGATCGAACCTGGGACCTGTGGCATGACAGCGCGAAGCGCTACCGTTCAGCCACTGGGCGTCGATGTAAGAAATATATCTTCGTAAAATACACTGTTAAAATTTTCATTCTAAAATTATGGTAAAATAACTGGCAGCTGTCTGTCCATCTGATTAACCGTAAAGTTTACCGTAAAAAACATTTTTTTCCTTTATGGTTTTGAAACCATTTACAAAAGGTATGGTTATAAAACCATGAATACAAAACTATACGGTTTTTGAACCATTTTCAACTAGCATTTTTCAAAAACCTAAAGAAAATAATAATTTAATAGGAGCTTGGATTTTCATTGGGCATTGGAGAGTGCTGGATACTGGAAATTCTTCATGTGTTGAAAGGAATAGAGGAAATATCGTGGTGTCAACACTAGGACTCGAACTCCAATTCTGCCGGTCATGAGATTGACAGACAAGCCTGATCGGCTATGATATGTAAACAGTTGCAAAGAACTAAACAGTTTTATTAGTTGGTTCTAGCTGGTGTGATAAAATTCTGGTCGTTTAGCACTATTAGGTGAAAACAGTTAATAAACAGTTTCGTTAATATTTTATTTATGGTTATTTGACTGTCCTGATTAAATATGGTAAAATAACCATTCAATAAATTGTTATTTAACCTTTTTTTCCAAGAAATTTCTAACAGTGTATATATGTATAAATTGTACAATTTGTTATAACCAGACAAATTTCTTAATAAATATTTTTCATAATTTCTTACGCAAATCAGACAAACTTTTATTCAAGACAATTTTCGCGCTTTGAATTTATTGTATTTGTTGTTAAACTAACATACAAATAATTCTACTTGTAAAGAAATAAATTTGCTAATTCGGAAAAGAAGTGTAGAGATAAACAGTGAAAGAACAGAAAAAAAAGAATCAGCTACATCGAGAAAAACATCTGTTGAAAAAAAAACATGTTCGTGAATAAATTCGCTCCCAACCTTTCATGTTCTTCTTTCACATGAATAGATGGAATCGCTATGGTAGTTTTTATTTTTACCTTTTCTTCAATTATAGCTCGTGGAAGGGTTTTTTTCCAAATGCATTTGCTCAAACATGCAAAGGATTTACCGTTTTCAATGCTTAAAAAAAGGAAAAAAAAAACATCCCAAAGGGAGTTTATTGTATTTCTTTGGGAGGCATGCACACAGAGTATACTAGAATATATGATGTATATATATTTTTTTGAAATTTACTATTTCGGAAGTTTTAAAATCACTCATACAATAAAGAAAAGCCTGTTGTACCATAGGTATTTTGAAAAAAACGAAAGATAGCGTTATAAGAAATTGAATGTATTATTTTACTTTTACACATACAATGAATACTAAGTACTGTAGTTTCATTTTTTCTAGAAATCAGATTTTTCTTTTTTAGATAAGAGTATGTAAATTAGATAAGTAAGTAAATTAGATCAATAAGTAGATTAGATATTGAGACAATGGAATTTAGCTTTATGCACCAGTTTTCATATTTATAATGATATTTCAACATTAAAACATTAAATATATTTCCCATTTGCACTGCTTAATAGCAACTTCAATCGTATTATTAATGAAATTGAATATTGATTCTTCACTAGTTATGGAAAATCGGAATTATATTATAAATATGATTTATATTTGTTTTTCAAAATTAAACCTCATAACCATCTTAATATAATGAATATACCTTCATGAAATATGTATAAATATTACATTTTGTTACGATTTGTTATCTTTTTTTAATAAATATTTTTCATAATTTCTGACACAAATCAGACAAAATTTAATTCAAGATAATTTCTTCATTATGGGTTTATGGTATTTGTTGTTAAGCGAACATAGAAATAATTCTACTTGTAAAGAAACATATTTGCTAATTTAGAAAAGAAGAACAGAGATAAGCAGTGAAAAAACAGTGAAAAAAAACCCCCAGCTATATCGAGAAAAACATCTGTTGAAAAAAAAACATGTTTAAGAATAAATTCGTTCCCAACCTTTCATGTTCTTTCACATGAATGGATGAAATAGTTATGGTAGTTTTTATTTTTATTTTTTCTTCAATTATAGCTCTTGGGAGGTTTTTTTTCCAAATGCATTTGCTCGAAAATGCAAAGGATTTAACTTTTTCTATGCGTAAAGAAAAGAAAAAAATCTCTCAAGGAGAGTTTATCGTATTTCTTTAAAAAGCATAATTTGAATTTGGAAATTTGCTATTACCCTAGCTCTTTAAAATCATTCATATATTAAAGAAAAGCTTGTTTTGTCATACGTAGTTTGAAAAAAAGAAGATAAAAAAGCGTTGTGAGAAATTGAATGTATTATAGTACTTTTACACATGCCATGAATAGTAAGTACTGTGGCTTCAGATTTTAGGAATCAGATTTTTCATTTTATTTTATTTTATGATAAGATAAAGTGGATTAGATAAAGTAGCAGACTAGACATTGAGAGGTTAGACTTTAGCTGTGTGCACCTATTTTCATAGTAAATGAACATATATAGAAATTTTTCAACATTTCTAAATTTTTGACACTGCTTAAATGCATTTTTCATTCGTATTATTAATAAAATAAATATTAATTCTGCACTAATTACAAAAAATCGAAATTATATCACAAATCTGATTTATATAACCATAACCATCTTGATGTAATAAATATACCTTCATAAAATATGTGTAAATTTTGAAATTTGTTATAACCACCCAATTTCTTAATAAATATTTTTCATAATTTCTTACGCGAATCAGACGAAATTTTATTCAAGATAATTTTCTCACTTTGAGTTTATTGTATTTGTTGTTAAACGAGCATAGAAATAATTCAATTTGTAAAGAAATAAATTTGCTAATTCAGAAAAGAAGTACAGAGATAAACAGTGAAAGAACAGAAGAAAAAGAATCAACTATACCGAGAATCTGTTGGAAAAAAAAACATATTCGTGAATAAATTCGTTCCCAACCTTTCATGTTCTTCTTTCACATGAATGGATGAAATCGTTATGGTAGTTTTTATTTTTACTTTTTTTTCAATTATAGCTCGTGGGAGGTTTTTTTCAAATGCATTTGCTCAGAGATGCAAAGGATTTAACGCTTTCTATGTGTAAAAAAAGGGGGGAAATGTCCCATGGGGAGTTTATCGTACTTCTCTGGGAGGCATGCACACAGACTATACTAGAACAGTATATTTTTTTGAAATTTACTATTACAGAAGTTTTAAAATCACTCATACATCAAAGAAAAGCTTGTTTTGTCATAGATTGTTTGAAAAAAAGAAAGAAAGGAAGATTGTAAGAAAATGTATTATTTTACTTTAACACATACATAGAATACTGTGGTTTTAGATTTTATAAATCAGATTTTTAATTTAATCTTATGTTAAGATCAAGCAGCTTTAATAAAAAACTTTTTCTTACTTGTATGAGAACTGATAAAGTAAATAAAATATAATTTCAACATGAATAAATTTGAAAAAAAAAAGGAAGATGTTTATTGTAAAATAAATTTAATGTAGAATTTCGCAGTTTATAGAAATAGGGGAGTTATTTAAATTTGACAATATTTGTCATGTATTTTTAATTCTACACTGTAAAAAATGGATACTCAAATTTCACGAATTTTCTTTGTGTTTGACAAAACTGTTTCCTGTTATATGCTGCAAGCTAAAATTTGTGAATTACAGAGTATCGGAGAAAAAAAGAAATAACGGTCGTCACTTCTCTCAGGAAACAAATTTCGTCAATAGTAAAGAAACATTTCATCATTCTATTCTTTTTCCAAAAAAAAAAAAAAAAAAAACATGTAGTGCCTAATGTATCTAACTTTTGCACCCATGCCCGAAGCGGGATTCGAACCATTGATCCTCCCGGTACGAGGCCGTCGTCACTTTATTTTCGATCGTCTAGCCTTCATCCTAGTTTCGTCATTCTAGTTAACAATCTCCTACAATGCACTACGATGAGGTTTCGAGTTGAGGAAACTTTTACGTCAATATTTGAGAGTTCGTGACGAAATGATTCTCGGAATTAACGAAATATATCTGAAGTATTGCTGAATCGTTCATTTCGACGAAACCGTTTGCTGGTATATGCTTCGAGCAAAAATTTCGTCAAAGTGACGAAATAACTATCATCACTTCTTCAAGTAAACGAATTTCACGAAATTAAAAAAAAATTTATTTGGTCATTTTATTTTTTTTACAAAACCTTAAAAAAACTCGTAAAGCATCTAATATTTCTGAATAATCATTTTATCGCGGGCACCTTAAAGGAGCATCAATGTCACATCAACAACACTAGAAGAAAAGATCGAACAGAGTGATAATTTACACTTATGCCGGAAGCGTGATTCGAACCGGATATATCCCCGGTACGAGGCCAACTCCTAGATCACCATACAGCCCGGTTAGCTCATTTCATCACTTTATTTTCGATCTTCATTCTAGTTTCGTCATTCTAGTTAACTATCACCCACAATGCACTCCGATGTTGTTTCCAGTTGAGGAAACATTTTCGTCACATATTTGAGAGTTCGCCTTTCAACTCAAATCAAGTGATTTCGTAACGAAATGATTAGCAAAATTAAAAAAAATTTCTGAGAGTGATATGGAGGCAAAAAAGTCTCAAAACTTCTGCATTATTTGAGGTTTATTATGGGGGCGAGGGTACAAGTGTTACCCAACAATCAAACTAAAACAAAAACGTAACCATCTTCCACCATTTGAATGAGAATTGATTTCATTATTTTTTAGGTTTACTAGCATATTTAAACAGTAGGTATTTTTTAATGCTTGTGCAGTAAAATAGAAGTGTTAAAAACTTCTTTCACATTAGAAACTTTGTTATGTCTTGAATAACTTGTAAAACTTAAAGAGCAAGTAAAACGTTTCAAGCTACCTTTTTATTTTCCTATTTACGATGGATAGAAGCGATCATAAATTTAGTTTTTATTGATCATAAATTTGGATTTTGAATGGAAAAGCAAAATTTATGATGATATTCTTGAACTTCAACAATTTTATTTTTTACGTTGGCTGATAAATGGGATTTAAATTTAAATTTATATAAAAAAGCGTAAAAAATATTCGAGGAATAGCTTTATTACAGTCAAACCCCATTATAGTGAACATGGTTTATAGTGAACTCCCGGATATAGTGAACGAAACGTTCGCTCCTGTGCCATGCGAGACACATATAATATTATTTTTTGTGGATATAGTGAACTAAAAGAAGAGAGGAAATTGGGTATTATGAATTTTTTTCTGTCTTCGACTGATTTTATTTTCTTCATTTTTTGGTAATTTTGAAATTTCTACATAAAATACATATACCGATTTGTAAAACTATCTATTGGGTGGAATGTAGTCATTAGCATTTTTCTTGTTTGCTTCCTCTATTTCAATTTCCTATCCCTAATTAAGGGCCATCCCTAAATTTTTTATACGCAAGACGAAGAGTAGTAAGAAATAAAAGTTAACAAATTTTTCGTTACTACATATTGTTTTTTTCATCATTTCTATATTTCTTTTTATTGGTAATTTATTTAAATAGTCGGTAATAAAAGGAAGCAGTTCGGAAAAAATTAGTTAAATTTGTTTGCAGTACGGGTATTGCAAACTTCCGGTTATAGTGAACAGAAATTTCGGTCCCTTGAAGGTTCACTATAGCGGGGTTTGACTGTATTATAATTGGTGTATTATTATAGTTACTTATATTACTACTTATATTCTTACTTATATTCATTATTGTAAGGAAAAAATATATTTCAAGGGCATTTAACTATGAAACAAATAATCCCAAAAATATGATGCGAGTTATTGAAATATTCATTTGGTTCATACTTTTTAAGTGCAAAGAAAGTAGACACGTTTCGAGGGCTCGAAAAAGACGCTCATTTTCAAGACGAACAATTTGTGAATCATGAAAGCAAAACTGAGCAAATTAGGAATAAGAAAAGGCACAGTTGCAATAAAAATGGGTAAAAGCATAACAATAAAACCGTTGTGGCATTAGATGTAAATCAGGACAGAATATATCTATTCAGAATATTTTTAGAGGTGGAAAATAAACTGGGATCAATTTCAAAGGAATCGGTGTTCATATGAATAATATAAGTTATTGTTGTAGTTCATTTACGTCGCACTAGAGCTGCACAATAGGCTATTGGCGACGATCGGGGAAACATCCCTGAGGATGATCCGAAGACATGCCATCACAATTTTGATCATCTGCTGAGGGGATGGCACCCCCGCTTCGGTAGCCTGCACGCGAAGTCGAGAACATGAATAACTAAGATATAACGAGCCGCGATGGCTCAGGGGATAGAGCGTTCGCCTTCCAATGAGGCGAACCAGGTTCGAATTCTAGTCGAAACGAATTCCGCATCCGACTTGCACCGACCACAGTGCTGACATGAAATATCCTCAGTGATAGACGGATCATGGGTTAGAGTCCCCTTGCCGTCAGGTTATCCGTGGGTGGTTCTCGTGGTCTTCCTTTCTATGTAACGTAAATGCGAGTTAGCTCCATCTAAAAGTCCTCCATGAAGGCAAATTTCTCTCAATACTCGATCCAGGAGTTCCCTTGTCTTCTGGATTGGGTTCAAAATTACAAGACTACGGAGTTGAACATTAGTAGTCGTAAACCCATAAAAGTGGGTCGGCTGTTCAACGACGGTTATAAAATAAAATTTAAGATTCAAGATCACGGTTATGTGATATTAAGAACTATAATTTTGAAAACCAGAATATCCGGTAAACCGTTACCATATGAACGGAAAGATTACTAAATGAATGGTTTAAACACCGTATATTTTGGTTTTTATTACCATAATTATGCTTTTTTTTCCTTTTTTTTATACCAGAAATGTTATTACCAGGCAGTGCGGTAATTTTAGCAGAAATTTTTCTCCTTGCAGGTATAAAATGTATCCAACTTACAAATTGCGTATAAAATATAATAAGCATCCGCAATTCCTTTATTTTGTATGAATTACAATTTTGATTTCGCTAATTCCGTGATTTATTGCAATAACTTAAGTTTTAGAATTAAAAAGTTGAAAAAGAAAATAAATAATTTTAAATAAAATTTCAGTTTAAAAAAAATATGCTTTCGTTTAAAAAATAAAACTGATTATAAAAAATTTTCAATTTATGTTTATAGAACACTCTTTTTCATTAAATTGTCTCTTCAGTCTTCAAAATCAATTTCTTTTTTATAAATCCAAACAAGTTCCAAACAAGTAAATCTATATTTACAATAAATAAATAAATAAATAATAGAATGGCAAATCGGGAGAGAGCAAAAAAAATAAAAAAAATAATAGCTTTTAGCTGACGGGTATATTTTTATACGTCTGATATAGCGAAATGAAAAAGAATTCTTTTATTGTTCTTGTTTATTGTTTTTACCTCTAATTCAATGTTTTATAAGTCATCAAATCTATTAAACTTATATTTCGTGCGTGATTTAAGTATTATAGTTCAGATATAAAGGTTTAAAGTTGTATTACAAAAAATAAATGTAGGGTATCATCGATCATTGTTCAAAAATATCAAAAGAATTCGATCGTGATTTTGAAACGACAGTTCAATTGTCCTTGAAACGTCTCTGACCTTAATTTGATATGCTTTGTCGCTTAGCGCTACCATTTCAACAACAGCTTCAAATTGCAATAATGAAGCTTGATACATTTGTTAAAATAATACATTTGTAAAGTTCAAAATGTTTTTAAATTTAGTTATTCGCCTTCAATTTGTCTTCAAATTAGGAATTATCACATTTAAACATGCAATAATGAAGCTTGATACTTTTGTTAAAATAATACATTAGTAAAGCTCAAAATGTTTTTAAAACTTAGTTATTCCCCTTCTATTTGTCTTCAAATTAGGAATTATCACATTTAAACATGCAATAATGAAGCTTGATACTTTTGTTAAAATTATGTATTTGTAAAGCTCAAAATGTTTTTAAAATTTAGTTATTTCCCTTTTGTGACATTAGGTCACAGCCTAATTTATAAATATCCTGTTTTTTTTCTTAATCAATAATACTAATTCTTTTTAATTTTGTAATACAGTTTTGGTCGTAATTTGGCCTTAATTTTTGATTGTTTTGAAACTAGTGTTGAACCAATACATTTGGATAAATCTCACTATTTATTGGAGACCTTAAATGAGCTCAATATTGCATATGAAAATGCTTACCATAATTCTGAACGAGCACAAGTCAAACAAAATTCGAGACAAGGTGCGAAAGCAAAATTAAGATCACTAAATATTGGTGATATTGTCTATTTAAAACATACTAATGTGTTTAAACCTAAATTTGATGGTCCGTTTACTATTTTGTCAAAATTTAATGATGTGGATTATGTAATCCAACTTTTGGACAATACGAAGGCACCTAAACTAACTGTTCATATAGACCGTTTACGTCTATGTCCTCATAGGAGGCAAAATTTGCTTTTTCATCCCTCTTTGGATACCTCCCCTAGTGTAATTGATAGTGATATGACTCTCCCTAAGGCTTGTCCTTACAATTTAAGAAGTAAATAATTTTTTTCTAATAAATTTTGGTTAAATGTAACATTGATATGTGTGATGGGTGTTATTTGGGTATCGGTGTATATGATGCTGGCCGTCATATCCGCGGAACATCGGGATCCTGTAGTACTTGTCAGGCAATACCAGTGATTTTTTTGGTTAAATTTTTTTGATATACAGTTCTTGTAACTAATTTTGTCAATAGTTCTAACATTTTTAATTGAATGAGGTATTCAAATTGTGATATGGTTTCTTGTGGTGGATGATGACATTGCCCTCCTTGTTGCGACTCTACAAACTTTTAAGTATGGGTTCGTGTTTGTGGTTGTTCATGTCTAACTGATTGCAAGTTTTTTTTAACAAATATTTCATGTTAATATTTGTATTTTTTTAAATTACGTAAACACATAATTGTAATTAATTAATGACGTCTGATTATCGAATGCCAATTTTTTTGTTTTTCGACCCTGTAGTTCTGTACAGTATTTTTTTTCCTTTTCTAGTATGTCATAAGTCACTATTAGTACATACAAATTTTTTTGGATTTTTGCAGAGTGTGAATTCTCTTTGCATTAGTAATGTATACAAGTACACCTCATTGTACATCTCAAGGTGTCACAACGGTTGTTATGATTTTTTTATTGTTTTGTGTTATGTTGTTTTATACAAAATTGTTGATGCTGAGTTTGTTCATTGTATATTGTTCAGCAATTTTTGTTAGGTAATGCTTTTTGTAAGCAATGTGTCAAGGCCTTGTTTTGTGTTTGTTTTGTTTTTAGCAGTTTTTTTGGTCAAAGTTCTGTGAGTCAATTTGTTGTTTTTAAGTGTTAAAATTCCTTGCAGTTTTTGTTAAGTTTAATGTTTTGCCTAGGCTTTTCCTGTTACAACTAGTAAATTTAATTGCAATTTTTTGAAATTTTTTTCAAGTCTAAAATTAATAATGTTAATGCACTTATTGCTCTCACTAATGACTTTGATTTATTTCAGATATACAGTTTGATGTGTACTAATTTTTTTGTCGTTTTAACTCGGATTACTACTTATCAATCTTGTTTGATTGGTTTCAATTTTTTTTCTCAAAATTCACTTAATGGATTGATGTACAAAATGTTGTACAAAGTTTTTTTTTCGTTTAAGCTCGGAGTATTGTCAGTCTACAATGGTAGCCTGATTTTTTTTCGTTTGTTTGCAATTTTTCAATTTTTTTCATAATAAATTCCAGCAAACAAATCAATTTCTTTTCAATTCCTTCTTACAAGGAATAATTTGAGTTAATGTCCTTTACCTCAAAAGATTTGCTTTTCCACTATTACTAAGTGAGATTTTCTTTTTGAATAATCAATTATCCATTTTACCTCCTTAATGTTATTTTCTTTGGAGAAGATTTTCTCAGTCTACTTCATGTAGCCTGAATTTTTTATACGGGTGTTATTGCACTTATAGGCATTCACATGCATCAAGGTATATGTTGTTTAATTTATATTACATGTGTTGACGATTCTGTGTCAAAATGTTTGTTTTCATGTAGCAAACAATTAAGATTGTTTTGTTTTTTTTCGTCCATTTATCAAACAATTAACATTGTTTGGCCATCTCACTAATCAAGATGCAGCCATGTAAAGCTGCTTATATGTATGTGTTGTTATGTGTTACTAATTCTTTGTATGTCTTATGTTTGAGGCACAGCTTTTCTCATTTCAGACTCTTACTATCAAAAGTTTTGATATAGATTGTTATGTAAACATCTGTCTATTTGTAAGTGGAGTAGTGGTGAACTGGAGTTGCAGGCTGTTAGAACTTAATTTCATTTATAAATTTTTTTGGATTAATATTTTTTGGCAAAAACAAAAAAAAATTTTCTTCAAAAATTTTTTTCTGCAGTGGGGGGTATAATGTGACATTAGGTCACAGCCTAATTTATAAATATCCTGTTTTTTTTCTTAATCAATAATACTAATTCTTTTTAATTTTGTAATACATTCTTCTACTTTCATCATCTTTCTTTAGCCCCTTAAGCGATAGCGCAATTTGGACATTCTCCCCCTAATATTCCTTACCAGCTCCTTAAAAGAGCCCCTTTATTTCGAGAAGTTTCCACCCTTTTTTTTCTGAGAATTCCACTGGTCGTCGGCTTCTTTCATCTCCGCGTGTTTGTTGTGTTTCTCAACCGTAACTTTTAACGCATAATCAATTTTTTCGTCTCAACTCGTGATTTTTAGGTAATTTAACTTTAACTTGCACAACATGCACTACAACTTCAATTTTAAGTTTTTGTATCTTATAAAAAGGAAGAGCGCGAAAGACGAAACAGTTTTCGATAATTTGATGTCATATAAATTGCTGCCCTCCGCTTAACGGAGTTTTTTTAACATTTTTGCTCCCACCTCCCTAAGGTGGAGAAGCTTTTTTTCGAAGGATGGCCTCTCTGCGCCATCTTCTTTTGAGGTTGGGCTGTGTTCGCTGAAAATATCTCACCGATCGCCATGCTGTCCTTTTTCATGGTCTCTGATGAATTGCTTACTAAAGAATTTTCCTTTTCCTGACAAATTGGATTTATGCCCACTAAAGAATTTTCCTGACAAATTGGATTAATACCTGCTAAAGAATTTTCCTGATAAATCGGTTTTTAATGCCTACTAAAGAACTCTCCTGATAAAATCTCCAGTTTTTTTAAAAGGATGATCCGCTGACCAACTACCGTCAGGGATGGAAATCCCCCACAGTCCGTTTTTCACTCCTGCTCCAGTCATCACTAGTTCCACATCCTTGGCATGAGCCATTCCTAAAATGATGTAGTGCCTCAACATAATGATTTGTCTAGTTTGTTTTTCCTCCAATAAAACAATAGTGATTTTTTAAAAAAAGAACTGGACTGATTCCTTTTTCACTAGCCAAAAAGTTTTTGTTTGTTTCATCCTAAACTCATCTCCGATCCAGGACTGGATATCTTTTTTATGGATAAAAAAAAAGGTACGTGCTTTAAATATACTTGGTATCTTCTAGAACTGTTTTTGAAGAAGAAGAATTGCTATTTTTCTGGGTTAGCCAAACTTCGTAAAATGTACAACTAACTATGTTTCACCCGGCCATTATTAATTTTTAGTTTTTTTTATTTTTCTAAATGGTTATTCTTTTGCAACTTTTTCATTCTTTCTATACCCAACCTTAACAGGGCACCTTTAATTTGCATTCAAATTAGGAATTATCACACTAAAACAAACATTTAAAAAAATTTGTTAGAAAACATTTTAAAAAGTTAAAATTTATAGTTTGCTAATTATCTTCCATAAATAATTAAAAAAAATAGTTTTAAATAATAACGTTGAAAATGAATATGAACTCTGACTTTAACTTTATATGTTTTATCGCTTTAAGTGTTTTTGAAATAATTTGCCTTCAAATTAGAAATTATCTCATTTTATACAAACATTTAAAAAATGTTTTTGAAAATAGTTTAAATAATAAAAATTTAGAAATAAATTAATAATATTCCATAAAAAAATTTTAAAAAATTAAATAATAACGTTGAAAATCAATACGAACTCTGACTTTAACTTGATACGTTTTGTCGCTATAATTGTTATAATGTAAATAACAGAGTAAGAATGCAATAATGAAGCTTGATACGTTTATTAAAAATGCATTACATTTTTACAGCTTGACGTTTATTAAAAATGCATCGCATTTTTACAGCTTGAATTGTTTCTAAAAATAATTTTTTTCCTTCAATTAGTTAGGAATTATCATGTTTTCATACAAAGATTTTAAAATAAATTGGTTTGAAAGTAATTTAAAAAATAAAATTTGGAGTGTATTAACTATATTCCATTAAAAATTAAAAAAAAATAATAATTTTCTGTAACTTTAAAAATTAATACGAACTATGACCTTAATTTATTACTCTGTTTCACTCTAAGTGTTATTAATTGAAAAGACGGCTTTAAATTGCAATATTGAAGCTTAATGCATTTTTTAAAAAAAAATTACGTTCTTATAGCTTAACTTGTTTTTAAAAATTATTTATTTGCCTTCAATTAATTAGAAATGATTATTTTTAAAATAAAAATTTTCAAAAGCAAAGTTGTATGAAAAGTATTTTAGAAATACAAATTAAGACTTCATTAATTATATATCGTAAGATGGTAAAAAATTTTTTTTTTTAGATAATGACTTTGAAAATCAATGCTTATTAACTATGATCTTCACTTGATATTCTTTTACTAAGAGTGTTACCATTTAATAAAAATTATAAATTGTAATAATTAAACTTGATACTTTTGCAAAAAAGGACATTTTTATATATTTTTTTAATTTTTTTTTCTAAATATACATAATCTCCTTCACTTAATTAGGTATCCTGATGTTTTTATACACGCATTTGGAAATATATTTACTCGCAAAAATTGAAAAAATAGATTTCAATATTTATCTTTCAAAGAAAGTTTAAATTTTTCATAAATTGCGACTTTTGAGGGACAAAAAATTGGTTGGAAATAAATAAATTACTAAGACTGTCAAGAAAAAAATATATCAAAAAGCTTAATTTCTTTGGACAGTAAAATCGTTAATCAGTTGAGTGTGTTTTATTTCTGCAAAACTGTCCTCCGCTTACAAAAAAGTCAGTTTTTGAGTCAAGAAAAAATTAGGCATTAATTAATTAGACACACGCATTCATTATAAAACATTTGTCCCTATTTAATTAGATGGTAGATGATTCCTGTCAGGAGACTATATGTAAAAATTTCTGCTAAGAAATATTCAGCTCATAAAGAATTAGTTTAAAAACACTAATGAAATTTATTTTTCTGTAATTATATTTCATCTATCTTATAACGTTTTAGTAAATTATTACCATCAAAACAATGATAAACAATTTAGCTTTGAGAATGTAGTGTCATGTTTAATTTTTATTTAAAAAATAACAATAATTATGGGCGTTGCGTGTTTGTTTCTGCTCCTAAAAGAGCACAATTGTCGTCATGAGTAATTACGTAATAAATATCTTGGCAGACGAAAACGAATTTCTTAAAAATTAAAATGAGTTTCATATTTAAAAGTAATATAGTTAAAAATGCGAAAGTAAGCTCATTCTACACTTTTCAAGTACTTTAACATAAAAAGAAATAGGAGAAAACAGAAATTGTTAATAAATTTTCAGGATTTTAGTAAATAAATTAATTAAATGTAAATACTGAAGTATTTTATTCTTTTAAAGGATCACGCAAATTAGAAAAACTTACTTTTTACTTTTCTTACACTAAAATAACTAAACACTCATTGTTTAAATGTAAAACGATTTTCATGCCTAACGTTATTTTGTTAATATTATAAATCATGAAGAAAAATTATTTAAATATTACTTCAAAGCGTATTTGAATTATTATTATTTATTATAATTATTTATTCTAATTATTTTTCCTAATACTCTTACGTATTAAAAACATACTAATTAAACATAAATACTTGCCGCTTTCATCTGATGTTTCTTTTTTTTGTTGATAAAAAGAGGTCTATAACATTATTATTCACACATTTAAAACCTATAAATAATATTATGCGACATATTTAACAACTCTATATTTATATTACAATTACCAATTGTTTCCTTACAAACAAAATAATTGTAATAAATCTCCTAGATCATACTTATCGTTCACATTCAAAATATCGTTTGATCTTACCTCTTGCAAACATAAAAAACGTTTCATGCTTATTTTTATCACACTTTGCTTTCAATGAGTTTTAGATAGCGCTATCAGTTTTGGTATGATTGTAGTCGGAATAAATGTTGTTTTGTTTTCATATTTCCAACTAATCACTTACTTATGTTTTTTTTATTTCAGAAATATTAATTTTTAAATTTCCTTTTGATTTTTATTTAAATTATTAATATTTATCTTAATTGTTTTTCTTAATACTCTCTATACAAAATATTAATTAAACTTAAATACTTGCCGCTTTCATTTGATGGGTTTTTGATAAAAAGAAAATAATAACATTACTATTCACACATTAAAAACCTATAAATTATATTACTCAGCATGATTAACAACTCTATATTTATACTACAATTACCAATTGTTTCTTTATTAATAAAATAATTGCAATAAATCTTCTAGATCATACTTATTGCTCACATTCAAAATATCGTTTGATCTTGCAAATAAATAAACTTTTTCTGCTCAATATTATTGCATTTTGCTTTTAGTGAGCTTTAAATAGTGCAATCAGTTTAGTCTGATTGCAGTCGAGAAAAAAATTATTTTGTTTTTGCATTCGTAACTAATAATAGTTACTATGGTTTTTTTTTATTTTATCATAGATTTTTCTACACGCAATTTTACTTTTTCTGGAATAAAGCATATTTTTTTATTGAAACGAAGTTAGATTTAAAACCGACAAAATTAAAATTAAATAAATAAATTATATTTGAAATAACTGTTGAGAATAGAAAAATCTGATTAAGTGTAAAATATTGAAACTATATCATCTTCATGCCTGACTGAAAAAAAATGTGTTCAAATATCGTCTAAGAAATTTAACGTGAAATGTTGTTTGTATTAATAAAATAATTGCAATAAATCTTCTAGATCATACTGATTGTTCACATTTAAAATATCGTTTGATCTTGCAAATATCAAATATCATCTAAGAAATTTAATGTGAAATCTTGTTTGCATAAATAAAATAATTGCAATAAATCTTCTAGATCATACTGATTGTTCGTATTTAAAATATGGCTTGATTTTGCCAACATCAAATATCAAAGAAATTTAAGGTGAAATCTTGTTTGCATTAATAAAATAATTGCAATAAATCTTCTAGATCATACCTATTGTTCACATTTAAAATATCGTTTGATCTTGCAAATATCAAATATCATCTAAGAAATTTAATGTGAAATCTTGTTTGCATTAATAACATAATTGCAATAAATCTTCCAGATCATACTGATTGTTCACATTTAAAATATCGTTTGATCTTGCAAATATCAAATATCATCTAAGCAATTTAGGGGGAAATCTTGTTTGCATTAATAAAATAATTGCAATAAATCTTCTAGATCATACTTAGTGTTCACATTTAAAATATCGTTTGATCTTGCAAATATCAAACATCATCTAAGAAATTTAGGGGGAAATCTTGTTTGCATTACTAAAATAATTGCAATAAATCTTCTAGATCATACTTAGTGTTCACATTTAAAATATCGTTTGATCTTGCAAATATCAAACATCATCTAAGAAATTTAGGGGGAAATCTTGTTTGCATAAATAAAATAATTGCAATAAATCTTCTAGATCATACTGATTGTTCGTATTTAAAATATGGCTTGATTTTGCCAACATCAAATATCAAAGAAATTTAAGGTGAAATCTTGTTTGCATTAATAAAATAATTGCAATAAATCTTCTAGATCATACCTATTGTTCACATTTAAAATATCGTTTGATCTTGCAAATATCAAATATCATCTAAGAAATTTAATGTGAAATCTTGTTTGCATTAATAACATAATTGCAATAAATCTTCCAGATCATACTGATTGTTCACATTTAAAATATCGTTTGATCTTGCAAATATCAAATATCATCTAAGCAATTTAGGGGGAAATCTTGTTTGCATTAATAAAATAATTGCAATAAATCTTCTAGATCATACTTAGTGTTCACATTTAAAATATCGTTTGATCTTGCAAATATCAAACATCATCTAAGAAATTTAGGGGGAAATCTTGTTTGCATTACTAAAATAATTGCAATAAATCTTCTAGATCATACTTAGTGTTCACATTTAAAATATCGTTTGATCTTGCAAATATCAAATATCATCTAAGAAATTTAGGGGGAAATCTTGTTTGCATTAATAAAATAATTGCAATAAATCTTCTAGATCATACTTAGTGTTCACATTTAAAATATGGCTTGATTTTGCAAATATCAAATATCAAAGAAATTTAAGGTGAAATCTTGTTTGCATTAATAAAATAATTGCAATAAATCTTCTAGATCATACCTATTGTTCACATTTAAAATATCGTTTGATCTTGCAAATATCAAATATCATCTAAGAACTTTAATGTGAAATCTTGTTTGCATTAATAACATAATTGCAATAAATCTTCCAGATCATACTGATTGTTCACATTTAAAATATCGTTTGATCTTGCAAATATCAAATATCATCTAAGCAATTTAGGGGGAAATCTTGTTTGCATTAATAAAATAATTGCAATAAATCTTCTAGATCATACTTAGTGTTCACATTTAAAATATCGTTTGATCTTGCAAATATCAAACATCATCTAAGAAATTTAGGGGGAAATCTTGTTTGCATTACTAAAATAATTGCAATAAATCTTCTAGATCATACTTAGTGTTCACATTTAAAATATCGTTTGATCTTGCAAATATCAAATATCATCTAAGAAATTTAGGGGAAAATCTTGTTTGCATTAATAAAATAA
Organism: Parasteatoda tepidariorum; assembly: GCF_982258835.1. Classification (NCBI taxonomy): domain Eukaryota; kingdom Metazoa; phylum Arthropoda; class Arachnida; order Araneae; family Theridiidae; genus Parasteatoda; species Parasteatoda tepidariorum. The sequence goes on along the minus strand of NC_141766.1, from coordinate 10,855,914 downwards.
TTGCAATAAATCTTCTAGATCATACTTAGTGTTCACATTTAAAATATCGTTTGATCTTGTAAATATCAAACATCATCTAAGAAATTTAACGTGAAATCTTGTTTTTATAGTTTGTAAAAATAAGCGTATCATTCTTAACAACTTTTGATTTAATGATCAGATTTAAGATTTTCAAATCGGATTCTTTGAATCTCAGGAGAAGACTTGATTAAATCAGTATTATTTTTTTATTATTAAAAAGATTATGATTAAATATAATTAGTTACAGAAGAATTTCTTGTCATGATTAAGTAGCAAAAAAGTAAATTATAATTAAATAGCATTTACGAAATTTTATTCAAAATATTATAGCATAGTTATTATTTATTTAATAATCCGATTTAAGAATAACAAAAAGCTTTCCCTAATCTAAACGGAAGTTCAAGGTGAAGTTAAGTTTTTTTATTAATAAAACAATTTTGCTAATTTAAATAAGCTAATATTAACAAATATTTCATTTTAACAATGTCACATTTTTCTGGATTCCGAAGGATCAATATTTAGGGGTAGATTATATTAGGAATATCTGACAGAAATAGAACCTGGCTATTATTATTTTTATTATTTTATTGATTTTTACGATTAGTTTAGGTTTGATTGTTCATCGCCTATTGCAGTAGTAAATAAAATCATAATAAAAATAATCGCCGAATATCGAGAAAATACTCGCTAGCAGAGTAACGCTTTTCGTTAAATAACCCATTAGGTAGCGACAAATTCAAAACAAAATTTTGTTGATTTCAGTAAACTAATTTTTGAAACACCACGTTTCAACAATATAAGATTTTTTTTTGGTATACTCCTTTATTAAAACTAATTTCGATTTCGAATGGTCAATATTTAAAATACTATACCAGGAATACCTGACAGAAATAGAGCCGGCCAACTATTATTTATTTATTTTTACGATTAGTTTTGGTATGATAGTTCATCTTCTCTTGCAGTTGTAAATAAGAACATAATTATTAGAAACGAAATACTTGCAACAGGTAGTGCACGTCTTCTGTCAAATAACCTAACAGATAGCGAAAAATTCAAAACAAAACTTTGTTAATCTTAAGAAGCTAATTTTGCCAAATACTACATTTCAAAAACATTAAATTTTTTTGGCATACTCCTTTATTAAAACGAATATGGATTCCGAATGATTAAATATTTAGGGGAAAGATTATGTTAGGAATACCTGACAGAAATAGAGCCTATTTTTATTTATTTATTTTTACGATTAGTTTTGGTGTGATTGCCCAGCGCTTATTGCTGTCGTAAACAAAAACATAAAAACATAACCTCCTGTTAAATAACCTAGCAGACAGCGACAAATTCAAAACAAAACTTTGTTAATCTTAAGAAGCTAATTTTGCCAAATACTACGTTTCAACAACATAAATTTTTTTTGGCATGCTTTTTTATTAAAAAAATATGGATTCTGAATGGTTAATATTTAGGGGAACGATTATGTTAGGAATACCTGACAGAAAAAGAGCCTATTTTTATTTCTTTATTTTTACGATTAGTTTTGGTCTGATTGCTCAGCGCTTATTGCTGTTGTAAACAAAAACATAACCTTCTGTTAAATAACCTAGCAGACAGCGACAAATTCAAAACAAAAGTTTGTAAATCTTAATTTTGCCAAATACTACGCTTCAAAAACATAAAATTTTTTTGGCATACTTTTTTATTAAAAAAAATATGGATTCCGAATGGTCAACATTTAGATGAAAGATTATGTTAGGAACACCTGACAGAAATAGAGCCTATTTTTATTTATTTATTTTCACTATTAGTTTTGTTACACTCGTAAACAAAAACATAATATTAAGGGAGGAAATACCTGCTACAGGTAGTAGCCGAGTATCGCCTTCTGTTAAATAACCCAGTAGGCAGTGACAAACGAAAAAGCCGGTTCTTCACAGGTAGCGGTGTATGTGCGTCCTCTGAATTTCCGGTAACTTGGTTCAAAGAAAGATTCATAGTGGAAAAGAAATGTGTAAGCGTGTGCTGCGCTGTCTTATAAGCGCGAAATTCAGCCGTATATCACAATGCCTTTTGACGACAATCGTGTTTCTATCCTTCCGTTAATCCACCCGTACTTCAAACGGCGGCGTTTGTCTTTTTTAGCCGTCGTCTCGAGGTCGTTTCAATTCGCTTGTATCATGTTCTATGTTCTTCCTCATGTTATGAACTCAAACAGTGATTCACGATTTTCACACAACACAGTGATGATGATTAGTTTATAATTTTCTATAATGCAATATGTGTTATATGAATAGCATGATTCGGTTTGAGCGTCGGAGTTTGAAGTTAGTATAGGATGAATCGATTTAATTTAATACCAGTGAAACGAAATTTTTATTTCAAGCAAAATTTCTGTTATAATGCACAAAGATTTTTTTAAGAATATTATATAAGCTAACAAACATCAGAACCAATGAAATATTAATATATATATATATATATATATATATATATATATATATATATATATATATATATATATATATATATATATATATATATATATATATATATATATAATGAAATACATAATAATCCATAAAGTAATACTTAATCATACTCTCTCTGTATATCACATGTTGAAATGTATTGCAATATGTAATGTTAGGGGGACCGGAAAGTAATGTCGTTTCGGTGCATTAAATATTCGTTAGTCTTAAAAACCAATAAATTTTTTCGATTCATTTTCAATCCGGCATTGAAAGGTTGTTGCTAACGAGGTTGAATACATTATTAATTAAAAATAAAATCTTGATAACAAATATCAAATGCACCGAAATGACATTACTTTCCGGTCTCTCTAATATATATAGAGAGAATATACAATGCAATATATATTATAGAGAATATGATTCGGTTAGTGTTTCGAGGAGTCTAATTTGAAATCGGTAGAGAATAAATTGATTAAACTTTACGTCAGGGAAATGAAAAACTCGAATTTTCGTATAAAATGAAATTTTTGTTTGAAGCAAACTTTTCGTTATAATGCGCAATGGATTTTGTTTCTTTAAATATTCCTCTAAAAAAGTATTAGATTCAAAGAAGAAATATTAAAAAAAACTAGCTCAATTAAAAGAAAAAGTCAACAAACAATGCACACGGCGAAAAAACAGAAACATATTTCTGATTAATAAACACAAATTATACAGTATTTAAACCATTAATTTAGTAATTTTTCCGTTCAAATGGTAACGGTTTACAGAAACTTCTAGTTTTCAAAATCATAGTTTTTCTTTCCTTACATTTAATAGAAAAAAAAATCGAAAAATAAACTTCATCGACAAATGGTTCTTATGCCATGCACTAAGGTATAATGAAAATGTACAAAATTTTATCATATTTACCCTATTTTATCACATATTATTAAACTATATTTCGTTGTTAATTTTACTAAAATCAGTACCAATTCACTTCGGTAAAAAATACCGAGAATTTTGATGCCATATTCAAATTTTACCATATTCTGGTAGTTTTGACCATATTTGTCTTTTTAACGCACTACTGTGTTTTCTCCTTAATTGAATCAGAAATATACAATAATACAAAAAAAGGAACATTTTTATCAGGGCTTTACTGAAATTATTTTATCAGGAGTCTCACGTAAAATAACAGTGAATTAACTCAGTTAACAAGAAACTCATAAACAGAGTGTATAATTTGCATTCAGTACGGAATTCCGCGTTACTTACAGGAATTAACAGAGGTTCCTGTTTTTCAATCTTTGTTTGTACAGGCATGTTTAACAGTATACTACGACTTTTCTTCTAAAAATCCTCTCAATGAGAATGTAAACAAGAATATTCGAAAAAACGGCATTTTTATCGTTTTAAAATAAATTTAAAATGAGAAAATGTAAAAATAAACAATTTTTAAATATTTAATTTGATGATTTTTAAAATTACATCTGCCACAATTCTTATTATCACGCTTATGTCACTTTCGTCACAAACTGTCACAATTTCATGAATTTCTTCTCGCTTTTTGCTTGACGTCATTTATGACTGGCCTCTTATTGCAAATCGTTAGATTTAAAATATTGATTTTAAATTTGTTTACGTTACAATGCACGAATATTAAGTGCATTTTTCAGTGTTATTTGTTCTTATGAATAATGAAAAAAAGGAAAAGAAACATAATAAAACCATTAGAAATCTTGATTTTCAACTGATCTAATTCGAATTAATTTCACCTGAATCTGAATTGATTTCAATTGGTCATATCTAAATGTGAATCGATTATATCTGATCTGATCTGAATTGATTTCATCTGATCAGAATTAAAATATGCTTTTTGACGCGTTACTGACTTAATTCTGCTTGAAAATTGCTTTTCAATACATTTTCCATAATAAATAAACGAATAAACGAAAGAAAAAGTAGATCAAACAAGTTAATGGCGTAAATACGTGAACCGACCTTAACCTCGACAGAGTGAAAAATCTGAGTCACGTTTTTGATTTGAATTACTTCCTTGAGAAAAATGTCAGAAGTTATGTCTTATTTATTGTGCGATCGGTAAATACCTGAGCTTTTTCCTTTATCATTATTTTCTTATTTGAAACCATAGAAATTTAAAAATTATTGCAGTCGTTCTAGCTATAAAAGACGAAGCATTCCAGAAATATTACTAATTTTTAAGTACATTTTTCTGAATTTTAATTTTTTATCATAATTAAAATCAGCTAATTGCAATTTGCGTAGTCAAACTTTGTCAAGGGTATGTTAAGAATAATGCTAATTTTCAAATACATTCTTCTGAATTTTGAATTTTTTATATAATTAAAATCAGCTTATTGTGCGATCGGTAAATACCTGAGCTTTTTCTTTATTCTTATTTTCTTATTTAAAACCATAGAAATTTAAAAATTATTGCGGTAGTTCTAACTATAAAAGACGAATCATTCCAAAAATACTACTAATTTCTAAGTACAATTTTTCTGATTTTTAATTTTTTATCATAATTAAAATCAGCTAATTGCAATTTGCGTAGTCAAACTTTGTCAAGGGTATGTTTAAAATAATGCTAATTTTCAAATACATTCTTTTGAATTTTAATTTTTTTTATACTTAAAATCAGCTAATTGTAATTGACCTAAACTAAATTTGTCAAGGGTATGTAATAAAGTTATTTATAATTTTTTTCTACTTATTAGACACGTAGACTCTTTCAATATTATTATTTTTTGAATTCATGTCTATTTCACTATTATTGGAGTCGATGTAACTATAAAAGACGAACCGCTCTAAATATATATTTAAGTTTTTAATATAATCTAATAATTTTAATTTTTTATCATTAAATCAGCTAATTATAATTTACCTAGTCGAAATTTTTCAAGTGTATGTTTAAAAGTTATTTATAAGTTTTTTTCAACTTATCAGATACCTAGGGGCTTTCAATAATACAATAATAAAATTTTTTGAATTCATATATATTTAATTATCATTGGAGTCTTTATTTTCTGAAGCGCAATTACTTCATTTTATGAAACGTTATTTTAAAAGACAAAATACAAAATTTGAGCAAAATCAATCGAATAATTCCTGAGGAATCAAATTTCGAAAAAGTCGTATTTTTAAAATTCTGTTTCTCAGGGACAATTTGACTGATTTTTATTTTGCCTTCTAAAAAGCTATTATTTTTTCTGTTCTAAAAACATTTTTGACATTTTTTATAAAAATTCTTATTCATCATTCACAGAATTTTGAAAATACTAGAAAGAACAAATTATTTTATCTACAACACTTGACGTGTCTTTTTATTCCATTTTAGCTGTCTAATTAGGAATTTTCATTAGTATTATGCAGCAGTTACGAGTTTTGTTAATGACAAAAGAAATGCTAACAATATTTGAATTATATATTATCGTTAATTAAACTTAAAAAAAACAGCCTAATTAAAATTTAATGCTGTTCTTTTTCATCTGTTTAAATCATTGCAATGGTAATTAAAGAAAATAAAAATCAGTTTCAGGAAGAAAAAATACCAAGCAGCCACTTTGTGTTTTGTGTTAGTGAGACAGTGTTCTTTTTTTAAATAAATTTCTTTTCAGGAAATGATATGGAGAAAGGTAGGGGAGAGTGGGGTCAATTGTAACAGGGTACGATTGTAACAGAGCAAAAATTTCGAGTGTCGGGTTCTAGATTTGGTTCCTAGGTGGCGCACAAGGTGTATTTAATAAATCTACATGTACACCCCGGATGGCAATCATTTTTATGTACTTTCGAAAGAGTTAGATCTCAAAAGATATTTTCACGCCACGCAAGTACTTTTTTTGGTATTAGAATATTATATTGTAACAAAGTAATTTTGTTTAAACAAATTAAAATTAGTAACCGAATATGTAAGTGGACACCTTAATTAACATTTCAATAAAAAAAAAGATTAGTTTTGCTAATTAACTAGCATTGTTTTTAACAAATGAAGCTGAAACTGCGTCTTGGGGACAATTGTAACAATAAGTAAAGGGACGATTGAAACAGCTGAAAATAAATAATCTTATGTTTACAAACCATTACTTACGTCTTTAAGAACCACCAATAGTTTCCTATATCATTTATATTATGTTGCATGTGCATTATTTTATTTGTCACCTTTCACAACATAAATTAAAATTTTTAACCCCTTAAAGTTAAAAGCTTATCCCTTTAGGTCTCTGCTCATTATTATTTTTACTCCTAAAATATCACTACTATTTTGATCAATAAAGAAATATATCACAACTATGATACTATGTATAATTAACTATGTTTTAGTTGAATTTATGAACTGTTACAATTGACCCAGTAAGTGGGGACAATTGTAACAAGTGCTCGACTGTCAAAAATTGTTAATAACTAATATAATAACATTTAAAATTAGGTATTTATTATTTTTTCTAGTAGAGGATAGTCTACTTTACTCGTCTGTCAATTAATGCTAATAATATATTGGATTTTTTGTTAGTTAAAAATAGTTAAGTAAAAAATGTTACAATTGACCCCACTCTCCCCTATAGTTTTGGTTAAGATTATCGAGCTGGCTCATCGTTAGCTACTTCGATTATTTTGTAGTTAATAGCAGTAGGCGCTCTTTATTTATATTAGTATACCTTATGATCTATGAAAATAGTCATGCTAACAGGGAGTTAACTGAAAAAAATTCCTGTACAGATAAGGATATAAAGCACCGACATTTGGGTCCATCATCCGTAAAATCCAATTTAACCGCAAAATATTATGCAGCAATTTTTACAGTAATATTTATTTAATTAGTGATTTTACGGTAATTATTACTGTAAAAAATACGGTATATAAATTTTTCGTTCCGTAGCATAGTACGGTAAAAGTGGATTTTACGGTAGAAAGTAACGGCACCCTGAGTGCCTGTATTTTTTGCCGTAATTTCTCCGTAATATTTTACGGTGTGCTTAAAATAATTTTCTGAGCAAGAAAGTGAAAAAAAAAAGTTTTTCTTCCAATTTTTATGAACTTTAGTGAGAATGGTGCTTTAAATGTAACTGATAGTATTTAAAACTGTATTTATTCAGCGTTATTTATCCAAATTAACATAAACTATTTATTTTGTTCTTTAATTAACAGAATTTGGAAATATTCCGTACACTAGTTACCCTAAAAGAGTCAGTATCAGTTGTTATGAATGGGCTGATGACTCAAACACAAAAACAATATCCGAGATAACATTTTGTGAATTCTGCAAAAAATGTTGTAAAAACATATCAGGAGTAATTAAATCTAAATTAGTTGATGCTAATTTATTTTTTTTAATTTACAGCTTTCGTTGAACATCCGACCCAATTTTCGGGCTTACTACCACTGATATTCAACTCCGTAGCCTTTTAATTTTGGACCCAATCCAGAAGACAAGGGAATTCCTTGATCAAGTATTGGGAGAAATTGGCCTTTCTGATGGAAGTAACTTGCATTTGCGTTACATGGAGAGCTACACCACGAAAACCTCCTATTGTTAACCGTGGGATGTTAGTCAACCCATGATCCATCTACCACTGAGGATATTTTAGGCCAGCACTGTGGTCGGTGTGAGTCGGATTCGTATCGACCAGCTATCGATGGGATTCGAACCCGGCTCACCTCATTGGAAGGCAAACGCTATATCCCCTGAGCGATCACGGCTCCAATATTAGTTTATACTTAATTTAATCGATATTAGTTTAGATTTAATTTAATCGATATTAGTTTAAGCTAAATCTTAAAAATAAAAAAGCTAAAAAGACTGAAATCTTAGTTTTAATCAAATTAAACTAAATCTAAATCAATGTACAGTGCACCAAAAAAAACAGATTACTCTGAATAACTTTTGATCTAATGATCGGATGTTCACGTTCTAGGACTCAATCTTAACGGTTTGATGGGGTTACTTCAAATATGCTTGTAATTTAGCGCTGAAAAAATTTTAAGTTGCGAAATCAGACACGAAAACGTACTTTCTCTGAATAAAGATGCCTTTGTTTCGACGGATTCGGATTTCTGTCACCCAAAATATAGGAGGTAGTCGCAATGAACCTAATAGTTTGGTTAGGGGAGCAGTCCCTAATATTAATTTTATTTTTTGCTTATTTCGCCATACGTTAAGAGCTTTTTAAGCGAATTGCAAAATTTTCGCACCTACTTATACAATTCATTTCTTCAAAAATTATTGCTCGCAAAAAATATTTCAGTAAATATTTATTATTTATATTATATTATTATAATAGTCGGGAAAATTTGGAACTGTAAGGCATGAAATTTTTTACATCAATTTAAAGTATCTAAAGTATCAAAGTACAAAATTTGTGCAAAATTGGTTGAATTGTTAATGTGAAATCGAGTTTAAACATGCAACTTATTTTAAATTAATTTTTTTTTCTTCATTTTAAATAAATTTCGTTTTTTGACATTGCTAGTTGTAAATTGTTTTAACATGGTAAAGGTAAAAAAACTGTTCCTAACCTTAAACTTTAGGGCTAATTAGATAGACACAATGCTGTTGGTTATTTCACCGTAATTTCAAAATAAAAAGTCTAATAATTTATTTTTTCTGAATTATGTAATAACAATCTAATATTGCATTAAAATATTTTAAAATATTGAACTAGCATACATATTTAATGGTTACCTAATAACATTTACCTAAATAATCTTTAGTAAGTAATTAAGCCATTTAAAAGAAACAAATGCATGCATTAATTGAATAAGTAACAACTGTCAGCGTGAAAGTAAGTTTTATAACAAACTTACATAAAATTAAGTTTCTTCAATGACTGATGAATGGCACAGTATGAGCTTCGAGGTAATTTTCTGCACTGAAATTGATTACTAGATGCCTCAGTTAAAATTTTCAAACGGCTAATGAAAATTTATTAGTCAATCCTCTTAGTCTTGTCAATTTTCGGTTTCATCGCTTGTATCGTAGAAAATATATTCTTGCAATATTTTGAAACATCTTTACAGAGTAGCGAGTATGAATTTCGTAAACTTAATTATAATTAGGAACAAAGTTTTTGCCACTCACATGGACATTTAATATTCTGAAATATACTTAGAAAATAATCTTTTTAATTCCATTGACATACTGGATCGACTTTATACTTTTAAAGTTATAATGCGCATCATTGTTGCAAATTAATTAGGGAAGATTTCGATGGGTGAAAATATGATTTAATGATTAAAGATAAGACAGTTATGGCAATGTATCAAGAGTATTACAGTGTCGCTAGTAAATAAGCTAAATAAGCGTATGCATATATAAAATGAACAACATTTTTAAAAAGAGAAGGGAAGAAGAAAAATTATAAAAAATAAGGACTTTTTCTTAAAAATTAAAAAAAGAATAAAATAAATACAAAACAAGAAGACAATATAATGTAAAAATATAATCGCGCCATCTCACACTATTATATCACAAAATAAAGTGCTTTCTAATATTGTATTAATATAGCCAAAATGTGAGCGACAGCAAAAAAGTTGATATGAAAATAAAATATATATATATATATATATTTAGAAAAAATGATAAGCTACATAATTTAGCATCAAAATTTTAACCACATTGGACTTAGACTTTGATAAATAAAATTAACAATAAAATTGTATTAAAAATTGGTTTTAAGAATTGTTTTACTATCTGTTGTAATAATTTGTAAATGGACATATTTTGATACGAATTGATGTTTTGTACATCTAAAATAAAAGTACATCTACATACTTTGAATCCAAATGTGAATTTAAATGTATTTCGTCTTTTTTTTAAACTGTTACAAAAACTTCCGCTTTTAAAATAAAATGTGCTTTTAAAAATAACAAAAAAATCTACTATAACTTATTTAAAAACATTTCAAAATTTTATGTTTTTATAATAATATGTCCCTTTAAAAAGAAATTTAAACATCAAAATAACTAATATAATTCCTGAAGTTCTTTTAAACTTTCATCAGTAGAGAGCTTCTAATTTAACTATTTATTACTCCATCTAAACTGTTTAAAATTCTTAACGCTATGAAGCGAAGTAATTGTGGAAGTTATTGAATTTTATTTATTCGAGATGTTTATAACTCATAAAACTTTACGCGTGAAGTATAACTCATAAAATCTTAAAAGTTATTTTTATTTGGAAAAGTCATCGCTACGAGACTCGGATTGTTTGAGAATAATTTGGATAGCAACTAAGTGAAACCTAAACTTTTCAAAGTTTATGCTCTTAAACATTATAAATTCATATCTCCATTAATGCTAATAAGTTAACGAGCAAGTTTTATTTTATTTTTAAAACACTTTGAATGTACGATTTACTAATAGTTTCATAAATTTTAATGGATATTCTTAATGTAATGCCTTCTTTCGTGTATTAATAAAAGTAATTAAGTAATAAACTTTTCTAGGCTACGAAATTTTTCTCATTATTAACATTAACGGATTTTTTTAGATGTTTGATACATTTTTAGGCAGTTAGTTAGTTTTAATTGTTAAATACTTATATTTCACACTTTTAAACACGTAATCTTTAGTTACGGTAATTGTTCATTTACGTTATTCTTAATGTTTAAACTAAATATAAACATTAAGTAGACGAGTATTTAAAAAAAAGAGAATAAAAACATAACAATGTATGAAATAAATTTAAAAATTAAAAAAACAATTAGAATTTAATAATTGGAAAATAAATTTAATTTAATAACAAAATATAATTAAATTTGTAGTTCACTGTTCTTTTAAACTCAAATAAATATTAGATGAATATTTCCTCCAAATTGAAAATAAGTTGAAGTCAAGACAGCATTCGACTTTTTTTCTGTTGCAAAAATAGAAAAAGGGACAAAAAACAGAACGAACAAACAAAAGAGTTCATAATCTCGTTAAAAAAATTAAATATATTTACCTCCATTTAACTTCGATAAAGCCTGATATCATTTTGTCACAGTATGGAAAAAGTATTCTATATAATCTGCCCATTGCAAAGTTTTAAAAAATCTGAATCACATATTTTTGACGTACATAATAAATTTTTGCCTTCGAATTTAAGTAGATCACAAAGTGATGGTTTTTATATTGCAACTGTGGAATGAATGTTTGGGAATACCAACCATTAAACTTGAAAAATTTTATATACGGATTTCCCCTGCAAATGTTTCTTTCTAATAGATGAATCAGAAATTTTTTAGTTGAAGGAATTTTAAGAAATTTATATTAACATATTGTATTTTATCTACGATAAAAATTAAACGTTAAATAAAAATACTTATTGCGTTAAATAGTAAAATAAATAATTTTTTAGAAATATAGGTATTCTTCTACTGTTAAATTAGTTCCATTAAAGAGGGCCGGGATAGCCTGGTTTTCAGGGTGCTGGAATCACGTTTGTGAGGACGGGAGTTTGAATCCAACCGGCCCAAAACTCCCCGTGTTGTAAATGGTAACTGGTGCACGTTAAATTTGTCGGGTCACAAAGTCCTCTGTGACGCCATAACAAATTATGTATCTGTGGATACTGAATTGGAGATTGATCATTTTCTGGCTCAGGTCAAAATTACGATCTGTGGATGAATGAATGGATGTATGAGTGGGTCCGCCCCATAAACAGGTGTGATGTATGGGTGTGGCTGAATTTTAATTCTTGGCCATAGATGGTGCCACTGGAAGACAAGAGCAATCGCAGCTCTAGCCTAGTTGGCCTACGACAATAACAACAGTTCCATTAGAAATGCAAGTTCATCGAAGGGAAATCGTTTTGTGCCTCAATTAATTACGCAATTATTAAATAGCACTCATAAACCACAGAACCCATGAAAATTATTAGTACTTACTACATGAAAGCCCAATTGTTGGTTAAAGAATTGTTCAAATGTATTACGATACATTTAATAACACAATTTAAGTGTTTTATCTCTTTTATACTGCACCGAGAGAAAAGTATGGTCAAAACTACCAGACTATGGTAAAATTTACAGTTTTTCTGGCTCTATGAGAACATCAAAAGGCTCGGAAATTTTTATTAAAACGCTTTGGCAATGATTTTGGTAAAATTAACTATAAAGTATGGTTTTATAATACGCGAAAAAAATTTATAAATGTAGTAAAATTTGGTAATTTTATCATAAAACATTAAAACATGGTATAAAAACCATTTATTGGGCTAAATTAATTTTTCAGTTTTGTATTTGTTACCGGAATTCTGTTTGTTTTTAAAAATGTTTTTGTTGCACAGCACTGTAATTTAGCCAAAATTTTTTTCTTCGAGTAGTAATAAATTTAATAAAATATATCTAATAAAATTTTAAAAAATGAAATCTGTATAAGAACGAATTGTTTTCGGCAGAAACAGGGATTAAGAATTTTGTAGGTTGTACAATAAAAACAAAGTATTTATAATATATATGGTCCTGTAACTTTTAACTAGTCAGAGGTTATTAAGACGAATATCATTTACAAATAAGAATTGAATAAGACATTTCTCCGATATTTATGTAAAGAAGGAAGAAATTCTGACTTAATTTTGACTATAATTTTAACGATACTATAATTTAAAAATCAAAACTACAATTGTTTGCAATTTGCATGGTTTTAAGATAATTAATATTGGACGTCAAAATTATAAATAAAATGTACTTTTGCTGAATCAAACTAATTTATAAACCTGATGAGGGTTAAAGTTACATTACAGACTGAGTAACATTCAAATAGGCACTTGAGATAATAGAGAAAAATTTCATGTTCTCTATTGCATATTTTAATTTTGTTTCTTCAAAGTTTCAAAGACATTCTAATAGGCACACGAAATTAAGAAATTTAATAGAGAAAAATTTCGAGTTCTCTATTGCATTATAATAGAGAAAAACTTCGAGTTCTCTATTGCACGAAATTAAGAGATATAATCGAGAAGAAAAATTTCGAGGTCTCTATTGCATTACAATGGAGAAAAATTTCGAGTTCCCTGTTGCACCTCTTAATTTTGTTTCCTCATAATTTCAAAGATTTTTTGTCCAGGGAAATGTTTTAAAATATTCCTTCAAGGACAAAGAAGAAAAATTAGGACTTTATTAAACTAAAAATAACAAAAAATTATTTTAGTGATTAAACTCACTTGAAAAATTAAACTGTGTAAAAATCAAAACTGTATCGTTCACAATTCTTTCGATAGATAAAACGAGTTATTTCTTTTGCATTTTTATTAGATTTATCACCTTCTTTTATATTCTTTTATATTATATTCATTAGCTTTTTTACTCCGAATTTCATGAAAAATTCTTAATTGCTTTATTCAATTCGTCTTATAACTTCAGTGAACAAAAAAACTGAAATCTTTTAAAATTGATTGCTAAGAAATGATTCTAATCTAATTGTGTATCTTTGGAAGACAAAATTAACTCTTATAAATGTATTTTAAATTTTTTATTATCTTGATAGTTTTTTTAAATCAAAATTTTCTTTTTATAATAGCTTAAATCAGAATTAAAACTTTTTATACATTACAATAATATTATTCGAAGCAGTTTACAATAAAATTATTCGAATTATTTTTACATTAAAAATACGTAAAACATTTAAGATATTAATTTTTTTTCTTCAAAAAATAAGCTATTGTTTTTCTTACAGCAAATAAATATTCAACTAATTGTAAATTTCTATAATTAAATTTTTTTAAATTTAATAGGTATTGCTTTATCTTTACATTTTTTAAACATATCTAAAAGCAGTTAAAAACATACTTATTCCAATGATTTTTACATTAAAAATATGCAAAACAAAGGTGTTTTTTCTTTTAAATAAGCTACTGTTTTTCTTCCATCAAATATATATTCAACAAAGTGCTAATTTCAATAATTAATTTTCTTTTATTTAATATGTTTGGTTTTATCTTAATGATTAGAAATGTTTTAAACATATTTAGAAGCACCTTAAAACATAGTTATTTCAATTATTTTTGCATTAAAAATATGCATAACATATAAGGTTTGCTTTTTTTAAAAAAATAAGCTATTGTTTTTCTTACAGCATATATATTATTAGCTAAGTGCTAATTTCTATAATTTAAATTTTTTTATTTTTATGTTATGTTTTATTTATATATTTTGCTTTATTTATAGTTTTCATTTTATATGAATGATTTAAAAGTCACAGCTTGGGGTATTACTTTCTTTATTTAACTTATTACACCAAAAAATGTTATGTAGTGAACCTTGAAACGGTAGCTCATTTACGTGGATATTTATAAATTCCATTTACACAATAACTGTAATGCGAGTAATTGTAAATCATTGAAGAATCCATAAAACGCAGCTTGTTTTGTGTATACCTCGTATATATCTAAAAACAATACCTTTTGTTTTAAAATGTTTCATTACATGAATCTTCCTATTTGTTCAATCATAATATTAGGTAAGCCATTTCTCTTGTATTCAGTATGATATCTATTTAGTGTTGTTGTATTTTTGTATTATATTTGAGACGTTTCATCGGGTTTATACTACGTAGAAGCGGCAAAATCTCTTTGCCGTATTGTTTAGGTTATATACGAAGTGTGTACCATTGTTTTTTTTTATTAAGCGAGAAAAGTAAAGAAATGATTCAATTTATAAGGCAAAATGTAATTAAATAAAATAAAAGACTTATTTTTATTTTTAAGACTGAAGAAAATTTTATGTAATACTTATGTTTACTATCTTTTTATTATTTTAAAGTTAATTAGCCTACTAGGCTTGCGAGTTTCTAGCTGAAAGAAATACAATAACTCACGAGAAATTTTGAAAATATCTCGGAAAAAAATAATACAATCCATGCTCAGAAAGTCATGAACCTTCAACAAATAATAAAATAAAAGTAATTAAATGAGCTGAAAAAATTGTTTCTTTTTATTTTATTTTATAGCCGTCATTGAACAGTAGACCCAATTTTCGGGTTTACGACTACTAATGTTCGACTCCGTAGCCTTGGAATTTTGAACCCAATCCAGAAGACAAGGGAATTCCTGGATCAAGCATTGGGAGAAATTTGCTTCGTGGAGGAATTTTTTTTTAATGAAACTAACCCGCATTTGCGCCACACGGAGAGGAAGATCACGAGAACCTCCCACGGTTAGCCTGATGGCAAGGGGACTCTAACCCATGATCCATCTACCACTGAGGATATTTCCCGTTAGCACTGAGGTCGGTGCAAGCCGGATGCGGAATTCGTATCGACCAGCCATCGCCGGGATCGAGCCCCGGTTCACCTCATTGGAAGGCGAACGCTCTATCCCCTGAGCCATCACGGATCTTGTTTCTTTTTATTGTACGTTCGCCCCTAATACCCCTATTCAAATAAACAGAATTTAGGTTCAAAGTATTGTATAGTGTGCAAAAGAAAAAACAGACCACCCTGAATAACTTCTGTCTAATGATCGGATCTTCACGTTCTAGGACTCAAACCTAATGCTTCGACAGGGTGATCTCAAATATGGTAGTTAATTATTGCAGACTATATTTTAAGTTGCGTAATCAGACAGGAAAACATATTTTCTCTGAACAAACCTATCCTTTTTTTCGACCTCTTTAGATTACTGATCCCCAAAATTTAGGGAGTAATCGGAATCTGGGAATTATGGCCCGAATAGTTTGGTCGGGAGAAGTTGTCCAAAGTTTGGAACCCTTAATGTTAATTTTAGTTTTTGTGTATTTCAACAGATCTTGAGAAATTTTTAAGCGAGTTGAGAATTTTTTGCACACAATTATGATATTCAATGTTTGCAGATAATTCCTCGAAAAATAGAACTTTTAGTAAATATTATTTTTTATTATTTTATTTAATTATTGTCGAAAATATTTTGAATAGTAAGAAAGATAATTTTTTACAACATTTTAAAGTATGGAATTTTGAATGGCAAAAAAAAAAAATAATGAGCGAAATTGGTCATACAGTTACTAAAAAATCGCCTTTTGAAAAAGTCGTTTTTTTAATATTCGAATTCACAAATTAATTAGCATATTTGAAGACACCCCTTCGAATAATTTAGATTGAGTCTCAGAACGTGAAGATCAAAACTTTAGATCAAAAGTTCTTATTAAGATCAAAGCTTGGATCCCTTAATATTAATTTTACTTTTTGCACATTTTGTCATATCTCGAGAATTTTTTAAGCGAATTGAAAAGCTTTTGCACACAATTACAAAATTCATTTATCTTGAGTTTGTGCATTCAAAAAGTTTTCCATTTAGCTGTATTATCATATTTAGCTGCTTTATCGTATTTAACTATTTTGAGGATCAACTTTGCAAAGTTCACTTTGTTGGTCGCCAAAACAATAAATTACGACAAAATAGCATTTCTGAACCTATTTTAACACAATATTTAACAGTAAAAAGTAGAAAATATAAAATTATGGTAATTTAGATAAATAAAGTATCGGTTCTAATGTGGATGAGTTGCTAGTCTATAATAGGGAAACGCTTCGGTGTACGATTATGTTTCAGATCGTGAATTGCTATGCCATTTTCAATTCGATTGATATGCCCCTGGCTTCTTTCTAAATTTGTAACTGTTGTACTAAATCACCCATTGTAAAATACCATTTAAACAAGCGAAATTAGCATCAAATGATAATTTTCAATAAATTTAAAATGCTTTTTTTCGTAAACTTAGTTTCTCTCGTTACTTTTATTAGCAGCATGAGTAAAACATTCACCAAAAGTTGGACTATATTTACAGATTCATTGTTAGATTTTCTTTGCTTTTTTGAAAATTCTTGATCCGATGATTTTACCTTGACATTGTTTTTCAAAAAGTACTTCAACTATTTTTTAAAACCTAAATTGTGCTATAAAGCATTTCTAATATGACGTATTTATTTTTGTTGCTTTTTTTCAGAAGAAAACATGAAATTAAAACCCATTACAGTGCAAGGGAAACGAGAATATTCTCCAAAAACAACAAACTTTACAAAAAAAAAAATCGGAACCACTTTTAAATTGCGTCGTTAGTTCAGCATTTTCCATAAATATCCTGCACCTAGCATTAAAAGACGAAGAAATTATAAAATTATATCTTTGACCATCAAAACATTTTTAGATTTCCTAAAACTTTTTCAAGGTGCATAAAAACATTCAAAAAATGTCCACCTGGCTCTTATACCGTAGCCGAATCTAAATTAAGCCCAACAGTAAATAAATATATTTTTATCATTTCATCCTTCGTTAAAGCATCAAGAATTCTCTTTTTAGTTTATTTAATTTGTTTTAGCAAAAAGAAAGTCGTTCATAAAATATACGAAAGGCCATTCACTAAAACTAAGTTTTATATAGCATCATGACGTCTTGAGTTAATTTTTTCAAGAAAATTATCTCTCTTCCCCCCAGCTGTTTATCCTTTTCCATCTTTCATTTTCATGACAAGTTTTTGGCTTAACTTATTATTTATACTAATCAGCCTAACTCGTCTTTTATTCGTTAAATGTACACATTCAGCGAAACTTTTGAGTTAAAGTATTCCAATTAAGCAAAAGAACAGGCTTCGTGAGATGGAATTTTAACTAATCTTGTCAGAATTTTAGTCACTTTGGATGAAACTTAATCTTTAAAACTTAAAGTAAAGAAAGATTTTTTTTTTTGAATTTTAACTTCAATACCAAAAGTTTGGCAATTCTCCAGTCAGTAAATGTCATTGGGTTCTTTCATATGATATTTTTGTTCTTCTTTCATGAATAATAATCAGTAAAAGATTTATAAACATAGATAAATAAATATGATTTTTTCATAAATATTTATCGATATGTTGATATAGAATAAGAGCGGCTTAGTTTGAAAACAATAATATTACTAAACCTGGCAGCTACTGTTTACAATTGGTATTATAATTCTACTTAAATTCAATTATTTGATCTCAGTGTTTGTACATTTATATCAACATTCTACAACTAAACACAAAAAATAATGTAAAGTTATAAATATATAATTGTTTAAAAAAAAAGAATAGAAAATCTGCTTAAAAATGTCCTTTATATGAAGCTTAATTTTTAAAGTTGAAATGTTTATGACAGAAACTCTAAATATTATGGAATAACAACTTTTCATATAAACAAGTTGCTATTCTAAAGTATAATATTGCTATTATAAATTTGCTTTTGAGTATTATTTATTATTGAAATATAAGAAATACCGAAATACAGCAAAAAAGTATGGTCAAAACTACCAGAATATGGTAATATTTACCGTGTTCCTGATACAATGAGAGAGCCAAAAATTTGGTAATTTTTATCGAAGTGCTTTGGTAATAATTTTTGTAAAATTAACAATAAAATATGGTTTTATGATATGGGACAAAATCTGGTTATTGTGGTAAAACTTGTAGAGCATAGCATAAAACCGTTTTGGTTAGATTAACTTTTCAGTTTTGTATTGTTTAATAAATGTGTGGCAATAAGAACCATAATTTAGAAAACCAGAGTTTCCGGTAAATCGCTATCACATGAATGGAAAAATTACCAAATAAATGGTTTAAATACCGTATATTTTAGTTTTATTATGTTATTTTTTTTAAACCAGAAATATCTTTTCCATACAGTATGGTAATTTTACCAGAATTTTTGTTCTCCGTGTATTGGTAAAAGAAATAACAACTAATAAAACATAAATAAATAAGTAATATATGAGAATTATGATAGTTTCGCAGCCACGTCGCAAAATGAGAATCTTGTCTCACATAGTTTAAACTTCGGTTTATTTTTGGAGAAATTAAATAGTTTATATTAAAGGTTTTTAAATGAAGACATTAGGGGAGAAGAAGTTTAAAGAGCGAGAGTAAACGAGTTTAGCGAACGTAAAGTGGTGCCCCCTAGCGTTAGAAATATAGTTTTGTATTTAAAAAAAATCAAATTTCATTATCAATGAAACGAACCGGGTTCGAATCCCAGCGATGGCTGGTCGATACGAATTCCACACCCGGCTCACACCGAGACACAGTGCTGACGTAAAATATCCTTAGTGGTAGACGGTTCATGGGTTAGAGTGCCCTTGTCGTCAGGCTGACCATGGGAGGTTTTCCTTCCTCTCCATGTATCACAAATGCGGGTTAGCTTCATAGAAAGTTCTCCACGAAGGCAAAATTCTCCCAATACTTGATCCAGCAGTTCGCTTGTTCTCTGAATCGGGTTCAAAATTACAAGGCTACAGAGTTGAAGATTAGAGGTCGCAAACCCAATATTGGGTCAGCCGTTCAGCGACGGTTATAAAATAAAATAGTTCAGAAACAAAGGCATAAATGCAGTGTAAAAAAAATTTGGTTGAAAAGTCTGAACTTTTATCTAATCTCTTCTAAGACAAGTTGTTAATAAATGCAAAGCAATATGGTGAAATAGAATAAATGTGTCACAAAAGCAGAATATTGTCAAATCGTTTCGCTACTGTTATAAAACACGCGGATTTGGGGTTTTTCACTGAAAAAGATGCTTCATTATAATATTGTAATGATTGCACGTCTGTCTGCGTGATATTATTTATGCTTTCCTCACATTGTTTTGAACATTACACACAGCAAAAAGCTAAACCTTATTTGCTTTGAAAATGGTTAATTTCAAATAAATGAACAAAAAGCTGAGATTTAGGTCTAAAAATAATCATATACCATTTTTCTTTATTAATATTTAATCGGTTTTCACGACAACATTGAAACAATAGTGGCTTTGGCCTTTTTCAGTCATCAGCAAAAAGCATAATTTTTCAATAAACGACATAGTTCATTAAGAGTAAAAAAAAAAATTCTGATTCAGTATGCACTAAACATTTAACCGACTAGAGGCACATATATATTGGCATTCATTCAATTTATTTCTTTTATTTCAAAATAAGTTTAATAAGAAAAAACTGGAAAATAAATCCATACAGGAAAATAAAACTTTCAACAAAAAATGAAAAGAAAATTCCTCGCAATAATTTTCTTTTCGTTTAAAAAAATATTTATTTCGTTGCATCATTTCTTTAAATGAAATTTCTTTGGAAATAAATAAATTAACTTAAACATAGTTACTTCCCCAGTTTCTATAATTGAGAATTAGCTTTTTTTTCAATTACAAAGAAAATATGATGTAAAACGCGCATTAGTTTTATATCCGCCGATAGCAAATTCCAGAGAAAAATAAGCTTCTGTCATTTTTTTACTATCTTGAAATTTGGAATGAAATGTTAATGATCATTTTATTTCCTTATAACATTGCAAAGTAAATGAAAAGATTACTTAGTTGAAAGAACACGTTTTTACTTATTTACTTGATTTCTTTTATTCCTAAATCAAACTTTAGATTTCCTTATGTTTATGTAGTTGACATATAATTGCAATCAGAATTGTTATTAGGATTTCTTTTAATTATATTTTTTAAACATAAAGAGTGGAACGAAAAGTAATTAAAGGATTTTTCGTGTTTACTGATCTTTTCGGATTCTTTTAGGAGGTTAAGAAATAATAATAACTTTTATTGTTTTGAAAGAAATTTGCGGATGTAAATATGAAATTCTTAAACTTTTTTTACTTAATTTTTTTTTCAAAACGAAGGAAATATAAATGAAATAAGGACTGCATAAAACTTCGATTAAATATTAAATACCAAATGAATTTCTGCAAAAATTTCATTAATAACATAACATTAATGTCAAACGAAATAAAATGTATGACATGAAGCATGATCAAAACTTTCTCATTAAAAATTGAGTTAGAGACATTAATATTCTAACTATTATTCAATTTTTATATTTTATCTATTATTTAATTTTTATATTTTAACTAATTTTTTAATTTTGCATGCACTTCAAAATTAATTAATTAATCAAAATAGTCGACCAGGTGGCCGAGTGGTTAGCTTGTCTGACTGCGGAGCCATTGGCAGCTGGTTCGAATCCTGCTCAGGAAATGGATGCTTCTTTCTCTCCCTGTGTGAATGTGACCCGCGCTATAAACGGGTTTGTGGACGCTGCTCCGCCGCCGTGGCTTCGCCACAGGTGCCCACTGGGTAACGAGAAGACAGTAGCAGTTCTGGCATTTCTGTGGCCAATGGGACAAACCCCAAGTGCCCGCCATTAAAAAAAAAGTAAAAAATATATGAAAATTAAGTAATTTTGCATGCACCTCTCTAATATATATATATATATAT
This sequence comes from Parasteatoda tepidariorum, assembly GCF_982258835.1. Taxonomy (NCBI): domain Eukaryota; kingdom Metazoa; phylum Arthropoda; class Arachnida; order Araneae; family Theridiidae; genus Parasteatoda; species Parasteatoda tepidariorum. Next base: position 10,834,258 of record NC_141766.1, on the reverse strand, counting down.
ATATATATATATATATATATATATATATATATATATATATATATATATATATATACATATATATGTAATATTATGCCTTCAAAGGCTAGATAATGAAAAGAGACTTTGGCTAATTCAAACAAATAGGCATTTTATTAATTCATATAAAATTTATTTAGCATCTTTCGTTGGATTTTCGCATGTATTACAATGATGGGGCTTCCACTACAGGGATGTTGGGATTTGGCACAGATTTATCTAGCCATGAAAATATGAAAAAGCCACGAATTTTTGCTGGGTCCTGATATTTAATCGGGGATTCTAAAAGGGAATTGCTTGCCAGAATATCCTTAACTTAATGAAACGTCATTCAAATGGGAAAATTTAAAGATTTTGTTTTGTTAAAAAGATGACGCCATTCTGATCATGGGGAATTTTTGGGATTTTCTTAATGCGTATTTTTCTAAGAATTATTGCTCATTAGCTACAAAAAAATAATCCTTCAGTATTTTAATAATTTATGGCTATGAAATACTGCGTAGAATTTTTGATCTAATGTAATCATTGAAATTCTTTCAAATTAAAAAATCAAATATTGATAAATTTAATGAATATGAATAAAAATGAATATTTTTCAAACTACTTTTTTTGGATTTTATATTTCAGTACAAATACAATTCCGATAATCTGACAGATTTTAGTAACTATTATGCGGCTTTTTATAATTAAAAAATACCAAATATATTTTGCATGTAAATAGAGTGTCAAAAAAAAAATAAATAAATAAGACACTGGTTTTCCATCTGCGTCAAAGAGTTATTATAGTGGTTAGTTACAGGTTTGGTTAAATACATTTCAGTTTTTATGATAATGTAGTACATAAAACAACATAGCATTTAAATAAATAATCAAGATTTTAAGTTTTTCAAGAAAATAGTTATCATTAACTGCTATTACTCAATAATACGAAATAATTTTAATTAGCTTCTTAAAATTAAGAATTAAAATCAAATTAGAAATTCGTGAATTTAAATATTCAACATAAATTTTTTCCCAGCTATTTAGGGATGTTGAAATACACTTCGGGTTTAATGATAATGCAATACATAAAACAATATAACATTTAAATAAGTAATCTAGAATTTAAATTTTTCAAGAAAATAAGTATCATTACCTGCTATTACTCAATAATACAAAATATTTTTAATTAGCTTCTTAAAATTAAGAATTACCATCAAATTAGAAATTCATGATTTTAAATATTTAGCATATAATTTATTTTTATTTAGCTTTGGAGGGATGTTTAAATACATTTCGGGTTTAATGATAATGCAATACATAAAACAATATAACATTTAAATAAGTAATCTAGAATTTAAATTTTTCAAGAAAATAAGTATCATTACCTGCTATTACTCAATAATACAAAATATTTTTAATTAGCTTCTTAAAATTAAGAATTACCATCAAATTAGAAATTCATGATTTTAAATATTTAGCATATAATTTATTTTTATTTAGCTTTGGAGGGATGTTTAAATACATTTCGGGTTTAATGATAATGCAATACATAAAACAATATAACATTTAAATAAGTAATCTAGAATTTAAATTTTTCAAGAAAATAAGTATCATTACCTGCTATTACTCAATAATACAAAATATTTTTAATTAGCTTCTTAAAATTAAGAATTACCATCAAATTAGAAATTCATGATTTTAAATATTTAACATATAATTTATTTTTATTTAGCTATGGAGGGATGTTTAAATACATTTCGAGTTTAATGATAATGCAATACATCAAACAACGTAACATTTAAATAAGTAATCCAGAATTTGAATTTTTCAAGAAAATAAGTACCATTAACTGCTAGAACTTAAGAATACAAAGTAATTTGAATGAGTTTCTTAAAATTAAAATAACCATCACATAAAAAGAAAGGATATTAAGAATAATGTACGAAAAATTAAAAACATTACCGAAATAATAATCATTAAATAAAGCTTAGATGAAATTGCAAATGTCAAACTAATTACATTGTAACTAAGAATCATCAAATGAATCTTTAATTTTAAAATTTTTGGTATAATCAGTAAGAATTCTAGGTTATTAACATTTGCTCTTGTTGCCAATTCTTCCATAGAAATTTCAAAGGGAGAGTTGAATACGAAACGTAAGGGATGTTAAAGATAAACAAATACTAATTGAAATAAAAGTGTGCTATTTTAAATGCAGAAGTTGTCTTTTCTAGATAATTAGGCTTTTCAAATCCTTATACACAGATAATTTAAACAAATGAAATAGGATTGTTATGCACTACTAGGAATTAAAAGTTAACTGCTCCTAGGATTATTTTTAATCCCTTCTAAATTGATGATTCCAATTGAACTTCAGGGTAAAGAAAGTAGTAAGGGAGCTTTTTACTCAAAATATTTTTGGAAAGTTTATTTGGAATGCGACGCATATTTTACTCGTTTTATTTTCTGTAAATTAAACGTATATATTTAAAGACACGATTATGCAGCATTTGAAAGAATTAGTATTCGTTAAAGGTTGAATTAAGTATTTAAAACTAAAAACTAATGGCTAACATGAGGGTGCTTAGTTGTTGCTTTCTATAAGAATTTGATTATTTGGATTACATTAAATTAAAAGTCGGGAGAAATGTCTCAAAATAATAATGTATTTAAAATAAAGTTTTTAATCCTTCAACCATTTACTGCGAACTTTAAAGTAGGATCTTTTTATTTTATCTGAAAAAAAAAAGGTTTTCCCAATGGTATTTATCGTAAGTGAAGGAGTCATTAGGAAATTTCTAAATTTTTTCGATGCCTAATTTCAGTTTACAGGAAAATGCATAATAATATAATAATCTTTAAGTAAGTTAGAAATGTATTCAAATGCGATTTTGTTTCGACCGATGAAGATAAGCTACAATGAAAATGTGAAAAATAATTGAATTGTAAAATAAGTTTCCTTTTAATCCTTTATGCACTGTAAAAAAATTCGTATCAAATTACGGTAAAACGTACAGTACTCAGTGTATTGGTACTTTTTACCGTAAAATCCATTTTGAACAAAAAATCTATAATTTTTACAGTAATAATTACAGTAAAATTACAGAATCACTCTAAGTAAATAAATATTTCTGTAAAAAGTTTTATTATGGTATAATAGTTTGCGGTGAAGATAAGCAACAATGAAAATGTGAAAAATAATTGAATTGTAAAATAAGTTTCCCTTTATTCCTTTATGCATTGTAAAAAAATTCGTATCAAATTACGGTAAAACGTACAGTACTCAGTGTATTGGTACTTTTTACCGTAAAATCCATTTTGAACAAAAAATCTATAATTTTTACAGTAATAATTACAGTAAAATTACAGAATCACTCTAAGTAAATAAATATTTCTGTAAAAAGTTTTATTATGGTATAATAGTTTATGGTAAAAATGGATTTTACGGATGATGCACTCAAAATGTCAGTACGTTATACTGCAATTTGATTAGTAAATTCCTACAGTGTCGAGCAATCTTTTCTAGGTACTGTCGGGATAAAATATTTTGGATTTATACGAGGAAATTTATTTAGGTGTATTATTTAAAGCTAATTTGATTTTTAAAACTAGTTTTTTTGGTGGGAAATAGGTGGGGATTTTAAAATTTTTTCGGGTTGTATAGAAGTAACCATAAATTTGAACTTCTGTGTAAATAAATAATAGAACTTATAAGTTTTGTGCTTATAATTGCAAACGTACGAACACGTAACGCTGAAAGGGAAAATAGCTTTCAGAGTTGACTCTTTTCTTGACTCCACGTTAACCTTTACTGTTACCCACATTTATGAAAACAAAACCTTTCTGTTTCAATTCAACAGAATAAATGGTTTTTGTGCCATGCTCTTAGGTATCATGATAAAATCACCAAATTTTACAAATTTATCAAATTTTATCCCATATTATAAAACCATATTTCATTGTTAATTTCACCAAAAATCATTCCCACTGTGCTTCGGTTAAAATTTCCTAGGTTTTTGGTGTTCCCATAGAGCCAGAAACACGGTAAGTTTAAATCATGCTCTTTTCTGAGAGTGAGACTGATTTTTTAAGACCTTTTTTATATAAGGGATAAATTTCGGAATATTAATCAATAAAAGTTTTTAGTAACTACCATAACTGAATAATATCATTTTTAAAAACTACCCTCTTTATCTTTTTGGCACCTTTCAATATAAGACAGCGGTTCTAAATACATACTTAATAAGAGAATTAAATTTACATAAAACTTTTTTTGAATTTATTGAAATTACACTCTCAGGAAATTTGCTTCTATTTTGAACCACAATATTATGTACTTTGATCCATAATATCGTAGAAATGTACTGCAACCTTAATAAGGTGTTAGGTTGTTTCAAGTTTTATCATAGAATGAAGCGAATAAATTTAATATGGTACAATTTGCATGATAATATGGTTCAATTTGTCATCAGTTAAAGTTGCAGCGAGTTTGCTCATGCTACTGTAAAAATTTATCCCAAAATTTTTAACATTATACAATTTTAGCTTCGGAATTATAATTTTTAATAAAGGATTTAAATCAAACAATTATTTCCGGTGTTCGCTATATGTTAAATAGGAAATTTCATTCATTATGATTATAAGACTATGTTTTGCATATTATATTGATGCTAATACATAAATAATTCTTAGTACAAATAAATTTTATAATCATGTGTGCTTTACATGCAGAAAAAAATAAAGAGATAATGATTGACTGCTTTATTTATAATTGTTAGGTACGTTTCTAAAGAAACGTACCTAACAATTACGTTCAGGAGAATTAACGTTATACGTTCAGGAGAAACGTATAAACTCCTTACCCTAAAGTTAAAACTTTAGGGTAAAGAGTTATTATAAAATTTAATATTTATTTCCCCGATCAATGACTTTTTTAATACCTTTAATAATGGTTTATTTTAAAATTGCAAAATTTTTCAAATAAATCTTAAAAATATATACATGAAATAAAAAATAATGCAGTAAGAAACAAAATATAGTAAAAAAAATATATAGAACAAACAGGAAGAAAACTACATTTATTTTCTCGTCTATTTGGGCTTCTTCCAATTTCGAAAAGTGATTGACAACATTTTAGACAAGTAACGTTGTAAACTTTACACTGACCAAAATAAATCTTTTAAAGAATTTGTGTTAAAATATTTTCGCAAACCTTTTTTTTGATTTTGACAATGCTGATGTGAAAACAATTGTATTACAAAAGAATATTAAAAAAATTCTTCCAAAATGGATGATCTCTTATATAACCGTATTTTGTTGCTGTTTTTTTAAATTTCGATCTTCTTAGGATCTTGTTCTTGATTTGTTTTAGGAGAAATAATCAGATAGTGTTTGAAAAAAGGATGGGAATGGTCAAATAATTTGAAAAATACGCAAATGGGAAAAACTTCCAAATCTCAAGAAATGGGAACTCCTATTTCCTTCTTTTTCTTTTCGCAGATTCTGGATTTTTAGAAAAGTGTACTGATTTATACGTTTTTGCCTTTTGGTTCATAGATCTGTATCGACAAAAAATGGGCTTATAAATCTTTTAAAAGATGGAGATGTCTCCAAAAATCCATGTTAGATCGAAAAGTCAAAACTATACGTGTTGGACGTCCTAGAAAAAATTTTAGAAAACTTATGTAATGAGTCAAACTCGACTCTTGTCCCCCCCCCCTCCTCCTTGAGAGTAGGGTACCTAAAAGAAGGTAAAGCCTAGTTAGCTGTGGTTAAGTTTGGTGACCATAGATGACCATTTGGTGACCATTTTTTAATGAAAAAAGAAGTCTATTTTCAGTTTTTCGATCTATTTTCGATCATTTTTGAAATATCTAAATTTTCAATGATTAGTACTTCATTTTGCAATTTTACCGCAATCTGTAAATCAGAATGCGAAAATCTGTAAAATCAAATGCAAATATTATTTTCTGGAAAGTCAGAATACTCAACAAAAAATGGAGATTTCTATATCAGATTTTAAAGTTATTCTTCTCTCCAATCTCTAGTTAGGAACCATCGAATGTATTTTTTTTTCAAAAATATTTTACAAGTGTATTTTAAATATTTACACGCACTCCATTAAATTTTCATGGAGGGAAAATTTGTCATACTGTGTGGAAATAAGACATTTCTAGTAGGAAAAAAGTCATAATTCTGGTTAATAAAACCAAAATGTACGACATTTAAATAACTTATTCGGTTATTTTTCCTTTCTTATTTCATTATCATTTAACAAACCGGTTCATAACAGTTTTCAAAAAATTCTGGTTTTCAAAATTCTTATTACCACATGGTCTTATTAACACATATTTAATAAAAAATACTGAACAGAAAAGTAAATTTAACGGAATAAATGGTTTTCATGCTATGCTCTAAAGCATCATAATATAACTACCAAATTTTATCACATATTAGAAAAGCATATTCGTCGTTAATTTTACAAAAATCCCTAGGGGCTTCCCGTGGGCTTCGGTAAAAATTTCCGTAGGTCCAGAAAAACTGTAAATTTTACTATATTTTGGTAGTTTTGACCATATTTTTTCTCAGTGCCGATTTAATTTCAAGAGGGTTTGAGCAATATTATCTGATATTACTCAAAGTTTATGAGTTAGCAGCAGCCTAAATACAATGCGAATACGATGCTAAATAATGAAAAGATCAGTAGTTAAATGGAAATGTCATCATTTTAATTTGTTTTAAAATCATTTTTGTTATACTTTGGTCATTATATACATATTTAATGAGAAGATCAGTAGTTCAATGGAAATATCATTATTTTAATTTGTTTGAAAATAATTTTAGTTACACTTTGGTCATTATATGCATATTTAATGAAAAGATCAGTAGTTCAATGGAAATATCATCATTTTTATTTGTTTGAAAATAATTTTTGTTGCACTTTGGTCATTATATGCATATTTAATGAGAAGATCAGTAGTTCAATGGAAATATCATCATTTTAATTTGTTTGAAAATAATTTTAGTTACACTTTGGTCATTATATGCATAATTAATGAAAAGATCAGTAGTTCAATGGAAATATCATCATTTTTATTTGTTTGAAAATAATTTTAGTTATATTTTGGTCATTATATACATATTTAATGAAAAGATCAGTAGTTTAATGGAAATATCTTCATTTTTCTTTGTTTTAAAATAATTTCAGTTATATTTTGGTCATTATATACATATTTAATGAAAAGATCAGTAGTTCAATGGAAATATCTTCATTTTTATTTGTTTGAAAATAATTTTAGTTATACTTTGGTCATTATATACACATTTAATGAAAATATCAGTAGTTTAATGGAAATATCTTCATTTTTATTTGTTTGAAAATAATTTTAGTTATACTTTGGTCATTATATACACATTTAATGAAAATATCAGTAGTTTAATGGAAATATCTTAATTTTTATTTGTTTGAAAATAATTTTAGTTATACTTTGGTCATTATATACATATTTAATGAAAAGATCAGTAGTTCAATGGAAATATCTTCATTTTAATTTGTTTTAAAATAGTTTTAGTTATACATTGGTCATTATATACATATTTTTTGTTATTATACTTCATTTTCTATTTAGATAAAATATGTTTGAATTAGTTTTAATATTTAAGCTTCAGCTAATTACAATACGACCTTAATAGAAGCAGAATTTTTCAGAATTTATATTTTTTAAATTCTTATTTTACATTACCATATCTTTTATATTGGTTTGAAAAGAACAATTGTTGGTAGATCAATATTTTTAAATTTTCTATTAAAATTTATTTATAAAAATGCACATAAACAGTATTATAATAACGCTTTAAAAATATTAATTTTTTGTCAAGTAATATGCATGTTAATCCTAGTAAAGGCAGGATTATTTTATCTCAAAGTGCAATCTAGTAAAAGAATCTGTATCATTATAATAAATAGTGTATCATGTATATAGCTGCATTATTGGAATAAATAGTGCTTCGAAATTTCTTTGTCGAGATCAATCCTATTGAAGACAGGATTATTTGGATTTATAGAGTAATCTAATTATTTTACCAATTAATATATAATTAACATACATACTGATTGGAGAAATGCTACATTTTTGCCAATTAGTATGTATGTTAATCCCAGTGAGGACAGGATTATTTTAACTTAAAGTGTAATCTAGTAAAAGAATTTGTATCATTAATAAATAGTCTATCATATATTATTTCATGTATTAATAAATAGTCTGAATTATTGGAATGACTAGTGCTTCGAAACTTTTCTGTCGAGATCAATCCCATTGAAGGCAGAATTATTTGGATTTATAGTGTAATCTAATTATTTTACCAATTAATATATAATTAACATACACATTGATTGGTAAAAATATTACATTTTCGCCAATTAGTATGTATGTTAATCCCAGTGCCGACAGGATTATTTTAACTTAAAGTGTAATCCAGTAAAAGAGCATGTATCATTAATAAATAGTGTATCATGTATATAGCTGCACTATTGGAATATATAGTGCTTCGAAACATTTTTGTCGAGATCTAGCCCATTGAAGACAGGGTAATTTGGATTTATAGTGTAATCTAGCTCTATAATCTGAAAACGTTACATCTGTACCATTCAAATCTATACAATTTAGCAAATTTATGGTGATATGATTAGATTAAATAACGCTTCAAGAATAAATATTTATAAAAAAAATGCAACATACTAACATTTAAGCTTTATCTTTGAAATAAATTGGGCTTTATGACTTTATAAATTATCATAATTGTCTTATTTTTTACATAAGGAAAGTTCAACAATCAATTTACAGGATAATCGAATCAAAAGCAGTTTAAACTTGAAAAAGAGTTTTGAACGTTTTTGAATATTCTTTTCTTTGCCCTTCATTCTTTACAATTCTCTTCCTTCTTCAAAGCCAAAATTACCTGGCTATGCGTTACAACACATGCAGAGGATCTTTCAATTTAATTTACATAAAATCCGTAAAAGTTCTTAAGTCTCCTGTATACTTAAGAAAAGTGTTTAAGCCAAGTTTGATAAAAAGAAATGTACAACCAATATAATACTCGCAACAAAAATGCTAACACTACACACAATGCAATTTAGTATTTTTTGCTGGTAATCTTAGACTAAATAACATTTTAACGAAAAATAATGTGATCTAATTATGCAGGCTATTAACATTTTAGATTTACCATTGAAATAAATAGGGCTTAAAGACTTTGGGGATAGATGGCATAAAGACTGAGGAAAAGATATCACAATTGTCTTACTATTTGAATAAGGAAAGTTCAATGATCGATTTCCAAAATAATCCAGTCCAAAAGCTGTACAAATCAGAAAAATTTTTTTGAACTCTTTTCAATATTCTTCTCATTATACTTCATTCTTTACCTTTCTCTTAGATACAGAAATAACTTAGTTGTACGTTATAGTTTATACAGAGTATCTTTTAATTCAATTTATTTAGAATCGAAAAAAAACTTTTTAAGTATCTAATATTTTATATTTAAGAAAAAGTGTATAAGCCAAGTTGAATAAATAGAAATGCACAACTAATACAATAATTCCAAAAATAATATTACTATTAGATAAAATTAATATTAGATATAATTATTACACTTCAGCAAAAAAATGATGTGGTCTAGAAGTGCAGATTATTAAAATTTTAGATTTGTCGTTGAAATAAATAGGACTTAGTGACTTTTTAAGAAATAATTGCTTTACTTTTAGATAAATAGAGTTCAACAATCAATTTCCAGAACAATCCAGTGCGAAAGCTGTACAAATCAGAAATGGAGTTTTGAACATTTTTGAACAGTCTTCTCATTATCGTCCATTCTTTATATTTCCCTTTAATACAAAAATAACCTGGCTATGTGTTACAATTCCTGCAGACTATCTTCCAATCAAATTTACACAGAATCGTAAAAGCTTTTTAAGTCTCCAATATCTTATACTTAAGAAAAAGTGTATAAGCCGAGTTTGATAAAAAGAAATAGATAACCAATACGAATCTCGGAACACTAACACTAACACTACTCACAATGCAATTTGGCAAATGTTGCTGGTAATAGTGGATTAAATTACATTTTAACAAAAAATAATATGATCTAATAATGCAGGCTATGAACATTTTAGATTTGTCGTTGAAATAAATTGGGCTTAAAGACTTTAGAAGATATCATAATTGCCTTACTTTCTACAAAAGGAAAGTTCAACGATCAGTTTCCAGAATAATCCAGTCCAAAAGCTGTACAAATCAGAAATGGAGTTCTGAACGTTTTTGAATATTCTTCTCATTATTCTTCATTCTTTACATTTCTCATTGATACAGAAACAGCCTAGCTATGTGCTACAATTCATGCAGAGTATATTTCAAATCAATTCACATAGAATCGTAAAAACTTTTTAAGTCTCGAATATCTTATCTCTAAAAAAAAATGCATAAGCCTAGTTTGATAAAAAGAACCGTCAGACTATTCAAAAAAAGTTTCTCACGTCAATCGGTGAATAAATGAATTATAGTTTTATTGTCCATTAATACATTAAACCAACAACGTCTGTTTGATTTATTGGATTTCTTTCCATAAAGAGTTACCTTAGTTGACCATTGTTTATTTTAAGAAAACTGATAAGATGTTAAAGAAATATAACCCTTAAGTAGGCTGTTTTGACATTAAACAGGCATAACGACGTCAGTTGAAAATCTATGTACCAAAAAATACAGCCGTATGGACTTTACCTGCTTGAAGCTTGGCGTCACAAACCTAGTCACTTATGGAAAATAACGTTGTTTGTACGAGTGGAAAATCTAACCTTCAAGCATTGTTTTTACCACGATTTCAAATGTTCCGCCTCTGTAGAATAGTTCGAATTAATATTTTTTATAATTTTGCTAAATTATGAGCATCAAACTCGTGCAGATGCTAAAGATAATTATGGCCTTAATTATGAAGATTTTTATTATTAATAACATAAAAATTCTTTAAATTTATATCATCAACTCCTACCTGGTTAAAATAAGAAAAACCAGCTTGGCCCAGTTGCCATAAGCTACTTTTGAACATGTTTGATTCTTATTTCCAATTTCTAGTTCTTTTACTTGCTTAATTAAAATTTAAATTTTTTTCCTCATAAAAAATACAATAAAATTTTCATAAATTTGAAATCTGAGGAAAATCTTATTATATTTTGAGACTTCACTCCTAGCTGTTCGATAATTATATGAATGAATTAAAGTATGTATATCATATATATATATATATAATATGTATATATATATACAAAACATAAGCGCATATTGAATATTAGTCACCAAAACAACTAAAACATATTCTTTCATCATTAACGGAAACGTAAAAGTCAAGTATTACTTCTAGAACACATATTACAGTTCCGAAAAACGTAATTGTAACGGTTGATAAATAATTGTTCGATTTCGGTTCTAATGATAACTTTTCCAACTGTTATAAATAAGGGGGTGAACAACAAATTGCGATAATAAGCCTTAAACTCTTTTAAATTTAACTTTTTTAGTTTAAATGGGCAAAATTATAATTGATGAATTTGTACGGGCGTACAAAATTTAAGCATACTTTGACAAATATATCCAGAGTAAGTGCATGCTTGATTTTTGGGCACCAATGTAGTGAAATTATGAAGTAACTAATTTTCAAAACAAACTTGGTAAAAGAAATATTATTACTTAAACATGTTACCCGTCATGAAATGCAATGTATAAAATGTTAAACATTGTATAGAAACTGGTGTACAAAATTTAAGTATACTTTAACAAATATATCCAGAGAAAGAGCATGCTTGACTTTTGGACACCAATGTAGTGAAATTATGAAGTAATAAATTTTCAAAACAAACTTGGTAAAAGAAATATTATTACTTAAACATGTTACCCGTCATGAAATGCAATATATAAAATGTTAAACATTGCATAGAAACTGGTGTACAAAATTTAAGTATACTTTAACAAATACATCCAGAGTAAGTGCATGCTTGAGTTTTGGACACCAATGTAGTGAAATTATGAAGTAACTAATTTTCGAAACAAGCTTGATAAATGAAGTACTATTACTTTAACATGTTAACCGTCTCAAAATACAATATATAAAATGTTAAATGTTGTATAGAAAATAAAATTATGATGATGGCAAGAGTTATCATTATTAACATTACCCGTACATTATTGTGTCATGTTGGTTTGTATCATTTAAAACTTTTTTATGAAAAACAATGTTGAATTAATAAATAGACACCAATGTAGTGAAATGTTCGACTTGTCATGCTAAAATGCATGACAAGTCGAAAGTAAGTGGAAATTTTTCATTCCTTTGTGTTTGGAACCTGAAACATTTCAGATTCTCGCACAGATTTTGCAAATTAGATTGTGCAAATCAAGATAATTTTTAATAATAAAAAATAAGTGATACAACAATTAAACCTCATTTGAAAAAATATTTGAATTATAAAGAACAGAAATAAGTTGAATTTGCTCAAGAACATAGAAAAATGATTGCTTGGAGCAGAAACCACAAACTGGGTTAACTGTTAGTTATAATCTGTTCTCTTTCTTATGAGTAAAAGTTAAGAAAGAGTACAAAAACATTTTTTTTATTTCCATTTAATTACACGTTATTGATCAAAAACAAGCCTATGCTGGTTTTGTTAAATAAATAAATAAAATACTCAATTTTCCACAAAACAACTTGAAGCTTATCGGTGAAGCTTTCATTTTGAGTTTTTTATTTATAAAAATTTAAAACCATCCTTTCAAACTTCACTTCAAATATAAAATACAATAAATGTTTAAAAAAAAAAGAATAATAATGTTTTTACATTTTTCTTGTTTATTTCATCCCCAGTCAAATATCATTAGATAAATTGCAAAAAAAAAAAACAAAAAAAAAAAAAAAACTGGTGAGTTTAAATCAGCCCTTTTGAAGACTTTTTAATTGGGCCCAGGAGAATTTCAGAAATATTTAAAGAACTTCACATTTTCTTAAGCCGTATTAGCTGTTTCAAAAACTTAAAAATCAATTTGGATAAAAAAGTTAGAAACTTCAACGAAAAGGAGTGTCAGCATAAAATATATTTTTAATAACATCAATGCTTTAAAATTGGTGCTTAAATATAAAGGAAGAGTTTTTAAATTTAATCAACAAGCTTTGTGTTGCGTCACAATAATACATAATTTTATAATCCCAGTGACAGATTTTTTAAAATTGACTATAAACAGTATTAATGGATAATGACTCAAGGTTCGAATTGTGTTTGAAGGGTTCGAAGAGCACAATTATGAATTCCAATTGATGTCCTGGCCACCTCACTCTCCGGATCTTAATCTGATTGAGGAGGGATTTTTTTTCTCATAGAGCAGGATTCGAAGATTTAGGAGGCTATGGAAAGGGAGCTCAGAAAACAAATACCACCCTGTCGGAATATTCGTGTCCGTTGCTTAGACATTTAATACAACATGTCTCCAATTACCTACAGCAGACATGTAGCATGTATGCCAAGTCGAGCTGCAGCTATTTTGAAGGTTTAAAGTGGCGCAACTAGTTATTATCTCTTTAGTGCATATAGTACTTTGCAAAAATAACCTGTAACTTTCATAACTGTGAGTTGTCTATTGATATTTTTCCTAAAATTTGAAAAGGGCTTGAGTTTTATTTTCGAAAGAATGTGTTTTTCTCAGATGTTTCTAAGGCCCATATTCATAGATTTCTATTTTAAAAATGCTTTAGGGATATTTATAGTCTATACAAGCTACATAATTGAGATAATATCGTTAGCTCTCAAGTCATATTTTGAACCCCAATTCAGAAGACAAAGAAACTCCTAAAGTACTATCTTGTCTTGGTGAATTGAACTGAAAACTCCTTACTTGAGTAGAGTAATCCAAAACCCTTTCATGATTAGTTAATCGACTATGGTACTTTAATTACCAGAGATAGTTTACAGAGAGCATTTTACAACCAGAAATATTTTATGCCAGCAGTATGGTCGTTGCTGGCAGTTGCAAATCAACTGGAACTCACCGAGATTCAAAATTGTTCCTTCCGCAAGATAATCTTTAGATAACGATATCCAAGATCTCGAAATCGAGAGCTATTCTCGCCCCAAGAACGGTACTTTAATTACCAGAGATAGTTTAAAGACAGCCGCTTACAACCAGAAATATTTTATGCCAGCAGTATGGTCGTTGCTGGCAGTTGCAAATTAACTAGAACTCACCGAGATTCAAAACTGATCCTTCCGCAAGATAATATTTATCTAAGGATATCCAAGATCTCGATATCGCGAGCTATTCTCGCCCCAAGAACGATACTTTAATTACTAGAGATGGTTTAAAGACAGCCGCTTACAACCAGAAATAATTTATGTCAGCAGTATGTTCGTTGTTGGCAGTTGCAAATCAACTAGAACTCACCGAGATTCAAAATTGATCCTTCCGCAAGATAATCTTTATATAACGATATCCAAGATCTCGACATCGCGAGATATTCGCACCCAAAGAAAGAAAGAAAGTTTTAAATTAATTGATAAATATCTAAATGAGAATTACATCTTAAATTTCGAGGTGCTATTTTTCACATATTACATATTCAGATTAGAAAAAAAAAATTTATTTTCAAACCCATGAAAAAAATAAATAGAAATAAAATCGATAAAATGATTTCAAAAGTACATTTATATCTAAAGATATAACTACTGACCCCATCATCCATTCAAATCAGTCTCTTAAATGAGGCAAACAAACCCGAAATTATTCAACCTAGAGCACCGCTTTTAAAGTTAATATTCGACGAAGTTTCATTCAACTGATTGAAGAGGTAAATCCGAATAAAACGACTATAGAACGAATCAAGACATTGAGAAGATTCCTTTTATGCCCTTGAAGATTTCATAGATGTTTATGTAAGGCAGATAGAGAAGTTCGGTACACGCAAACAGACGGACATGCTTCACTAAATGTCATACTGTCATCATTTTCGGATTAGTTTTCACAGATAAAACGTCACACTAGTTGTTGAGGTAAGTATGATTGCTCTGTGAGTGACACACTACACGTCTATCTGTGACAAAGATGGCAATATCCTAAGCAGACGTTTAAATTATTCAAACGTGATAAAGTTTTCACGGCTTACGTGCTTCGCAAATTATTGGAATCGTGTTTTCTGAGGAAGATGTCTACTGAGTTAGCTTACAATTTTTTTGTCTTATTATTTCGAGAATAAATTTTTTTTGGCTCTCTGTTTATATGACAGAGTTAAAAGGCGAAACATAAACAAGTAAATATTAAAACTTAAAAAGATTAGAAACAATATAACATTTGTCATATTGCTATCAATTTACGTTTTTTAAATAGTATTGAAGCTGTAGAAGAAATTTATAGGTATGTTTGCGTGAATTGAAAACATAGGGAGATTTTGTAGAAATATGAAATATATATTACACATTTCAATTTGTTACATAATACACTTGTATGAGCCGGCCAGGTGGCCGAGCGGTTAGCGTTCCTGACTGCGAAGCCATAGGCTGCGGGTTCGAATCCCGCTCTGGGCATGGATGTTTCTCTCTCTCTTTGTGCTGTCCTCTGTTGTGTGTGTATGATGTGTGAATGTGGCCCATCCCATAAACGGGTTTTTGGCAGTGTGGCGTGGGCAATGTTGCTCGCCTCCGTGACTTTGGTTCACAGGTGCCCACTGGGTAACGCGAAATGAGCAACAATTCTGGCATAGTATAGGCAAGGATTCCAATTCAGTGCCTGCCATTGGAGAGAAAAAAAAAACACTTGTATGACTTTGAAAACAATAGATTTTTTCTAGTATAAAAGCTGGTTTGGTGAATTTTTGGATCCGTAATAGCTATTAATTTATCAAACTATTTGGTATGCAATGAATAATGAATGGATGAAAAAAAATAATTAGATTATTAGCATACATACATATACATTTATATTTACATAACAAAGAAATGATATTTGAATTAATGCTTAAATATCAGATTTTAGATAAATTCGGCAATTTACTGTTGTAATAATTATAAAATACCGAAAGACACTTAATATAAGCAAAAAATAGGGACATATGAGGTGAAAAAATATATATCTCGATGTCTTAAAAAATAAGGTATTATTTTCATTAGTACCAAAATATTGTAATTTATAAAGTTCTGAACAGAATGCAAGTTCATTCTGTCTCTGAAATTTTCTTGCTGCTCTTAATGGTTTAAATAGTTTTAATCTTCGCTTAAACTATTCGCTTCAATTTAAACTATTGTTAGAAAACTAAATATTACGACGTGTTTTAATTTTAATTTTAATTAACAACTAAGCTCGTCTTATTTTAAGCATTCCATTTTTATACCAAGAAATGAATTGAATATTATATGTGTATTTAATTTAGCCTTCTATTATCCCATTACAAATTTACATAAGTAAATATTGAATTCTCAGCTAGTCTTCGATTTAAATGGCACAACCTAACAGGATTTAAGTTACCTCGCATTGAGCGGTAACTCAAACATGTTTTATTTATTAGTTTTGTCTTTTTTAACATACGTATTTTATAAAATTTTAGCAATTATATTGCGTTACTGCAGTCGTTAGATTTAATTATATCAAAGGAAGTGATCTTAAATTTCATAATGTTTGAAATTTAAAAGTGACCGATATTTTTTTCTGTTAATAAAAACATGAGAAAAAGTATTTTGAAAATCCTCTTAATGATTCCTTTAGAATAAACATCAATAATTTTTCGTTGTATTTAGAGAATATTATTAATTAAAATTATTAATTAATATTATTAAGATTATTAATTAACATAATTAACTAAATAATATCAAATAATTAATAAAATATACCTTAATATTAATTAATTAAATAATATAATATTACTTAATTAACTAATATTATAAATTAATATTAAATATTATTATTAATATTATTAATTAATTAATTTAAATTACAAAGAACGAAAATCCTCTCGGAATATTTATTTCTTACTAATGACAATTTTTTCCTAATTTAATTTTCATTCAAAAATAATATTATTTCGTAGATAGATACACTCTTAGTATTATAGGTTCAATGTTAAACCATAATGCGGTTCAAATTTTTTATATTCTTAATTAAGACAGTATATCGAACCATAATTGTACCATTTAAACCATTGTACCGTATAATTAATTTTAGAAGTGTGATAACAAGGTTTTACTTAGTATGATATTAAAGTTTGTACCAAATGTGCATCAAAAATATGGTTCATCACGTTCTAACATTCTTAGATAGAGAATCTTAGATTGGTAAAACGAAAAAATGGGAATTATATGGCTGTAAAATGTGCAAAACTTATCATGCTTATGAATTTAAGTCTTTTTAAAATAATCACCGAAACCACGAAAGAGTGTGACACTAGCCCCATCTGGCTCAGACTAAATAAAACAATGAGAAGACATTCTCCTGAAGGTATTGTGATATGTTGTTAAACGCCACAATGTGTGAGGTTTTCTCTACACTGAGAAAAAAAAGTATCGTAAAAATTACCAGAATATGGTATTACCGTGGTTCTGGCTCTATGGGAGCTGCAAGAAGTAATGCTTAAGTAATGATTTTGGTAAAATTAACAATAAAAAGTGCCCTTAGATTATGTGAAAAAGTTTGAGAAATAAGGTAATTTTATCATGATACCTTCGAAAAAAATATAAAAATATCCATTCGGTAACATTTACTTTTCAATTCAGTATTTTTTGCTAAATTTGTGGTAAAATAACTATAATTTTGAATTTCTTGTAATACAATATAAACGAAAAAATACTATATGAATGGTTTGAATACCGTATATTTTTGTTTTTATTACCAGAATTATGGTTATTTTTTACCAGATATGTCATGACCGTACAATATGGTAATTTTACCATAATATTTTCTGCGTGTAAAATTGACTTGTTTCTCTTCATATTTCTTTCATGTAATATTACTATTTACTTTTTAAAAATATAACTATATTCATATTGTTAGTTTTTTGAATTTTATATCATGCTATTAAAGATTTCGTTTAAGTATCCATAGTTATCAGTATTTGAGTGTAAAAGTTAATGTGCTACTTATAATTACGAATTCAAAAAGTGATTTTTAGCTATGATTATAATTTGCATATAATTTGTAAATTTAAATGTAGTTATACGATTTGATAATGAAATTTCAAATTTAGCTCTTTAAATAAATAATATAAACGAAAATCAGTTCTAATAATATTCCTTTACGAAAGACACTGAAAAAATACAGTTGTTTTTAGTTTTATAAGAAATCGATAAATTTTTTCTTTCCGGTTGATGCCGTTTAGTTTTTACTTATTTGAAATTCATGTATTAAATAGCTTGGAAAGCATACTTTTATTCAAACAAGATTACAATTGTAAAATGTTTAAGCTATTTTAATATTTGATATTTCTTTTTCAGGAAGAATTTCTTCTACTGCTCCTAAATGGGTTCGAAGAAACTTTTTTTCTGGAGCGCTTTTTTCTATGGTTTTTTGCATGGTTTTTCACTACTGAAAAACCATGCTTTTCTGGAGCCTTCCCTTGTGAGAAGAAAATTAGAATATTCTATTTCAGAGAATGAAGGAAGACATTTTAATATGTGTTTTACATCAATTCCGTTTAATTCAGATGAAAAATTTTAATGGAGATACTTTTTATTCCGTTTCAAACTATTTTATTACTTAATAATACAATTAGTACAAACTAATATAAATTTATAAATTAATTTATAAATAAGCATAAATTTTTGTATTATGGAATTTGAAAATAACAATACAAGAATTGGAAAGTTGCGATCTAAATTTTAAACACGTGAAATTTTTTTATTTTTTTCGAAACTGACAAGTTCATCAAAAGATTTTATTCCATTTTATTATAATGCTTATTATAATTCAAATTTTTCAATAAAATTTTCTTCTCAAAATTCTTTATAATTTTTCTCTTAAAAGAATTTCTATTTTTTTCCAGCTGAGAAAAAGTATGGTTAAAACCACCAAACTATGGTGAAATTTATTGCATTTCTGGCTCTATGGGATAACGATTTTGGCAATAAAATATGGTTTAATAATATGTGACAAAATTTGGTAAATGTGGTAAAATTTAGTAATTTTACCACAATACCTCAGAGCATGCCATAAAAACCACTTATTCGGTTAAATTTACTTTTCACTTTTGTATTTTTTTATTAAATGTGTGGTAATAAGGACTATAATTTGGAAAACCAGAATTTCGGGTAAACTATTACCAAATGAACGGGAAAATTATCAAATTAATTATTTAAATACCAATTATTATAGTTTTTAATATCATATTGTTTTATCAGAAGTGTCATTATCAGACAATACTGTAACTTTTATAGATTTTTTCTCCATGCATTTGTCGAAAAAAGAAAACATTTTGACTCGACTTAAAATCTCTTTTCTATTTTCAAGAAATTTGTCACTCATCAAAATACTTCACTTCCATTTTTATTATTATTATTATTATTATTACTATAATTATTATTACTACTATCACTATAATTATTATTATTATTATTATCACTACTGTAATTATTATTTATTATTATTACTATAATTATTATTATTAATATTACTATAATTATTATTATTATTACTATTATTATTATTGTTTTCAGAAAATCAATTTTGCATAAGCAATAAAACCAACAAAATTCGCATTAAGCATTTTCCAGCTGATTTATTTTTGATATATTTTTAATTTTTTAAGTTTTATGTTCCGTTTAGGTTAAAGAAAAATAAATAAAAACGAGTAATATTTTTTTATAGAAATAATTTTAAATATCCATTCTATTCTCTGAACCGTATTTTCAACTCAATTTAATTTTTTAATAAACAAACGGATATGTTAAAATAATTTTTCTTTTTCTTCATGAATAAGAAAATAAAATTATAAAGCCATTAATTAAATTAAAACTAAGGTCTAACCTAATGCTTATGTCACTACACTACCTTTCAATATTTTTTTAAACGAAAGAGGTTGGCTTATTAATAAATAAACATAATTTGAATTGAAAAATGTAGCTAATAGAAATGCAACGTTTGTTAAAAAAATGTCCACTTAAACCAAAAAGGGAATTACAGGAATTATAGTTTTATTGCTTAGAAGCATTACTGAATGAAAATGAATTAATTATTCTGATTTCCTAAAATAAAACCATCAGATATTATTCATATACAGTTATTTATTATTCGCTGTTATAATCTATTGTGTATTAATTGTTTTATCTGTGCAAACATTTTAAGAATTAAATGAATATTGTACATTTAAGAACAGCATTCAAATGAATAACAGGAAACAAATAAAGAATTCCGATGGGGACTATTTAATCAAATAACTTTATTATTACTAGTTTATTTTATACAAAGATCTTTTTTTCAATTAACATTTAAAAAAAGAAAAGCTTTTAATTTTTTCATCCAGAAACACTCATTAAAAGTATCTTTGTCTTATATTATTGATGTAAAAATATAAACATTGTTTTTTATTATATTCCTTAAAGTGAGGATGTAAGCAAAAATAACCATTAATTTCTACTGTCAATTATTATACCAATTCTTTTGTCGATTATTAGGTCAAAGCTGGAAGCTGCTTAAAAGTTGCAGTTCGGGGCAGATATGGAATTTTTACCCCAACATTGAAGTGAGTTTTAGTCGACATCTTGAATTTGAGGAGGGGCAGAAAAAATTAAAACAAAAATTGAAAAACTTAAACTTCTAGGGGGTAAACTTCACGTTTCCATAATCTGCTCAAAACTCAACTTTTAAAATTATTTCTATCTTTCCCCTAATTATTACCATATTGAAATTCATTGTTTTTTTATTATATTCCCTGAAGTGAGTATGTAAGCAAAAATAACCATTAATTTCTACTGTCAATTATTATACCAATTCTTTTGTCGATTATTAAGGCAAAGCTGGAAGCTGTTTAAAAGTTGCAGTTCGGGGCAGATATGGAATTTTTACCCCCACCCCGAAGTGAGTTTTAGTCGACATCTTGAATTTGAGGAGGGGCAGAAAAAATTAAAACAAAAATTGAAAAACTTAAATTTCCAGGGGGCAAACTTCACGTTTCCATAATCTGCCCAAAACTCAACTTTTAAAATTATTTCTAACTTTCCCCTAATTATTACCATATTGAAATTCATTGTTTTTTATTATATTCCCTGATGTGAGTATGTAAGCAAAAATAATCATTAATTTCTACTGTCAATTATTATACCAATTCTTTTGTCGATTATTAGGGCAAAGCTGGAAGCTGTTTAAAAGTTGCAGTTCGGGGCAGATATGGAATTTTTACCCCCACCCCGAAGTGAATTTTAGTCAACATCTTGAATTTGAGGAGGGGCAGAAAAAATTAAAACAAAAATTGAAAAACTTAAATTTCCAGGGGGCAAACTTCACGTTTCCATAATCTGCCCAAAACTCAACTTTTAAAATTATTTCTAACTTTCCCCTAATTATTACCATATTGAAATTCATTGTTTTTTATTATATTCCCTGATGTGAGTATGTAAGCAAAAATAATCATTAATTTCTACTGTCAATTATTATACCAATTCTTTTGTCGATTATTAGGGCAAAGCTGGAAGCTGTTTAAAAGTTGCAGTTCGGGGCAGATATGGAATTTTTACCCCCACCCCGAAGTGAATTTTAGTCAACATCTTGAATTTGAGGAGGGGCAGAAAAAATTAAAACAAAAATTGAAACACTTAAACTTATAGGGGGCAAACTTCACGTTTACATAATCTGCCCAAATCTCAACTTTTAAAATTATTTCTAACTTTCCCCTAATTATTACCATATTGAAATTCAACTACTTAATAACTGGCCTTCGTTGAAAACAATTATTTGTTACAAAAATAATTTAATCATCTTTTATAAACTACGATTTATAAAAAAGTTCAAGATAATGATGTTACCCAGGTTCATACGCCGGCCATGGCTGATCGATTTGTATTCTATTCCAGGTTTGTACCCACCAGAGTACTGAAATAAAGCCGTTAGTGGTAGGTAGTTCTTGAATTGGAATCCGCCTGCCTTCGCAATAATCGTGCGAGGTTTTCGTTGCTCTCATTATGCAATTCTCTGTGCAAAGCAATTCCATGAGTTCCCTTTTCTTCTGGGTTGGATTTAGAATAACAAGACTACTTTGTACTTGGGTTGAATATAGAATTTTCAAACATTCGACTTGACCATATCACCACGCCGCCACGTTAAAATCATGCCCCGTTAAGAGCGTATACATTGAAGCGCCGTTACATTATGACCACCCTCCATCTATAACAATGGGCTCACCCAGGTTTTCATGGTTTCTCGCCCAGGAACAGTGTTTTCATGGGCACATTAGGACCCATAATCCTCATAGAACAATCCCTGACATCTGTAAGCTACTTGAACACAGTTGCAGACCAGGCCCACCCATTCATGGCATCAGTTTTTCCTGCGGGGGATTGTGTTTACCAACAGGATAATGCATTATGTCATAAGGGTCGAATCGTCATGGATTGGTACGAGGAACATTCCAGTGGCTTTCAAGTCATGTCTTGGCCCCCAAATTCACCTGACCTTAATCCAATAGAGCATTTGCGGTCCTACTTGGAAAACCAAATTCGTGCTGCCATGCTATATGAGGGAATTGCAGGACCAGTTTTTGAGCGCTTGGTACCAGATACCTCAGACTACCTATCAGCACCTTGTGGAATCAATGCCACGGTGGGTGCTAGCAGTTTAGAGGGCTAAATGTGATCCTACATGTTATTAGCAGGGTGGTCATAATGTAATGGCTCTTCGGTGTATATGGTTAACATAATGGAGGACACTTTGTGAATTTTTTTATATTTCTTTGCAATGAGTAATTCATTTGAAACTTGTTTCAGATTTCTAAGTATGTGTAATATTTTTCTTCAAAAATTCCAATATGTTTCAAGAGATAAGTGCCCAAAATGTTTAAGAAGGATTTGTTTACTCACGTTAAGAGCATATATGCCTACTAACGTAATGAAGGACAACTTGAGACTTTTTTTTAATTTTTTGCAATGAGGAAATAATTTTAAACATGTTTCAGAGTATAAATGGAGGGACAATGTTTTTCAAAAATACCCATCTGTGTCAAGAAATAAGTACTCAAAATTTTTCAGAAGCAATTTTTAATCCAAACAATACTTCGTTATGAGCATACATACGAAAATGAAAGAGGATATTTTGTGAAATTTTTATAATTTTTTTGCAATGAGAATTTAATTTGAAACTAAATTACAAAGTTAGCATCAAATTTTTCAAAAAATATCCATAAATGTGATAAAATAAATACCCAAAATTTTTACGAACCATATGTTTAGTCCAAACCAGACTACGTTAAGAGCATTAATACAGTTAACATAAGGAAGGATATTTTGCAATTTTTTTATAATTTTTTGCAATGAGGAAATCATTTGAAACTTGTTTCAGATTAAAAAGATAGCGTCAAATTTTTCAAATATACCCATAGTGGTGAAAAAATAAATACCCAACACTTTTAAGAAGCATTTATTTAGATCAAAACATGCTACTTAAAGAACCATGCCACGTTATCTTTACTAAGAACTTATCAGTGGGGTTGAACTGTTATTTATACTGAGAAAGTGGGTGTTGCGCTCACTTTATCGCACTATGGTAAGAGAGGTCATCAACCGTAACAGTAGGGTGTAACACTCATTTCCTCCCTACTAATATGGTTATTTTACCAAGGTGTTTTGTAGTTGATGTGGTAAAATTTGGTGAAATGTTTGGTAATTTTATCATGATACTTAGAGCATGGAATTAGAAACATTTATTCCGTTAAATTTGGCTTTCAGTTTTGTATGTTTAATGATGACCGTCCTGTGTAAGGATCAGGGAACTGGCTTTGCATCAGAAAGGTTCTGGGTTCTAATCCCGGGCAAGGCATGGATGTTCTTTAATTCTCTGTACTATTAGTCCATTCTGTGGGAGCAGCGTTGGCCCACTTATTATGGTGCCCCTAAAAGAGTGTCCAACAAATCTGCCCTTCAGATGACGAAATGTAATTCTCCAGGAGGGCATTGGAAAAAAAAAGTTTTGTATGTTTAATAATTGTGTGATAATAGGAGTTATAGTTTTGAAAATCAAGTTTTCCGGTAAACCTTTACCATAGGAACGAAAAAATTACCAAATGAATGGTTTAAATACCGTATATTTTGGTTTTATTACCATTACTATAATTATATATGCATATAGCATATATATATATATATATATATATATATATATATATATATATATATATATATATATATATATATATTTCCAGAAATTTCATTAAAATACGAATACGATAATTTTACTAGAAATATTTTGTCTCCAAATATATAGTAAAATTAACTTTCACAAAATAGCGAATTCCTTACTATCTAAAGCAAAGTGATCATTTCATACAATATATGTGGCAAACACTTTAATAAAGTTATATTAACATTAAATGCTAAATTTTATGCGAATAGTTCTTCATTTAAATTGCTCCACCTGAGACATTCCGTTTTAGATTAGAGAATGATTGCTTAACAAGTAACTTAAATCTTCGTTACACTCGAAATACACCCCAATGCATACGTTAACATTACACAATTCTACAGAAGCAATTTATTCTATAGTCGTGGGCAAGTAAAATTGCCATTATATAAATGGAAGTTAGCTGTGGCAAGGGACAACCTGGGAAACTCAGATATTCTCTAACAAAGAAATAGTTTCATAAATCACTTGATAAGCTTTCATTTGCGTGTGCGATCAAATTAAGAAAGAATTGTCAGAGGTGTAATGAGATGCTTTGATTGTTGCCGTTGTTTCTGTAATTAATTGTAGTGAGAAGATACGGAATAGGGTAATGTTTCTACTATGTAGAAAAGTCGCGATTATCCACTGGCATCGGATTCCTTGAATAAGCATCGAAATGTCATCTGGTTATGTTTTTTAGGGTTTAGTCTCGTTTGTTTTTAGTTAAGATTTTCTAAACAAAATTTTTCCATGCAATGAAAGAAAATATGATCGATATGAAAAATGTGCAGCAGGATATTTTGTCAAAATATCGAGTTACAGAATTTCGCGCAGGCAAAATATTGGTGGATGGAATTTCTAGTGAACAAAATATTGTTTGACTGAATACTCGGATCAGATATCTTGTGAGAAAATAGTTGGACAAAATATCGTATGACAGAATACCTGGAAAAAATATCGTGTGACAGAATGCTCTGACAAAATATTTTGTAATTAATTGTAATAAGAAGATTAAAAATAGTGTAATATTTCTATTATATAAAATATAGAAAAGTAGCGATTATTCAGTACTCACTGAGGGTAATCGGATTCCTTGAATAAGCCCGCAAAATGTCACCTGGTTATGTTTTTTAGTATTCAATTTCTCTTCGGTATAAAAAAAAACCCATCGTGGGATATTTTATCAAATTATCGGGTAACAGAGTTTCGTGCAGACAAAATATTGGTGGACAGAATTTTCAAGCGTACAAAATGTTGCGGGACAGTATCTCAGATACGATATCTTGTGAAGTAGTTAAATTATCGTGTGATAGAATATCGTGCGAAAAAATATTGGGTGACAGAATGCTCTGGCAAAATATTATGGGACACGGACAGAATCTAACGCAGGCAAACTTTATGGTGGGATAGAATCTAACGCAGAGAAAATATCATGGAAAAAAATCTCACGCATTGTTGGACAGAACATTCACAGGTAAAGTATCAAAGTACAAATTATAGAGATGGTGTTTATAATTAATTTCAAATTTTTGATATGTAGTTTAATAATACCAAGCCATCATTTTTACGCACCTTTATACTTGACATTTTATACTGAAATATTTCAGTAACGTTAATTTAAAAAAAATTTACTTTTGAAGATAATCTTTAAATGTCATCTTTAAAATATTTCTGCTACATTTTAGAAATATTTCAAACATATCAAAGACACTTCGATAATGGTTATAGAAAAACTGTCATTTTTCTTTGTTTTGCCGACTTTTCATAATGTTTTTCTTAATATTTGTTACTTATCTGAGAGGCAATTGCGAAATTTCAGGTTTTATGGATCAGTTAAAAACTCGATGGAAATATTAGGGGGACCGGAAAGTAATGTCGTTTCGGTGCATTTGATATTGGTTATCAATATTTTATTTTTAATCAATAAAGTATTCAACCTCGTTAGCAACAATCTTTCTATGCCGGATCGAAAATGAATCGAAATAGATCGAAAAAAAAAACAAATTAGTTTTTAAGACTAACGAATATTTAATGCACCGAAACGACATTACTTTCCGGTCCCCTTAATATATGCATTATATTTCCAGAACTTACATATTACCTCATACTTTCTAACATGTTATTTTATATTCCCATTTTATTTATCTTTTTAAACTTTTATTCTCTTTCCCTTTTTGTAAAATAACAAACTTATAAAAGTCTCTTGAAACTTTTTAAGACTTGCAGGATTCTAAAAGATAAATTATTTCCAGTCTTGAAGCTCTATATAATAAAAGACACTTGAATCAAAGAGCCTATAGAACTTCTTTGCGCAACTTAAGTTTAAAAGAAATGACATGATGCAACGATAGAAACTTTTCAAACTTCTCGTTATTCATTAATATAGGGTATAAATTTCAGAATTATTCCTCTCACGTCCTTTTTTTTTTGTTCTCTCCAATATGATTGACGTTTAAAAATCTCCATTTCCTTTTATTTTTTATCAATTTTTTTTATCTGAAAAAAATTTCCGTTTATATAAGTTTATAGTAGCGTGATGAAATGACCTTTCTTGATTAAAATTCTTCAATGAAGTTTTTTCCTGCATATGTCTTATGCATGACAGTTTATTCTGTGGAAACAGCAGTAAAACTTTATTTCGAAGCAGATGGTAAATTAATTTAAGTATTTTAGGTATGAAAAAATGTTTCTTTTTACTTCGAAGGACATTATTAGTGTACTAGTTCTTTTGCGTCATTTGGTGATGTTAATATGATTTTTAAACAGATTTGAGGATTGTTATTTTACGCTACAAGGAAAAATCTAGAAACAGCTGACGTTGTTGAATTTAGTAATAACTTATAAAAGTAATAAATGAAATGAATTTACTACCATGAAAAGTTTTTTTTTGCTCTTGAAAGTATTTAGTCAATAGAAAAATTTTTTATAACAAAAGAAAATAATTCTAAATAGTACATTTTAATTCTGGAGATGTTTGAGTTGCTTTTAGTTTAATCACTTTGTTTTTAAATACTACATGCTTATTAAATCATTAACTATTTATCTATGCATAAATCAAATAATTATAATTTATAATGTTTGTGGAAGAGAAAATGTTTTCGTATAATATATATCATAATTTAATATATTATAATTGTATATGTTATAAATATAATATTATATAAAGTATTCAGTGCGCAAAAAAAATCCGTAAAATAAACGAACCACGCTACATAAATTTTGATCTTCACGTTCTAGGACTGAGTTTAAATAATTTGAAGGGGTGTTTCAAAATACATTAATAATTTGTAAAATCAATTTTAAGAATACGACTTTTTCAAAAGTCGATATTTTAAGAACTGTTCAACCATTTTTTTTCTATTTAAAATTGTATACCTTAAAATGTTTAAAAATACCTTAAATGTTAAAAAAAATTAAGTATCTTGAAATTCAAAATATTTTCGACACTTATTAAATAAAATAATACGAAATAATACTTACTAACAGTTGTATTTTTCGGGGAATTATCTATAAACTATTGAATTTTGTAATTGTGTGTAAAAATTTTTAAATTCGCTTAAAAAGTTCTCGAGATATGTTGAAATACGTAAAAACTAAAATTAACGTTAAGGGTTCCAAACTTTCGACCCAAAAAATAACCAAAATATCGATATTTTTCATTGCCTACAATAAAACTTCAACTTATTTCAAATGCACTGAAAAAAATAATCCCTGTATCTCCATTTTTAAGAAAGTTATGAATGATTTTAGATTGCCCTAAAACAGAAACTTGAACAGCAGACAAACTTTTAATTGCTTTTTCTCGTAGACGATAATTTTGTGTTTTAATCTTAATTAAATCCATTAGTTATTTTTTTTTATTTAAGATAAAACTTTGAAGTAAACTTTTTTACCTTAAGTATAATACATTTATTTAAACTGTGCATGGAATAAACATTTTATGAGGCATCACAATTCTTACAAAATGTTATATATACCTGACAGGAATTTTTAACCTTTGTTTCTACTTTCTTACAAAATTTATAAAAAATGTTCCAATCGGTATATCAACAAATGAATGCACAATATTGTTAAGATAAATATTGTAAGCACTAAGAAAAAATTTGTTTTGAAAATATGTTAAAATAAAGTCTTAAGGATTTAAAAATTGTGATTTTTTCCAATTTTTCTTAAAATTTAAAAAAAAATTAAACAGTTTAATTATTTTTCATAGATTAATTTTTGATTATAAGTTACATGAGCAAAGCATCGACAAAATTAATGATTATACCTTTATTTTAAAAAAAAATGTTGCAAGGGTAATGTGACCCCTAAAAATAGCATCTGCAACAATCAATTAACATATTTGAGGTCACCCTTTCAAGCCTTTAGGATTGAGTTCTGGAAAAATCACCATACTAGGATGGTAGAGAAAGAAACTTCTAGAGAAAGAAACCGCAATTCCAAACACTAAACCAAAGTATACGGTTTTTAAGCTGTTGATATGGTAATTTTGCCGTTCGCCGTTGTTGACGGAAATACTGCTTTCCAAAGTAATAGTTCTTATTGCAATAAGTTTAATAGCAATTGCTTTACGATTACGATGTGAAAAAATACACTATAGTAATATTCTACAATATGCAGGAAATGCTGAAAAACAAATTTCATATTTTTTTATACGATAACTGGAAATAACTAAAAAAATGATAAAATGGTATTTTAAGAAAATTATGTTACAGTCAAACCCCGCTATAGTGAACTTTCAAGGGACCGAAATTTCGGTTCACTATAACCGGGAGTTCACTATATCCGTTACGCAGGCAATTTCACTAATGGTTCCCAAACTCCTCCCTTTTATTACATTATATTCATATAAATAAATGAAAAATATTATGTAGTAGCAAAAAATTTGTTACTGTCATCACTCTTCGTCTTGCGTAAAAATAAAAATTAGTAATCTTTAGCTGATGAGCAATCCTCAACATCAGATATGGAAACACTTCCCCACTCTCAGATAATTTTTCCTGAATTTCTGTTATTCCGCTTTTTAAACCTGTCTAACCTGCCATTCAAGCAGCACATAAAAGTAGTTTCTATAGATGGTTTTAAAAATCGGTATATGTATTTATTTTGAAGCAGAAATTTCAAAATTATTACAAAGAAAATGGGGGGGGGGGAAATCAGTCGAAGACAGAAAAAAGCTCATTACATCCAACTTCCTCACTTTTTTGGTTCACTATATCCACAAAAAATAACATTGTACGTGTATAGCAGGGCACGGGACCGAGCATTTCGTTCACTATATCCGGGAGTTCACTATAGCGAGGTTTGACTGTATTTATTAGTTTATTTTATTAGTAGATACATATTTCTATGCAGAATCGCATTTTCCCCCATTATTTGAAGCTTGAATTTCAGGACGATATAGAAAATAATATGTATTAAAAATATTAAAAAAAACAATTTTTTTAGAATTTTTGCACTGGGAAAATTTTTTTGTTGCATTTATCCAAATGCTTGATCTTGCTTAATTCAAGTGTGGGGATTTCAAACCTAAAATTAGTTTTGCTCCTAAGGCTACAGATTGTTTTAAAATGAAATTTTTAGTCCATTTTTTGTCAAAATGTAAATGTCAAAAACGTTATATATAACAGGGATTCACGTGCGACAAACTTCTAGGTGAGTTAGAGCACATCATCAGGATTAAAAATTCATAGAAACCCATATCCGGAAACGTCATTTTACGCAGCTAAGGGCGTTCCTGTTTTATGAATTTTTCTTGGTGCGCTTCTGAACAGGTGATAATAGGAAAGCGACTCTAGCAGCGTTCGACGGCATTTCTGGGTATTGGTTACAATGCAATTTTAATTCTGATCATGTTCTCTATCTCACGTCTTCCCTAAAACTTGCCGCAACATTTCCACGTTCCCTTGTCAAATACAACTTTTTTTAAACTTCGACAAAAAATAGACTAACAATGTCAATAAAAATACCATACCTTAGAGAGAGAAACAAATTGCAGATTTGAAATCAGTGGCGAGAAGTTAAAAAATTTTTATGCAACAGAAGGATCCGTTAAAAATTGTCATGTAACAGAAGTATCCATTAAAAAATTCTCATGTAACAGAAGTATCCGTTAAAAAATTCTCATGTAACAGAAGGATCAGTTAAAAAATTCTCATGTAACAGAAGGATCCGTTAAAAAATTCTCATGTAACAGAAGGATCCTTAAAAAATTATCATGTAACAGAAACAGAAAGTTTCTGCATTGTTATCAAACAAAACTTGTGATGGCTTCCCTTTTCTAAACTTTTTATCAAAAATTTTCATTCAAAAAATTTACGTTTGTATAAACTTATAAGTGCATGTTAAAATGACATTTCTTGATTAAAATTCTTCAATGGAGTTCTTTCCTACATATGTCTTATGTATGACAGTTAATTCTGTGGAAACTGCAGTAAAACATTTTTTCGGAGCAGATGGAAAATTAATTCAAGTACTTTACGTGTGGAAAAAAAACATTTTTTTACCTCGAAAAACAGTATTAATGTTCAAGTTCATTTGCGTCACTAAATACGTTTTTATAGACAGATTTGAAGATAGTAATTTCACGCTACAAGGAAAAATCCGGAAACAGCTGATGCTGTAGAATTTTGTAATAACTCATTAGAGTAATAAATGAAATGAATTCACTTGCAGGAGAAGAATTTTTTACTAAAAATATTCATTCAACTGTTTTTTTTCGCACTAGAGAAATTAGTAGTAAATAGTATATCTTGGAAATGTTTGCGCTGCATTTAAAATGAGAAACTTAATTAGGTTTATTACTTTGATTATTCATTACATTAATAAAAGTATATGCATGTGTGATTTACTTCATTAAAATTCATTGCTTTTGATAAAATAATCAAATGATTAAGTATAACGTGTGTTGTATTTTATATAAAAAATACTATCCAGAGAATAAAGTATGGTTAAAACTACCCGAATATGATAAAATTTACGACTTTTTGAAAATCCATTTAAATTACATTCTTTAAAATGGAATCAAAATTGTGCACCTTACGATCAAAAATTGTTTCGACGATTATTAAATAAAATAAAAAAATGATGAATACTTACTAAAAGTTGTATTTTAAATGGAATTATCATTGGATAAAAGAATTTTATAATGGTGTGTGAAAATTTTTAATTCGCTTAAAAAGTTCTCGAGATATGATGAAATATGCTGAAAATATAATTAACATTAATTGGTTCAAACTTTAAACAGCTCCCCTCTAGCCAAACTATTGGGGCCATATTACCCCCTATATTTTGGGGGTCAGAAATCCAATTACGCCAAAAAAAGGTATGCTTATTCTAAGAAAGTACGTTTTCGTGTCTGATTTCATAATTAAAAATATAATCTGCACTAATTAATAAGCATATTTGATGTCAAACACTCAAACCATTATGATTGAGTCTGAAAATGTAAAAATCTGATCATTAGATCGAAAGTTATTAAGTGTTTTGCATGCAGTACATTTATTTAAAGCAAATTTGTAACTAGCTGCTCATATAAATTAAGGATTAATGATATTACTTAACATATCAATTTCTGGAGTTATAAAAACTACAGCTTATTGGTCGAAATTCGTAACATTATATCAAAAGTAAGTTATACTTACATGGAGAAAAAATTCTGGTAAAATTACCATTCTAATAACGTAATTATCGTAATATAATGCCATTTCTGGCTAAAAAAACACAGCTTTAGTTAATAAAAACTAAGATATATGGTATTTAAACCATTCATTTGGTAATTTTTCCTTTCATATAACGGTTTACAGGCAATTCTGGTTTTCAAAATTCTTCTTCTTATTATCACACATTTAGTAAAAAATAAAAAAGTAAAACCGAACATATGTTTTTTATACCATTATCTAAGATATCATGACAAAACTGCCAAAATTTATCACATATTATAAAACTATAATTTATTGTTAATTGTAACAAAATCATTAACAAAGCGCTTTGGTAAAAATTACTGTGCTTTTTGGTGTTCTTATACAGTCCGAAACGCGGTAAATTTCATCATATTTTGGTAGTTTTGACCATACTTTTTTCTTAGATAAAGATTGTTAGAGAGCTTTCAATGTAAATAGTACTTAAATTTAATTTACATTATGACTAAAAATATTATTATAGCAATCGCTACAAAGCTTTTTGCTACAACTACAAGATTTTTTAACTATCAGAAAAGTTATGGTATATTTTATTCATAATATAATTTTTCTTTAGTTTAGTAATCACAAATATAAACTAGCTACAATAAAAAAAATCTAATTGTTTACTTAAGATATATTATAGTTTGATTATAAAGAGAAAAATCAATATTCTTTGATATATTGAAGTATATCATTCAGTGTTTTCAGTATGTCATTCTTTGATATGATATACTGAAAATTGTCAGCAAAGCAAGCACAGCAAGAAATATGACTTGAATGAAATTTAAAAAAATCGACATTTTATCCCATGAGAATTATATAAAATCCCTCATTCCACATTTTCCATTTTACACAAAAAGAAATTTTATAAAATTGTCTTATGTTAGAAATATTCGTCCAGTACGATGAGGAAATATTTGAAACTAGATTAAATTTAGAGATTGGTTGCGAGACATTTAAACTCTGCTACTACGACTCTAGTGGAAAGTTTGATTTTAATGTGTCCTCTAAGTCTTTATAGGGCGAATAGGGATATAAATGCGAGTATTTTCATAAAATGACGCCTTGCTTTTATTATAGCCATAAATTAAAATCATGTAGACTATTTTGCTGATCTTTGAAATTCAAAATTGTTCAAAAATATGGAGAGGAAAATTATTTTGAGAGTGATGGCTCGGAAGTACCTATAATTCATGTATTTTTTTGAAATTTTTTTTTTTAATTGTATTGAATTATTATTTTTTGAGTTAAAAAAATTGAGAGTTTTTATTATGTATAGTTTTATAACGGTTACTGCTATAGATGTTTTGAAAGTTATTGAAAAGTAAGGATTAGATAATGCTTATATAATGAGCGTCTAGCGGGCTGCACTCCGTGCGCTACACCGTAAGTGTTAAAGAAACATAAAAGAAAGCGTTCCTCAACGATAAAATCTTGGAAAATTAAAATGGCATACATATTTGCTTAGTTTTTAAAATAATTCAATATGGAAAATACAAAACATTTTAATAGTAGGAATTGAAATACAATTAAATTTTTTATTTTTTTTAATGCTCGGAGAAAAACAATTCCGGCTAAATTTCCATACTCCATTGGTCTGGTAAAAAAAAAATCAACGTTCTGGTTAATGAAACCAAAATATACGGGATTTAAATCATTGATTTGATGATTTTTTGATACATCTGGTAACGGTTTACCGCTTTAAATTCTGTTTTTCAAAATTATAGTTCCTATTATTACACATTTAGTAAAAAATACAAAACTAGGAGGAAAATTTAATTGAATAAATCGTTTTTATGCCAATCTCTAAGCTATCATTATAAAAAAAGTAAATTTTACCAAATTTAATCACATATTAATTGCTAAACTAAACTCAGTGGCGCAACAGCCCGAAGAGGGCCAAGGCCTACTGTTCCCATCTCAGTTTTCCTGGCTTTCGGGTGCAGGGGCAGATGTTCCAGTTGTGTGGTCAACCAAACGCTGGACCGGAGTGTTCAGTACCCAAGCATGCTTGGTACTCATTCTATCGACTCACTGAAGGGATGAAAGGCTGAGTCTACCTTGCCCGGTCCGAGGATTGAACCCAGGACTTGTTGCACGAAGGCACGAAGCGCTACCACCCAGTCACCTGGAGTGATAAAAGTATCAAATTTCGCCACATCTAACAAATTTTATCGCATGTTATGAAACTATATTTCATAGTTAATTTTACCAAAATTATTGCCAAACAGCTTTGGTAAAAATTACCAACCGTTTTTGGTGCTTTCATAGAGCCAGAAGCACGGTATATTTTGTGATATTCTGTTAGTTCATATTTTTTTCCTCAATGTGTAATCTTTACACTTTCTTTCTTTTTAAAATTAACATTTTTCAATTTAGGTACTTTAAAAACGTGTTATTGAACGAACAACATCGGAGGTGCTAATTAAAAATGAGCTAAACTCTACCTAAAATTCATGATTAACAGTAAAACGTTAAATCTAAGCGGATTAACAGTAAAACTAAAATAAAAAATTTCACTAAAAATCGCTATTTCAAGACAGAATCTTTAATGAACAGAACAGTACATATTTTTTTAAAAATAATATTTTTCGAATTCTTCTCTATTTTACGGTAAATGACGTTTATGCACTGAGAAAAAAAAATATGGTGAAAATTACCAGAAAATGGTATTACCGTGTTTCAGACTCAATGGGCACGCCGAAAATCTCGGTAATTTTTACCGAAGTGCTTTGGCAATGATTTTGGTAAAATTAATATGTAATAAAATTTGGTAAATGTGGTAAAATGTGGGAATAATTGCATAAAAACTATTCGGTTGAATTTACTTTTTATTTTTTTTTACAATTTGCTGATTTTATCATGATAATGATAATTGATTACATATAATTTGCTAATTTTACCATAGAGCATGGCATAAAAACCATTTATTTGGTTAAATTTGATTTCAATTTTGTATTTTTTACTAGCTGTGTGGTAATAAGAATTATTATTTTGAGAACCAGAATTTCCGGTAAACCGTTACCATAGGAATGGAAAAATTTCCAAATGAATGGCAAAAATTCCGTATGTTTTAGTTTTATTTACCCATATTATATTTTTTTTACCACAAATGTAAAATACCATAAGTACGGTAATTTACCAGAATTTATTTCTCCGTGTATGTTTGTTGTTTTGTGAGAACATTTACATGGTTTGAAAAAGAAGTATCGATTTTGCTTTGCTTATTTAGAACGTAATTTTGATTTACGTAAGCAAATTTATGTAGATTACTTCGTGACCACGCTCTTTTATTTAAAATACTTATTTACTCCCTTTCATTGTGCTATTATGTCTAAAATAAATTTAGTTTTCTTGTTTCAAAACAGCAAAAAAGATATTTGCAATTTTTCCCGAAGAGCCTCTTTTTCTGAGATAAAAAACAATTTCTTTTAAAGGTCAGATTGTCACTTACTTTAAAAAGAATGATATAAATTTGTAAGGGTAAATCTTACGTAGGTTTGAATTTTTTCAATAAATGACGGCTAGATTTTTCAATTGAATGACATCTGAGTGAAGTTGACCGACATTTAATCGATTTTTAGCTTTAACTTAAGATATGGCTTCTGAAATTCTTCATTCAAGTAAAATTGTTGAATAAGTAGGAATATTATTGCTTTAGTCGTAGAATTTAAATTGGTGATTAAAAGTCAAGAAACGTGAATAAAGCGAAAAAATTTCAATAAACATTTAAAATTGCTGTTGTAAATAAAGTTAAAAGCAAAAGTATCATTTAATTTGTTAATAAATGTACTAGATAGTTTTTAAAGCATAGAAAATATATATACTGTTGAAACATGTCAGGCATAATGTGGTGATTAAATGTCAAGAAATGTGAATAAAGCAAAAGAATTTCAATAAACAGTTAAAATTGCTGTTGTGAATAAAGTTAAAAGAAAAATTATTGCTTAATTTTTTAATAAATGTTCTAGATAGTTTTTAAAGCATAGAAAATATATATACTGTTGAAACATGTCAGGCATAATATGGTGATTAAATGTCAAGAAATGTGAATAAAGCAAAAGAATTTCAATAAACATTTAAAATTGCTGTTGTAAATAAAGTTAAAAGCAAAATTATTGTTTAATTTGTTCTCCTATATCTCACATTTAAGAAATGTTTCTTCAGAAGGCCATCTTAAGGTGTCGAAAACATGCAGAGATGTTATACATTTGAAGACGTGCACTTTCAAAAAGGTTGGTCAAGTCCACCAGAATAGGGTAAAATTTACCGTGTTTCTGGAAAGATGAGAACACAAAGAAAGCATGTTAATTTTTACCGAAGCTCTTTAGCAACGAATTTGGTCAAATTAACAAAAAAATATGATTTTATACTATGAGATAAAATTTATGATGACGATAAATTTGCGGTAATGAGATAAAAATAGGGTGAAATTTACCGTGTTTCTGGAAAGATGAGAACACAAAGAAAGCATGTCAATTTTACCGAAGCTCTTTAGCAACGTATTTGGTCAAATTAACAAAAATATATGGTTTCATATTATGAGATAAAATTTGGTAATGAGTTAAATTTTACGATGATGATAAATTTGTGGTAATGAGATAAAAATATGACATAAAATTTGGTAAAGGTTCAGTATTAGAGGGCAGCAATAAAGGCTCAGTTTTGCAGTTTTTACTAAATGTGTGGTAATAAGAACTGTAATTTTGAAAACGAGAATATTCTTATATGAACAACGGTTAACGTTATAAACGGCTCATATATGAAAAAAAGGACAAATGAATGGTTAAAATAGAGTATATTTTTTATTTTATTAACCGGAATTGTGTTTTTTCGGCCATAAATGTCATTACCATAAATACGGTGGTTTTTCCATATGTTTTACCTCCGTGTATAAGTTGACAATATCAAGTGTTACGGGTTTTGATAGTAACTTCCAAACTTATGTTAAATACCAATATTTAATGATACGTAAAACTTTTGCTTTTCTTATTTCTTTTATTTATTTCCTTTTTATTTCGTTCAATTTCTTTTTTTGCTAATTTGCTTTGTCAATCTTCAAAAAGGGAACATTTCAAAAATAAATTAAAAAAGTGAATTCTTTCTTATTGTGTAGGGGAGAGCGGGGTCAATTGTAAAATTTTTTTATTAACTATTTTTAACTAACAAAAAATCCAATATATTATTAGTATTAATTGACAGACGAGTAAAGTAAACTATCCTCTACTAGAAAAAAAAATAAATACCTTATTTTAAATGTTATTATATTAGTTATTAACAATTTTTGACAGTCGTGCATTTGTTACAATTGTCAACAATTACGGGGTCAATTGTAACAGTTCATAAATTCAACTAAAACATAGTTAATTATCTATATTATCATAGTTGTGATATATTTTTTTATTGATCAAAACAGTAGTGATATCTTAGGAGTAAAAATAATAATGAGAAGAGACCTAAAGGGTTAAACTTTTAACTTTAAGGGGTTAAAAATTTTAATTTAAGCTGTGAAAGGTGACAAATAAAATAATGTACATGCAACATAATATAAATGATATAGGAAACTATTGGTGGTTCTTAAAGAGTTAAGTAATGGTTTGTAAACATAAGAAATGGGACCTAAGGGGTTAAACAATTGCAATTGAAATTATTAATTTTATTTTCAGCTGTTACAATCGTCCCTTTACTTATTGTTACAATCGTCCCCAAGACGCCATTTCAGCTTCATTTGTTAAAAACAATGCTTGTTAATAAACAAAACTAATCTTCTTTTTTTTGGAAATGTTAATTAAGGTGTCCACTTACATATTCGGTTAATAATTTTTATTTGTTTAAACAAAATTACTTTGTTACAATATAATATTCTAATACCAAAAGAAGTACTTGCGTTGCGTGAAAATATTTTTTGTGGTGTAACTCTTTCAAAAGTACGTAAAAATGGTTGCCAGCAGAGGTATACATGTAGATTTATTTAATACACCTTGTGTGTCACCTAGGAACCAAATCTAGAACCCGACACTCGAAATTTTTGCTCTGTTACAATCGTACCCTGTTACAATTGACCCCACTCTCCCCTACCTTTCTCCATATCCTTTCCTGAAAAGAAATTTATTTAAAAAAAGAACACTGTCTCACTAACACAAAACACAAAGTGGCTGCTTGGTATTTTATTATGATTATTATGATTACTTATTATGATTATACTGATTGTTTAACTTTCACAAAAAAGTTTCTTTATAATATTAATTTCGCTACAGAACGTATTAAATCATATGAAAATGTTAAAACAAAGAGATTATAACAATGTAACTAAAATGAGTAAGAAATAAACATTTTTACTAGTCAATTTATATTTACCTATAAATTATTAACTATTTATAAATTATTAACTACCTTTAAAATACTTTGAAGCTCTAAAATTAAATTTAAACTTTTAATTTCGAACGACAATTTAATGAGCTGAATATTTTTAATAATAATTAATAAATTTACTTGCAAACTAATTCCTTTAATCTCTAAATTGTGAAATGGAGGTGAGAATTTTAAGCATCCAACTTACAGTTTTTAATTTCTACGAATTTTTGAAACGTGCAAATGGTATCTAAAATATCACTTTTCACACTATTAGAAGTTGATAACTTCATATTTTTCATTTAATATTCCTTGAATACGTTATGTTAGCAAGAGTTCGTCATTTTAAATAGTTCCTACTTGAAACTGGTGGCTATTTCTTCGAAGATAGAAAATTAACTATAAATTTAACATTTCCTTTAAGTAAATTAATTCAAATACAAAATGTGATAAGGACATACATTATTAGAAAATTTTAAATTTTGCGTGTGTGTTTGAAATTGTTTTTTTAAGGAAGAGTTACTTCTTTATAATCCAACCACAATTTTAATAATTATTAAAATATGCATTTTAGACCGAAATAAATCACGCAATGTATGGTTAGCAACCTAGATCGAAGATATTTTTTATTATTACACTGAGAAAAAAAGTATGGAATAAGCTATCAAATTACAGTATAAGTTATCATGTTTCAGGCTCTATAAAAACACCATATCGCTGGCCAAATTTTACTGATTCTGTATGGTAATGATTTTATCAAAATTAACAATTAAGTATGGTTTTATAATACGTGATAAAATATGGTAAAATTTGTGTAATTTTATCATGATACTTTAGAACTTGGCATAAAAACCATTTATCTAGTCGAACCTATTTTTCAGTTTTTTTTTTTAACTCAATGTGTTGTAATAAGAACTACATGATTAAAAACCAGAATTCCCGGTAAGCCGTTGCAATATAAACAGAAAAACTACTAGATGTATGGTTAAAATACCTTAATTTTGGTTTTATAAACCAGAATTATGCTCTTTTTTAGTTTTTTTTTACCGGAAATGTCATTGTTATATAGTTTGGTAAACTTCTCCAGAATGTTTTACCAGATTAATAAAATATGATTTTATAATATGTGATAAAACTTGATATGCGATAAAACTTGGTAATTTTATCACGATACCTTATAATAGAGCATAAAAACCATTTATAAAGTGAAATTAACTTTTCAGTTTGCAATATTTACTAAATGTGTGGTAATAACAACTGTAATTTTGAAAACCAGGATTTCGGGAAAATCTTTCTTTAATGAACGAAAAAACTACCAAATGAGTGATTTGAATATCGTATATTTTTGTTTCATAAACTAGAATTATGTTTTTTTTTTGCCAAAAATGTAATTAATAAACAGTACGGTAATTGTGCCAGATATTTTTTCTCCATGTATTAAATTAATAAACAATATCAAGATATACAGAAATAATAAAATTAAATTTCCATTTCTTTATTTTATTGAATGTGTGATAATGAGAACTTATAATTTTGAAAACCAGAATTTCCAGAACGCAATTACTATATGAACGGAAAAATTACAAAATAAATGGTTTAAATTTTGGTTTTTATAACAAAAATTATGGTTTTGTTCACCAGAATGGTCGTTATCATACAATACGGTAATTTCACTAGAATTTCTCTCTCCCTGTTGAAATAATCATTTTGTATTAGTATAATAATCATATTTTAACTGCTTACAAAAAAT
The DNA here is from genome assembly GCF_982258835.1 of Parasteatoda tepidariorum. Taxonomy (NCBI): domain Eukaryota; kingdom Metazoa; phylum Arthropoda; class Arachnida; order Araneae; family Theridiidae; genus Parasteatoda; species Parasteatoda tepidariorum. Next base: position 10,794,092 of record NC_141766.1, on the reverse strand, counting down.
AAGAAATATCTCATTCCTTAAAACATAACCAGAAATTGAGTGTTTAAAAAAATATTACCAATCTACATCATGAGAGAAAGCAAGAGAAGAAAACTAGGTGCTCAACAGACTTACCTAAAAAAGCAAGAAATACCAAAATAAAAATCAGCAAACATTTTTCAATAAATAAAAAATAATATTAATAAAATATTATATTAATAAAATATAATATTAATAAAATACATAAAAATATAATATTAATAAAATACAATGGAATATAACATTAATAAATCAAATCAATGCAATAAATATTTTTTTGAAGTTTTAATTAACTTGCAATAAGATCTCTTAAAAATAAATAGTTATGCGTTTTGGATTGTAGTTTCTTGTTAAGTTGAATGCTTTATAGAGGGGGCAAACGGAGGGGTGAGGAGGAATATTTGGAGAACCAAATGCACTTTTCCACGAAAGAATTTTTGTTTTGAATTTGGAAATGGGTCTTTGTGATGAGAGTAGATGACTCACGACTCATACTTGTCACTAGGATCCCAAACTGTAAACTATTTCATGTCTGATTTTATTGAAACTGAAAAATACAAAAGTATCTACATGATATATTGCTATTAGAATTCCTGGAAAGTCAGATATTTCTTTCATAACTCACATGGGAAATTCTAGGATCATTTTTACCAAACCTCGGTTTAATCATGGGAGGAAAAAAAAAGGGAAGAGATAAGAAAAAAATGAATTTATTAGCAAACGGTGTGCACAGACATAGATATTTTCGGTATAATTATGTCGAAAATTGATCTGTTACGCATTTGGAATAAATTAAAGGGAGCTTAGAAGTCTTTTCTTAGAAGCATTTTGCCGCTAATTACATAAGATAGCCATGATACATTCAAGGCTTCTTATTGTTATACATTGTAAAAAATTGCGTTAGAAAGTATTGGCATTTCGAATGCAGCATCTGTATATTCAACTTCATCGTAAAATCCAGTAATAGAGTATTATTGATATATAACAGTTATATAAAGTACAATGAATCTGAAATTTTACAGTAAATATTTTATTTTATATTATATTTTATTTCATAACCGGCATTGAATAGCCGACCTAATTCTGAGTTTATGCCTATCAATGTTCAACTCCGTAGCCCTGTAATTTTGAAACCGACCTCAAAGACAAGGGGACTTCTGGATCAAGCACTGGGACTAAATGGTATTCGTTGAGGATTTGTTGATGGAACTAAGCTGTATTAGAGTAAAATGGGGAGAAAAACCATGAAAACCTTCCACGGTTAGCCTGACGAGAAGGGGATTCAAACCTATAATTTGTCTACCACTGAGGATATTTTACGTTAGCACTGTGGTCGGTGCGAACCGATAACAGAATTCTCATCAACCAGCCACTGCTGGGATTCGAATCTTGTCACTTCATTAGGAAGCGATCGTCATTAGGAGGCTAAACCTTGAGCCACCACGGCTCAATAAACAATACTGTAAAAATCATGTTCGGTAAAAATTTTAATATCAAATTTGCTGTTCTCTTAACTTTTACGGTAAAAAGTACCGGCACTCATTGTGTCGGTATATTTTATCGTAAAATTATAAATGAAATATCTAGAAAATCTGGGATAAAATTAAGGTAAAAAGTACCGGCACCGTGAGTGCCGGTACTTTTTACCTTAGCTCTTATCCAGTGTACTCCCCTCCGCAGAGGATCAAAATTGTGATGGCATGTCTTCGGATCATCCTCCGGGATGTTTCCCAGACCGTCGCCAATAGCCCATTGTGCAGCTCTAGTGCGACGTAAATTAACAACAAACAAACAAACAATTATCCAGTGTACAGGTTTTTGACTCAGCACTAAAGCATTGATAAGCTAATCTCTTTTTATCGTTCACCCTTTCTTCAGCTATGCGAGTGGGTTATGAACGTTTAATTTAAACGTTAAATTATTCGGAAGCTGGTCTGGTGAAGCATAAAAACAACATTCAAACTCATCTGACATAGCTTGAGAACGAATGAACAGGATAAAAAGGATGGCTTTTTATTGGTTTTGTATATGTGCCAAGGAGTCCAGACCAATAAAGAGCTTTAAGGTATCATGACTATCCCACATTCCTGGCGGAAATAATTTTCGAAGAAAAAATCTCAAAACTCTTTTAAATATATAACAAATGTCGGGATGTTCATGGGAAAAATCTCAAAAATAACTACGCGCTAAATTCATTTTGTTTTCACTTTTGCCATTTTTAAAGGTCCAGTGGAAGTTGAAAAAAAACTATCACATTGTTTCGTATCATGTTTTGTTCATTATATATATATATACATAAAAAAAGAGAGACGCGTTATCACTTCCATAATTCAAAATGACAAAATTTGAAGGAAAAGATACTTCGTAGCTGGAGTTAACTGAAAATATATGAGAAACACGTCTGTAATTTTGAAATTAAAAATATTTTCAAGATGACGCATTTAGCTGCTAACTTCAAACAGAGAAAAAAAATGTGGTAAAAATTACCAGAATATGGTAAAATCTACCATGTCTCTGGCTTCATAGTAACACCAAAATGCTCGGAAATTCTTAATTCCATAATGATTTTGTTAAAATTAACAATAAAATATAGTTTTACAGTCGAACTCGATTATAACGAGCTCGGATTTAACGAGAACTCGGATTTAACGAGAGAAACGAGAATATTTGGTTGGATCAATGTTAAGTCTATGGAACAGAAGTCGCTTTTAACGAGCAAGACCCGGTTTTAGCGAGCAATATTTTTCTGTCTTGCAATCTTTTTTTCAAAATGATAAGAAATGCGCGCGAAATAAAAAAAAACCGCGAACTGAAACTTCAAAGTAAGCTAACAAACTACTATTTTAAATATGTAGATTAATGAAAAAAATAAATGTTTTGGTAAGAATCTTTTCCTATATTTTTCTTTCCGTTTATTTCTTCTTTCCTTTAAGACTGTAGCGCAACTAGAAATTTTTTGCTCGTAGGGGGGGGGGGGATAGTTGTCATTAAATTAGGAAAAGTATTTAATTAAATTAATTAAAGTAAGTAAGTTTTAATTAAATTTTATGTAAACTCAATAATTTGACCTCCCAACCCCCTCCCTCTTCTGGTTGCACGCCTGCCTTAAGGACCCGTTTATTACGAGCACTCGGATTTAACGAGTACATGTTACGGACCCTTTGTGCTGTTATAAACGAGTTCGACTGTATAATATGTGATTAAATTTGATAAAAGTGGTAAAATTTGGTAATTTTAACTCGATACCCTAAACCATGGCATAAAAACCATTTATTTTTTCGAATTCCTTTCCATTTTACGGTAAATGACTTTTATACACTGAGAATAAAAATATGGTAAAAATTACCGGAATATGGTATTACCGTGTTTCAGACACAATGGGTTCACCAAAAATCTCGGTAATAATTACCGAATTGCTTTGGTAATGATTTTGGTAAAAATAATATGTAATAAAATTTGGTAAATGTGGAAATAAATGCATAAAAACTATTCGGTTAAATTTACTTTTTAGTTTTTTTTTTTACAATTTGCTAATTTCATCATCATTATGACAATTGATTATGTATAATTTGCTAATTTTACCATAGACCATGCCATAAAAACCATTTATTTGGTTAAATTAATTTTTCAGTTTTGTATTTTTTACTAAATGTGTGGTAATAGGAACTATAATTTTGAAAACCAGACTTTTCCAAAAACATTTGTTTTAATTTTTCTATTTTTTTTCCTCTTTGTATTACGTTAATAAACAATAATTAAATTTTTGTCAGCTCTGCATTTTTTACTAAGTGTGTGGTAATAAGAACTATCATTTTTAATACTAGAATTTTCGGTAAACCGTAAACACGTAAACGGAAAAATTACCATAAGAATGGTTAAAATACCGGCTATTTTGGTATTTTTAATCAGAGTTATAGTTTTTTTCTTCAGAAACGTCATTAAGCACACAGCATTTTCATTTTATTACAGAAATACAGTACAGAACCCGTTATCCGGAAATCAGAAAACCGGAAAACCAAAAAACCGGAACGAAATTCGATAAATTTTCCCACCATTTAAAAAAAAAATAATTTTTTTTTCCTCATAAGATTTCAGGATTTTTCTTTCTTTTTTTAAAGATGTTCACCTTACCATCATTTTGGAAATAATTATTAGTGTATTACTTCATCGTTTTTTCTCCTTTTTAAGATTATTTCCAATATTTTTCTTTTTTTAGTTGGGTTTAACAATAAAAAAACGGCTTTTTGTAGCGATTCAGAAAACCGGAAAAATCAGTTATCCGGAATAGCGATGGTACCGATCGTTCCGGATAATCGGTTCCCTACTGTATAAACTTGATAGATGAGGTATGTCGGCTGCAATGAGCAGCAATGTGAAATAAATAAAAGACTAGTAAAAGAAGTAAATAAGTAAAATAGTTTAGTAATTAACGTTTAATGAACATATCTAAAAATGGGATATCTTGTCCATAAATTAAAATGAAAATATTTGCGAATGGCGTTAAATTTAGCAATCATTAAAATTCGTAAAAGAGATTTAAAGCATCTAAGGCAGAAAAAAAATTGAAAAATAAGATATCTGATTTATTTAAGAAAGATTCCTTTAGATTCTTAAGCTTTTCAATAATTCTTAATGAAGATATTTTTTTTATTTAAAATTTTGAATTTGTTCCAATTTATAAAAATTATTTAAAATATTATGTTGTAAAAATTAGATTTGAAATCAAAATATTTGAAGCCAAAATGTTAAGAGAGAATTTTTTTTATTTTTTGAAAAAATAGATAGCTATTAAAAATAAAATTTGAAAGTTGAATTTAATGAAGCAAGGAAGTGCATGAAGTAAAAAATGAACCTAAATCGAAGAATTCCTTAAGCAAGCCAGCAAACAGCAAATAATATAATTTGCATACTATCCATTAGCACGATTTTCAGTTTTGCATATTTTCAGTTCGGTAATATTCACTGATAAAATAAAATAATTTCCTGAAATCTTAGTTAACATAAAAAAAAGGTTGCTTTTTTAAACTGATTTCGGAAATAGAGTTCTTCTTAAAGAAAATGAAAATTCGAAGTAAAGCAGTTTCTCGGAAGAGAATTTTCATTTTATGTGTGACATTCATTGGCACTTTTTCAACATTTTTGACGTAAAATGCAGTTACTTGGAACTCATCCACGTATTAGTTGCTTTGAAATCAGAAATATAGCATCAAAAACAAGTCAAGTATTTTTGTCTTTATTTTTGAAGGAAATTTGTGGTTCGTTTTGGTGTTTAATCTCAATATTCTGCTTAAATACTTTTCTTTTAAATCAAAATTTTAGTGAATAATTCTGTTTAAATTTTTGGAATTGTGAACATTTTAAACTAGATTAGAGATAATAAAAAAATTTAAATAGGAAATGTTGCAATAAATTTTAAATTTTAACTATTATATTATACTATTATATAATTACATTATACTATTTATAATTTTAATCTCAATATTCTGCTTAAATACTTTTCTTTTAAATCAAAATTTTTGTGAATAATTAATTCTGTTTAAATTTTTGAAATTTAACGCTTTAAACTAGATTAGAGATAATAAAATATTTTTAAACAGGAAATTTTGCACTATATGGTAAATTTTAACTATTTAAAACATTTAATTTTCATTTAAGGATGGTATGTACATTTCTGAAAGGCATCTCTTTTGCACTATTGTAGGAAAGCATTGAAATAATTTAAAAAGTATAATTTAAGTTAAAATTGGAACCTTTAAGAGAAATATTATAGCTTTAATAGCAGAAATAATAATGTTATAACTTAAATAATAGTGACTATTAACCTAACCATTGAGTTGTAATGTGAGTAGATCCCACACATCATGATAATGAAAGAAATCAGAGTGAAACCACGTAACTGGAGAGGGAAACGAGACGAAAATTGTCTACCTTCCGTTTCTCCTTGTAATTTCAATGGAGGAAAATAGATGCAGGAATTTTAATATCAGAAATCTTTAAGTATCGTAGTTTACAATATAAAATATTGTAAGCCTTTAAATATCAATACTTTTTCCATATCTATCATAAGTACATAAAAAGAATTCGATCTGTATGTAAGAGTAAAAGTACATGACATCACGCATGTATAGTCTATGACGTCATGTCTGTATAGCGGATGCAATGATTTGATAAATTTTCTTTTAATTTCGCAAAATTAATAAAAATCCTTAAACAATTATTTTCATAGTAAACATCATAAAAAAAATTGATTTCACTTAACAAGACACCATGTAAAAAAATATAAACTCAAATATAAACTGAATTATAAATTCAAATATAAACTGAAATTTTTATGAAAAATAAAAATAAACAGCATTTTTTGCTTTGACCTGCAATTACATGAAATGAGCCTTTGAGTACAACAAATATCGTTTTCTTAAAACATAAATTTACAATTTTAGTTAATAAAAATTATTCTTCAAATTAATTTAAAGATAAACAGTGATTTTTGAGATAATTTTCGTTTAATACAACTTCCCATTTTGTGAGAAAAAAATAATAAACACACATGCATCCAATGCAACACGTGCCACGTACAACACGTTCCACAATCGGCATCCAATTTTGTTCCCCGGTTAGACGACGTGAAAAGCGCTTGAACCGGTATCACTATCCTTTTTCACGACTGCTTTAAGGTGCATGTAGTGCTTGTTTTAAGTGCAATACACGCCAGTTGTTTTGTCGTCTATCAGGATCGAACTTACTACTTACACCTTACTACCTACACAGTGGGCCAGAATCCAAGGTTTCTTGGCCAAAATTAGTATTTCGACAAAATTTGTTTCAAAATTTGGGGTTTTTTATTTAGGGTTTTTTATCTGCAGGTAAATTGAATTCATAGTTGAAATTTTGAAATACACTAAAAATACCAACAACAAAAAATGGCGGCTGAAATATGGCGAGCAAAAATAAAAAAAATAATGCAGTGCGTTTAAATAATTAAATATAGCAATGAAAATATAATAATTTTCGTAACTTTATATTAAAAATGAAAAGCAAATTATATTTCCGAAGTAGTATAATAAAATAACGCGAATTAATTACAAAATAACGCAAAAACATGAAAAAAAACATAATTTTTGTTTTTCGGTATATTCAGTCCACCTTTGCAATACGGGCAAAATGGGGCAGGTTTTTTCGAAAGAGGAAACATCATAGAAGTCAACAAAAAAAAGTTTAGCTAATTACCTCGTGGAACGTTTTGGAACTAAGTTTCGAAAGTCATTCAAACATTGTAAAATGTCAAATGATAAGATATAAACTATAAGTTTGTCAAGAGTACTAACTAATCCTACAAATTGAAAAATTGTACTATAATTTAACACTAATTACTCTGATAAAAATGTAACAGTAAGGTGAAATTCCTACATATATTTCTGAAATAATAATTTAAAAGTTACTTTAAAGAAAAATTTTTTAACATATTTTTCATTACATTGTCGGTCCAAAAATAAATTATAATGTTTGGAGTGATTATGAATACTTAATTTGGGCTATATTAAAACTGCTTACACATATTTCAGTTGAAAATTTAATTTTTGACTTTTGGCCGAAGATCATGGTCTTCTGGCCCACAGTGCAGCGCTGTGAGCGACGCCTTCACCGCCTGCTTTACTGGAGTACCTTCTTTGTTATATATTGTCTCTTAAAAGTTTATGCTTCATGATAGAAAGTTCAAGAAATTATACAGCTTGATTTTTATTATGCTATCAAAGATGCAAACGGTTAAATTCCCAAAATCTAATTAAAGTCTTCTTTAAACATAGTTTCTCTCAAAACACACTAATTAATAAATTTACGTAAATAAGCAATCCTTTTTGTGAAAATCCCCTAAAAACACAGAGCCAAAACCGTTATAATGAATAAATTCTTCAACTACAAGCTCATAGTTTCAATTTCTCTGCCTTGTCATCTTACTGTCACTTTATCTCTGCCAACTGAATAAAGCTTTTAGAGGTTACTGGTTTGGAAATTAAACTAAGAATTCCATTTGAAGATGCATTCTACTGTCAAACACGATATTCTTTATGCAATATTCACGAATTACCAACGCTTTAATATAACTACATAGATTTGAGCAGACCGAGTAATTACCCGCAAGGAATTAGTTTGCCATTTAATATTAAAACATTTGAGATGTTAAATGTTTCAGTCACAAAGTTATTATCTTATAAATATTCAGATATCTTTTAGAGAATGCATATTTCAAGTTGTTTCTCTTTTTTAATATATTTTTTACAAAGTTGCATTTTTAATCTTCTTAAATTCAAATTGAAATTTGATAAGTAATATTGCATTTTAAAAGAAATTAAGGTCTGTTATTTTTATATTTCTGCGTATATATTTCTGCTTATTGCTGGCCATTGCACGGAGAAAAAAAAATTCTGGTAAAATTATCGTGCTATATGGCGATGACATTTCTGCTTTAAAAAAATCCGTAATTCTGGTTGAAATCAAATTTTACGATATTTAAACCATTCACCTGGTAATTTTCAGTTTTATAGTTTAACGGGAAACTCTGGTTTTTAAAATTATAGCTCATATTACCACACATTTAGTAAAAAAAAACAAAACTGAAAAGTAAATTTAAGCTAACTGATAGTTTTTACGCCATGCTCTGAAGTATCATAATAAAATTAACAAATTTTAAAACAATTATCAAATTTAATACACTTGACAAAATCATATTTTATCGATTAATTTTACCAAATGCACAATTATTTTTTGTACTCTCAGAACCAGAAACATGGTCATATTTTCGTTCTCAATGTAGAGAGTCTTATGTACACTACATATTTTTTAGACTACTAAAATAGTTTTCTCAAAAAGTTTTTAGATTAGTAAAATAATAATTAATTCCCTTGAGTAGTTGAAAGTCTAACATCTTTTGACTTTATAGTTTTTTTTTCGGAGTGTTAAAAAAAGGAAAAAAAAATATTTTATTGCGCCTTGTACCTCAAAACATAAAATGGTTCACACCTATATGTTTTTACACTTTTTTGTTAGGAATAATTTAATAATGCGTTTTTAAGTTTCATAAGAAATTTTTTAAGCTGGAGATAAAATAGGTGTTGTCTTAATTTTGAACATAATATTAACTCTAAATTATTTTTTTCTCAGTACAAAAATTGAGTATGTATTTTTTAAACATTATTTGCACTTCAATGTCTTAAAGATGTTTACTTAGATACCCACTACAATAAGTGGGTATCTAAGATAAGATATATGAGTGGATATATAGGATACCCACTACAATAAGTGGGTAACTAAGATAAGATATTTGAGTGGTTAAATAGGATACCCACTACAATAAGTGGGTATCTAAGATAAGATATATGAGTGGATATACAGGATACCCACTACAATAAGTGGGTAACTAGGATAAGATATATGAGTGGTTAAATAGGATACCCACAACAATAGAGTCATTAAAAAGGTTTTACGAAAAAAATATTATTTAATTTTTTTAATTATAATGATTATCATGAAAAGTTCTTAATTGTTTAAAATTTAAATCATTTTAAACAATGAAAGTCATAAATCTGTATTTGGTTTGTAAGTTTTTTTTCTTCATTGACACTCGTCATTCAAGTATTAGGAGGAGAAATTTGTTGGACACTCTTTCAGAGGCACCATGTTAAGTGGGCCAACATTGCTCTCACAGAAAAAAATGATAGTACAGAGAATGAAAGAACATTCTTGCCTTGCCCGGGATTCGAACGCAGGAGTCAGCTTAATGACCACTATTGAATAATAAGTTAAGATATTTACTTTTTGTCTATTATTTCAGAATGGTCTTAAATTGAATTTTTCAAAATTTTCGTAGTCAATTTTGTTATTTTTTTAAACTCCAGTTATTTTTAAATATAAATTTTTAAAAAAAAACAGGCAAAGTTTCCAAGATTTGTGAACTTTAAAACACATCCTGTATAGTGATATTTTAACACCGTGTAAAAAGCATTTAAACAACGATTTTCTGTGATTTATACAAAAACAAATTATCATTGTTCTACAAAATCAAATGCTTTGTTTGCATTCTATGAAAAACATTTAGAAAATTTAAACATTAAAAAGATCTATTCATTATAAAATGTTTTCAAAATCTCACTAATATTACTTATAAATATCTCTCTTTTTCTCAGAACAAAATAACTTTCAAAAATATAAACACATATCTAAGAATATATTCTCTTCAAGCCTATGTAATATAAGGAAGGATTTTCTTATAGTTAATTAATGCATATAGAAAAAAGAATTTTAATTGTTAGGGAAACAATAAAGCTTTTTTTCTTACTATAAGATGTTAAGGTTTTTTAGTCAGATTTGTGTAAATAACTATTATCTTTTGACAATGCTCGAAATATTTCCTTTTCATAACTTTTGCATTCACATTAAAATGTGCAATATTAAATAGTCTATTTTGTAAATAAAATAATTATCTCAAAAAGTAATTACTTTATTTTAAAAAAAAGAATTACAAATATTTGAACGCAGAATATAAAAAAAAGGCTGATATATAATAAGTATTCTACACTGTTAGAATTTGCATTCTAAAATTACGGCAAAATTACCGGAAGCATAGAGTTGAAATACTGGGAAATACCTACTATTTCAACTCTATGACCGGAAGCAGTTTGTCCATCCCTTGGCAAGTTTACAGTTAAGACCATGTTTTACTTTCACGGTTTTAGAACCATTTGCAACTGGTACGACTGAAAAACCTTTAATACAAAACTATACATTTTTATAACAATTTCCACTTGTATAGTTTCAATACCGAGAAAATTGAATTTAACTGGGCATTGAAGTTAGGTTACGTTAGGTTTGTCATCAAGTGATGGTTATTAGGGTTAAGTTGTGGTTGAGTTGAAATTTCGTAAATGAACTGGGAAACTTAATTAGTTTATCTAGTGGTGCCATCTATCTTGAGGGATGGTAAATACTAGACTTTTTCCGTGTTAAGCAGCTTTGTGGTACTGCCATTCACGTGTGAAGTTACGTATCTTAACAGTCCAGGGTCACGAATTAAGGAGTACAGGACACTGGGAACTCTTCATGTGTTGAAGGAATGGAAATTATTCTCAAGCCAACGCTAGGATTTGAACCCCCGTTCAGCCGGCCATGAGATTGACACTTAAAGTATATACTCCTTTTGGATAAAGTATGCACCCGGCTGCAAGGAATGATGCGGCTTCATAAGGTGGGTGGGCTAACTTGGGGAGCATAAAATTTAGGGAGTTAAACAGTATAGGGAGAAAACAGTTAATAAATATTTTTTTTTAAATAATTTGAGTATCATATATTTTTATGATTATTTGTTTGTTCAATATGGTAAAATATTTAAGAATATTGTAATTTTTTCGAGAAATTTTGAAAGTGTATACTTTTCCCAAATCTTAATTCACGTTTGTAAATTTATAATATTTTCTCTATAATTTATTATATTATTATAATATTATCTAATTTATAAAATTTATAATATTATAATATTTTATGATATTGATAGATATATAATTTTTTTTCTATCATTTGCTTAAATAGTTAAATAATACGCAATTTAAATTGTATTTGATTTTTCAAAATTTTTTCTCTAACACGCGTAATTACAAGCTTTACAGTGTTCAATTAACTTGATTGTAGTACAAACGCAAGATAGGAAACCGATACAGCTTATTAAATAAATTCACGCTGACGCGAAGACATTTAGAAACAGTGGATTTAACTAAGATCAGCAGCATTAATTCTATGCACCTGTTTGTAATCTAATTTTGAACAACCCTCTCTGAGCAGCAATCTTAGGAATCTATGTATTATTCAATGAACCATAATATTAATAGAATTTGTTAAATACCCTAGTGTTAACTGAAGAACTTATATGTTAACGGTCATTGGTTGTTGTTCTATTTTAACATGCAATAATGGAAAAGAGTTATTGATAAAATATATTTAGTTAATTACTGAATTCCATTAAATGGACGAAAAATTACTATTCAGAATAGTTTTTAGCTTAGTCAAATATAATACGTTGTAAGATAGGAGAAAATATGAACATAGTTTCGAAAAGAGTAAAATAAGAAACAAATAAAATAAATATTAAATACTCATAACACAATTAGACTTTTTTTCTTACAAATATATTGCAATCAATATTTTACAGTAAAAGATATAATATTAAAAACGATTATTGGGACCATTGCATTCGTGTTCAGTATATTTATCTTTTAAGATGGAATAATTTATTTAAAATTACTTAAAAAAAAAAGATCAGTCCCAACTGGCGATATCATGTCTAAATTCTGAATTTTTTTAATTAATTGTTTAGTGATGACAACTTTGCCACAAACAAAATTGCAAATAATTTAAAATTTTTTCAAGCAGAAATTTTATGAAAATTTTTAACAATTAAAAGCTTAAACAAGGTGATTAACTTTTAATTTGCGTTAAACGTTTCACGCTACTTATCGTTTTTATATTCGCTGCAAGAAAATTATTTAAAACATTGTACACTGGTACAATACAATATAACTAATACAATGTTAAAAATCGTTAATATATTAATTGCATTTTTTACTTTTTAGTTTCATGAACTATAAAATTATTTTCTGCAATGTATTGTGGTTTCATTGAATTATATCGCTTATAAGCATTATTCAATTACTATATTCCGAAAAGCTTATTAAATAATTTCTGCTCTAATATTATATATATATATATATATAAAACAAGGCAACTCCTAGATCAAGTATTGGGGGAAATTTGCCCTCGTGGATGACTTTTTGATGGAACTAACCCGCATTTGCCTTACACAGAGAGGAAAACCACGAAAACCTCCCACAATTAGCCTCAAGGCATGGGGATTGTAACTCATGATCCCTCTATCACTAAGGATATTTTACGTCAGCACTGTAGGTGCTGCCAGGTGAAAAATTCATATTGACCAGCCACCGCTGGGATTCGAACCTGGAACACCTCATTGTGAGGCCGGCGCTCTATCGCTTGTGCTTGCGCTACCACGGCTCTGATTTTAAGAATCGTTAAATTTCGCAAAGCTCATTTATAAATGCTTCCTTAAACTCACGATTGCCTGTTATTGCAATATATTCAGAGCTAATAAATAAAACAAGAAAACCAATTAAAAATTCAATATTTTCTAGAAATGAATTAAAAAATTGTAATGTATAAATTACAAAATTACTTTATAAGTTCAGAAACAATTAAATCTCTTGCTTTTTTTGAAATTTTTTCATTGAATTCGATTTTTAATAGCATAATAAAACTGTGATAAAGCTCTTAAATATGCTTAACCTAACTAATGCTTGTACAAATTTTTTATATATATTTTCAACACCAACATATATCATAAGAAAAACAAAAAAAAATATTTTCTACTAATATATTAAAAACAATTAATCTACAAATAACAAAATCAACTTTATAGATTCAGAAAAGATAAAATCATTTGCCGTAATTAATTCCATTTCATTAAATTCTATTGCAGTCAAGTATGCATTGTTAGATTTCGATCGAAGCCCTTCAGAAATGTTGTTTTCCTCCAATTCAGGAGCTTACAACATATTATCGATATGTCTCAATACCCACCTTAATGATAAAACATAAAAATACGTGCTTTGATTTGGATAGAAGCGTTATGGTTAGTTAAACCGTAGAAACATTCTCATTAATAATTGTGTAGAATTTGAGTAAGATCGATAACAGTTAAACTATTCAAATGGTGCCCTACTGGCGGATTAACTAATGTCTTATGATCTGAACCATTGAGTCTCTTTTAATGTTAATTATTAAGAGACATTTACTTTTCGCATAATTGTCGAGCGTTTGCATTAAAATAGTTTTATGTGATTCACAAATAATGTATGTGATGGCGAAAATTATGTGTTATAATACATAATAAAGCCTCATATTTCTAGTCGCTGATTCTTAGATTTTTCCAAATTTCTCAAAAATGGTTTAATAACAGTTTATTTAATTGTTATTTTACCACACTCAACCAAAACAATCAAATAACCATAAAAAAAGATTCATAGTATAGAAAAATCATTTTTTGACTGTTTTCACCTAATACAGTCAGACTTTAAACCGCGCCAATTAGGCCGACCATATGAATCCTTAGTTGCATTTTTATTATATATTATATATATTTTAGCGGAGAGTGTTACTCTGTCAGTCTCATAACTGGATAAACGGGAATTTGAATAGTGCACACCGCAGTATTTCTAACATTCATTTAACCCTTTGACGCCGATGGTACACCGGTATCCCTTTTATATATATTTTTCTGACACTTTAAGTAAAAGCAAAAATATATTTTAGTATATTTTTAATTATAAAAAACATACTGATAGTTACTAAGATAATCGGAACTATATTTGTACTAAAATATAAAATCCTAAAAAGTGCTTTAAAAAAATTATATTTCCCATCTCTCACGATAGATGGCATCCCCAGATAAATTAATTAAACCACATGCCACTGTTCATTTAACACAACTCAGCCACAACCTATGTTGTAAATACAACCTAACACCATTCGCAACGAAAAGCTTAACATAACCTAACAAGAAGGTCTCTAAATATTTTATTTTTTCGGTTTTAAAACCAATCTAGTTATAATTGTTCACAAAACAGTGTAGTTTTGTATTCGTGGTTATTTTTTGCAAATGGTTTCATAACCGTAAAGGTAAAGAAATGTTCTTTAGCGTAAATTTTGTGGTAAATTGATTAGGTAGACTGTTTCCTGTTTATTACCAAATGGAATAGTTACAGAGTAGTCAGATTCGTTTAAAAATGAAGTAGAGTGCGTCAAAAAAAAGGAAACACCCTGAATAACTTTTGATCTAATGATTGGATCTTCACGTTCTGGGACTCAATCTTAATGGTTGGAGGAGGTGAGCTCAAAAATGCTAAATGATTCGTACAGACGACATTTTAAGTTCGAAAAAAGTACTTTCTTTGAATAAACATACCTTTTCTCTGATGGATTCAAATTTCTCACCCCCAAATTTAAGGGGTAGCAGCAATCTGGCAAATATGGTACCCATATTTTTATCAAGAAAGCGATCCAAAGTTACTCCTTAATGTTAATTTTACTTCTTGCGTATAGCTTGAAATTTTTTTCTCCATAGCTCAAAAACGCTTAAAGCGAAATGAGAAATCTTAGTAAGCATTTTTGAAATTCGTTTATCTAAAGATAGTTCCACGCAAAAAATAAAATTTGGTAAACATTTATTATTTTTACTTATTTTATTTAAAAATTTTGAACTGTAAGATTATACAGTTTGTACATCCTTTAAAACATTAAGTTTTACCTAGCACAATTCGAAATTTGAGCGAAATTGGTCAAATAGTTTCTGAGAAATGAAATTTTAAAAAAAGTCGTATACTTAAAATTCAATCTCGCTCAAATTTGGTATTTTGCCATTTAAAATTAAATAATTTAAAATCATGCAAAAAATTTAATACCTGACAATTCAAAAGTTTTTCGACTATTATTAAGTAAAATAACAAGAAGAAATAAATATTAACTTTATTTTTTGCATTGGATTATCTTTGGACATACACATTTTATAATTGAATACAAAATGTTTTTAATTTTGCTTAAAAAGTTCATGAGATATGGCTAAATACGCAAAAAGTAAAATTAACGTTATGGGTTTCAAACTTTGGACAACTTTCCTGACCAAACTATTTTAACCATATTTCCTAGATTGCGGCTATCCCCATATTTTGGCTGTCATCAAAATCCGCAAAAAAAGGAAGAAAAAAAATTTTCAGAGAAAGTACGCTTCTGTATTTGAATTCGCAACTTATAATATCGTCAGCACTAATTATTTAGCATAGCGTGAAGACCCGTTCATTAGATCAAAAGTTATTTAGGGTGATTTTTTATTTTTATTTTGCGCACTGTACTGTTTTAGAACTATTTGCGACAAAATGCTTTTACTCTGAATTTAGTTACTAATTTAACAATCTCATCTTTTGCAGGCTTTGAAATTTCGGAGCTTTAACCCCCTCACACAGCGGACTGTTATGGAAATACATTACTTTTACATTTTTTGTATACTCCCACCCACTTTACTTTATTTAGATATCTTTTTTGTAAAAATAGATGCTGCAGCAATAAATATTCTCAATGCATTTAGCATGCTCTGAATGGTTATTAAATACATTATTATTATATAATTACAATTACATATTAATGATTTAGAGTCGCGATGGCTCAGGGGATATAGCGTCCGCCTTCCAATGAGGTGAACCGGGTTCAAATCCCAGTCGATACGAATTCCGCTTCCAGCTTGCACCGACCACAGTGCTGATGTGAAATATCCTCAGTGATGGACGAATCATGGGTTAGAGTCCCCTTGCCGTCAGGCTAACCGTGGGAGGCTTTCGTGGTCTTCCTCTCCACGTAACGCAAATGCGGGTTAGCTTCATCAAAAAGTCCTCCACGAAGGCAACTTTCTCCCAATACACGATCCAGAAGTTCCCTTATCTTCTGGATTGGGCTCAAGATTACATGGCTGCGGAGTTGAACATTATTAGTCGAAAGCCCATAAAATTGGGTCGGCTGTTCAACGACAGTTATAAAATAAAATATTAACGATGTAATTATAATTTAATATTAATGATTATAATTCAAATGAGACTTGAGGAAATAAATGAAGTTTAAAAAATGGAAACATTTTGCTAACCTTTTCAAAGGAGTTATTTATATTTCTTTTGAGCATGTCTATTAAGAATTATTTCCTTTTTATAGAAAAACTATTTAACAAAATAACATAATTGCTCTCAATTCAAATAGAGAAGAGATAGAAAACTAATGATAAAATGACGAATCAATTGCTTTCAAATATATAATTAAAACTGAATTTGAGAATCTAATGGAAGCACCGCTAACCTCATTCAGAAATCAAATAATTCTTTTCACTTAATAGAATATTACTTTTTCGTTTTAATCGCAAAAAATAAAAATCAACTTGAATTGATTTCTCAACAACTTTATCATGATCATTTAAATTGAATAAAAAAAAATCTTTTTAGAATCAAAAAGTAAGGTTGTGCTTAATTGTGCTGATATGGAAATTTTTTCAGCTTTCTTATATTTTTTCTTATTTATTAAGCTCCTCCTTAGTGATCGATTTTTTTTTTACCTTTCCAAATAAATCTACCAATCTTCTCTTTGAACCTTTGAAAGCTATTATATTTTCAGGTATTCTAGAAAAAGTGTTCCCCAATTGAAATTTTTAATAGCATAAACAACATATGTTTTATTCTGTTTCAAAGTAATAAAAAATAAACCATTGTAAAAATTATAATTGACTTTCTTCTGTTTCTTTTATTAATCTCTAAAAATTATCCAAAGCACCAAAACGTTTTATAGTAATAAAAAAGATACTTTATGTTTGTTATTGAAAATTTTAATAGCATAAATAGCATAAAATTTATTTTCCGTCTCGTAAATAATTTAAATAAACAACTTTTAAAATTATATTTGACTTTATTCATTTATTTTTTTATTGAAATATAAAAATGAAATGTCAACAATGACGAAAAACAACGTATTGTCCACCATAGAAGCTTTTAAAAACAAGCATGTTTGTTTATCTTGCTTACTTGTAAACTATACAAAAATACCCTTATTAATAATATGATTTACTTTATTTCTATTTCCTTTTATTAAAATTAAAGATCATTAAAATAATTGTATTTAAATTTATTAAAATATTTATATTTAAATTAATAAAAATATGTATAAATAATTTATTGAAATATTTATAGTTACATTTATTAAAATATATATAAAAGCTATTGAAATCACTGTAAAGTTTTAAAATTAATAGAAAAATAATTTCTTGTCACTTTTTTATTTAGGAAACTGGTTTTAATTGGTAACACCTGAAACACAAAAACTCATGTTGTTTTTAAGATAACTGTCTACAATTTTTTATGATTGTTTATAATTATAGCACATAAGTTTTGAATACAGGAACAAGATAAAAAGTGGAATTTTATTTTTCATGCATGTTTTTCGCAGACAAGTGCGGAAATTTAAAAATTTCCTTTTTATATACATTCAACAGTATATGCACTTGCTTTTAACATAATGGAAAACAGAGTTGATAGTCTTCTAAATAAAATCCTCAAAGGATTTTTTGTTTTAGGTGATAAATTTTTTTATAGTGTTTAGCATGTATGTAAAAAATGCCTTATTTTTATCTAAAAATGGCAATTTAAAAAATAATAATAATATATTCTTCTGCTAGTTTTACACAGTTTTTACACATAATAAAATAAATAAACTAGTTTTCTTAAAATTTCATATTAAATATTAAAATTTCAAAGGAATTTAAAAGCCATCTGTGTATATTTCGAGGAACATAAAACATTAAATTAATCACCCCCACATCATTTATTTAAAAGTAAAAGAAAAGTTTTATTTTACTAAACTTCAGGATCAAAAGGATAATTTATAGGACAATTGATTAAAGTTGTAATAACAGATTTGATTTTAATCAGTCCATAACGTTACGCTGTTAAAATTTTCATTCTAAAATTACAATAAAACAGAAGGCAGCAGTCTGTCCATCCAATTAACTGTAAAGTTTATGGTTAAGAACATTTTTTATTTTTACTGTTTTGAAACCGTTTACAATTAGTATGGTTAAAAAACCAAGAATGCAAAACTATACGGTTTTTTAACCAATTATAACTAGGAAGAAAATACCAAACCTTTTTTGTTAAACAGTTTAATGGTGCTGCCATCTATCCGTGAAAACAAGCATCGTACTCTAATAGTCCAGGGTCACGAATTGGGGAGCGCAGGCCGCTTTAACTAAATGGAGCCGAGTTGGAGCGTAAAATTACGGTTGTTTAACTGTATTAGGTGAAAGCAGTTAATAAACGGTTTTCTCACAGTTAAAAGTATGAATACCGTATTATGTACGGTTATTTGAATGTTCGTATGGTAAAGTAACAATTAGGTGTAAATTGTTATTCAACCATTTTTTCCCAGAAAATCGTAACAGTGTAGAAACGAAAGAAGACTTTTCATTCAAACTCATCACCATACAAGAATACTACTGATTTTCAACACAATATTATTGTGCATTTTTTTATTAATTGAACATATTTTTTTGCATCTTCAGCGCAGTTTGTTTATTCCACAAAATTTTTAAATATCAATTGAGGAAGGATTCATAAAAATGAAAATATCACTAAAAAAGGATCAATATACCAGTAAATAAAACATAAACTAAAGATTAATAAATAAAAAGTTAATAAAACAGTAGATAAAATAAATAGTAAATAAACGAACTAAAATTATCAGAAAATTATGTTACCGCTTGATTTTAGGCTGATTTAAAATTTTAGCAAACTGAAAATATGACAAAGAATTTTAAAATATTTTGCATTAATTTTTCGCTAACAGTAATTTTTAAGCAGAAATTAGCAATTTATGAACTTTCAGAAATAAAACGAATTTATTATTTAATAAACCTACACTCATGGCATGTATACTGAAGCATATGCGTGTACTCTGAAGATTCAGAATAAAATGTAAAATAACTTAATTTAAATTATACTGCATCAAGTAACGAAGAAAGTTTAATGAAAATTAATTTTGATGATTTGAGTTTGTTTCTAAGAATCTTTCAATGAAAAAAAGCATCAAGTAAATTCAAAATTTTATTTTTGTTAAAAAATATCTCTCAAACCCTATTTTACTTCTTGACAATAAGAACACATTTGATTTTTATACTGGGCTGTCAAAATACTGTGTATAATGCGGAAAATGAAAAAAAAAATGGACCATCTAGAATAACTTCAGATCTAAAGATCGGATTTTCATGTTCTAGGACTCAATCTTAAAAATTCGAAGAGGTGACCCCAAATATGCTTATTAGTTGTAGCAGATGATATTTTAAGTTACAAACTCAGACAAGAAATTGTGCTTTCTCTGAATAAACAAATCTGTTTTCGACGGATTCGGATTTCTTAAACCAGAATTACGGGGGGGGGGAGCCACAATCCGGGAAGTATGGTTTAGTCAGAGGAGCTATCCAAAGTTTGAACTCCTTAATGATACTTTTACTTTTTGCATATTTTTCCATACCCTATGAATTTTTTAAGCAAATTTAAAATTCGTTTATTCAGAGATAATTCCATGCTTTAATCATAGATTATTTTTTATTATTTTATTTAGTAATAGTCGAAAAAGTTTTAAATTGTAAGGTATAATATTATTTTTTATTATTTTATTTAGTAACAGTCGAAATACTTTTAAATTGTAAGGTATATAATTTTTACTTAATTTTAAAGAATGTAATTTTAAATTGTAAAATGCAAAATTTGAACGAATCGGTCGAATAGTTCCTGAGGAATCGAATTTTAAAAACGCAATTTCTTTTTAATCCGTTTATTATTTTGGGGCACTGTGCAATATATTAATTTAGCTTGCATGTATATGAGGAATTTTTAATCAAAAATAATGCTGTTGATGTCTCTCAAAGAAAAAAAGATTAATAAAATTTAAAACATAATAAAGGAATTTAAATTGAAATTATTTCTAAGGATCTTTCAATAAAAAAATGCGCAATTGAATTTAAAATTCTATTCTCGTTTAAAAATATCTCGAAATCCTTATTTATTTCCTGACAATAAGCAGAAGTGAAGTATATTTATATATTCTTTCATTTAATTTGAAACTTTCCGTTAACTTCAAATCATTAGAATAGTTAGAACATTAAAGAGTTTTAAGGAGATATTTCCTCCTCTGCTTCAAATGAAGAGATCTAAATGAGTGCCATTAAAGTGCATCAAATAACCTAATTATTTGAACCAACTTTTCAATTTTCAAGTGGTAGTTAAAATAATCCCTTTCGAATGTATTGTGAGTTTAATTAGGAAGACAATGTTTTTGTATTAATGATTCTCCTTTGAATGCTGGCTCGTATGTAAATTTTATAGCTTGATGCTCATAAAAATCAACATTTTTTGGAATATTTACTATGAAAGAAAAGTAAGATTATTTGAATGGTCAAGTTTTACATTGAGCTTCATATACACTGTTAGAAATTTCTCCGTAAAAATGGTTAATTAACAATTTATTGAACGGTTATTTTACCATATCAAATCAAAACAGTCAAATAACCATAAATAAAATGGTAATGAAACTGTTAAGTATGAGAAAAAACTGTTTACTAACTGCTTTCATCTATTACGGTTAAACAACCTGAATTTTATAGCACGAACTAGAACCACCTAATGAAGCTACTTAGTTCTTTGCAACTGCTTACATATCGTAGCCGAGCGGGCTTATCTGTCAATCTCATGGCCGACAGATCTGGAGTTCGATTCCTAGTGTTGGCACTGCAATATTTCCTCCATTCCCTCCAACACGTGAAGAATTTCCAGTGTCCGGTACTCTCCAATGCCCATTACCTTACAAAAAGCCGAGCTACTACGTCTAGTTAAATAATTATTTTTTTTTTTACGTTTTTGAAAAATGCTAGTTGTAAATGGTTAAAAAACCATAAAGGAAACAAATGTTCTTTACCGTAAAATTTACGGATAATCGGATGGACAGACAGCTGCCAGTAATTTTACCATAATTTTGGAATGAAAATTTTAACAATGTACTGAATCTCCTAGTAACTTGAAAATTTACAATAAACATCTGAAAATTTACAATAAGCATCTGAGTGAAAATTTACAATAAGCATCTGAAAATTTACAATAAACATCTGAGTGAAAACTTACAATAAACATCTGAAAATTTGCAATAAGCATCTGAGTGAAAATTTACAATAAGCATCTGAAAGCTATTGTCATAGAATTGGTGGCTAGTTATATTTTAGTGTATGTTCTGTTGCTATATAGTTATTGCGATAGACCTATGACAATTTGCAAAAATTTAAGGTTTGTTTGGTTTGACTCTAATGGTACAGTAACCGGGTGAGACTGCATTGTATCCAGCAAAATTCAAAAAAAAAGTTTAAAAAAAATAATAATAACGTCTTTACATACTCTTGCCGGCAGTGAATAATGCGAAAAGTAAAAAGAAGTACGGATAAAAAAGCAAAACATAGCAAAAACAAGCGGGTGAAAGATCTCTACAACACTTCAAGGTCGTAGATCTACTATTTACCTAAAGAAGGTAAGGCATAAATTTCTGAAAATTCTAAACATGAATCCAAATTACCGTCATATCTCTATATTTGTAACATTAAGTGAATGAAGTTCAACATGTGTTCCTGAAAAAAAATCATATCGTAATTTATCTTTTGATTTCCTCGAGTTGAACTTTAGTTGAATTCAAATGAAGCGCACTGCTCTTATTTGACCTTGATAAGGATTGAAGATTGATCTATTTCTCACTTAATCCAAAATAGTATTTATCATTTTTCTTATCTACTGTCCATTTAAAACATTAAAAAAATCACAATCTAGGTGGTCCCATAAGTTCACGATTTGTTTGAAATATTACTCAACGAAAACTAAACAAATTATATTTCATAATATTTTGCAGCTCTTGAAAGAGTACTTGATGATATATCAGTGATAAATATTATGATTGAGTTGCACGTTTTATTAAAAAATATGATGTGTCAATTTATTTCGTTACAGCTATGCTAATGTGAATAATATTAAGAACTACATAAATTGTGGATACAACACACTGTAAGAAATTCCGGATTAAATTACGATAAAAGGTACAGACACTGATGGTGCGGGTACTTTTTACCGTAAAATCTATTTTAACCGGAGCAGGATACGGAAATTCTGATGAAAAAATCTGATATACCGTAATTCTTACAGTACAGTTACGGAAATTCTGATAAAAACTCTGATATACCGTAATTCTTAAAGAAATAATTACCGTAAAATCACTGAATCACTCGAAAAATTACTGTATTGCTGTAAAAATTGCAGTATAATATTTTACGGTAAAGATGAATTTCACGGATGATGCATCCAAAAATGCTAAAATAGTTTATTAGAAATTTCTATTTCTATATTGCTATAATATTTTATTAGAATTATAAAACTGCATCTTAAAAACTGCGTGTTGATATTTTTATTATATTGTTTAATTTTATTATTATATAAAATTAATTTTATTAATTTTATTATTATTCCTAATTCTTAGATATTAAAATTTTAATTAAAATCGCGCATACAGTTATGCTTCTCCAAGATAAAACATTTATAATAAAGAAAAGATGAAATTATTTAAACTTCAAAACCTGATCATTAGTTGAAAAGGTATTCCGGGTAATTCATTTTATCTTTTTGATCCCTTGTCTTATAGCTATTAAAGAATGCTCAGAAATTTATTTTAATACATGAGTTATAACTTGAATTAAAATTTTAACATTATAAAGGGTCATAACAACTAAACCCCTAAATTGAATTTGGGTATATACCTCTAAATTGAATTTAGAATGTCTAAGTAATGCAGTACCTTTCTATTTATTTTTTGCAAGTTTTTATATCAGAATTGTCTTAAACTTACGAAGAATAAATACAGCTTGAAATTTTTGAAAGGAACAAAAAATGCTCTTTCGAATGATTTTCCTGAAAATTGATGTTGAAGTTTCCAGATTTCTTTGTTTAAGTTGTCATAATAAAGGATCAGAATCTTTCTCCGCTAAGTTTTTTTCAAGTCATAACATAATAATATCTCATCAACTATGAAATTATTATGTGGCCGTAATTACTCATAACATATAAATAAATATTTTGAACCTGGAAAGTTTTAAATAAATCCTTTCTTAGATTGAAAAGATTCATCTTTATAGTTCAATGACAAAACTTCACGAAAAAATGGATAAATAGCAATTTATTTAATTGGTATTTTATATTATTCAACAAAAAAATTTTAATAACCATGAAAATGATAGTATTCGAACTGTCAATTGTGAGAAAAATCGTTCATTAACTGTCTTCATCTCATACAGTTAGTTAAACAACCAGAATTTTATCCACTGCAACCTGACCCATCTTAAGAAGCTACTTAGCTCTTCGCAGCTGTGTACACAAATATAACCGAGAGGACTAGTTTGGGAATCTCATAACCGGCAGAACTGGAGTTTGAATCCCTACGTCGACACCACAATATTTCTGCTATTTCCTCAACACAGGAAAAGCTTCCTGTGTCCTGCACTCCACATTTGGTGATCTTGGACTATTAGAATACTGCACACTTAATCTGGCATATATGGCTGCACTATAAAGCTGCGTAATACAAAAAAGTCTAGTATTTTACTATCTTGCAAAGGGATGACACCACCAGATAAACGAATTAAGTTCCTCAGTTTGATTTCCAAAACACAACTCAACCGCAACTTAACTCCAATATCCATCACCTAACGAACAGCATAACATAACCTAACTCCAATGTTCAGATAAATTAAATTTTCACTGATTTGAAACTATGTTTGTGTTAAATGGTCACACAACGTAGAGTTTTATATTCATAGTTTATTAACTATAATAGATGTCAACGTTTCCAAAACGGAAAGGGTAAAAACTTTTCTTTATCTTAAACTTTATGGTTAGTTGAACTGCTGCTGATTATTTCGCCGTAATTTTATAGTGAAAATTCCAAAGGTGTAGTTATGGATAGCTTGAAAATAAATATTTAGAATTTGAAAAAAAATAATAAAATTTTTTTTTAAATTTAGAAAATTAATCCTCAAAGTTTCCTTTAAATGTGTATGCACCATACCATTTTCAAACATTATGACTTTTTTACAAACATAAAAGGAAATACGTATTTTAACGGAAAATTTAAGAAAAGTTGATTTAATTAAGCAACTCAAGTTCAATTGTTGTCATTAATGGCGTTTCGAAATTAAAATTTAAAAGAAAGAACGACTTAAATTATTTCCAGGCAGCTTTCAAGAACAAAAAATAATGTATTGTTATTTAGTTATAAGCGAGAATATTTAGGAAAAAAAATCAATAAACTTCCTCTCATATTATTTGTAATGTCGAGACACTTTTTTTCAAATAAAATTATCAGTGGATAAAAACTATTCATGCAATTAAGTTTAATAAATTTATTAATCAATTAAATATAGCATTCTAATTTTTAAATCAAATCACACGTTAAATATTTAGCTCTGTTGATTTCGTTATAAATGATGCATGAAAAAAAAAGTCCCTTTCTCTCTTCAAAAAGGTTTTTTTGGGGAAAAGGGGAATAGAGATGATTTAGGAAAGAAATTGAATATTCGTATGAATTTTATTTTATTTTATAAACGTCGTTGCACAGACGATCCAATTCTGAGTTTTCGAGTATTAAAGTCCAACTCCGTAGCCTTGTAATTTTGAACCAAATTCAGTAGACAAGGTAACTTCTGGATCAAGTATTGGAGAAATTTGTCTTCATGGAGGACTTTTTGATGGAACTAATCGGCATTTGTGTTAAAAGGAGAGGAAAACCACGAAAACCTCACATGGTTAGCCTGATGTCAAGGGGACTCTGAACCAAGATCCGTCAACCACCGGGGATATTTTACGTCAGCAGTGTGGTCGGTGCAAATCGGAGGCTGAATTCATATCGACCAACCCTCACTGATATATGAAACCGGGTCACCTCATTGGGAGGTGAGCGTTCAATCCTCTGAGCCACCACGACTAATATGAAATGAAATGAAGGCATCTGAATGAATTGTTTGAATGTGAGGCATTGTTTCAGGTGTTTTTTATTAATTTATTTCTTTTATTTTCATTTTACGCTGAGTCAAATGAGACCGAATTCGAAAGAACAGGACTAAGTATTTCGAATCTGGATTTTTCATTAAAGTTTTGTACAAAAAGCACTATGTTTGACCTTTATTATTTGCGTATCTAAGATTGATATCTAGACAAGTGATGTATGGTTTCCAATAAAATTTTTCTCGTTGAATTTAAAGAGGAAGAACACGAGTCAAAGGGACTAACAGTTAGTAAATAACCAGGAAGTTGCAAATGGAAAACAAATTATAATGCTTCATTTACCTACATGGAGGCAGCTAAAACCCCTCAAATTAACCCTTATCCTTAATAAAAACAAAAAGGTGTAAACATTCAATAGAAAGTAGAGGAGTTTTCAAGCAGGATCTCTGATGATAGAACAAATATTTCTCTTTATTGCAATTCGCTGATAAGTATTAAGAGCATATTTTTTTCTGAAATTACGGTAAAATAACCAACAACAGTCTGTCCATTCGATCAACCACAAAGTTTATGGTAAGGAACCTTACCTTTACGCTTTTGAATCTTGTTACAACTGGTGCGGTTAAAAATCCGTGTATACAGAACTTGTAATCATTTATAACTAGCATAAATTCTAAACCATAAAAATAAAACGTAGAAAATTAGAGCTCTGTGTGTGCTACGTTATTTATGAGTGAATGTAGTATAAATAGTTTCATATTCTAATAGTCTAGGTTCACCGATTGGACACTATAGAACTTTTAAGTATTAGAGGAATGAAAGAAATATTGTGGTATCAGCGCTTGGATTCGAACCCCTTATCTGCTGATCATGAGATTGACCGATAAGCCCTCTCATCTAATGCACGGAGCGAAACGGTTTTATAGTTCATAGTATAACGACAATAAATTGCATTAATCTATTTTGTATTCTAGTGTCAATTGAAATTGTACGAAAAACATTTATAAGTCTTAAAACTATATCGAATATGTAATCTTAACTCGAACGTATCTAAAAGGTTCAAGTTTCTATGCACTAAAGATTTTCAGAAATATTTTTAAAAACTGAAGGATTTTATTTGTATAAACAATTCTATTCATGCAAGATATATTTTTTTTATTTATATTACAACTGAATTTGTAATAAGAAAATAGATAAATGATACATAGATCTAAATTCCTTAAATTAATTCCTAGCTGTCGTTCCAAGAAATGGCATGCGACTCAAAACGCAAATGTATTTATTCATGGTAAACTGATTCGTTTTTCGGTTTCATTGTACTTTTAAATCAAATTAAATTACCAAGATTAAATGGTTTTTGGAATGATATTACAAGATGTGTTTGGATTTTGAATAACTAAAATTGCGTAAAGAAAAAAATACACTATTTTAATGATATTTCCTGACTCCAACCAAAATATTTTTCCAGGAAATTAAATTATATATTTCTCGGAATTATTTTTCAGCTTAGTTTTTATCAACGAAACAAAGTTTTAAGCATTTTTGAGATGTAATTTATAACATAAAAACATTGTTTTGAATTTTGAATTCAATTTCGATGCATTGTTAAAATGGATTATTTATTAATGAAATTATTTATTAATGAATAACGTGGCATTTGCATTTAAAAATCTAAACGTGATTTTTTTTTTGTCTGTCGTGTACGTCTGTTCTTACAATTTGATTATAAAATAAAAGAAAGTTATATGACATTAAACTGTCTTTTTTATGATGTCCCCTTTGCTGATGAGTTTTTAAAAAATGGCTCCTTAAATGCTTAAAAATTATGTCTGATTAGTCGCTTATAAGACTTACTGTTTTGCTCCGGGCATTCAGAATGTTATTCCTTAATACATTTTCCTCGCATTACCATCCTGCCAAATATCTAAATTTAAGAACACTGTTAGAACTTTCAGTCTAAAATGATGGTAAATTAACCAGCAGCAGTCTGCCTACCCAATTAGCCGTAAAATTTATTGTAAAAAACATTTTTTCCTTTTATGGTTTTGAAACCGTTTACAACTAGTAAAGCTAAAAAACCATGAATATAAAACTATAGGTTTCTTTTTTTTAAATTCATAAAAATAGAGTGGTTTTTAAACCGTAAAAACGAAATTTATTTGGATATTGGAGTTAGGTTATGTTAGGTTATGGACATTGGTGTTAGGTTGGGGTTGAGTTGTGTTTTGTCAAATGAGCAGTGGAAAGGGGCTTATTTAATGTATATTGTGGTGCAATTTTTCGTGAGGAATTGGAAATACTAATCTTTTTTGCGTTAAGCAGCTTTATGGTGCTGCTATCTATGCGTGAATGAGAATATAGTATTCTAATAGTCCAGTGTCACGAATTGGGAAGTAGTGTAGTGTCAACGCTATAACTTGAAACCTCGTTCCATCAATCATGAGATTAACTGGTTAGCCCTCTCGGCTATGATATATACCTAGCTGCAGCGAACTAAGTAGCTTTATTAGGTGAGAATAGTTGGTTTGATAGAAATTCTGGTTGCTTAATCGTATTAAGTGAAAACAGTTAATAAACTGTTTTTCTCTCAGTTAACAGTTTGAATACCATCTTATTTATGGTTATTTCAGTGTTTTGGCTGAAAATGGTAAAATAATTGCTAAACAAATTGTTATTTAACCACTTTTTTCGGAAAAATTTCTAACAGCGTATAATATTGGAAAAAAAATATTAAAATTAAACTTTAAATTCAGTGGTCATGGTTTACATACCGTATATTTTAGTTAAATAACTTAACCAGAATACTGGTTTTCGCTTACCAGAAATCTCATTACCATACAGTGTGATAATGTTTCCTGAATTGTTTCCTCCGTGCATTAATAAGCATAATTAAATTAGCCTTATAAGCACAATGCTTGTTAAACTAAATAACATGCATAATTAAAGATTTATTAGTTCTGTAACGTAAGTTGAAATATATAATATATCTAATATTTAATTATAAGAAGTCAACCTCTTATAAACATCATTCTAAAACTACAAACATAATATCTACCTAACATCAACATGAAGCCAATCACTTAAGTTTGAAGCATAAAATACCTCATCTGACAAATGTAGCGTGAAATGTAGTTTGGCTTCAGGAGAAGAGTTAATAATCTCAGGTTTCATCACATTGATTTCCTCATTTGAAAAAGAAATATTCAAGCAACCTACATTATATTTTAATAAAAAGGTACTTTCAAACCTCTCAGTACTTTTTAATATATTTTCGAGAGTCATTAGCTACCTATCTTCATAATTTTATAGTCAATGAGGTTTTTCAAAATAAATTATTTACTTTTGATAACAGCTATCGGATAAATATCGGACTTCATAAACCATATAAATATAGTAATACGGTGAAGAAAGGATGGGTATAATAATATGATAAAGAGTTAATATTTTTCTAACATGCGATTTTCAACATTTGATATAAATCAGACGAATAATTTCCGATGAATACAGTTTTAAAGTGGTGTATTTTCAAGTTTCATTTCCCGACAACTATTCAACTGATTCAGCTAAGCTTTTTCGCAAAGTTAAGCTTTTTTTTATTTACTTTGTTTAGTAAATGCTGACTATTAGTGATGAAACAAAGTCATCTTAATGTGCAATTATGTGTGTAATTTCTACTCGTTTTTATGAATTTTGTTTCTACTTTTTTTGCAAATGGTTTTTTAAAGTATATATGATGAGAGCTTTACTTTTAAACAGTATTGTATAGGCAGTGTTTTCCAAAGAGTGATACTCGTACCTCCAGGGGTACGGGAACAATTTAGTGGGGGTACGCGTTCTTAAGCGAACTATCTCGCAACAAATGAAAATTTCAAAATATTTTAATTAAAAACAAATCCAGCCATGAAAAATTTACGATTACGTATTTTTCTATTGGCTATTTTTTTCCGAGTTAACAGTTAATAATTAGTGGCGTCAACAGCCAGTTGTGATTTTTAACTTTTGTGCAATTTTTTATAGTAAAAAATACATTCATTTTCTTATTAGTGGTACGCAGCGTTACGAAAAATTTAGAAAAGTTACACAAAAGTCATAAGTTTGAGAAACACTGATGTAGGGGATAAAGCAACAATTAAGAGTTAAAGTAAGGATTCTGAAGTAAATAAAATACAGCTTCTAAAAGTAAATAATAAATAGAACTAATTGAAAAAAATAAGGAGAGAAAATGCTATTGTAAATTGTAAAATTCGGGAACCTCATATTCATAAGCAGTGGAAAGTTGTCTAAATCGTACCACCTTTTATTTCTATAGAAGAATTGTATACAGATAGCGATACGTCGTATACAGATCGATGGACCGCTACAGCGGATATATTAGTAAGCTTTTTTGACCTGGAGATCCATTTAGAACACGCCAAGTCGCTGTATACTAATTAAATTACTCTGCATGTCACTGTATTTAAATTACTCTTTTGAGCATTCCGTGTAAGGATATAGCAGAACTTCAGTAATGTACAGATTATTATATATATTATATAACTGCTAAGCAACTTGTTTTGTTATGTTCTATTTTTTTCTTCTATCTATAGTTTGAGGCTTGGAGTAGCACTTTTTTTTAACGTTACGTATTTGAAAAAAAAACGTACCTCGTGTGCTGTTCTAATTCGTATCTTTTCGATTTAGTAGCAACGTATCAATTTTGACTGCTGAAAAGGTTGGTTTTTCAAGCAATTTTAACTGTACTACACACAAACTGTCAAAAATAGGGTATTAACTATTAACTTTCAATTAACCTTTTGCTTACGGTGCTTAGCCTGATGAAACCATTCTGATCCACTTATTATTCTAGCCGTACGCAAAGGTGCTTAGCATGATGAAACCATTCTGATCCACTTATTGTACTAGCCGTACGCAAAGGTACTTAGCATGATGAAACCATTCTGAACCACTTATCGTACTAGTTGTACGCAAAGGTGCTTAGCATGATGAAACCTTTCCGATCCACTCGTTGTACTAGCCGTAAGCAAAGGTGCTTAGCATGATGAAACCATTCTGATCCACTTATTGTACTAGCCGTACGCAAAGGTGCTTAGCATGATGAAATCATTCTGAGCCACTTATCGTACTAGCTGTACGCAAAGGTGCTTAGCATGATGAAACCTTTCCGATCCACTCGTTGTACTAGTCGTAAGCAAAGGTGCTTAGCATGATGAAACCATTCTGATCCACTTATTGTACTAGCCGTACGCAAAGGTGCTTAGCATGATGAAATCATTCTGAGCCACTTATCGTACTAGCTGTACGCAAAGATGCTTGGCATGATGAAACCATTCCGATCCACTTATTGTACAGCAGTAAGCAAATGGTTAATACTTAATTTCTCATCTCGTGAGTGAGGCTTATAATGAAACAGCAACAATTGAGAGCTCTATTTATAAGGATTTAAGTTTTGCGGAGCGTCAATCTTTAATTCAACTGACATTTTGACAGCAGAAAACCTCTATTTCTTCTTGAATCAAACGGAAAGAAACGAAACTTTTTAAGTAAATCCAATGACATTTAATATTCATATAATGAGATTTACTTTCCTTATTTAATTAAAAGCAAGAGGAAAAATAGAAGTGATGAGCTTTCTGATTAGTCAAGTATTATTGACTAGTATAGTTATTATTGACTAGTATTGTAAGTTAATAGATTGATTTATTCTAATATATTCTATGTTAAAGGTTTTTATCTAACTAATTTTCCCATTTCTTCTATGAATATTTTGTAGGCTTGTAATACTGCTACTGTAAATGTAACAGTTCAAAAACGTAATTGTTTTGAGTTACCCACAGTTTATTTATTTACTTAATCATATGTTCAATATGTTAATAACATGTTCACTTAATCATCCCTCAATGTTTTTAACTTGATACGAATACGGTTTACTAAATCGTACCACTGACAGACCTTGCGAGAACAATTAATTTTCAGTACTTACTGCACAAATATTCAAATTCTGCTCACGATTCGTACTAGCAAAAAATATGAACATCAGGCGCAAGTACAGATTTAGTTCGTAACTTTCATTAAGAAAACTTATTTCCATATGGTAAAAATCTGTTAAGACTACGGAATTTCTTCATAAATTTTACGGAGAAATTTGTTCCTGTATTGGAAAAAACCGTTGTGACTACAGACTTTACTTTGCAAGTTTTAGGGTATTAAACCAACCCAGCTGCCAGTTTCAAACCATAAAGTTTTTTTAAAGCGGGATTTTTTCTTAAAGCGGGATTTTTTCTTAAAGGATACCTTTTTTTCGCTCAGCCCTAATTATTTTATCAAGTGAATAATTTAAATGAAATAAAAATGTTTTCAAAAAATAAATTGCCGTATACTGTGATAAATTCCAAATGAAATTACGGTAAAAAGTACGGTAAATGTAGTTCATTTACTTCGCACTAGAGCTGCACAATGGGCTGTTGGCGACGGTCTGGGAAACATCCCTGAGGAAAATCCGAAGACATCACATCATCACAATTTTGATCCTCTGCAGAGGGGATGGCACCCCCGCCTCGGTAGCCGACGATCTGCACAGCGAAATCGAGCACTTTACGGAAGAACAGTTTAACGAGGACCAATACAGCACACCCTCGGTCCCTACGCAGACTAATCCAAGTGCCCCCCCCCCCAGCACACTGACCGCAGCCAGTGATGCTTGACTTGGGTGATCTGCTGGGAACCGTGTCTTAACGATCAGTTCTCTGCGGGACGTAAAAAGTACGGACATTCGAGTGCAGCATCCATTTCTTGCCGTAATATTTTATAGCATAATTTCTACAGTAGTATTTATTTAATTACTGTGATTCAGTGATTTAACAGTAAATATTACTGTAAAAAAATTGGTATATCAAATTTTTTGTTCCATAACATCTTACGGTAAAAAGTACCGGCACTCAGTGCTCCAGTATTTTTACCGTAATTTGATACGGAATTCTTTACACTGTAGGTTCAACTTTAAATAAGCAACAATGCTTTTATTTCAAGTATTTAAACTACTCTTTTTTCAGTTTATTAAAAATCCCGAGTTATTGATGCAACTAGCAGTGATATAGAGAGTTTATATTTCCTTGTTGAATAAAATTATCACTTAAGGTTGACTATATTTTAATTAATGGTATTAATTGAGTTATCTGCTTTTTAGAAGCCTTTTTGATAAAGGGGAAAATATTTAATATATCTTTAATTGCTATTATTCACAAAGAAAAAAAACAAGTATCATATCTCATTTACTAATTATTAACATTGGTATAAAATTAGCGTGGTTGCAAATAATATAATATTATGTTCATTATTTTCACAATACACGAAAAGTAAGCAATAATGTATTCAGCACTTTTAATTGTAATGAAGAAAATTATTAATGCTCAATAAATATTAAGAACATAATTTTAACCTTCGAGAAAGCATTTTCTGATATTTTAAAAGTTATTTTTATTTCACTTTACTTGAAATGCTTTATAGTTTTTTTTTTTAATTTGCGTGTTTCTTTTATGTCGAGGTTGCTGGGTATAAAAATGTGCGCAAATATTGTGGTCAACAGAATTGTGGTTCATCTGGCAATTTAAAAGTAGGGCTATTACTTTAATATTGAGTAAATTGTTTTAAATAATTTACTCCTATGTTCTAAAACAAATAAGAACAGAAAATATTAAATTAGAAAATTTTAAGAATTTTCATGATAATACCAGGGGTCTGTCCAGACATTTTGTGAAAGGTCCGTTTTTCGTGAAATTGTGAAAAAATTATTCACATTTTTTCAACCAGGGTCCGCTTTTATGAATTTGTGCAAATAGGGTCCGTTATTGCAAAAAAAAAAAACTTTTTCAAGGAGTTTTTAAATTGTAAAGACATACAAGATGATGCTCAACACTGTAAAATTATAATTAAAAAAATTAAATTTGAAAAAATAAACAACAATTGCTACTTCTAAATTAGAGATGCAACATACAAATATTTGGTATTCAGCCTATACTGCTGAACGCAGAATATTCATTTCGGACGAATAATGGAAGAATCGTCTGCCGAAGACAAAACTTAATTCGTTTACATCCATCTTTCTTGTTTTCTGCCCTGGAACGGGTTTATTCGATTA
Source organism: Parasteatoda tepidariorum (assembly GCF_982258835.1). Lineage (NCBI taxonomy): Eukaryota > Metazoa > Arthropoda > Arachnida > Araneae > Theridiidae > Parasteatoda > Parasteatoda tepidariorum. The sequence continues at coordinate 10,760,219 of NC_141766.1, read as the reverse complement.
ACAAAATAATAATGAAGATTAACAAATTTGTGAAGGGTCCGATTAAAAGAAAAATCATTTTGTGAAGGGTCCGTTTTTAAGTTAAAATATTTTGTGAAGGGTCCGTTTTCAAGTTAAAGTATTTTGTGAAGGGTCCGTTAACGGACCCAAATTTCTTCTAAACAGACCACTGAATACTGTTTTATGAAATTTGCACGATGTAAAAACGTAAATTAAATTTCTTTTGTTTTACTATACTTTCAAGAGTCTGAATAAAATTCTTCAGAAAGAGATATTTTTTAAAATTTAATCTTCTAGAACAATTTTAAGCAAAAACATTACAGGTAAATTTTAATTCTCTTTCTTTAAGATTTTTCTACCGAATAATGAAGTTTCAAACTGCAATTTAAATTAAAGAAAAAGAACTAGGATAATAATACTTTTCTGAAAGATTAATATTTTTGAGATACAACGGAAATGTTTTTAATATTTAAGTAAACAAAAGAACTTTTCATATAGATGCAAATATTCAATTTCAATTTTGTTCCAAGAAATGAATTCATTTTCCTAAATAACTACAAGCTAATTAAGAACTGTTTTTCTACTTACAGAACCTATATTCTTTTTCATTTGCAATTAATTTAGTTCAAATTGAAAACAAGAAGTTCGGATTTTTTATAGCATACAATTATTTAGATTTAAATGAAAAACTTCAGGAGTTTTTAATATTAATAAATAGCTTTGAGTTGTTTGAATTACTTAAAGGTTGTTTATTTATTTATAACATTGTTTAAACACTTGTAATTAGTCAAAATAAGTATTTCAATGAATTTAAAAAGTTGATCGAAAAACAATATTACATTGAAATAAACAATATACTGAATTAAAATAAATTAAAAAAAGTAATGACAACATTTATTAACTAAGCGTTAATTTATCAACTAAACTAAACATCAACTAAAAATCAATAAGAACTTGCTATTAATTATGCAAATCTAAAAACAGGAACTACATTTAAATAATGGAAAAAAATGGAATGAATTTTAATTCCATGTTCAATCATTTTGATTATAAAGTTTGATAGAATACGTGAAAATATTCTCGTATTAAAAAATTTATGAGCATGTAATTAGTTTCAGGCATTATGTTATGATTCTCATTATTTTATTGTTTAAATTAAAAATGGTTCAGTTAAGTATTTCAAATGAATATATCAAATTATAAAACGGAACAGAAAAAAGTATTTTATCAGAATAAAACTATATTTCTGCTAGACGAGATTTTTGATTAATCTCGAAAATGGCGTCAGTGGCAATCTGAAACAAACATAGGAAAACATGACTCTGAAAAACAAGGGTCACGACAGTCATTGTAGATTCAGCCTCTTTGAAGAATTTTTTACAATTCGACTTTAACTATGTTTTTGGTGTGTAAAAACATCTAAAAAAATCTCTCACACAGTTTTAATATATTCTATTACATAACTAATGACCCAATTCTATTTACAAAAAAAACCTTTTTTGGTCATTTATTATAAGTATTAAATTTAATAATAATTGATTAATCAATTTCAAACCTTATTTACTATTAAGATAGTATTTTAGCATATAATTCCGAAAGAATCTTTTTTCCCCTTTTACTTGCAAAATGATGAACAAAATTTCTTGCTCTGGTTAATGCTCAGAACATTTTATTTTATATTTTATAACCGTCGTTGAACAGCTGACCCGACTTTGAGTTTGCAACTTATCAATATTCAACTCCGTAGCCTTGTAATTTTGAACCCAATTCAGAAGACAAGGGAATTCCTGTATCAAGTATTGGGAGAATTTCGCTTTTGTGGAGGACTTTTCAGTGGAATCAATCCACATTTGAGTTACATGGAGAGGTAAACCACGAAAACCTCCCATGGTTGGCCTGACTGCAAGAGGACTCTAACCCATTATCCGTCTACTACTGAGGATATTTTACGTCAGCACTTTGATCAGCGCAAGCCTGGTACGAAATTTGGTATTGATCATTCATCCCTGGGATTCAAACCAGCATCACCTCTTTGGGAGGCGAGCAGCTGTATCTCTGAACTATCACGGCCTTAATTTGATTAAAATGTCAAATGTAATGGTTCGAAGAGTTGATTTTAAACTAATGCTAACTCTCAATCAAGTTACTGATCAGGACAGGCAAACCTCTGCATGGTGGTCAGGAAGTTGACTTCATTTCAGAAAGATCCCGGGTTCGAATCCTGGTCAAAGGCAGGAATATTCTTTCCTTCTTCTCTCTGTACAATCTGTCCCCCTTGCTATGGGGGTAACGTTGGCTACATTATATGTTGCCCCTTGAAAGCGTGACCGTTGTTTGCCCTCTTAATACCCAAATGGCAAATGCCAATATATGGTTCGACATTGGGAAAAAATTACTTATAAAACATGATAAAACTTTTATTCGACAGATTTTCCGATTTATGCTTTTTTGATTTGAGAAGTTTTATGGTATTTGCAATCTGAAAAATTTGATCACAATAATTGAGTCAAAAATGTAGTCGTATATAAAAATAACAATTAATTGTTACATATTAAATTTTGCACGGAGTTATTTTTGATTAAATTAGTGCTCTAATTCTGAGCAAAAATTTTTTCATGCAATTAAAAAGTTCTTGAGATATTGCAAAATACGTGAAAGTGAAATTAACGTCAAGGCCCTAAAAATAAGACAGCTTCGTTGACTGAAGTTTTGGGACCACAGTTTCAAGACTGGAGCTGCATTCTAGGAACGTCTCGGAAAAAATAATTAATTAACAACTTATTTAATTTTTATTTTACCTAATTCAAACAAAACAATCAAATACTCATAAATAAAATAGCAGTCGAACTCTTAACTGTGAGAAAAACCGCTTATTAACTGCCTTTAACGAATACAATTGAGAACCCAGAATTTTATCGCACCAACTAAGCTTACCCTAACTGCGTGCATATTTTAGTCAAGAGGATAATCTGTCAGTCTCTTAACCGACAGAACTAGGGTTCGAGTCTCAGCAATGCCACCGCAATATTTCCTCCATTCCCCTTAACATAAGAAGAGTTTAAAGCATTCCCCACGTTCAGTCCTCACTCTCCAATGCCCATTGCCTAACGAAAAGTCAAGCTTCAATGTCCAATTAAATTCGATTTTATGGATTTGAAACCATGCTAGTTGTAATTTGTTTTTATAAAAACCGATTAGTTTTGTATTCGTGCTGTTACATTCATACTATTTGTACACGGTTTCAAAACTGTAAAGGAAAAAATGTTCTTTACCATAAATTTTACGGTTTATTAGATAGACAGACTTCTGACAGTTAGTTTACCGTAATTTTAGAAGAAAACTAGTTGTTGTAGTTCAATGTACGTAGCACTGCAGCTGCATAATGGGCTATTGGCGACGGCCTGGGAAACATCCCCGAGGATGATCCGAAGACATGATATCACAATTTTGATCCTCTGCAAAGGGGATGGCACCCCCTGCTTCGGTAGCCCAACGACCTGCACGTGAAGTCGAGCACTTTACGGTAGAACAGTTTAACGAGAACCAATACCGCACACCCTCGGTCCCTACGCAGACTCATCCAAGTGGTCACCCACCTGCACACTAACCACAGTCAGAGATGCCTGACTTCGGAAAAATTCTTACAGCGTATCTCAATATTTAAATAATCAAATATCCAAATATCTCGAAAATAATTCATGCTTATTCAAAAAAGAAGTTTTTTTTTTGTTTATTTCGTATCTTAGTTTTGCACCAGTTTATCAGTATATTTACGAGCAATTATTCGAACCATTAATATTGACACTTAGTTAATGAAAGTCTGGCCATTAGTACAAACGTTATTTGGGATATCCTTTTTTTTGTTCCCTTTGCGATATTATCATCTGTAGTAAATCTGAATTCTTTTTGATAATCAACCAGGTTTGAATCCTAACGATGGCTGGCCCAGGCGAATTCTTCTACCAGCTCACATTGGTCACAGTTCTGATATGAAATATCGTCAGGATTAGAATCCTTTTCCTATCAGAAAAACCTCAGGTTATTTTCGTCGTTTTCCTCCCCGTGTAGTGTAAAAAGTTCTCCACAAAGGCAATTACATCCCTATGCTAGATCCAATAGTTCCCTTGTCTTTTGGGTAGTGTTCAAAATTACAAGGCTACAGATTTAAACATTGACAGCATTTATAGAAAATGGGTCGGCTGTTCAACACGGGTCATAAAATAAAATAAGATAATCGAAAGCAAGTTGAAATTATATTTAATGTAACATGTTAAATGAAATGGTTTATATTTTTTTCTTTAATTGATCCAGTCTTTTAATTTCCAGCTCCTTGAGTTTGTAGCAGTTTAAGCTTTAAAAATGAAGAGTTCTAAACGAGAGTTGTCATTAATTATTTAAATGGCATGCGTGTTGAGCACTAAGATTTACATATCATGTCGAGAAAAAAAATTAAATGTATTCGCGCAATATAAAATTTTGTACAAAATCAATAATATCATTTGACTTGTCTTACAATTGCATAAAAATGTCATTAACTTCGGGAAATTTAACTACTAAACTCTAAATAATGAGCTACAGAATATTCTTTTCAAACCTTGTTAATTATTCAATACTTCTGATTTATTCAATTATTTTATTGAATAGCTTAGTGTGTGTTGAATAGATGAAAATACTTTTGCGAAATGTTGATTTATTTAGCATTTCAATTTCCGCAAAGACAGAAAAAAACCACAATGAATTTTTTTTGGTCGATTCCATGCTGCTTTAAATCATTTATCTTAAAAGGTGTTTGTTTCAAAGGCAATCGTGGAATAAAATACTTAAAATACTTTAAATATGCCTTAAAAATACTTTATAGATAAGTCGAATTTAAAATAATTGAAAAATAATCCAAGAGTAGTAGAGTTCTGTTTACGTTGGAAGCAGAAATAATTTAAAAACCAGAAAACAGCATTTTAGAAAAAGTACGGCCGTTTCGGTACTTTATGCCAATGACACAATCAGTTCATTGAGATTCATCTTTAAGAGAGAATACAGAATCAGTAGAGTACCAAGAAGAAAGTAACGCGAGCAAAAATTAACATGGCGGAGAAGGTGCGTTTCTGTATCTGTTTTTACAGCTTAATATATTACTTATACCAATTAATTAGAACAATTAATTTATTCCCTTAGAACCATTAAGATTGTATGTTAAAATTATACGCCGTGATTAAATCATTAGATCAAGAGGTATATATGTGTTACGCTTTTTTCTTTCTTTTTGCGCGCACTATGCATTTATTTGATAAGTATATCGAAAACAAAACAGCAATAAGACATTGATATATTTTTCATTAAAAATTACCGAGCTCTTTGCTTTTGCCATTGAGTCAGAAACAGGTTAAATTTTACCATATTCTGGTAATTTCGACAGTTTTTTTTTCTCAGCATAAGAATGTTTCAATTGCTTTATCAACAAGATTAACATTTGTTTTAAATTATTAACCATCATAAAATAGCTATTTTAAAATTATACAAAGACTAATTGATTTATTACATACTATTTTTGAGTCTTATGTAAATGTTGCTGCTGACGTATGCCTGTTTAGGCAGAGGGTGTGAGATTGTTCTTGTTTTCCAGTGGCGCCATCTATGGCCAAGAATTCGACTTCTGCCACACCATACGTCGCACCCGGTTATAGGGCGGACCAATGCATACATCCATTCATTCATAGTCTTATGTAAAAAATGAATACAATTGATAGGGAAAAAAAGCATAACTCTTCACATACAATTAAAGTAAGTCATTACTTAAGCCTGCTCCATTAGAAATTCTGATACTTGCTACAACCCTATAAAATGGTCTAAATTGATTTAAATTAAAGTATCTTACAAGATTCATGTTAAGGTTGGATAATTGATTGCACGATTCTTTTATTCAACTTGAACGGAAAAATGGTGAAGCAGCTTAAAAACGATTTTATAATTCAACTTGAACGGAAACATGGTGAAACAGCTTAAAAACGATTTTATAATTCAACTTGAACGGAAACATGGTAAAACAGCTTAAAAACGATTTTATAATTCAAATTGAGCTAAAACATGAGGAAACATCGTTAAAACGATTCTAACTATTATTCAACTTGAGTAGAAACATGGTGAAACATCGATACATGTTTAAAATGGTTTGATTTGTTACCGATACAAGTTAAAGACAAATATAGTTCTACAGGAATGTGGTTCAACTTAATTATGCTTTATTAAGGTTGGAATAAATTTGAAAGTTACGTTCAAAATTTCTATCTTTGTAGGACTTTTTTATTTTTTAATGAAAGTTGAAAAAATTATATTTTAAAGGTTTATTTAAAAGACGTAGTAGTGCCCTCTTACAAAAAAAGCTTCAATTCAGAATTAGTTTTTGGAGTTAGTTTATTGAATTAAAAATATGATATTTCAGGATCAACTATGGAACAATCCATCGAAAACATGCACTTTAGTTTAAAATAAATTTTGTTTCTCGTCGGCAATCCTTAAGAATTAGGCTCAAAAGTTGCAAAGAAAACATGGTGAAATAAAAAATATAAATAAATAAACTTAACATCCAGTTCATGATATATGTCTTTTCGTGTAACTCACTTCTCAAGTTGAATACGGTAGGTGGAATGAAAGAATCTGTATTCTTAAATCAACATTAACTTTGAATAAGGGAATTAATATTTATATATTTCCAAAAGTATACGCGATGCAAAATAATATATTTTTACTAGTTTATTGACAGTGATTTTCTAAAAGTCTCATTTTATTTTCAATCCAAAGTTTAGAGGTACAATATTCTAACTGCATTCTAGACAGAAAAATAAAATTTTTTACATTTTAAAATCTGATTTAAAGTTTTACTATAGATGCTATTATAATATTAAAGCTAATTAGATTTTAAGTTTGACTTTAAATCAAGTAATTTTTAATGTTATAATAGCTGAGAATGAATCAGTAAAATTACTGTAATTAAGAAAGTCTTAAAAAAAAAAAGAAGAGAAGCATTTCGCATTCTATGTACTTTTTGCTGATTTAAAAATAAGTACAAAGTTTAAAAATTCATAAAATAATTGAAAAAAATTAATTTTTTCTTTAATCAAGATTCGTCTGCTTTTAAAACTTGTTTAGATATTTTTCTTCATATTAAATGACAATGACTTACAAAAGCTTATAACTTAGCAAAGGCTTATAGCTTAGCAAAAGCTTATAACTTAACAAAGGCTTAATTACAGACAGCCTATGATAGTTTATGACCTTTGCTTTTCCTCGGAAAAGAAAAATAACTTCTATTACAGATGCAACAGAGTGTAACAAGGCAAAAAAGTTTGCTGCACAACTGCCAAGTGTATGGCACCATTTCTTAAGATGGGCAACTATACTAAATATATTGTTCTTAATCTTATTATATAGTTATTATATATTTAAATTATATTTATTAGATACTTAAATTATACTTATTATATATTTAAATTATATATTGTATATTTAAATATTATATAGTTATCATATATTTAAATTATATATTATATATTTAAATATTATATACTTATTATATATTTAAATTATATCTTTATTTAGAAACTGCCCCTAATAATGTTATAAGTTTATCCAAATTTACCACTATCAAACTAGGTAATCCACAAGGAGGAAAAAATTCTGGTAAAGTTTACCGAGTTGTATAATAGTGACATCTCCAGTAAAAAATTATTCTGATTTATAAAACTAAGATATGAGGTATTTAAACCATACATCTGGTATTTGTTTCGCTTATATGGCAACGGCTTACCAAAAATTTTGGCAACGGTTTACCAGTTTCAAACATATAATTCTTATTACCACACATTAAAAAAAACTGAAAAGTAAGTTCAACTGGATCAATGGTTTTTATGCCATACTCTAAGGTATCATGATAAAATGACCAAATTTTACCACGAGTACCAAATTTTACCACATATACCAAATTTTATCACATATTTTAAAACTATATTTTTTTGTTAATTTTACAGGAACCATTATCAAAGCGATTTGGGAAGAATTACGTTCTTTTTGGTGTTCCCATGGAGTCAGACACATGGTAAATTTCACCATATTCTCTTAGTTTTGACTATTCGTCTTTTTTGTGTACTACCAGTTTTTAGAAAATATTTAACGCTTAAATGCTTAGTGTATTAAATCATTTTAAAGACTACCCTTGTAAACAATGCATATAATTTAAAATAATTGGTTTTATGGTGCAAAATAGTGAAAATAATTTCTTAATTTTCTCGTTCATGTTGAAATTTTAGCCACCTTTCATATTGCTTCAAAATTTTAATTATATGCTCCATAAAAATATTAAATGTTTCATGAAACGCGAAGCTAAATAATGTCTTTGAATCATTTTTAAAAACACTTATTGAAAAATAAAAGCCTAATCATGGTTATATTTGATTTAATTCTTTATCGCGATAAAGATCAAATAAGGCTTTAAATGACACTTGTAAAACAACGAAATGCATAAAATACTCAATGAATCCCAATTCAAGTACATTGAACTGAAGAAATAAAGAGAAATTGATTCATAAAAAGATTCTTTGTTGTCACTTTCTGGAATGATTCAAAGTCGTTATTTATTTATGGAGAAACAATACCTAGGTTTAAATTTAACTTTCATCGTCGATGTTTAAACATGACGGAAGTTTTTTGATTTACTATAACGAATAATGAATCAAGTCGTGATCATGAATTTGGTATTAAGAGAATATACTCTTGGAAATTATGGAGCATGATGAATCATAATATAGTTCAAATTTGTAGTTACTTTAATACGGTGCCTATTTAAACCATATTGTTATCAAATTAATATTTTTAATTTGATTACAACGTATTAGGACTCAACATAAATGAAAACATGGTTTAATTTAACAGTTAATTAAGATAGCAGCAATTTTGTATGATACACAAAGGAAAAAATTCTGATAAAATTACCGTACTGTATGGCATTTTCATTTTTTGTGAAAAAAAAAAGAAAAATTATTATTCGGATAATGGAACCAATATACACGGTATTTAAACCATTCATTTGGGGATTTTTTCCTTTCATAAGGTAACTGGAAATTCTGGTTTTCAAAATGATAGTTCGTATTACCATTCATTTAGTAAAGAATATTAAATTTAAAGGTAAATTAACCGATTATATAGTTTTTACGTCATCTTCTATATAATATCACCAAATTTTATTACATGTTCTGAAACCATATTTTATTTTTAATTTAAAATCATTAATAAAGAGCAACGGTAAAAATTACTGCGATTTTTGATGTTCCCTAAGAGCCAGAAACACGGTATTCTAGTAAATCGTGTTAAAAACTTTACCATGTTCTAGTAGTTTTGACCATACTTTTTTTCTCGGTGTATTATAGTTCAAAGTGTATTATAGTTCAGATTTTATCTCTGAACTGTTTAATTTTAGAGCAGTTAGAGTTTGTCTATATTTCAAGTATAAGATGTTCATACAAATTTTTAGATACAGAAGTATTACATTCAACTCTTTAAAAAAGATCTCAAATCTAATTTGTAGCAAAATGTCTGAATTTTTCAAATGATTTTATAACAGTATGTATTATATCAAATGTTAAACCTTCAATTAAAAATTAAGGAAAAATAAGTTATCGTTTTCTAAACGTACTTAGGTTATAACGTACAATAAGTTGCTTTCTCATCCTTTAAATTTTAATAATTAAGCAAATGGTATAAACTTTCTTTCTTTTTGCGGTAATATGTGCGGTAATAAAAGCACCATCATGACTAAATGAAACGCATCGTTTTTTTTCTCTCCTTTTTTTGAGAAGTATAAAACAAATTACTTACGAGAAAGATATTTTCCGTTTTTGAAAATGGTGAAAAAATGCTCTAGAACAGATTTCCTTAAATTTTTAGGCATAAGAACCCATAAGCAGTTTGCAAATCCCACACTCGCCTGAATTTAGTTTCTTCACTTGTATTGTTATATACCAGGGGTAGCGAACCTTTATGCACCAACTTGCCATTTTTTCAAAACATTATTTAATGAGGTCATAGACGTGCCGTCAAATAATTTTGACTGCGTGATTATTGGGAAAATAATACTACTACTATCAACTCAAAACTCTTTACTTACTACGGAAAAAAAAACCATTTTGCAATGTGTATCAGCGTAATTCATCTTAAAGTAATTTCAGTGTGACTTCTGTTGTTGCAGATTAGATGACAAATAACTTATATTAGGTTGTAAGATGTTAGTTTAAGCAGAACTGCTAAACTTTTTTTTTTGCCGGTTATCTATTATTAGCTTGGTTTTTATGGTCATAAATTGTTTTGTTGGCATTAATTGTTAGTTTTTTTTGTTAATAATTGTTTATTTATTTTGTTTGTTTTTTGTGAATTTAGTTTAATTGTTAACATGGTTCATAGTGAACTTCGTGATCGGTGGCGCGACCGGAATAGTGTGCCGCGTGCCATAAATGGCACACGTGCCATTGGTTCGCCATCCCTGTTATATACTATAGCATTCCTAAGTCATTATCTTGAACTTTTAATTTTAGGACATAGAACAATGCAAAAGATACTTTATAAATGCAATAACAAACTTTATAAAAACGAAAAAAAAATACATATAAATTCAATTAAATGTTTAAATTCAAGTATTCACTACAGTGATTTTTGGTGATACCTAATGCAGGTCCCTCGTCCTTTGAGTGAGCTTCTGACACACAGTTTAAAACACTCTGCACTTGGTCACATTTTTAAAAAAATTTAAATACCATCATGATTTACATGATAGACATGATTTAAGTGGTTGAATGTTAGTTTGCAAGCTTTATTTGTTAGTAATTCACAATATTTATAGCATTTGGCATAGCTACATTTTAATTCGGAGCACAAAAGAAATGATAATTAAATAATGCATTCATTAGTTTAAGGATTAATAAATATGTATATCAAGCCTTGCAATTAAAACTTTTAAAAAATATTTAAATTTTAATTTTTTTTAATTTCCGTTTTTTTAGCAAGAGCCTTTCTTAAGCTTCAAACTAACTTCCATACAATTTAAAAACTTCTAATGACAAAAAAACCTTTTTTATAAAGCACTTTTTAGCATAAAGATCAAAGTATAGACTTATTTAAATAACTCCATAATGAAGGAATCATTTTTGCTACGTCTTTTTTTTACATGTATCATAAGACTGCGCTAACATACCTACCAGCGTTATTTTAATAGTTACTCTATTTATTATAATTACCATTATTAGCATAATATCATGCTCATGTTTTTGTAACAGTTCTTTTATATAATAAGCAGCGTGGTAAAACTTGTAATTAGTCATTAAGTGTTAGTGAAGCTTTGTTTCAGCTAAGAGAACAATACTGCAAAAATAATACAACCACACAGTTTTAGTTTTCAAAATAAAGGAAAAATAATTTATTTACTTGATCTAAGCCATTAAAGTAAGACACACACGGTACTTTCTCCGAGTAAGATTGTTAGAGATTTTTCAATACTAAATAGAACTTAAATTTAAATTAACAATGTGTCTAAAAAATATATTATTATAGGATGCTATGCTACAAATCTAATTGTAATAACTGCAAGCTTTTTCTACTGATCCAAATATTATGGTATATTTAATTAAAAATATAATTTTTCTTCAGTTTAGTTATCACAAGTGTAAACAAGCTATATTAAAAAAAATCAAATTGGTTACTTTGTAAAATTGTGACAAATTGTAGTTTGATTTTATAGAAGAAAACATTTTGTGTGAGAATTGTTTGTGTGAAAAATTGTGTAATTATTTATAAATTCTTATTCTTACTGTTTCCATAAAACATAATTTTTTTAAAAAATTTTTCTTCTTTAAAATATATTTTATAAGTTAATATAATATGTTATTTATAAAGACATGCTTCTCTAAAACTTAATTTTTTCGGCTTAATGAATCATCTGAGAATTTCATAAGTTTATCAAATATTTACAAAACTCGTTTAAACCGTTACATCGCATCCTTCGTAGATTAACGTAATCGAATTAATTTACTCTAAGTGAATTACACGCAGGGGGAAGCTACGAATTTATAACCAAATTTGCAGCACCCCCTTAGCAATCATACTTGATTCTCTGGCGAACTCATTATCATGTTGTTGAATTCAATGACAATAATACATCCTCATGGAATTATTTAGTTAAATTAAGTTATGATACATACTTGGTACTTTGTACTTGTAACTAATAACTTAGCGATTGAAATATCTGAAAATTGAACGTAATAAACTCTTAACTTTAACTTTAATTTCTTTTATTATGGACCTTTATCGCATTCAATTTATTTATGACAAAAAGATCGCGGTAATTATGTATTTTTTTAAAGAAGAAAAAGCGAGCGAGGAAGGTTTGTGTATTATTTAAACGTCGAAATAACACAATTGTAACGTAATCTGATATGCAAACGCAGTTTATGACGTAAATAGAGAATAGGTTGAATGATTGTCGGCTAATTCAAGAGTTTCATTTTTTAAACGTGTTTATTTTTAGAGTCTCACGGTTTTCATGATTTCAATATAGATCGATCATGCATCGATGGTTTATTGTTTACTCTCTACTACTTAACATACTTGTTTTAAACATAAAACGTTAATATATTTAAATGCAAAAGATCTTGCAAAGGTCAAATTTATCATAATTTTAATTAATATAAACTAAAAATTAAATTCGTATATTTTAATTGTAATATTATAAAACGTTATATATTCAAAACTGTATATATATTTTTATTTTTTTAGCTAAATTTTGTTATCGGTATAGATTTAAAGAATTATTTTCTCCTTATATTTAAGCGTTTCCTTATTAATAGGATTGTATATCGTATATATATTTGGATATCTAATATATGCACAAGGAACCATAGCACAAGGAAATGCATCGATGGTTTATTGTTTACTTTCAATTATTTGACATGCTTTTTTAAAGCCTCATGGTTTTCATGATTTCAATATAGATCGATCATGCATCGATGGTTTATTGTTTACGCTCAACTACTTAACATACTTGCTTTAAGCATAAAACTTTACTATATTTAAACGCAAAAGATCTAGCAAAGGTCAAATTTACTATAATTTTAATTAATATAAACTAAAAATTAAATTCGTATATTTTAATTGTAATATTATAAAACGTCATATATTTAAAACTGTATATATATTTATATATATATATATTTTATTTTTTTAGCTGAATTTTGTTATCGGTATAGGTTTAAAGAATTATTTTCTCCTTTTATTTAAGCATTTCCTAATTAATAGGATTGTATATCGTATATATATTTGGATATCTAATATATGCACAAGAAACCATAGCACTAGGAATTGCATCGATGGTTTATTGTTTACTTTCAATTATTTGACATGCTTTTTTGGAGCCTCATGGTTTTCATGATTTCAATATAGATCGATCATGCATTGATGGTTTATTGTTTACGCTCAACTACTTAACATACTTGTTTTAAACATAAAATGTTAATATATTTAAACGCAAAAGATCTTGCAAAGGTCAAATTTATCATAATTTTAATTAATATCAACTAAAAATAAAATTCGTATATTTTAATTGTAATATTATAAAACGTTATATATTCAAAACTGTATATATTTTTATATATATTTTTTTATTTTTTTTTTGGCTGAATTTTGCTTTCGGTATAGATTTAAAGAATTATTTTCTCCTTTTATTTAAGCGTTTCCTTATTAATAGGATTGTATATCATACATATATTTGGATATCTAATATATGCACAAGGAACCATAGCACTAGGAAATGCATCGATGGTTTATTGTTTACTTTCAATTATTTAACATACTTTTTTAGAGCCTCATGGTTTTCATGATTTCAATATAGATCGATCATGCATCGATGGCTTATTGTTTACGCTCAACTACTTAACATACTTGCTTTAAGCATAAAACTTTACTATATTTAAAAGCAGAAGATCTTGCAAAGGTCAAATTTATCATAATTTTAATTAATATAAACTAAAAATTAAATTCGTATATTTTAATTGTAATATTATAAAATGTTATATATTCAAAACTGTATATATATTTTTATTTTTTTAGCTAAATTTTGTTATCGGTATAGATTTAAAGAATTATTTTCTCCATTATAAAAATTATTTGAAATGGTTTGCTTCAGAAAAATTAAAACAAATTTACACTAAAATAACACTTTGAAAAAGTGAAATAATATTTTCTTGAGGTAACATTTTGAAAATATTTAAGTCACCAATAAAATGAAAATTATAAAAATTATTAGAAATGTTTTGCATCAATACAATTTCAGACTTGGTTTAAATTTTTGATAAAAAAAATAGAAAAAAATTCTGGTAATAAAATCGAGATATAGGGTATATAAACAATTCATTTTGGAATTCTTCCTCTCATATGGTAACTTTTATCGGAAATTCTGGTTTTTAAAATTATTCTTTCTTATTACCTCACATTTAGTAAACAATACAAAACTGAAAAGTTTATTTAAACGAACCAACTGTTTTTATATCATGCTCCAAGTTATCGCTAGAAAATTACAAAATTTTACCACATTTTCCAAATTTTATCACCCATTATAAAAAAAATTTAATTGTTAATTTTACAAAAATCATTACTAAAGCGCTTCGGAAAAAATTACCGAGCTTTTCGGTATTCCCATAAAGCCAGATACACCGTAAATTTTATCACATTAAGGTAATTTTGACAATACTTTTTTTTCTAAGTCTACGTGACAATTTAAAATTATTTAAGTAACATTATAAAATTATTAGAAATTTCTTGCTTCAGAAGATTTTCAGGCTTGTTTTAAACTAAGATAATGTTTAAACACATAAATAATATTTCTTATGCAACATTTTTTAAGTAAAATCTTAAAATTTAAATAAAACATGACTCTTTAGAAATAAAACACAGTTTATAGCAAAGCAAACAGAGACAAAATAACACGGAAACTATTGTGCTCTATTTCATGCTGCATTACAATTGGTTTAAAATGCCAGCTGAATTTAAATGAACACAGTAAATTGAACGCGAATGAAAATGAATTTCAAATGAAATGGTAGTCTTTTCACAAATAATGCTTAAATACAAAGGTAAACAAACGTAAGGGTAAACCAACGGAAACAACTTTATTGAATGAATTCAACACTGTAAAGTATACAAATGCAATCGTATCTAATGCTTGTAAGTAAAAGAACTGATTTAATATGTATGTAAAGTACCAGTACTATGTAAGAAGTAAACATTCAACGAATCGATGCAGCGAAACAGGTATAAATAGAAATTTAGTTTTTTTTTACACAGATGCAGTAGTATTCATGCAAATTTAAGAAACTGCTGCTTTTATCAAAAATAAAATAACAATTACGTTTTTTCTAAATTACATACACTGTTATAAATTTCTCGAAAAAAAAATGGTTAAATAACAATGCACATGGTTGAATAACCAGAATTTTGACTATCAACTAGGCTCGCGTAATGAAGCCACTTAGTTACATGCAGCTTGTAATATATTACAAATGTGAGTTCTAAGCTATTAACCTCATTACCGAGAAAACAGGGGTTCGAATCCCAGCCTTGATATTACAATGTTTCTTCCTTACTGAAGACTTTTTAGTATCCTTCACTCAGCTTTGCGTCTCTGGACTATATGAATAGGATACTCTCATTCACGCTTAGATGTCAGCACCATGAAGCTGTTAAAATATCTTCAGTGTCCTGTTAAATTTCTTTATTTCAGTTTTGAAACCATGCTAGTTGTTAATGGTTAAAATCGTATAGATTTGTAATATTGGTTCTTTGACCATAAGAGTTGTAAATGGTTTCATAACAAAATGTTTTTACTGTAAACTTTATGGTTAATTGGATAGACAGACAGCTACCGGATATTTGACCATGGTTTAAGAATGAAAGTTCTAACAGTGATAGTCCACGGTCACAAATTGGGGAGTGTAAGACACTGGAAACTGGGATGTAGCTTCCTCTATGCAGGTAAATGAATCATTACAATTTGTTTTCCATACGCAAATTCTCTGGTTATTTACGAACTTTTAGTCGCGTTGAATCGTGTTTATTCTCTCTTAAATTAACGCTGAAAGTTTGTAGGAATTAATACATTGCTGGTCTAGGTAGCAATCTTAGATGCGTAAATAATAAAGACATAGTTCTTTTTGCACAAAAAGTTTATTACAAGCTCCTGGCTCTGAATACTTAGTCCTATCCCCTCAAATTCGGTCTCATTCAACTCAACGTAAAATAAAAATAAATATGAGAACAAAAGAGATTTCAAACAATGCCTCTGATGTAATTCAATTCATCCGGAGGCCTTAAATTCATTTCATTTGAGCCATGGTAGCTCAGGGGATAGAACGTTCTCCTCAAAATGATATGACCCATGTTCGTATCCCAGCAATAGCTGCTCTAAGCGAATCCACCCCCGGCTTGTGAAGACTACAGCGCTGACGTAAAATATGTGCAGTGATAGACGGATTATGAATCCCCTTGCCATCAGGCTAACCGTGAGAGGTTTTCGTAGTTTTTCTCTCCATGTAACGTCAATGCGGGTTAGTTCCATCAAAAAAGTCCTCCGCGAAGGCAAATTTCTCCCAATCCTGGAGTTCCCTGAATTGGGTTCAAATTTACAAGGCTACAGGTTCAAATTTACAAGGAGTTCAAAATTGGTAGTCGTAAACTAAGAATTGGGTCGGCTGTTCAACGAGAGTAATAAAATAAAATTCATATGAATACTAAATTTATTCCATAAATCATCTCGATTTCTCTTTCCTCCAAAGGAAACTATGTTGAAGAGGGAAAAGGATTTTTTCTAGCATCATTTATAAGGAATTAACAGAGCTAAATATTTACTGTGTGATTTGATTTAAAAATTAAAATGTTATATTTAACTGACTAAAAATTTAATAAACTTAAAAGCATGAATAGTTTTTATCCATTTAAAATTTGATTTGATAAAAAAGTGTCTCGACATTACAAATAATTTGAGAGGAAGTGTATTGATTTTTTTTTCCTTCAAAATTCTCGCTTATAACTAAATGATACTAAATTTTTTTTTTGTTTAAAACTGCCTGGAAATAATTTAAGTCGTTTTTTGTTTTCAATTTTAATTTCGAAATGCAATTAATGACAAAAATTGGATTTATCTTAATTTGAATTGCTTACTCTAGTGAATCTACTTTTTTTTTTATTTTCAGATATAATACTTATTTCTTTTTATGTTTGCAAATAAGTCATTATGTTTGAAAATGGTATAGTGCATACAACTTTCTTCTTTTGCTTTGGGGAATTTTAAAGAATGTTTTTTTTAAATGAAAAAATAAATAAATAAATGTTATTTCAAGTTCTAAAGACTTATGTTTATGCTATCCATAACTACACTGTTAAAATCTTCATTCTAAAATTATGGTAGAATAACCGGCAGTTCAGTTAACTGTAAACTTTACGGTAAGGAACAGTTTTTACCTTTATGATTTTGAAACCGTTGACAACTGTTATGATTAATAAACCATCATTAAGATACTTTACTGTATGTAACCATTTAGAATTAACATGGTTTCAAAGGATTGAAAATTAAATTTATCTGAACATTGAAGTTAGGTTACGTCATGCTGTTTGTTAGGTGATGGATATTAGAGTTAAGTTGCGTTTGAGTTGCTCTTAGACATATAAACTGCGGAACTTGATTATTTTATCTGGTGGTGCCATCTACCTTGAGAATGGGAAATACTAGACCCTTTTTGTCCTAATCAGAACTGTGGCATGCGTGAGGGAGAGTTGCATATTCCGATAGTCCAAGATCACCAAATGAGGACTGCAGGACCCAGGAAACTTTTCATGTGTTGAAGGAAATCGAGGAAATATTGTGGTGTCAACGCTGGGAATCGAACCCCCGTTATGTTGGTCATGAGATTGACAGATTAATCACCTCTACTATAATATGTACTCAGCTGCAAGGAACTAAGTCGCTTCATTAGGTGGGTCTAGTTGGCCCGATAAAATATTCTAGTTGCTTAACAATATTAGGGGAAAGCAGTTAAGATTGTCTAAAGTTACCAGTTTGAATATGGTAATATAACAGTTAAATAAATTGTTATTTAACAATTTTTCCAAGAAATTTCTGACTGTGTAATGTATTGCTGCTATTAGTTATTTTTTACTATCCATTTTCAAATGCCAAAACTTCATACTGTCAATAGGTCTGCGGTAAATTCTCTTCGGCATGAATACGATAAAATGTGATGTATAAATAAGAATTATATTAATTACATATACAGTATGAGAAATAGACAATAATCCGTGATTCTTTATCGGCGTCATATAACTGATTTTAAAAGATAATGCTTCATAAAAAACATTATCAAAGTAATAGACGTTTGTCAGATACTGTGAAATAATATTGATGTACGTATTTCAACAAGTGGATATTATACAGCTGAAGTCTGATAGCATAAAATATAACAACTTACAAAAAAATTAAAGAAAAACAATACGGTCATTTATTAAAAGTAGTCTCGTGATTTCGTGGGTAGATTTATTATTCATGTCAGTTATATTTTTTTTTAAGTATTTCTTTTTTTTATTTATAGAAAGCACGGGTAATGGATTATTCAATACAGTTTAAATGAATATTTATCGTAACTCTAAAACTTGTTTTCTAACTTTTATATTTTACCATTTCAAAGTAAATCTTAAGTGAAGTTTCAACAATTACAGAAAATTTTTTAAACCTATGTCATTATTCAACAAGGAATTGAATTCTATGTCATTATTCAACAAGGTTTACTTTGTGATATGTAGACTAAAGCAAAAAAGAAAAAAAAACATGAATAAAGTACAAATGAAAGTACATAAATTGGCATATTACAGTTTCAGTTCTATAAACAAGAACCTTCCTCAATGTGTAATCGTCAAACGATGGTAAAGAAGTAAAGTTGAAGTTTAGACACTGAGAAAGGTTCTTGTTTATTGAACTGAAATTGGAGAATGTTAATTTATGTACTTTCATTTATGCTTTATTCATGTTTTTTTTCTTTATTTATTTTATTGTTGTTCATTATTTAAAACATTTATAAAACATATTAAGAAAGAAGAAATTCCATGTTTGGGTGATCATAAGAATATACATATAAATATGTTAGACATGAATTTATATAAGTGAAAAATAGGATTTAATGTATGCATTAACAAGCAATTAATGCAGGAATAATGAGTATTTAGTTTTGGCAAGGATGAGTATTTGATATGAGCATTAAGTGACTTTGAATATGAATATTGCATTTAGTGAAATATACCTTATAGTAAGTTAGTTGTACTACACCTTAGTGGTAATTATTTAGTAGTAATAATTTAGTAGCATTTAGTGCAAAAATGAGAACTTCAAAATCCTTATCAAGTTTGATTGCGGACAGTACTTATTTTTTAAAAATCATGTTTAAGAATCGCAGAAATTAGTAATAAGAGCACAGAACAGAATTACACGTAGATAAATACAATAAATGATTAAAGTATGCAGTAAAATGTAGGTGAGATTTGAAAAAAGCTTTTTTATCATTAAATTCTTTAAAAATAAAAAAATCGAGTGTTATATTATAAAAAACAGATGGTTTTGTTTTGTTTTTTATTCAAAAAATTGTTTAGTTTTGAATTTCAGAAATAATATGTTTATATATGTGCTATTTATACTTAAAAAAGTTTTTTTAATTACAAAGCATTTTACATTAAAATATACTTTCTGAATGTATTACGAAGCTTGAGTCTTATTTAATTTAAAAGCAGTCGATTTTATTTTTGAACTTATATTGATAAAAACATTGCTAGTTTAATTAGCAATCCATGAAAATTCGCTGATTAAATTTTGATTAATTTTCATGGCACGCGAGATGATTTGTTCCAGAATTTATTTGGTATTTTTTTAATAAAAAACATTTTAAGAAAATACAGAAAACGTATATCTTCCCGTCTGAAAAATTAAATTAAATTAAATTTTTAAAAAATAATAAGGAAGAAGTTACAATATTCATTATAACATCACAAATAACATACATGTTAAGGATTTTAGTGCTTTGTACAAACACAGAAGTAAGCATGCGACTTCTTTAGTTTTTGGATTAAGTTAAATGAGTTGCCTTTTAGTATGTTACGAAATAATTTAGATCAAACCATATTTCTTTTAATGGAAATTAGACGGCGCATGCACAAGAGAGAATTATTTAAACTACCTTGAACTTGCGATCCATTCAAACGTGAGATGGTTACTAGAAAATTAACCAAACAACAATCGTGAGAAAATATTTTAAATTAAAAATAAATAACTTACTATATTCATAATTTAAAAAACTAAAAAATGTTCAAAATCAATAATTACAAAATTTTTATTTGCAAAAAAAAGAAGGAACTGATAGTTAAAACCAATGTTTGAAAAGATACTCTGTTATGTAAAAGATAAAAATAAGATAAATATTAAAACTAAGCAAAGGACGCATTTCTTACATCTTGCACTCTTTTGACTAAATCGTTTCCTGATATATGCACCGACCAAAACTTTCGTCAGCATGATGAAATGTGATTTTTTCATCAATGTGATTTTGTTTTTATCGTCACTTCTTCGAGGAAATGGATTTCGTAAAATTTAAGGAAATAATTCATCATTTCATTCCTTTTCCAAAAAAAATTTAAAAAATACTAGCGCCCTAATGTATCCAACTTCTTTAATAATCACTTTAACGTAGGAACCATACAGACTGCACAACGCACCAAAGACAGATAGATAAATTGCACCCATGCCCGAAAAGGGATTCAAACACCGAATCTTTCTATTTCAATGCCAACTTCTTGACCATCAAACAACCGGTCAGCGCACTTCATCAGTTTATCAGTTTATTTTCGATTGTCTAGTCTAGTTTCGTCATTCTAGTCATCAATCTCCCACAATACACGACAAAGAGACTTCAAATTCAGAAAACATTTTCGTCATACATTTAAAAATTCGTGGTTCGTCACAAATCCCGTGATTTCGTGACAAATTTTTCTCAAAATTAGCAAAATACCGCTCAAAAATTGCTGGATCGTCAAAAGTGAGAGTTTTCTTCCTGAGTATGTAGTGTTCTAAATAAATAAATAGTATTCTGTTCTAATGATTTTATATTAAAACGATTGAAATGTAAACCATAAAAATTTTCAATAAATTTTTAATTGAAAAATATATTTATTCAAAGATCATACAATCAATTTTGAAATATTCTATTTCGAAATTTGCTTTTGACTATAGAAACATTTAAAGTAAATAATATTAAATTTAAAGCATTTCACCATTTACCATTAAATTGTGAGAGTTTATTAAAAGTGAGAGTTTTCTTTCTGAGAGTATAGTGCTCTAAATAAATGAATAAATAGTATTCTGTTCTATTGATTTTATATTAAAACGATTGAAATGTATACCGTAAAAATAAGTAAACAGCATATATTTTAAATTGAAAAATACATTTATTCAAAGATTATGCAATCAATTTTGAAATATTCTATTTTGAAATTTGCTTTTGACTATAGAAACATTTGAAATAAATAATATTAAATTTAAAGCATTTCACCACTTGCCATTAAATTATACAATAAAAAGAAGTAAACTAAAACATTTCATAAATGAAATTAAAGTGACAATACAGGCGAATGCGTTGGTTCGAAATCGAAATTTAACCAGTAATATATATTGATAAAATTCCATACAGCTTAAAAAAACAATTCATGCCTAAAACATAGTTGTAACTATAATTTGAATCTATTCCAAATCAGATGGTGATTTAAAATTTATATTTACAAAATGCCCTACTGTATGAAATAGAAAATTTAGAAACATGCATAAAACAAAGTTGTCAAAGTAGTTTTAGCGTCAATTGAAAATAATAAATTCATCCAAAATTTACAATCTTAAAATTCCCAACATTAAATAAAATTTGGAATTTAAATATTTCAAAATTAAAGCAAAAGGTCATTATAATTTAATGTGTCTTCTCAAAACCAGAAGTAAAGCGGAAATTTGTATTTTTAAAATTTCATATCCTTTAAGGTATGACATTGGGATAATAGTGCGATATGTCAAAAATGGGATATAGTATGTCTGTTCAAAATCAGAAATAAAAGTATCACTGCAGCTTTATACGTCAGTGCAAAATCAAAAGTTATACCAAAATTTATGTTTACGAAATTCCCTATAGTGTAAAATATAAAATTGAGATATTTCTTACAAGGAAACAGAAAAATTTTTAAAGGGGGAAAAAAAATTTCGGAAATAGAATCTTAAATTTCTGTTCAAAATCAGAAATACAAGTAACACTACAGCTTTAAACTTTTATGTAAAATTATAAGTTACAGCAAAATTTAAATTAAGAAATTCTCCTAAGTGCAAAATATGAAATTGAAATATTTCTTACAAGAAAAGTGAAGCATTTTTGAAAGAGAGAAAAATGAAAATTTCAGAAATTAAATTTAATATTTCAGTTCAAAATCAAAAATACAAGTATAACTACAACTATATACGTCTGTGTAAAATCAAAAGTTACTCCAAAATTTCCTACAGTGAAAAATACAAAATTGCTATATTACTTATTAAGAAAATATAAACATTTTTGAAAGAGAGAAAAACAAAAATTTTAGAAATGAGATCTAAATATTTCTGCTCAAAATTAGAGATACAAGTACCACTGCAACTTAAAACTTATGTGCAAAATTAAAATTAGCACCAAAATTTATATCTGTGAAATTCCTTACATTGTAACATATAAAATTAAGATATTTCTTACAAGAAAATTAAAACGTCTTTAAAAGACCCAAAAAATAAAAATTTCAGAAATGGATTCAAAAATTTCTAATCAAAATCAGAAAACACTACAACAGCTTTAAACTTCTGTGCAAAATCAAAAGTTACTCCAAAATTTATAGTTACGAAATTTTCTACAGCGTAAAATATAAAATTGAAATATTTCTTACAAGAAAATTGAAACATTTTTGAAAGAGGGAAAAATAAAAATTTCAGAAATTAGATATAATATTTCTGATCAAAATCAGAAATACAAGTATAACTACAGCTTTATACGTCTGTGTAAAATCAAAAATTACTCCAAAATTTATAGTTACGAAATTCCCTAGTGTAAAACATAAAATTGAGATATTTCTTACAAGAAAATTGAAACATTTTTGAAAGATAAAAAAATAAGAACATAAAAGATACGAGGTTATTCATCAATTTTCTGACAGTATCAGAAGAGACAGCTTTCCTTTTCTATTAAAGTAGCTTGTAAAATCATTTCTTGGACGCAGAAGAAGATCATTAAGAAGTCATCATTAAGAAAAATGCACATTAGAGGAATAAAGAAAAATTTAAGGAGCATAAACACAAGCAAAAGAATTGTAGGCGGGTACTAACTAATGCATCTCGCAAACAGCCTCTTATAGAAAGATTCCTCTTTTTTTTTCATTTCTTTTTAGTTTTTGCCTTTTTATTACTTTTTTAGATGTAGTTTTCTTCTTTAAACTTTCCTGAGAGCCAATAAACAGAAGTATAATTAAAGCATAAAAATATCTGATGTACGACAGGCTTTGCCAAAAAAATTGAAGCTGTTTTAGTAGTTTAGCGTGTTTGATTGCATTATTTAAGAGCAAATATGTTTAATGATTTTCCAAGAGGGCAATATTTTCATTGATTTTTTTCGAGTAACTATTTATTTTTTATTGTTTACGTTAATGATTGATGTGATTTTTAATGATCTTAACATCGATGAAATTAAAAATAACGCAATCTTATTTATGAAAATACAATTGTCTTTATTTTAGAAGGCTGACAACACCGACACACTTTAATGACCGTTAAATTAATTATGGTTATGAATTAAATGAAATTATGACCTTTTACGCTATTATAATATTTAATTTCCTCTTTTTATTAACACTTGTACTCTTCTGATAATAATGAATTTAATAAAAAAAGAAATAATTGCAATTATCTGTAAATTAATTAGTATAATTTTGTGTATCAATTATGTTTTGATACATAAATTTTAAACTTAAGGGTTATAAATGTTAAGCCCTTCTTATTAGTAAATTCTCAGTTAAAAGGTTTTTCCATAAAAAAGGGAACAAAATAATTTATATAAACGGAAAAAAATAAAACAGATACATTTATTTAAAACTTTATAGAAACGTTTTTTAAAATATTCATTGATACATTTAAATAGATACATTTCCCTTCTTGAGTACACGAAAAAACGATATGATAAGTTGGATAAAGAATTAACTTCAGGTACTAAACATAGAAAGATAACTGTCATCTTTTAAACTAAAAAAGAAACGAACTCTATTTTGAAGGTCCCTAATTAGGCACCATGCCACACATACGTAATAAGTAGCAATAGTTTCAAAATATCAAAGATTTCGAACGGCAAAAACAAGAAACTATTCCCCGCAGTTATCCCCGAAGAGTAACAAGTGTTGTCACGTGCAACTAACTAACTAAAAACAACAAATCACCTGTTTAAATTTCACCCCAACATTTCAATCGTTTTAAACTTTTTGAACGGTAAAAATGCAAAAATGATTACCTAGTGTGAGTCCACGAATGCCTCCGCCGAGAAATATTTGGAGGAGTAAGAAAACAGAAGATGCCGTCCACGTTACTCGACATCGTTTCTTCAACGACTTGTGAGCAAAACATCATCTTCTGACTGCGACTTTGGCGGATTTTTAATCGAGAATCAGAGGCGGGGTATGGCGCCACGGGGGCAAGGTGGGGCGAAGGTAGTGCACAACCAACTATTTATGATCCACCCTCATCTCTAAGTGCAGACGATCATCCCCTGTGAGATCGTCTGCAACTAGAAATAGGCGGATGATATTTTCCGTCGCTAAAATTGTCTTCCAGGGAAAATTCTCCGGGAGTTTTGCAGTTGCTAAAAAATTCACTTAAGGGGGGACTAATTGAAAGGAAGCATCTCACCTTGGTATTTAGATGAAGTTTTAAAAAATGTACTTTTCTCCTAGACATTTTATGAGCATAATTTCTAACAAAGGAGCTTAATGAAATTTCATACCAATAACGTGATTATGTCTTGCGGCATTGCATAGATTTTTACGTGACGGGGATCTTTTGTATGCAACAACAATAATTTTATGAAATTTTATTCAAATATGCAGTTTTTTTTAATTTTAATTAAATTACACTTCAAAGAAAATTTCTAACTAGAATTTTTTAAGCTTATTTTTAATAATATAGAAAACTCAATATCAATAGCATAAACAGATGCAATGTTTCGATTTCAATCATAGTACTAAAAATTTATTGCATAGGAGGTGATTGTATTTATAGTGAAAATATTCCAAATGAAGAAATTTTAATGACGTATACATATTTAAAAGAAATAAAGTAATATTTAACTTTAAATCGGTGGGATTAATTTTAATTTAATAACAAAGAAATGATGAATAACTTTAAATGTACTATAAAATTATTTACTTGTGTTGCACTAATCGGAGAAATGCACTTTTTGCATTTGTTTTTTTTTCTTAGAAATGACGATTTTTTTTTTAAATTAGCTATTTTATATTGCATTAAAAATATTTACTTCTGGTGCACTAATTGGAAAAATGCACCTTACCTTGGAATCATAGATTTTTACACAAAATAAAAGAATTCATCTTTATATCTCTAAAATCAATTGAATTTTGTTTCATTTGTAATTAGATTATGAAAATTTTAAAAAAAATACCTATTGGTTGACACATTATGGCTCGTCTATTTAATTTCAAATTTGAAACTGTGTTTCCTCGTAATTTCTTTTATTTTTAAGTCTGGTTTCTTAAAATATCTTAGCTCCAGTCTCTTAAAAATATTTTTCTACATATATTTCTAAAGAACAGACTAAAAACTAACTAATCAAGCCATTATTTTATATTTTGCAGCCAAACACTTTTAAAAAATAGTTATATTTTGATTACTTCGCCATTACATTATGTTATATGATGCGTAAATTGCTGATAAATTAATAGCATGTCAGGTGCATAGTGAAGTATTTTCAAATCACATAATACAAGCAAAATTAAAATAATAATAATAATTTATAACAAATTCGTGCTCTTTTTAAAATAAAGGTAGTTTTTTTTAATTAGTCGACCAATATTCACCCTTCCACGAATTGATTTTTTCCTAGCATATTTTATCAATAAATCAAAACTAAAAAAATATTTACTATAAACTAAATATTTAAGACTATTTTTGATACAATTAAAACTATACAATTAAACACTATAAGCATTAGTTATTAATTAAAACTATAAACATTAGTTATAACTATAAACATATTATTATAAAACTATAAACTATAAACATATTATTATAAACTATAAACTATAAACATATTATTATAAAACTATAAACTATAAACATATTATTATAAACTATAAACTATAAACATATTATTATAAACTATAAACATATTATTATAAACTATAAACTATATTAGTTGTAATTATAAACTACAAACATACAATTAAAACTATAAACATTAGTTCCCTCTTTCTAGATTTAAAGAGAAACATATTTTATGTACAAAATTTCTTTTTTAAAATTTGAATAAAGCAATAATACCTCATAAAACTTATTCAAACGAGCATCCTAGGTGGCGCAGAAGGTGTATTTAATAAATCTACATGTACACTCCTGCTGGCAACCATTTTTATGTACTTTTGAAAGAGTTACATCACAAAAGATATTTTCCCGCTACATAAGTACTTTTTTTGGTATTAGAATATTATATTGCAACAAAGTAATTTTGTTTAAACAAATAAAAATTATTAACCGAATATGTCAGTGGACACCTTAATTAACATTTCAAGAAAAAAGATTAGTTTTGTTAATTAACTAGCATTTTTTTAACAAATAAAGCTGAAATGGCGCCTTGGGGACGATTGTAACAATAAGTAAAAGGACGAATATAACAGCTGAAAATAAATAATCTTATGCTTACAAACCATTACTTAACTCTTTAAGGACCACCAATAGTTTCCTATATCATTTATATTATGTTGCATGTGCATTATTTTATTTGTCACCTTTCACAGCATAAATTAAAATTTTTAATCCCTTAAAGTTAAAAGTTTAACCCCTTAGGTCTCTGCTCATTATTATTTTTGCTCCTAAAATATCACTACTATTTTGATCAATAACAAAATATATCACAGCTATAATAATATGTATAGTTAACCATGTTTTAGTTGAATTTATGAACTGTTACAATTGACCCCGTAAGTGGGGACAATTGTAACAAGTGCATGACAGTCAAAAATTGTTAATAACTAATATAATAGCATTTGAAATAAGGTACTTTTTTTCTAGTAGAGGATAGTCTACTTTACTCGTCTGTCAATTAATACTAATAATATATTGGATTTTTGTTAGTTAAAAATATTTAAGTAAAAAATTTTACAATTGACTCCACTCTCCCCTATTAGATAAAAACTATCATTTAAATTCAAGTTAAACAAACCAAAGTATCAGTGCTTTTTTTACGAATTGAAGGATAGAAAATTCAAATTATAGAAAAACGTTTTTGTATAAAATCAAAATGTTATATCATCTAAGGCTTTTCCTCGATTTTTCAGAATTTTTTTAATAGCTAATAACAGCAATTACACATTTTTTCCTTTTTCTTTATCCTATATTTGCATATTACAGAAATATTTCTGAAGTTACATTTAGGTGCAAGCAGTTGCGCAATATAGCACTAGCCGGATAAATCACCAACTGATTTAATTTGTTTAATTTGTAGGCAGCCTGAATATCTGTGCAGAATTTTTTTAAAAATTTATTATTATTTCATTTTTTATAATTTTTTCTCCAATTTAACCATGCTTTGTATAGATACGTGCCCACACATTTACGCTTAGAAATGGAATTAACAACGTGCTTGGTTATAAAACTAGGTACCTTCGAATAAGCAATCGAATCCTCAGAATGTGAGAATAGTTTCTAAACTGCTGAGAAAATGAAATGGCCTTGGTAAAAAGAATTAGGTTCAATTGAATATAAATATTTAAAAGAAATTAGTTCACATTTTACTTGAGATCAGGAGTGAAATTTGTTGGACAGTTTTTAAATCGTCTTACTTATTCCTGAACTTCTAACCAAGGGAAACATGCAAAGAAGAAATCAAGCGAAAAGGAAGAAAAACAATAAGATGCAAATCGAATCCTGTCGGCAGCCAACGAACATTTCTTTCAATTATATCTCTCTCCACATCACTTAAGAGCAGTGTTTCCAAAAGTGTGGTACGCGTTCCCCCAGGGGTACGGGAAAAGTTTAGCGGGGGTACGTGTTTTATGTGAAATATCTTGCAACATATGTCAAAATTTTATATTTAAAAACAAAACTAGCCATGAAAGTTTACGATTACGTATTTTTTTATTGGCTATTTTTTGCAGAGTTAACAGTTAATAATTAGTGGTGTCAACAGTCAGTTGTGATTTTTAACTTTAGTGCATTTTTTATAGTAAAAAATACATAAATTTTTTATTAGGGGTACACAGCGTTACGAAACATTTTGAAAGGGTACACAAAATTCATAAATTTGGGAAACACTGCTTTAGAGACTAAGCATTTTGCTCAAAAAGGGTTTTCAAATTTGACTATTATTTAATTCGGAGTCATTTTGACACACAGTGCGTTTGGTTAAAACTCCCTGAATCTGGTAAAATTAACCGTGTTTCTGTCGCAACGGGGATATCAAAAAGCTATTTATTTTTACCGAAGCGCTTTGGTAATAACTTTGGAGAAATTAACAAAAAAAAATATGATTTTATAATATGTAATGAAATTTGGTAAAATTTGATAATCTTATCATAATACTTTAGAGCAAGGCATAGAAACTATTAAATTTACTATTAACTTTTTATTACATTTACTTTTCAGTATTGTATGTTTTACTAAATGTGTGGTAGGGGAGAGTGGGGTCAATTGTAAAATTTTTTACTTAACTATTTTTAACCATCAAAAATCCAATATATTATTAGTATTAATTGACAGACGAGT
Source organism: Parasteatoda tepidariorum (assembly GCF_982258835.1). NCBI lineage: Eukaryota > Metazoa > Arthropoda > Arachnida > Araneae > Theridiidae > Parasteatoda > Parasteatoda tepidariorum. The sequence goes on along the minus strand of NC_141766.1, from coordinate 10,731,067 downwards.
AAAGTAGACTATCCTCTACTTAAAAAAAATACCTTAGTTTAAATGTTATTATATTAGTTATTAACAATTTTTGACAGTCGTGCACTTGTTACAATTGTCCCCACTTACGGGGTCAATTGTAACGGTTCATAAATTCAACTAAAACATAGTTAATTATACATATTATCATAGTTGTGATATATTTTTTATTGATCAAAATAGTAGTGATATTTTAGGAGTAAAAATAATAATGAGCAGAGACCTAAAGGGTTAAGCTTTTAACTTTAAGAGGTTAAAAACTTTAATTTATTCTGTGAAAGGTGACAAATAAAATAATGCACATGCAACATAATATAAATGATATAGGAAACTATTGCTGGTTCTTAAAGAGTTTAGTAATGGTTTGTAAACATGAAATTATTTATTTTCAGCTGTTACAATCGTCCCTTTACTTATTGTTACAATCGTCCTCAAGATGCCATTTCTGCTTCATTTGTTAAAAACAATGCTAGTTAATTAACAAAACTATTTTCTTTTTATTGAAATGTTAATTAAGGTGTCTACTTACATATTCGGTTAACAATTTTTATTTGTTTAAACAAAATTACTTTGTTACAATATAATATTCTAATACCAAAAAACGTACTTACGTTGCGTGAAAATATCTTTTGTGATGTAACTCTTTAAAACGTACATAAAAATGGTAGCCAGCAGGGGTGTACATGTAGATTTATTAAATGCACCTTGTGCGCCTCCTAGGAACCAAATCTAGAACCCGACACTCGAAATTTTTGCTCTGTTAGAATCGTACCCTGTTACAATTGACCCCACTGTCCCCTAATAAAAATATAATTTTAAAAACCAAATTTTCCGGTAAACCATTACCATATGAATGAAGAAATTACCAAATGAATGGTTTAAATACTATTTATTTTGGTTTTTAATACCAGAATTGCTGTTCCTTTTACCAGAAATATAATTACCATACAATGCGGCAATTCTACCAGAATTTTTTTCTCCGTGCGGTAGCCAACACTTATCTTTCTGATACATTTCTGACTCCCTATCACTTTTAAGATTAAGCATTTTGCTCAAAATTGAATACATTGTTGTTAAATTTTGAATTCATTGGGTTTTGCCTTGGAGCTATTTTGACACTTTTTAGCTCAATTTTGAGAAAATCTTTTTGATGGTGTTTACAGTCCATTCCTTTCTAAAATAAATATTTTTAAAACAGTTTTCGTTAGATTATAACTACATTAGATTATTCTGAAGATGTGAGGTTTTCATGGTTTTATTCTCATGTGAAGAACTCCAATCAAATAGCCCTTCACAATTTATTCTGATAAATAATTTTACTCAAATACTTGAAATGTGGTAATAATAGTTTAAGAGAAATATTTTAAAAGGAATTTCATATCTTAAAGGGAAAAAAATAAAGAAAGGCTTAAATTAGGAATTAAAATAACATGAAAACTACTGTTGAGTATAAAAACTTAAATATTTTTCATTATTACAAACATTATTTTCATTTGTCAGACAAACTATTTATTTAAACTCCCCGCTTTGATGGTGACAGTTTTTGCAATTTTGTTAGGAAAAGCATCCACTGAAAAGCGCGTATTATATCTTAATTTTTTCTTAGGACCTCAACTTCTGATTCTTTTTATTAAAAAAAAGAAGAGGAATAGAAGTTTTGAAATATTTTTGCGCATGGAATAAGAAATGAATTCATGAAAGAATGTTAAAGAAAGTATGAAACCTCATTTATGTCTTAACATCTTCAAAACAAGAAATATTTCTTCCAAAATAAATCTCCAGAAAGTACTCAACCGTAAAAAGCCGTGAAAAAAACTTCAAGAAAAGAACTCTTCGAATGAATATTGTTGTAAATAAAGTAACCTTATTTATTCGTTAGAGCTTGGAGAAATTAAACTTTTAGTGACGTTTTGATTTTTTAACTATTTTTAAGATAATATATATTTATATCTTTTCATAGCTACAGTTCGAAATTCCGGATAAAATAACGGATACATCATGCGTAAAATCCCTTTTTACTGGAAACATATTCCACTGTAATTTTTAAAGTAATATTTATTTAATTAGAGTGATTCAGGCGTTTTGCTGTAATTATTACTGTACAAATTACGCTATATCAGATTTTTTTCCGCAATATCTTCCGGTAAAAATGGATTTCACGGTAAAAAGTACCTGCACCCTGAGTGTCGGTATATTTTACCGTAATTTAATCCAGAACTTTTTACAATATACACCAGTTGTTTCTAACTGGCGGCCCGGCGGCCGCATCCGGCCAGCGAAGCTTTTTTTGTGGACCGCGAACTAAAATATATTAGTTGTCAGTTTTTTGCGAACAATTTTTGTAAAAAATCTGCATGGGTTTAAAATGCTTTTCTCGTTAATATAAACCTAATTCGTTCGCTTTTGTGAAATTTAACATACCAACGGTGAAAAAAAAAAATTTCTCGGGTTTTTCATCCAAGATAATATTTATTCAAACACAAAAATAATCGTGTATGTTGCTCTTTTTTATTTCATTTTTTTTGTATTTTGTGAATATATTTTAGCATGTGTGTATCAGAATAACTTTTTGAAACCACTCATTTGGCACGAAAATATTTGCACGCACATTTGTAAATTTTAAATTTAAAATGTAAATATCTATTCTCTGATGGTTGCAGCAGACAAACCTCAATTTTCTCATTGAACATTTTGTGTGCTATTATGTAAGTTTTAATACCAACCTTTTTGAAGTTTTATATCCTAATAATTAGATATCTGTTGCACATTAATTGTTTAATACATAGGCGCAGATTATAGTTATTGTAGCCCGAATTTTTTAATATTCAATTAAATATTTTAAAAAATCTACTTCTTATTTAATCCTATTTCTTTTGTACAACTTGGTAAAAATCTGACAGTAATAGTTAATGTTCCTTCAAACATAGAAGAGTCCTGCATAAAATTTTGATAAAGTTGAGGCCCGCCATTTGATTTGTGTTCTTAAGTGTGGCCCCGGGCCTCATGTAAGTTGGAAACCCCTGGTATATACAATGAAAGCTATATTTTTATACTGATTAACTGGTTGGGGTAAGTTCTTATTGGTCTAAATCATGGATAAAACCATCCTTCACAAAAAACAGTCGAAAATTTTTACCAGAAATATTATTACCATACCGTACGGTTATTTTACCAGAATATTCCTTATCCGTATGTCAAAGCTTACATTTATTTTTAAAATATTTCCAAAAACCTTTTCGTTAGGTTATAATTACACTAGATCTGTCTAAACGTGTGAGGTTTTCATGGTTTTCTTATCCATTCGGTGAACTCCAATGAAACAGTCCTTTACCATTTATTATAATAAGTAATTTTACCCACGTATTTAAAAAGTGGTATTAATACTAAATTTTAAAAGGAATTTTATATTTTAAAGGGAAAAAATAAAAAAAGAAGTTTAAATTATAAATTTAAAAAAATAAAAACTACAGTTGAACATTAAAATGTAAATATTTTTTATTATTACAAATGTTATTCTCATCTGTCAGAGACACTATTTACTCCAACTCGCCGCCTTAAAGATGTCAGTTATGCATTTCTGTTAGGAAATGCATCTTCCAAAAAGCGCGCATTATTTCTTAATTTTTTTCTTAAGACCTCAACGTCTTATTCTTTTTCAACAAAAAAGAAGTAGAAGTTCTGAAATATTTTTGCAAATGGAATAAGAAATGAATGTATGGAAGAAAGTATGAAGCCTTATTATGTGTTAACATCTTCAAAAGAAGAAATATTTTATCCAAAATAAATCTCCAGAAAGAACTCATCCGTAAAAAGATGTGAAAAACACTTTAAGAAAAGAATTATTCGAATGAATATTGTTGTAAATAAAGTAACCTTATTTATTCCTTGGAGTTCAGAAAAATAAAATTTTTAGTGACGTTTCGATTTTTTAACCATTTTTAAGAGTCTGTTTTATATGTTTTTCTAGATACACAATAAAAAAATTCGGTATCAAATTACGGTATAAAGTACCTGCATTTTAGGTGCATCATCCATAAAATCCATTTTACCGTAAAATCCATTTTCCCGTAAAATATTATACCATTATTTTGACTGAAATATTTATATAATTAGAGTGAATCGGTGATTTTATGGTTATTATTACTGAAAACTGCAGTATATCAGATTTTTTTTCCGTAAATTGTTTCAGGAAAAATGGATTTTGCAGTAAAAAGTTCCGACACAATAAATGCATGTACTTTTTTTCGCAAGTTGGTCTGGAATTTTTTATAGTGCACACCAGATCTCCCAATGAATAAAAAAGGACAAAGTGCTTCCTCACAGAAAAGGGTACTTTGAGTTTTGAAAGGATACTCACCGACCATCGTTATAATTTAGCAAAATGTGTAATATTTTGTAATGAATTTTATAATATATATGTGTAATAAATGAATTTTATCCTCAATTTTTAAATTTTTCTCTTATACTATTTTATGTGTATATTTCACAAAGTAATTCTCACTCATTATCAAAATAACAGTAAAATTTGAAGTTGTTAAAAGATAATTAAAGTCAAACTAAAATATTATCCTGAGTATAATTTTTTTCAAGAAAAAGTAAACTAAAAAAAAAAAAAATTCATAAATAACTTAAAAGAAGTTTTTATATTTTTAAACTCAAAATTTTGTGAAAAAAGACATTCAAAGGTGCATTATTAAATAAAAGGTATTTATTTAAAAAGATAATAGTAAATTTTAAAATCACTAAACAACTCTTAATAAGCCTCCTCTCCTAAATAAAACAAGTGGATATCTCTAGGGCCGAATAGTTTTAACTACATAACTGGACCGCATAAGAAAAATTTTACTAAAAGGAAAGAATGAAATTAAAAATTCAAGTTAGGTAGGTAATTATCAATAACTAAATAAATCAGAAATGGAATTTTCATTAAAGCAGGTGGTTAAGGAAACATTATTTTCCTGGAAAAAAATAAAAAGACGGTGTTTTTAAGAAAGAGTCGCTTATTCTTACAAAAAGGGCAAGAAGGGCTCATTTATAGGGACCAAAGGGTAGACTGGATGGACAGCCCTTCTAAAAACGCTTAGGGAAAACTTCATGTATACAATGTATAAATTATATATTTCCAATTTTTGAACTGGTTCGATAAGTTTTTAATGGTTTTAACCATGGATAAAAGCGTTTTGTCGAAATCCTGTGACAAAAACCAGAGTTGGTGTTCGTATAAATGTAATTATTTTACCTTCACTGTTAAAATTTTCATTCTAAAATTATTGTGAAATAACCGGTAGCTGTCTGTCCATCCGATTAACCGTAAAGTTTATGTTAAAATACATTTTTTTCCCTTATGGTTTTGAAACTATTTACAAAAAGAATGGTTATAAAACCATAAATACAAAGCTATACTGTTTTTTAGCCATTTACAGCTAGCATTTTTCAGAAACGTAAAAAAATTAATTATTTAACTAGACGTAGAAGCTCGGCTTCTCGTAAGGTAATGGACATTGGAGAGTGTCGGACACTGGAAATTCTTCATGTGTTGAACGGAATGGAGGAAATATTATAGTGTCAACACAAGGACTCGAACTCCAGTCCTGCCGGTCATGAGATTGCCAGATATGCCCGCTCATTTATGATATGCAAGGAGTTGCAAAGAACTAAGTAACTTCATTAGGTGGTTCTAGTTGGTGCTATAAAATTCTGGTTGTTTAACTGTATTAGGTGAAAGCAGTTAATAAACAGTTTTTCTCAAACCTAACAGTTTGATTACCATTTTATTCATGGTTATTTGACTGTTTTGATTAATTATAGTAAAATAACCATTCAATAATTTGTCATTTAGCCATTTTTTCCGAGAAATTTCTAACAGTGTTTAATATCATGAACTGACTTTTTCGAGACGCCATTTTTAAGAAATTACTTATGATATAAATTTGAAATTTTTTGGGGATATTTGAAATTATATTAGTTGTATGCTGGGATAATGTTTCAGCGTTAACATGAATAATTTTTGAGTTATGAAAGATTTTTGCTCAAAAATGAGGAAACTTTTTAAAAAGTTAAAAGTTTTTTTCAAACGATTTCTGTTGAAGATATGTATTAACCGTTAATGATATTTATTAACAGTTAATGATATTTATTAGCAGTGCAAGCATGTATATGTAAATATTCTGTGGAAAAAAAACTAAAGCAATATCTTGTTTAAATACTGAGAAATGGTATATTGAAAAAGGTCAGTTTTAGCATTATTGATATATGCCCTACCGTCTCTCCTGAAACACTTTTTAAAAAAAATAACAATTAAAATTGACTCATTCGATACATTTTTTAAAAACTAATTTAAGTTATATACACAAATATAATTTAGAACAAATACCAGACTAAAAGTTTTTCAAAAAATGCATTACAAGCAAAACTTAACCTTGACAATGCTCAGCAATTTTATTTACACAAATATATTTTATATCGTACACTTCATTGAAACAAAAAAAAAATTTGCATTGTTATGCACAATATAAATGACTCGACAGCCAGGAAAATAAGCCTTGAGTCATGAAAAACACGTATTTTAATTTATCTAAAATTTTGAACTACAAATACAAAGAGTGACAATACAACCCCGCTCCTGTGTTCTTTAAAGTAACACTGATCAAGAATACAAAGCGCGATTCTTTCAACAACAAACAATAGAATGGAGATGGAAAATTTTTAAATCATGATGTTGGAACATGATACATATCTTAAAATACATAGATTGAGAACTCTCAAATAGAAGTTCGTATTACAAGCAAGAATTTTAAAAACGAAAGAAAAAGCCCTTCAGGGGTTTCCTTTCTTTTATGTACGACGCGCAAAAAAATAAAAAGAAACAGGAAGAAAAACAAATGATCATAATAACTTTTGATCATGCATAGAGAAAAAACCTCTGGTAAAATTACCGTACTGTAAAGTAATAATAATAATAATAGTAAATGAACCATAATTCTTTTTAATAAAATCAAAATATATATATGGTATTGAAACCATTTATTTGATTATTTTTCTGTTCATATGCTAACGGTTTAAAAGAAATTCCAGCTTTAAAAATTATAGTTTTTATCACAAAATTATAGTACATTTAAAAAAGGAAAATTACATGTTAATTATTAAAACATGATAAAACTACCAAATTTTAGCACTTTTCCCAAATTTTATTGCATATTATAAAGCAATATTAGTGACCTTAGACTATTAACGATACTCTAATTCATGCATAAGTCACAGCACCATAAACCTGCTTAATACGAAAAATGCTAGTATTTTTTTTATCTCTAACGATAGGTGAAACAACCAGATAAACTAATTAAACCATATTCCACGGTTCATTTGATAAAACACAACTCAACTACAACCTGACTCTAATATCCATTACCAAACGAAAAGCCTAGCTCCAATGTCCATTTATTTTTATTTAATACGATTATCAAACAATGCTAGTTATAAATGGTTAAAAAACAGCATAGTTTTGGTCGTCATGGTTGGTTCATAGTCATAGTTTTTTTAACCCTACTTGTAAGCGGTTTTAAAACCGTAAATGTAAAAAATGTTCCTTGCGTAAGCATTACGGTTAATTGAATAGACAGACTGCTGATGGTTGTTATACTGTAATTTTGGAATGAAAATTCTAACAGTGTTGAGTATGAACATAAAAAAAAAACCGTCAGGATTTTAGAACCTTATGAATTGACAAAAATTTAGTCCTTTAACCTCCTACACCACCTTCTAAACAACTACGTACTTTGTCGCAACAGATTCTTGAAACTGAAGAACCTTCTCCTAGCGAACGCCTGGTGTCAAATTTGACTTAGATGCATTTGTTGAAGGTAAGCCAAATGTATTCTAATAAGAAAAAATAAAAAGTGTCAAAACTAAGTGTTTTCTGATGGATAGACAAAGATGTAAAAATGAGACAATACTGTTTTGTCATTGTTGACTCATTTACTCTGAATATTTTCTATTTTTGAAATCTTTATCAATTTCAATTTTTTGTTTAAATGTTATCCTCTTATCAGTAAGCCAGTTGCTTTTAAAGGATTAGTAGGAAGTATATGAATTAAAAAATTTTCATCATTAGTCGTACGAATTCTTAAATAATACCGGAAGTTGAACCAGATCATTCACATAATTAGATTAATATCTAAAGCGATGAACTTATAATGGAAGCAATAGTTCGCAAGAAAGGTTGTGATAGTAAGTTGTACATGGAGAAAAAAATTCTGGTGAAATTAACGTACTGTATTGTAATGACATTTCTGATTAAAAAAAACCCTATTTCTGGTTAAGAAAACGAAAATATACTGTATTTAAATCCATTCATTTGGTACATTTTCTATTCATATGGCAACGGTTAACCAAGAATTCTGGCTTTAAAAATTATAATTCTTATTACCATACATTTAGTAAAAATACTAAATAACCATTAACAAGCCGATGATTATATTTGTATTAGAAATCACGTAACAAAATTACTGGCCTTTTATTTTATTTGTGTCATATAACGACTTCAAGTGATGACTTTTTCAAATGATATTTTTTTCCATTTGATATGTAGTAAATTAATTTTCACTCTTATCAATAGATGGATCCCCAATATAGTTCTTCACCGTAGCATTTAATGTAAATAGAAATGAACCGAACGAATAAACGATATTTTTTGATATTTCAGATTTAATTTTGGAAAAAGGTTGAAATCAGTTTTACAAAGTCACTAGCCTCATGGGAAATAAATACGAACAGTTCTGGCATGTTTTGAACTTTATTTTTAAAAAAAACGTAATTTTATTAAAACTTTTTTTAACCACTTAAGCTTCGTGTAAACTTTTAAAGCATAACATAACAAAATATCCTTAAATGTACAAATATTGTATTCAATTATAATTATTTCAAGCGAATAAGTATTTCCAGTTTTAAGTAATTCTGCATGATAAAAGAAGATACTTATAAATAAATAAAAACTTTTGAACTACAAGCAAAATGACTATTTTTCAAACAAATAAGTACACTTTTAAACTGGCGATACTTGTTTTTTCCTCGTAGCTTGTTATCGAAAAATAACTTTTTTTTTCAGAAAAAGGTATTACTACATCAAATATTTTCATTGTTTTCTACTAGTGCTCGATTTCCTTCTTGAAATACTCCCCTATTTATTTTTTTGTCATCTAATAAGCTTTTCTATATTCATAACAAATAATATTCTAAATCGCATTTCCTTATTCCATTTAACATTCATAAAAATCTTTCATTAAAGAGTTAGAGAAATTAAAATTAAGCTTTTTGTTGTTACATATTTGATGAAATAAGTTAGGTATTAGCTCTACAGCATAACTCAGACTTCAAGTATATGTTTGGCATTTTCCGAATGCAAAATTTCCCTTTACTCATTTGCATAAGATTGATTAATTAGGCTTTAATTTTGTCTACGCCCAGTCTAAAACTTTTATCTTCTTTGGTTCAGAGTACTGTTGTCTTTTATCTTCTTTGGTATTACTTTATTTTATATTCAGCAATTTTTAAAAATATTATAAAATGAAAGCTTTGAAACAGAAACAAAAAAAAGCAACTAATAGGATCAGGGAAACAAAAGTCTTCAAATGTTAGACATTTTTTTTATTTAAAAAATATATAATAATATTGATTCTCTTTCAAAAGATTCAAAAATAACATTTTAACTTAATTAAAACATGATATATGGTACGGTTTGTATTTGCCTATTCCTATTGATATGATTAATGTTGAAACTTTCAATGCATTTTTCATCATTATTTTTTTTTACATTTTTTAAATTACTAACTATTATAACCAATATAATACTACTATTAAAAAAACTATCAAAGATATTTGTAAGAAGTTTGCGATGCATTTTTTCAAATAATAATTTACTGTGTCTTCAGAAAATGGAGAAAAAAAACTCACTTGAATTATTTATCCAAAATTCTCAGCAAGCCAAAGTAGATGGTTCATATTTATATTTGCAAACCACTGCTGAAATATGACATTCAGCATATGTAAATCTGTTTTAGTGTTATCTGATCTATTATACTCATCAAGTTATACTACCAATAACCTCAGCGATGAAACTAAAACGTACATTACGCAGCTATTTCACTACCTTTCCTGCATACTGTTCAAGTTCTAGAACGTGCTAAATCATTCTTGAAATTTATTGCACCCTTTACCGTTACATTGAAAAATACCATTGTACTTAACGATAGTATGGCTCAATAAGAACGGGAGCATGGTTTAGTTTAGCACCTAATTAAGTTTTCAACAAATTTGCAAGATGTTAAGATTCAAGGCGCTTACAACATATACCGGCAATTTTTCAGAATGTGAGACATCTTAACTTTACATCCATTATATTCTGTTGCTTCTGAACTTATCTAGCAATAGATTTTATCATGTGGTTTAAATTATCTTATTGTACAATTATTCATATTGCTCATTTGATCACCGAACCTAATAGTCAATATCATTTAATAATTACTACATCACAGTTTTTTCAGATATTCATTTTATCAATTTTATCTTGTTGTTCACATCCTCTACCATTAAATTACGTTATGTAATATTTGGTCTGCCCTCTTGGCTTATCTTATCAAAAATATAATTTATTTATCTGAATTGGCCGGGAATGCCTGGTTGGCTGGGTGCTGGACTCACGTTTGTAAGAACGGGAGTTCGAATTTAGCGGGTAGAAGACTCCCCGTGTAGTAAATGGTGACTGGTGTACGTTAAATATGTCGGGTCACAAAGTGCTCCATGTTCCCATAACAAATCAATACCTTTGGGGTACTAAATTGGAGATTGATCGTTCTCTGGTTCTGGTCAAAATTACGATCTGTGGATGAATGAATGAGTCAGCCCTATAAACGGAAGAGTCGTATAGGTGTGACAAAAGTCGAATTCTAGACCATAGATGGCGCCACTGGAAAACAAGAACAATCACACCCTTCTCTTCCTTAATGGCCGACGACAACAGCAGCAACAATTATCTGAATTATTCTAATAATATGTTTTATATATTCCAAAATTATATTATTTAATTGTTTAATCAAACAACAAATGATTTTTTAAATCAGTTTATATATTTTTTAAAGCGACTTTATCAATCCATATTTAGAACTTCAAAAGCTATTCAAAGGAGACTTACGAAAATATTTGCTTAAAATACAAATTTATATTATATTCGTGGCCTACAATAGAGTTTTCTTTTCAAGATCTTAATAAGTGGAGAAAATTCAGCCACTTAAATGAGTCTAAGTAAACTTACAGAGTAAACTCATTCCTAACTAAAGCTTATTACATTCAAGTCACAAGTTTCATTTCTCACACTTAGGTAACTTAGCGATGAAAAAGCTTTTTTATGATTCTTTTTGGAGTAACTATTATGTTATCGTTGGTGTTTTCTTTTTTGCCATTCCTCTTTAAGCAAAGAAAGAAATAAAGCAATGAAGAGCTTTTGTCTGGTTTTTGCTTCTTTTTATATTTTTGGTTTGAATCTATTGTCAGTCATTTCAGATCAAAGTATTTTTTTTTCACAATATGCTTAGAAGTTGAAAATTCTGAAATATAAGCTATTATTTGATATTGAATATTGTTAATACGATTTAATTACTTATTTTAAAACCTTCGCATAATAAAAATAAGAATACAATATAAAGATTCTCAAAAATTCAGTAAATTTTATTGTTGGGACACAGATATTATAAGAGTACCCTCTAATCACCTCCCATAATTTATATTTTGTCAAAAATGAAAACAATAGTTATCACATATAAGTGTATGTATATCTATATATATGTATATATATATATATATATATATATATATATATATATATATATATATATATATATATATATATATATATATATATATATATATATATATATATATATATATATATATATATATATATATATATATATATATATATATATATATATATATATATATATATATATATATATATATATATATATATATATATATATATACACTATATATCGATATATATATATATATATATATATATATACACCGAAGAGCGTTTACGTTATGACAGCCCTGCTAATAGCATGTAGGACCACCTTTAGCCCTCAAAACTGCTAGCACCCGCCGTGGCAATGATGCCACAAGGTGCTGATATGTAGTCTGAGGTATCTGGTACCAAGCACTCCTCAACTGGTCCTGCAATTCCCTCACATTGCGAGGGGGTAGTGTGGCAGCACGAATTTGGTTTTCCAAGTAGGACCACAAATGCTCTTTTGGATTAAGGTCAGGTGAATTTGGGGGCCAAGACATGACATGAAAGTCACTGGAGTGTTCCTCAAACCAATCCATGACCATTCGACCCTTATGACATACTGCATTATCCTGTTGGTAAACACCACAGACATCAGGGATTGTTCTATGAGGATTATGGGTCCTAATGTGTCCTATGAAAACATTGTTCCTGGGCGGGAAACCATGAAAACCCGGGCTCTTCGGTATATATATATATATATATATATATATATATATATATATATATATATATATATATATGTACATGACGCCCGGTGGCTGAGTGATAGCGCTTCGTGCTCCCGTGCCACAGTTCCTGGGTTCGATCCTCGGGCAGGATAAGGTTGACTCAGCCTTTCATCCCTTCAGTGGGTCGATAAATGAGTACCAAGCACGCTTGGGAACTAAGCACTGGGGGTTCCGCGTTACGCTGACCACCTGACCGGAACATCTGCTCCTCTTCAGAGCCCAAAGTCAAGGAAACTGAGATGGGCTCAGTAGGCCCTGGCCCTCTATGGGCTGTCGCTTCACTGAGTTTAGATTTATATATATATATATATATATATATATATATATATATATATATATATATATATATATATATATATATATATATATATATATATATATATATATATATATATATATATATATATATATATATATATATATATATATATATATTACAATGGAAAAAACGCTTACGGATATTAGAGCAAATTATCACTATATAAATAAATTTATTTATTGATCATCCTAAATATGGTCGCGTTGATCTTTAGTATGACTTGCAATTGTGCTAAACATGAATGAAATATTTTTTTTAAATTTTTATTATTTTATTTCTTAGTTAAAGAGAAAAAGTTGGAGCTGAAATTTTAAGTGTGTGAATTTTTAGAAGCAATATTAAGTACAATTGTGATCACAACTAATTTTCAAGAAAATATTTTTCCGAAATTTTGTACATAACATAAAGAATATTATAAATACAAGTTTGATTACCTTCTAGATGTTTCTGAAACCAATTAATAAACCTTGAAATTAATACCAATGTATTCATGACGATCATAAGAACTTTCAGTTGGAAAAATTTTAAATTATAAATTTTAATAACAGTTAAAGAAAAACCGTCATTTCTAGATTTTTGAGACGTTTTTGTGCATTGCAAATGTTAATAAATTTGTTACGTTTCTGACATTTTTTGTTTTGTGTAGAAACTCATCACCATTTAAACATTCCATTTTATGTATATTTTTTTACACAAAAACATTGTATCAATATTCACTTTTACGATACAAAACGCATTTGCAAATGAAACCGAGTCTTGAATATAAAGTTCTAATATTTCTTAAATTAAATAAGGAAAACTTTTCAAATTTTATTTCCTTTTTTTTTTTTTTTTGAAAGCAGATCACGTCGAAACTCAATGATACTTAAAATATTTGATTTGAATTCAGCGCATGCTACTTGTTGAGGTTGAAGCTGTCAAGTAAATGTGTTAACAAAACTTTTTTTTTCCTTATTTGAAAAAGAGTTCAGAGTATAGAGAGAATTATAAACTAAAAAGCAGCATTTTTTTCTAGTTTAAAAAAGAGTTGTAAAATATATCTAGTTCAGTAATGCACCATTTTAATAATATACATTTGATGCATTTAATAGTTATTTAAACATTTTACTCAAATGATTTCTGATTTGGGGAACAGTTTTCTTAAAATAAGATTTAAATTCGTTATTAATCCGTAATTTAAATTCGTTATTCATATTCTATATTAATTTTCTGGCGTAAGAAATTAGGAGAATTTGCGGACTTGGTCGGTCGATTATCCCTAGAACTACTGACCGATTTTAATGAGATTTGATGTGTACATACATTGATACAATACAAAAGAAATAACCATTGAACAATTACAGTAGAGTCCCGATAATCCGAGCCCCGATTATCCGAGTTTCCGCTTTAACCGAGCTATCAAATATTTTAAGGATTTTTTTGTTCTAGTTCATTATTTATTTTTAAAAATACCGCCGAAAAATAAATCTGAATTTTATCTTCCAAACACTCGGGAAAACAAAATCTAACAACTTGATCCCATGAAGTGATCGTTAATATCGTCAATAATGAAAATGAACCTAGCGAAGATGATGAAGACAGTGACGATAAAAATCAACATATAAAAATCTCTCACACAGATGAACTTAAAGCTGACGAAAATGCTACTGAATGCACAGAACAACGAAAGGAGGCGACACCAGCCTTCCTGTTATCCCTAAAAAATGGCGAAACATTGCTGCAGAAAAGCACCAAAGTTATGTAAAACAAAAAACGATTAAGGACTTTTTTTTAAGTAAAAACTCTTTAATTCTCGCAAAGTATACTTTTTAAGTTTTTTCAAGTAAGCTTTTTAATAATAATAGGAATTACATGTGGTATACTCGTATAAATTTTATATTTCCTAAATCTCGTATATTACATTTATACCAACTCTTTTTCTTTCTTTTTTTATACTCTTCGTTTTAACCGAGTTTTTCAGTTATCCGAGTTAGTCGTGGTCCACATTAACTTGGATAATCGGGACTCTACTGTATAATACACACGCTTAAACATGCGTAACAATCGTTGGAGTTGGAAGGTATGAAACAGAGATTGCAGAATGAACAAAAAAATAGGTAAGTATGGTCTCTTCTTACAGATGTACAGGCATTTCATACTTGAAATAAGGCAGTTTATCTTTTCCTGTGGTAATTTCATACTTTCCGACACCTGATTCATACTTGTTACACCTGATCACGAGTGTGTATTGCAATTGTTGAATAGTTATTTGTTTTGTATTGTACCAATGTATGGACATATCAAATTTCATTAAAATTGGTCCAGTAGTTCTAGAGATAATCGATCAAGTCTGCAAATTCTCTTAATTTCTTTCACCAATGTATATAAATTATACCAGGGATAAAAGTGAAAAATTAACAAATTATTTGTTATAAAATTGAATGACTAAGAATAAGATTTAATTAAATACATGAGAAATAGTAATAAGAACATTCATTCAATATTTCTGCTCATCGTTGACAAACTTGACTTAATCGTACAGTAAAAACATGGTCCATCCTCATATACAGTCGAGCTTCTTTTTAACGAACTTCCATTTTGCGAATTTCTCTATTTTTCGAGGAACGAAGAATTTTTTGGAAATTTCTTCGCAAAATAACTTGCAAATTGCGAATTGAATTTTCTGTTTAACTAACTTTTCTCTGCGATCCACATTCCCTATTTCTTAAAATATTTTAAACTTCTTAAAGACTTTCAAATATTTTATGGGAGAAATGACCTTGAATTGTTTTTTGTACCCACTTAACTTTTAGAGAGAGCAGTAAAATCTCTTTACCTCTTTGCTTGCATTTCAAACAAAAAACTCAGACAAAATTAACGGATTTTATCAGTAGTAATTAAATTTAAAAACGCGTGTGGTAATGTATGTTTAAAATTACTTTTATAATAAATGCAGCAATATTTTCATACATAAACTTAGCTTTTTTCAGTTGCAAATGCATGTAGCATGTACTGGATAATGTTTTGCTTTTGCTTTCCATAAAGATTTCTTTTATGATTAAGATTTATAAAATAAATAGAAGATACTAGTTTACAAGATAAAGATGTATCAATTGCTATTTTAATTATGTCTAGTGTTTATGAATTTAAAACCTGATTTATGTTGTTTAAGTATTTTAAATGGTGATTTTCTATTTAACGAAATTTCAATATAACGAACTTATTATCGGGATTGAGCAAATTCGTAAAATAGAGGTCTGACTGTATTTGAGAACACAGTAGCTGAATTTGTACCCAGCAAAACAGAATGAAAAATACTGAAATAAATATGAGAAATAACAGTATTTTATATTGATTTAGAATAAAAAATAATTTCTACTATTTATGGTAATCTGAAGTTTTTGGTTTCTGCTGCTGCTTTCTCTCTTTTACTAATATAATTTTTTTATAAATGAAAAGGGGACAATATTTTTACAAATGGGACAAGGACGGTGTATTAACTTCTGTGAAAGGACATACAGGATAGGACGCCCTTCTAAAAACCCTTAGAGAGAACACTGAAGTTATGCATGTTTATTGACACATTAAAAGTTATTTTGCCTCCAGTATATTAACTTATGCAGAGACCGTTGCAGAAATAAAAGTGTTACGAAAGTTGACTGGTCAACTGTAATGACAAGAAAAGGATATAGTAATTTTCATTATTATATTGTTCTACTCTAAAATTCAGAGACATTATTTAGAAATTTTTTGAAAAATCAGATCGTGAGTCATTAAGTATGAACAGCTTTATATTTTTTATAGATTATACATTTTAAAGAAATAGGATGTGTAGTACTATTTTACGTTTACTATTGCTTTTATCTTCAATTCTTTGCAATCCCTTCATATCTTAAGAAAATTATATTTTAAATAATCTTTGACTAAAGTAAATGGTGTGTGATATATAAATTCCATTCATTTTTCGATGTTATGCGATTTGTTTGGCTCCTGGTAAAGTTTCTTTAAATTCCCGCTTTTTTAATGGCAAGCGCCATCTAGTTGAAGAGTTTTTTAACATTCTTCAGTTGAAAAGATGCATAATTTAATTTTATCTAGCAGATAGTTAAATCACAAAATTTAAACGCACAGAATCCTTTAAATACTAAGAAAAACTAGATTTTTTGACAGCTTCATTTCAGTACCAATAAAAACTTCTTTTATTCAATAATGAGAAGATGGAGATATTAATTAATTTAAATAAATAATTGACAGAGATCTAAAAAGTAATAAAAAGAATATTAAAATTCTTACTTAAACTAAAACACTTGATGTAAAGAGAATTAACAATAAAAATCTTTTCTAAATGCACTTTGTTAATAAACTATTGATTTAAAATTTCAATTACATTTTATAAAACAAAAATATAGTCGAAAATCGAATAATTAAGTATACTTTTTTAAGCGCCGAATATCCCTCTTCATAAATTTGGAAAAATAAAATCTGTAAAATAAAAGTATTATTTGAAATGTAAATATGTTATTGTCCTCATTTCTTCAAAAAACGGTTAATTTGTTTAAAGAAATTTCAGTTCATTGCTAATTTATATTAATGAAATTTCAATAAAAAAATTATACATTTTAAAATTTACAGTTCTTATTAAAGAGAAGATGAAAGTGTAATTTTCCAAATAAAAGTGCTCATATTATTTTCTAATGGTAGTTTGTTTTTTATAAATTGCTGAAATATCTAAAAAATGCATTAAAATTATTAAATACGTTCTTTTTTTTTGAAGGAAGTAATATATTGGTGGACGAGTTTGATTATTTTATATATTGATATGATACTAATTGTTTTAAAACGAAACAAAGTAGCGTCGCATGTTATATTTTATTATGTGTTATAGATTATAGTGATTTTATGTTATGAAAATTGGCTTTTTAAGAAATTCTCCAAACATGTAAACTCTTCTGCGTGTAAACTCTTCAAAGCATAATAATTTAGCGTTTATTATATCAAATGATTATAAACAAGCAGGAATTTTAAATATTTTAATTTTATTAAGTTTTTAAAATAAATTTTTTGATAACTAAAAAATTAAAAATCAAAAAATTTTAAGGACAAAAAATAAAAATTAACTAAAACAGCCGAAATTGCTAAGTCATTATTTTCAAATTTCATTTAATCGGGGACACAACCATCAGACTAACTATATATATATATATATATATATATATATATATATATATATATATATATATATATATATAAAAGGACTGTTTTCGCGTCAATTTTTTACCCAAACGGACTTTTACTCATGAAGAACAAACAAATATACAATAAAGGCAGTCAATGAAGAAGAATGAATTGAAACGAAGACAAAAAAACAGGTAAAAAGTTTAAGTAAAATGTCTCTTTTTAGTAAAATATAATAACAAGAAATTTTTAAAGGGAATCACTCAAGAAGGTTAAAAAATAACTAAAAAGCCAAAAGTACTAAGTTCTTTTTATTTTCAAATCTAAATTCTTGATTCTTACAAAATTTCTTCTGCAGAAAATTTTATTTGATCAAGAACACAATTTTCAAAAAAGAATATATGAGACAAACTAAGACAATCTTCAGACTAACTATATATATATATATATATATATATATATATATATATATATATATATATATATATATATATATATATATATATATATATATATATATATATATATATATATATATATATATATATATATATATATATATATATATATATATATATATATATGTAATAACAGGGCTCCAACCCTGTTATCAGTGTTGTTTTTAGCTCAAAATAATTGCAGTCATAAGCCATCAGACGTTCTAAACAGGTTTATTCAAAGGTTGGCTGGTATTGCTAACAATTCACGTCCCCACTCCTGCAAAGGAGGGGGAGTGGACAAGACTCCGGACAATCCCGGAACAGCTTATCAGGATCACATAATTATGAAAAGGACACGCAAAACTATGCGTTCTTACGTTTTATACCAACATAGATTTGAAGTAAAAAGGCACATTCGTACATTCCTTGTAACCTTACGCATTAAGGAAAATCATTTCTGCTTCCTTATATGGAATTGAAAAAGGGTACGATTCTAAAAATAACTCTTCCCTTGAAATATAAATCTATTTATATTTCAATGGTATGTTTTCAGCCTTGAATTCCCAAAATAGAATCTCTCTACGCTTATTCTTTAACAAAGACATTTTATGAAAACGAAAGAGATTTAATTCTTTTATTAATACAAAAGTATTTACTTTTTGTATTACATATATATATAAAAGGACTGTTTTCGCGTCAATTTTTTACCCAAATGCGCTTTTACTCATGAAGAACAAACAAATATACAATAAAGGCAGTCAATGAAGAAGAATGAACTGAAACGAAGAAAAAAAAACAGGTAAAAATTTTAAGTAAAATGTCTCTTTTTAGTAAAAAATAATAACAAGAAATTTTTAAAGGGAATCACTCAAGAAGGTTAAAAAATAACTAAAAAGCCAAAATTACTAAGTTCTTTTTATTTTCAAATCTAAATTCTTGATTCTTACGAAATTTCTTCTGCAGAAAATTTTATTTGATCAAGAACACAATTTTCAAAAAAGAATATATGAAACAAACATAATCAAAACAAAAAAATATATTTCTCTCTTAAAACAAGAACAAACGCCATTTCAGCGATTCATGTAAAACTATTTTAGCATCTATTTTTCCCCACATGCGTTTTTGCTAATAGAGTCAAAAGACCAATACAATAAAGGCAGCATATGAAGAAGAATTAATTAAAAATTAGAAATTTCTGCTTTTTGTGAAAAATCAAACATTTTTAAAGGGATCACTCAAGAAGGTTAAAAAAACAACTAAAAAACCTTATCTGCAAAGTCCTTTTTATTTTCAAATTGAAATTCCTGATTCCTTCAAAATTCTATGTTCAGAAAATTCCATTTGATCAAGGAGCACTACTTTCAGAAATGAATATCTAAAACAAATATAGTCAAAACAAAACAAAAAATATTTCCACTCTCAAAACAAGAACAAACGTCATTTCAGCGAGTAACGCAGAACTATTTTCGCGTCTATTTTTTCCCACATGCGGTTTTACTAATGAAGTCAAAACAACAATACAATAAAGAATGCTTTAGAAGAAGAATTAATCAGAAAGAAGAAATAACACTTAAATGTTTTAATCTTCTTTAAGATTTTTAAGTAAAATTTCTGTTTTCAGATGAAAAAATTAAAAACATAAAAAATAAGACTTTTTTTAAAGGGAATCACTCAAGCAGGTTAAAAAAACAACTAAAAAATCTTAACTGCCAAGTCCTTTTTATTTTCAAATTGAAATTCCTGATTCCTTCAAAATTTCATGTTCAGCAAATTCCATTTCAGCAAGGAGCACTACTTTCAGAAATGAATATATAAAACAAATATAATCAAAACAAAACAAAAAAAAATATTTCCACTCTCAAAACAAGAACAAACGTCATTTCAGCGAGTAACGCAGAACTATTTTCGCGTCTATTTTTTCCCACATGCGTTTATACTAATGGAGTCAAAACAACAATACAATAAAGACTGTCTCAGAAGAAGAATTAATTAGAAAGAAGAAATAACACTTAAATGTTTTAATCTTCTTTAAGATTTTTAAGTAAAATTTCTGTTTTTAGATGAAAAAATTAAAATCATCAAAAATAGGACATTTTTAAAGGGAATCACTCAAGAAGGTTAAAAAAAACAACTGTAAAACCTTAACTGCCAAGTCCTTTATATTTTCAAATTGAAATTCCTGATTCCTTCAAAATTTCATGTTCAGCAAACTCCATTTGATCAAGGAGCACTACTTTCAGAAATGAATATATAAAACAAATACAGTCTAAACAAAACCAAAAATATTTCCACTCTTAAAACAAGAACAAACGTCATTTCAGCGATTTATGTAGAACTATTTTCGCGTCTATTTTTTCCCACATGCGTTTTTACTAATGGAGTCAAAACAACAATACAATAAAGACTGTCTGAGAAGAGGAATTAATTGACAAACGAGGGCAGTTATTAAAGGTTTCTCAAGCGCAATAAACGTCTTTTCTTTTCTTCTTTCAGTATATATCTCATTAGGTTTGGGCACTCAAGGGAAATAAATTAACCGTAATAAGTAGGGGTATCTGGAAATGGGAAAAGACTTATGAAATCTCGATTTCATTTATGAATGAAAAATAATACTTTTAACAATACATTTTGAAATTCCATTGTATTTTCAAATAAGAGTAAGCATTTGTAGTTTATTATTTCAGAAGGGAGTTATTATTATTTAGAGCATATGAAAAAACTTTTGATTTAAAGATTGTACTTTCACGAACTAAAATTAAATTCGTATTGTTTAAGAATAACATTCAAAATATTTCCGTAATTTAGTTCCATCCTTTAATTAGTTTACGAAATGTAAATGGCAAAACGTGGTTTTCCCAAAGCGCATCTATTTTTCGACGGATTCGGAAATGGACCCACAAAAATGAAGCGTAGCAATAATTTAAAAGTATAGTCCAGTCAACAATAGTTTGCACAGAGCCTCTTAAAATATGATATCTTCAAATTATACAATGTATAGTAATATAATGCATAGAAAAATAAATTGATTTACATTAATTGCATATTTGGAATCTATGTTACTACTTGTCAAATATTTCGATTTCAAAACAATTACGTATAACAATATTGCATTTTATGGAATCGGAAATGGACTCACAAGTATAGAACATCGCAATAATTTGAAAAACATTTCATTGATAGTTTAGTCAACAATAGTTTGCACAGAGCCTCTTAAAATAAGATATCTTCAAATTATACAATGTATAGTAATATAATGCATAGAAAAATAAATTTATTTAGATTAATTGCATATTTGGAATCTATGTTACTACTTGTCAAATATTTCGATTTCAAAACAATTACGTATAACAATATTGCATTTTATGGAATCGGAAATGGACTCACAAGTATAGAACATCGCAATAATTTGAAAAACATTTCATTGATAGTTTAGTCAACAATAGTTTGCACAGAGCCTCTTAAAATAAGATATCTTCAAATTATACAATGTATAGTAATATAATGCATAGAAAAATAAATTTATTTAGATTAATTGCATATTTGGAATCTATGTTACTACTTGTCAAATACTTCGATTTCAAAACAATTACGTATAACAATATTGCATTTTATGGAATCGGAAATGGACTCACAAGTATAGAACATCGCAATAATTTGAAAAACATTTGATTGACAGTTTAGTCAACAATAGTTTGCACAGAGCCTCTTAAAATATGATATCTTCAAATCATACAATGTATAGTAATATAATGCATAGAAAATAAATTGATTTACATTAATTGCATATTTGGAATCTATGTTACTACTTGTCAAATATTTCGATTTCAAAACAATTACGTATAACAATATTGCATTTTATGGAATCGGAAATGGACTCACAAGTATAGAACATCGCAATAATTTGAAACACATTTGATTGACAGTTTAGTCAACAATAGTTTGCACAGAGCCTCTTAAAATATGATATCTTCAAATCATACAATGTATAGTAATATAATGCATAGAAAATAAATTGATTTACATTAATTGCATATTTGGAATCTATGTTACTACTTGTCAAATATTTCGATTTCAAAACAATTACGTATAACAATATTGCATTTTATGGAATCGGAAATGGACTCACAAGTATAGAACATCACAATAATTTGAAACACATTTGATTGATAGTTTAGTCAACAATAGTTTGCACAGAGCCTCTTAAAATATGATATCTACAAATTATACAATGTATAGTAATATAATGCATAGAAAAATAAATTTATTTACATTAATTGCATATTTGGAATCTATGTTACTACTTGTCAAATATTTCGATTTCAAAACAATTACGTATAACAATATTACATTTTATGGATTCGGTAATGGACTCACAAGTATCGAGCACCGGAATAATTTGAAAAACATTTCATTGATAGTTTTGTCAACAATAGTTCGCACAGAGCCTCTTAATATATGATATAATATTGTAAAATTATGCAATATAAAGATTAAAAAAATGTAAATTTATGCAATTTACAGCGAAACAAATTGATTTTTATTAATTGAATGCTGATATTTGTACCTATGTTAGTACTTGTCAAATATTTCGAGTTCAAACTCTTGTCGTAGTACGTAAATAATATTTGCAATATAAAATAAAATATAATTATTTGACACAGTAAAATTTTATGTTAATATTTTATAACCGTCTTTATAAGCTTAAATACAACATTGCAATTAAAACTGGTCACACAAAAATGGATTAAACCGCTGTCACATAATAGAAATACGCTAATAATTCTTGACCTTCCATGAAAACTTTTTACTGTTTTTTTAAAATTCGATTTTCCAGGGACTATTCTACCAATTTCGTTCATATTTTGTATTTAGACATATAATTTGTACCAAAAAATTAAATTTTTTTTCGACTTTTATTAAATAAAATAGAAAAAAAATATTAAACATTTACTAAAAGTTATATTTTCATGGAATCATCTTGGGGTAAATGAATTTTATAGATTTGTAAGCAAAAAGTTTTCAATTCGCTTAAAAAGTTCTCCAGATATGGCGAAATGCCAAAAAATAAAATTAATATTAAGGGGTTCATATTTTGGATCGCTCTCCTGACCAAACTATGGGGACCATGTTCTCCAGATTGCGGCTACCCCTATATTTTGGAGGTCAGAAATCTAAATCTATCGAAAAAATGCCTGTTTATTCAGAGAAAGTACGTTTTTGTGTCTGATTTATAACTTAAAATATTGTCTGCACTAATTAATTGGCATATTTGAGATCATCCCCTCGAAGCATTAGGATTTTGTCTTAAAACTTGAAAATCTGATTATTCGATCAAAAGTTATTCAGGGTGGTCCGTTTCTACTTTGAACACTGTACATATAAAAAATATTAACTATCAACTATATAGTTACAGGACTTTAAGCCCTGTAATTATATTTAACAAAATCATTTATTTCACGCTTAAGTAACTATATTAATATACACTTAACAAGAAAAATATATGCTTTAAAATATTATATGAAAACTAGTCAAAAAATAAACTGGAATGTTTATAAAGAAGGCAAACGATTGATTTTTAAGTGCTTCGCAAAAAGTTTCGTTTGACTTGATAAAAAATCAATTATTTAAAAAGGAAATGGTGTTCTTTTTGTTATTTTCCTTTCAGAGAAACCGTAGAATAGAGTAAAACATATACTGTGTGCTTTCTTTCTTAGCATTTTACAAAAGAAAAAAATAACTTTTACTTAAAAAAGTTTAAAAAAAAAATACGTTGATAAAACATATTGTTTTAAACCCTGTGTTTATTCAGTATAATGAAGGATGTTGTGTAATAGCAGCTGTTATTGTAGAGTTTTATGATCTTTTGTGTAAAATTATTAAATTTATATCTCAGTTAAGGGAGTTGCAATCGATTTAATAATAAGGGGACAATTTACTAGGTCGCATTAAAAACCGCCAATTCAATACTTATCTGAGGGTGGAATTCATAAAAGGTTAATATCAACTTTTATTGTTTAGAATATTATTAAAAGGCATAAAAACAAGTGTTGATGGATTTACAATTTTTAATTATTTTTATTGGCTCAAACCTTAGTTCAGCTTGTTGAAAGATATTTCAGTTTGAAGGGCTAGTGGCAAGGATGACAAGTTTCTTCCATAGTGGTAAAAACTGCGGGAAAAAAACACCGAAAAAATCGCTTTGGAAGAAATAGGGTTTCGTTCAACACAAGTTGTCGAAATTGAAGAAACTCTTTTTCGAAAAGAAATACAAAATATTGAATTATTTCTAACAGTTTATAATATTAATCTAGTTAAAATAATAGTATTAATTTCCAAGCCATCTAATTTGCAAAAATAATTAATTAAATTTGCAAAAATTTACAATAATTTAAATTTACAAATTGTAAATAATTAATTTTGCAAATATCTAAATTTAAAAAATTTTAATTTGCAAATTTAATTACATTTGCAAAAATTTACAATAATTTAAATTTACAAATTGTAAATAATTAATTAGTTAATTTTGTAAATAATTAAGTTTATGAAATTTTAATTTGCAAATTTAATTAATTAATTTTGCAATTAAAATTAAAAATGAAAACTAAAAAGTTGAAGTTTAAAAAAAATGAATATTTTGAATTAAAAATGACTAGTGTTTTACGAAGATGAGTGCAGAAAAACGCAATTTTATAATTAAATAAAGAATATGAAATATATATATATATATATATATATATATATATATATATATAAACACAAATTAACATGAAAAACATGAATAAAATAAAAACTAAATGGTAGAGAAACAAGAATGGTAAAAGCAAATAGTCGTTGTCAAGACACATCTATTGCTATAAATGCGATATTTCTGAATAAAGAATAATTATCCTAAGATAAAAATTATTCTTTATATGTGTCGATATCGCAAAAAACCTTATGTTGTAAAAAATCATGAAATAAAAGAAAAATGTAAAAGGAAATCAAACTTACCGGCGTGAATTAAAACGCGGTTTAGGTTTAAAAGTACAATAATAAAACAGTTAACAAAAATCGCGAAGATGTAAAATATTGCTTATAGCTTGAATCGAATGTAATAAATATATATATATATATATATATATATATATATATATATATATATATATATATATATATATATATATATATATATATATATATATATATATATATATATATATATACATATATATATATATATATATATATATATATATATATATATATATATATATATATATATATATATATATATATATATATATATATATATATATATATATGTATGTATTAATGCGATATTTCTGAATAAAGAATGAATCCTAAGATAAAAATTATTCTTTATATGTGTCGATATCGCAAAAAATATTTTGTTGAAAAAGATCATGAAATAAATATATATATATGCTTCAAAATAATGACATGCATAAAGGATGTTATGTTTAATATTGATTGTATTTTTGAGACTTAGCAGATTTTTATAATTTCTTTCTTTTACGATGACAAGCTTTGCTGGAGGAAAGCCAATACCAAATAGAATATAAAAAGAATTCTAGAATTATTCTAGGAATATTGCTTATACAAAGGATCTTCCATTCCTCAATCTAAATGAAAAACGCTTTTCCTACCATTTTTTAAGAAAGAATATACAAGATAAATGTTGTTAAATTGCTTGTAATCTGAGAGTCTCGACTATCAAGTAACATTTAAATAATGAATCTACCATTATTTGAAACGATGGTAAAGTGTGTTTGGTAACTTCTTTCTTTCACTTCCATTAAAAATTTTCTCTAATTACGAATTGTAACAAATACTTTTCTAGAAAACGGCAATAAAAAATACAATCATAGTCCAGTACAAAATAAACATATTTAGTTGTACACAAATGAAAAATGTGAAGCAATAAAAAAAATTACTCGGTTTTTGATGACAAATTCTCATAACAATTACATCTTAAATGTAATATGATCAAGCTATTTAAAATAAAAGGTATTCCGCTAATTAGAATTTAATCAAATTTATTCGCTTTTAAGGAAAATTGGTAAACTTATAATCATTAAAAGATAAAAAAATAAATTTACTTGCATGCATAAAAATTATTGATTTTTTAATTTATTTTACTAATGGTTATAAGAAAGCACTCTTTCAATAACTTCTTCAACTTATTTGAAATATTTTTGGTGAAACTATCTTGCTTTAATTCATTTTGACTACTCAAATGTAAAGAGTATATTTTAAATAGTTTTTTCATGAACATCATTTTACTTAATTAAATGTTTATCTTATATAACTAATTAAAATTATGAAATAGAAATGATCAGAATAAAAGATATGAGTATTTAATTAGAGTTAAAGTTCTCTTTTTAAGAGATTTTATATTTTGTATTCAATCAATTTAGTTTGTTTGAATATAAATTAATTACTTTCAGAAATTTCTCCAAAAAATTCTGATACGGATTTGTGCATCACTATTTTGGTTGTTACGATAATATGTACGATAGCTTCATAATACTTATTTATTAATTTCAATTTATTAATTTTCAATTTATCAACATTTGATCTCAATAAAGAGATTTTAGACTTTTATTGTTACATCTGTAAATACATTAAAAGCACGCACTGTTTCAATTCATCTAAGCATAATACTAAAACTAATATATATAGAACGTCAATCTAAAAATTAATTAAAAGATGTCAAAACTGACTAATTAATTTCGAATCATATCCTTAAAATTGTTTGAGTCATGCAATTAATGTACTTTGAAGAGTAATACAAATAGTAAAATTTTTTTATCAAATTGTTTAATGTTGGACTTATTTTACACAGTAAATGTAAAAATAAATTTCTTTTTAAAAAATTACACACTTAATCAATACTGTTTATTAATCGACGAATAAAAAAATGCCAACTCAAGTAAATAAATAAATCATTTATTCTCTTTTTTATTAAAAATACTTTTTGCAGATTACTATTCTGTAAAAAATATTCAAAATAGTTAATTGTTTCGCTAGAATTTAACTAAATTATGCTAGCTATAATAACTCTCTATAGATCCATGTGGCCACCATATATAGTGACATTAAAAGAGTATCAATACAATTTAGATATCGATACTTAATTAGACTAATAACAATGGTTGACATCAATATCAACATCGACATCGATATGTTACGGTGAAGCACCGAAATCTGGAGAATGTCGACATTCACCGGTGAATGTCAACATTCACGTAGTCGCTTGGTGTATGTCCGAAATATTTGCTAAATACCCTTATTTCTGACTCTCACCGGTGAATGTCAACAATCACATAGTCGCTTTGGTGAATGTCCGAAATATTTGTTATATCCAATTTTATATTAATTTATTCGTTAATATTATTATATTTACTTGATATATTTATATTTATTCTATATTTTAATACTTACTGACGATAGATTAGAAGAAACATCAGTGATTGGAGTATCGGGCAAATATATACCGGGCAATGGCACTTGACCTTAAAAAAACATCAGTGTAGGGTATACCGGGCAAATGTATACCGGGCAATGGCACTTAACCTTAAAAAAACATCAGTGTAGGGTATACCGGGCAAATGTATACCGGGCAGTGGCACTTAACCTTAAAAAACATCAGTGTAGGGTATACCGGGCAAATGTGTACCGGGCAGTGGCACATAACCTTAAAAAACATCAGTGTAGGGTATACCGGGCAAATGTATACCGGGCAGTGGCACTTAACCTTAAAAAAACATTAGTGTAAGGTATATCGGGCAGTGGCACTTAACCTTAAAAACACATCAGTGTAGGGTATACCGAGCAGTGGCACTTAACCTTAAAAAAAACATCAATGTAGGGTTAAAATATCGAGTAAATGTAATTAAATCCACGAATAAATTCATATCAAATCGAATGTAATAAATATTTCGGAAATTCACCAAAGCATATCTGTGATTGTCGACATACACCGGTGAGGGTCCGAATGTACAAGAATGTAATAAAATATTCGATCTTTCACCGACATATTTGGTGTTTGTCGACATTCACCGGTGAAAGTCAACAACCACCGATTTCGGTCTTTCGCCGTGACAGATACACTCCTTTTCATTAATATTGTTTAGTAGAAATACTTCTATAAACAATACTAAGTTCTAAAGTTTTGCTTAATCAAATAAATAAATAAAACATTTATACTGTTTTTTGCTGAAAATATTTTTTTCAGATTACTATTTTCCTGAAAATAAGCGAAATGCTTTATTGTTTCACTGGAATCTGACTTAAGTTCGCATGAACTCACTATAAATCCATGTAGCAACATAGGTGGTGACATTTAAAAGTATTGATACTATTTTAGACCGACCTTTTCGTTTAATTATTATCAATAGTTGGCAACAAGATACTCGTTATTTTACATCGATACACTCTTTTTCATTTACTTCATTATTTGGTAGAAAAACTTCCAATTTTTCGCTTTTGCAGAGAAAGATTTATATAACTATCTACTGTTTTTACAACTATCTAATGGCAAAACTATATTCCCTTGAGTCGGATTACATTTCTTACTTTTATTCGCATCAATTTGTGGGAAATTTTAAACCCAATTTAAGCTAAATTAGCACCTTTATGAAACTAAAACGCACTTATTCGATTCAATTTCTTTAAAACTTTTCAATCGTTATTCGAGAGTGACCGCCTTCCTAATTCAACTGAAACTTTAGATCATTATAGAATAAAAAGGGTTGTCCTTATAAGAAAATTATCTTTTTCCACAGGGGCTTTATTAGCAGCGATATGGATTTTATTTCGCTAATAAGTGATCTCGAACTGAGAGTTTATTGGCTAGCATATTTCGCAATTGACATTTTGGTATATTTCGAAAGTTTCGAAATAAGAAACCGAAATTTCAAAACCGATGAAAAAGGTCAACGGAAGGTGTGGTTAGCTTTAACAGCTTTTAACCAATCAGAGAAGGAAATCTCTGCTTCCCGGTAAATCTTATAGCTAGATGTTCTAATCTTATAGTGTCTTCTTCAAGGGAAAATGCAGTATTCTCTATTTTCAGAAAGGAGGTATGCCCTTGGAGCCCAATAATTGCGCACTTCTTATCTTTTTTTGCAAAAAATGAGCAGCCATTGCTTAAAAACACTCCCTTTTTTCTTTTCTTTTTTCAGGAAAAGATTTTTTTCTTAACCATTTGTTTTAATGAGAAGTTCATTTCTGATTTATTGTGTTATTAATAGTTAATTAATTTTAATTTTTAATTCCATTCCTTCATTTTAGTAAGAATTTTCTTATGTTGTTTAGTTATATAGCCAAAATTTGCATGAGATTCGGCCTCTGAGATACTCACATCTTTTATTTGAGATAAGGTATGTTGCTGAATTTTTTAGTGATTTTAAGTTTTAGTATTAATATACTTTAGTAAGTACCTTTTTGATTAGAAATGCACCGTTAAATGTTTATTTTCTCATAATTTTCAGCTTAAAATGTAAAAAAGAGCTTTAAAGTTGTTCTTCAATTAATCCCTTTTTTTTTGTTTTCTCCCTTAAACACAGACGTTGTCTTGTAGCCTGTCCTTAATTATTTTTCAAAAGCTTCAACGTTTTCCGTTATTTTGATAATGACTGAGAATTACTTTGTGAAATATACGCACAAAATTACATAAAAAGATAATTTAAAAATTGAGGATCAAACTCAGTTGTTACACAATATTACGTATTTTGATTAATTTTAATGGTGTTAAGTGCCCTTTTCTGGTGATAAGTGCCCTTTCACACTCTAAGTGTTTTTTTTCAGCGAGTAAGCGACCTGTTCTTTTTTATTCCTAGAGAGAACTCTGAGAACGCTACATTGAAATAATAAATATATATATATATATATATATATATATATATATATATATATATATATATATATATATATATATATATATATATATATATATATATATATATATATATATATATATATATATATATATGTTAGGCAGGGAGAATGTAAGATCATTTACTAATGTTTTACTATAATATGTGATTGAAATACCCCATAGAAATCATTTATTTCCTGAATAAGCCAAAAAATTGAAATTATTAATAAAAATTAAACCAACAGTGCAACGCAAAGGAAGATCATTAAAGTTGTGTTTTGAAGTAGTTCCTACTTTGCTTGATACGTTTTGGTTTTTGGAACTTAAAGGAACAATCAGTGGGGCCCTTAACCCCTTCCTTCTCGCTCCCGTGAAAATGACGGGGGGAGGTTTCGCCCTCTATTTCTCGCTCCCGTGATATTGACGGGCAGTAATAACGCGCCAATAAGAATAAAACTAATTAATTTCTTTTTGCCCGGAAAAGATTTTATTTCTCATTTTACACACCAGATGGCAGTACCCAGACATTTTTATGGTATTTGTAGATAGTTAGTTTATTTTAAACTAGTTGCAGCACTAATCAAATACGTGATACAAAAACACTTTTATGACCGTTTTCTTGAAAATTAACCAATCGTTAAGGGGTTAAGCCAAAAAGTTTGGTGACCTTTGTTTAAATGATGGTTTGAATGGAATTGAATCCAAATTAATCTTCTAAATTAATTAAGCTATTTTTTACTTAAATATCGAATATAAACTTTAACCATACTTTTTAAAAATTAAACCAGAGAAAGGTTCTTCTCAAATAAATTAATTTGCATGTACAGTCAGACTTCTATTTAACGAAGTGGCTAAATCCCGATAATAAGTTCATTATCTGGAAAGTTCATTAAATAGAAAATCACCTTTTGAAATACTTAAACAACACCAAACAGATTTTAAATTCATTAACCCTAGACATAATTAAAGTAGCAATTGATACACCTTTATCTTGTAAACCAGTATCCACTATTTGTTTTATTAATATTAACATAAAATAAATCTGCATGGAAAGCAAGAATAGCGCAAAACATTATCCAGTACAGGCTATATACATTTTCAACAAAGAAAAGCTAAATTTATGTATAAAATTATAGCTGCATTTATTATAAAAGTAATTTCAAACTTACATTACCACATGCGTTCTTAAGTTAAATTAATACTGATAAAATCCGTTAATTTTGTCAGAGTTTTTCGTTCTACAAGGAGGGAAAGGGATTTCACTACTTTCTCTAAAAGTTAAGTGGCTACGAAAAACAATTCAAGGTCATTTCCCCCATAAAATGCGTTAACAAGTTTTAAATGTTTTGAAATATTTTGGGAAATAGGGAAAGTGGATCACAAAGAAAAGTTCGCTAAATAGAAAATTCAAATCGCAATTTGGAAGCCATTTCACGAAGAAATTTCCAAAAATTCTTGGTTCCTCGAAAAAAATCGCAATATAGAGAAATTCGCAAAATGGAAGTTCGTTAAATAGAAGTCCGACTGTATTTTCTGTGAATAAATATTAAATACCTCCATTTCTTAAGTATCCTCTTCACAAACATCGTCTTATGAAGAACAGGAGCAAGTTTAGAGCAGTTTTATTACATAGCTAAATCTCGCTATACGGACCTTTTACATTTATGTTGTTAAAGAACACGATTTACATATGTTTGCTGTAAGTAAAACGAAAAAAACTGTTATGTTTTGGCAAACAAGGCGTTATCGTTTATCATAAATAAAGAAGTAATTCTTTTTATCTCAAGTAACTGTCGCACGTTCGCCGAAGTGAAAAATTATTCTCATGCTCTTGAGTTCTGTTTCAGTACTTAAGGGCTCTTGAAATATTTATCTCTTCTATAAAATAAAAAAAAAATATTAACATTTGATACGCATCAGCAAATATAGTTTTTTTAAACCCAAACAACATTAATGATATGTAAATGGAATATGATCTTCAAAAATCGCTAAAAATTACGTAAACTGAAAACAAAAACGTTCCTAGTAAAAATATGATTTGAAATAAACATTGAATTGCGTATATTAAGTTTTAATGTACTAAGGAGAATGTTGATTGAAGTACAAGTGATGATTTTATAAGAATTTCTTAATATTTATGTTTTTATTTAAAAAAAGGAACAAGTGTGAGTTAATAATTTCACATGAAAACTTTAAGGAAGTGTTTTTGTCACAATGATCTTACACTTAAAAAAAGTATGGTTAAAACTAACAGAATACGATAAATTTTACCATGTTTTTAGCTCTATAGGAACTCAAAGAAGTTCGGTAATTTTTACCAAAGTGCTTTGATAATGATTTTTGTAGAATTAACGATATTATAAGATTTTATAATATGTGATAAAATTTGGTTATCTTATCATTATACTTTAGAGCAGTGGTTCCCAACCTGGGGGCGATCGCCCCAAAGGGGGCGATAGAGCTTCTCAAGGGGGCGATAATCCTCAGGGGGGCGATCAGGGGGTGACGAGTACTCAAAAGATAAAAATTGCTAATAATATTAATAATAAAAGCTATTTGAGATTGAAATTGAAAATATATATGAAACCTATGGTTCTGGTGTAGACAAAGAATTATGATAGTTAAAAATTAAAAAAAATTCAAGTGCAGGATCGTTTTCGTCATACGTTTTGGTATCGCAGGCGGAAATCTAATAAGTCACTCTGTTCCTCTGAGCAATAATATTGTTTCCAGGCGTATTGATGAGATGGCCACCGACGTTGATTCAAAACTCATCAAATTTCTGAAAGATGGTAAATTTGCGCTGCAGATTGATGAATCAACTGTGATAGATAACAAAGCTGTTTTAGCTTACGTGAGATTCATAAATGAGAGAAAAGAGATTAACGAGGAAATGTTGTTTACAAGAACCTTGAACACTGATATAAAAGGATCGTCGATTCTTAAATTGGTCAAAGATTATTTTGAGGTAAAAGAAATTCCCCTCACAAATGGAAGTGCTTGTGCAACAGATGGTGCTCCAACCATGTCTGGTTGTCCTTAACCCTTTTGAAGGCCGTGGTAAGTATACTTACCACCACATTTTATCACTTTTAAATTAGGTTTCCATTTTTCAATAACTTCAGCTTTCTTGAAGTGAGTTTGAATAAAATTGGTAACCATTTGTCACTTTTAAAAAACGTATAAAAGTTATAAAATACATAATTCCTTTTGAAGTTTGTAGCATTTAAGGAATTTATTTTATAAATAAAGAAAAATAAAAGTCAGTACGTTCCTAATAGGTCATGTTAAATATATTTACCACCAAAAAAATGGCATTTTTATAAACTAAATGAGTTTTTTTTTTTAATATCAATTACTGTTCTTAAAACAATTTCAATTCCAAAAATACTTTAATTTACCTTTACTAGAAATAAAGGGCCCGTTAAAGGGTTAAAAAAGAAGTACCGGAAGTTATCTTTCCATTCATTATGTCATTCATCGTCAATTTTTGGCTGCGAAAAATTGGTTATTTCTGGCATCAATTAAATAAAAGCTAATTCTCCTAATAACCGTTTGTTCCGAGAACTTTGCCATGAAAATGATGAAGATTTCGAATTCCTACTCCTACATACAGCTGTGAGATGGCTTTCAAAAGGAAACTGCGCAGTTTCTTCGAATTGCTGGATTCGGTTACTGAGTTTCTCGACACCACTGATCCTGT
Source organism: Parasteatoda tepidariorum (assembly GCF_982258835.1). Lineage (NCBI taxonomy): Eukaryota > Metazoa > Arthropoda > Arachnida > Araneae > Theridiidae > Parasteatoda > Parasteatoda tepidariorum. The sequence goes on along the minus strand of NC_141766.1, from coordinate 10,696,982 downwards.
TTTAAGTGAGAGTTTGCAACGCAAGTCGGAAACTGCGTACCTCACTCATAGTCTTGAAAAAATGCAGGAAATCAACGTAAAACTTCAAGGAAATAAAATGAACATTATCAAGGCTAAGGGAATCATATCTTCATTCATCGCCAAGTTTGATACCTACAAGTCAAACATTGGTCGCAAAGAGGTAATGCAACTTCCAACTCTTAAAAAGTGTTCAATGGCAGATATCGAGATTCTCGAAAATAAAATCTTAATTTTTACTCATCACCTTGATCAGTTATGGAATCAAGATTTAAAGATTTGATGAAATTAGAAATTTCGGATTGGATTTTCGATCCTTTCTCATTTGAAGTTGTGGATAAGCTCACTTCCTCTTTGTAGACTGAGATTTTAGATTTGAAGTATGACTGTGAGGCTAAAGTCGTATTTAAAAAATACGGTTACGAGTTAGCTTGGGTAAAGCTTATGGACACTTATCCACAATTGTGGAAACAAACAGAGCTGCTTCTCATCTCGTTCCTGTCAACATATTTAGTAGAGACAGGATTTAGTTCTGTCTTCCAGCTGCTCACAATGCAAAGAGAAAGGTTGGGCATTTGCTTCAAAGGAGACCCGCGTTTAAATCTGAGGAGCATAAAACCTGACATTCAAGCTTTAACTTGAAATACACCAAGCACAGGGCAGTCATTGAAGTGGTAAAAATTTACTTTCTCAATCTTCATTTTTTTCCCTCAAATTTTAGTTGTTAACGTTTTAACTTTTTCTTCATTACATTAAAATATGAATTTAAAAAAAAAAAAAATTTGTTTTGATTATTTCGTTTTAAATATCATTTCTTTTTGAAAAAAAAAGATGCACAATTTTTTTTTAATTAATAAAAATGACAGGATAAATGTGACTCCTTATTTGCATTACACTTTAAATTAAAATCAAATAATATTGCATATTTTCAGTGTTTGGTTGCTTACAAGCAACAATGAATGGTTTTTTGAGCAAAAAGAGAAAGGGGCGATATGTTTCAACCAACCCCAAGAGGGGGGCGATGGTCCACAAAAGGTTGGGAACCACTGCTTTAGAGCATGGCCTAAATACCATTTGTTCGATTAACTTTACTTTTCCGTCTTGAATTTCTTACTAGATATGTGGTAATAAGAACTGTAATTTTGAAAATTAGAATTTACTGTAAACTGTTTCCATTTGAAAGGAAAAACGGTTTCCTTAAGAATGATTTTATTTATCAGAATCATGTCTTCTTTTTATTAAAAACTTAATTATCATACTGTACGGTATTTTTTCCGAAATTATTTTCTCTGTGTAGAGATTAATCTACAAGTTCATAATATTGGCTAGCGTTACTTGGTAAAGATATCGCAGATATCATTGCAAGGCTGGTTTTAATGTTGCAGCAATCTTTTCCACAAAACCCTAACAAGGGTAATTAATCATTAGGAAAAGAAGCATGTAATCTTGAAACAATGTTACATTTAACTATGCTAGTTTAACCATAATGAGATTTGAATTACGCTTGCATAAACAGTCCTTTTATATCGAGATTGAATCAAAAAACACTACAGATCATCATTAAAAAAATTTTATGTTTGAGAACCTTAAAATATAAAGAAAAAAAATATTCAAAAACAAGTTTTGCAATAAAAGCTAAGAAATTATATCTTTGTAAAGTGTTATGCGTGTCTTTATTCGATCTTTAAAGTAGAGGTGCACAGTCTTTTTGAGAGAAGGGCCACACGCACGGCAGATTGACAAACGAAGGGCTTCATACCAAAGTATTTAGACAGTAATTGTAGGTAGTAATTGTTATATAATCATCATTGCTCTAAGAAGTAAATTCTTTTTATTAGTTCATAAAAGCAAGTCATCGATAAAAAGCGATCGAGCTATGATCGATTGAAAAGCGTTAACCATCGATTGAGATTAGGTACATCAAAACTTAAATGTTTAATTTCAAATTTCGAATTCTTCATTTTCGAAAAAAATTGTTTTTTTTTTTTCATTTTGTTCAGGTTGCTACCACGGGCTGCACATCGAGAGTTGGTGGGTCGCATGCGATCCACAGGCCGAAGGTTGTGTATCCCTACTTTAAAGAAATAATATTGTAACATTTCTGCTTTATAGGAATAATAATTAACCACTCAATCCTATTGTGTTATTGTGTCAATCAAAGGAAACTGCAAATGCAAAGTTTGCCATATCAGGAGTCTGGTTCGAAAAACTGACCCCTTCACAAAATATCTTTTCATAAAAACGGACCCTTCACAAAATATTTTAACTTAAAAACGGACCCTTCATAAAATAATTTATCTTTAATCGGACCCTTCACAAATTTGTTTATCTTCATTATTGTTTTGTTAATTGAATAAACCCTTCCCAGGAAGGGGGGGGGGAAGAAAGTCAAATGTAAAGGAACAAAGTCATGTCTTCGGCAGAGGCTTCTTCCATTATTCGTCCGAAATAAATACTCTGTGTTCAGCAGTATATGCTAAATACTAAATATTTGTATGTTGCATCCCCAATTTAGTAGCAGCAATTGCTGTTTATTTGTTAAAATTAAATTTTTTTTAATTATAATTATACTGTGTTGAGCATAATCTTGTATGTCCTTACAATTTAAAAACTCCTTGAAAAAGTTTTTTGCAATAACAGGGCCCTATTTGCTCAAATTCACAAAAGCAGGACCCTGGTTGAAAGAATGTGACTTAATGTTTATTTTATATTCACAAATTACGAGTAATTTTTTCACAATTTCACAAAAACGGACCTTTTGCAAAATGTCTGGACAGATCCCTGCATATGGTTGCTTGCTATCTGGGATAGTAATTTTATTTTTTGTATACTAGAGTGCATAAAAATAGTATTTTCTACAAATTATAACATCTCAGAAAATAATTTCTATTCTATTTAATAAAAATAAAGAGCTCAAAATTAGTACGTTGATTTAAAACGCAATTATAGTAGATATTCCTGTCGTGTACCATAATTGAATATTAAGAATAAAAAAAGCTACGCATGCGTATCACAAGAGAAAATTTTTGTTATACATGCGCCTTATAAATACTTTGTGAATTATGTTCTATTTTAAATGAAATAAAGAGTTCAAAATTAGTAAGTTACTTTTAGTTTAAAATACATATACACCAGCAAGAAACATGTATAAGATATCTTTATAATTTGTACACTGTAAAAAAACTAGGTAAATCTTTAATCAGTATTTGGTGCAAAGTTTTTTATTATCCGAAAGTTTAGTTTAATGAAAGATTATTTTATTTCAGTTACATCCTAGTGAAGTATGATCGAGAGATGTTTCCACGGTGCAACTGAGTGCACCAAAATTTGGTAAAAGACCTAAGACTTTGACCGTGACTGTAAATTGAACGATATTTGTTTACGACGCCATGTTCTCTTTACAACTCGTCTTGATGTATCGGGACGACTAATGCCATGTTGTTTCAAGTATCAACTTACTTAGGTACGTAAATGTTTTATTTGCATGTATTAAAGTTCATTTCTTTTAAGTCGCCTTTTTAAGTATGGTTGGCCGCATAAAATGCTTAGAGGTATGTCATAAAATAACCTACTTCCAGTAAATAGTTTTGTTACAGTAAATAGCAAACTGGGCCTGCATTTAAGTGCTTTAAAAATACTTAATTATGGTGCAACGTTTTTCGGTTTTTATTTTTAAAAAAAGAAAGAAAGAAAAAATGAAAATAGGCGTTTTGTTTACTTTTAGTGCTACCTACTTTTGGTCCTACCTTCTATTAATATTTGGAGCTAGTGAAAATACCAAAATATGGCAAAATTGAGCTCCAGTTTATGTAGCCAGCAAATGAATACCAACTTTTGGTGCAACGTGGCTCGAAATTTTTAACAGTGTATAAAGAAGTTATGTATAACATAAAAATAACAAAACATAAATTTAACAAAACATAAAAATAACAAGACATAAAAATATATGTGTACCTAACATGAAAATAATATGTCATACGTGATATAACGTCAAAAAAAATATTTTGTAAAATTTGCATTCTATTTAGCATAAAACAAATAGTTCAAAATTAATATATTGATTTTATATTTAATTACATATATTCTAGATATAACTTAGATATCGTATATGCATTACATAAAGATTCACTGTAGCATTAAATGTTTCCAGTTATAAGGTAATTCAATTTTTGACCGGTTCTAAATTTTCAATTATTTCCTTTAGAAAATAAATTGAAAAAATATGCAGTAAATATTGCATGAAATTCAATATACAATAGAAGGCTTTACCCGGGAATATAATAGTGAATTTAATAACATAAAAAATACATTTGATTCTTTATTGAAAGAAAATTATAAAGCTTTACTGAGTGAAAGCTTTTCGACCATGCCATATAAAAGACAGATAAAAAATAAAATAGATAAAAGAAGTAAATAAATTATATTGAATCAAATACAAAATTCCTTAGGAACCATAGAAAATGCATCCGCCAAAACTTATTTTTCTTTATTCAAGACAATGCATAGATATCAAGACAATTCATTGATTACATTTCAAAAATTCTAACTGATGAAAAGCTTTTTATTCTCAAAGTAATATCATGCTCTATAAGATCTTTTGTCTCTAAAAGCTATTGTACTTAAATTGTTTACGGGTGATAATACAAAAAGTCTTTATTTTAATTGTGAACAGATTAACCTTTATACGATAATAAATTACATTTATTCAAAATAGGAAAATGTACTTTTATGCACATAAATGCTTTGTAGGTTTTTGAGAAATTTTATTCCAATTTAATTATTTTCTAAATGTTAGATAATCATGATATAACGTTGAACTCGTTTATTCCTAACCCTTATTTAAAGACGACATTTTTAATAATAGTTGGCTTACTGTTTTAAAGCCTATTTAAAACCTGTTACAACGAGCGAAACTCGGAATTAACGAACTTAACAAATATTTTATTGATGCTGTCCAAAAAAAGTATTCTACTGTATATTGGAGATTTTGCGCTCTTTGAAAGCGGTTAGGAACACTCATTTATTTATATTTTTTATATAGATAAACAATGAACAGTAACAATGTCAACAATATCCTTTGTCTCTAAAAGGTATTGTATCTAAATTGTTTCGGGGTGAGAAGACAAAAGTCTTTATTTTAATTGTGAACAGATTAACCTTTATACGATAATAAATTAATTTCCTTTGGAATAGGAAAATTGTTTTTTTATGTGCCTATGCACGTACATGAGTTGTAGATTTTCAAAATGTTAGAAAATCGTGATATAGAATGAATTCGTTTATTGCGAACTCTGATTTAACGAAGAAATATTTAATAATAGTTGGCTTATTGCTTCAACGCCTGCAGTATTTAAACATATTGCTCTTTTCGAAAGGATTTAAGAATGCTCATTTCTTTTGATTTGTTCAAACGCAAGATACAAATAAAAAATGAGAAGTTCCTCTCTGACTTGCAATAAATCACAAAATTTCTTTCATTTTATTTGCTTGCAATAAATTACACAATTACGAAACTAATAGAAAATGTTGCAATGCAAACTATTAAACAGTTTTGATTGTTGCTGATAAGTCTGTCCAAATGTTTACAGAATCTGACAGTACGAGGGAACTTACTCGGCCAATATATATTCGCTATAACCGAGTTCAACTGCAATATTTGAATAAAATATATCATTTTTAAATTAGTCAATAGATTTAACGAGTTATTGAAGACTTCAATATTTATAAAAAGAGCATGTGAATTTATGTTATAATTATTTTTTCGCAACTTACAAGATTTTTTAATTATTCACACGATGAAAATATAATTAATGACTTTTTCATTCAAAATATTTTCTAGAATTTAAAATATTAATGCCTATTTCTACATAATCTATTTTGCATTTTTTGTTTAGATTTCCTATTTTACTGAAACTAAACTAAACTTTGTACTATTGGCAATTATACAGTAAATACTAAAATGATTCGCATCTAGTGGGAAATAAGTTTTCGCAAATTTCAAATGAGTTTTTCTCGAAATATGAGTTCGTAATTGGCAGAGATGGCAATGTAAATCAAACTGAAAATTTTTATCCTCTTTGTTTACGCGTCAGTTTTATGTGGAATTTTCCACTTCATTAATATTTTATTAACGAAATTATAGTTACCTTGGTAACATTGGGAGGAAAATTTAAAACACTGTCATATTTGAGATAATTACCTACGTAAAATTGTTTCGGAAATATTTTCCATTCATCTTACAGATTTTATATAAAAAGTTAGATAAATGTGAAATAATATTCATTTCATAAAAGATATAATATGTGATATCTAGAAAATGTGATAACTGGAAACTAATACTAATAAGATGTGATAACTAGAAATATTGGTGTTTGAAAATCTTCCCATCTCATGAAAAATTTATTTACCGTACATTAGGTATGTTCATTTTTATTTTAACTAAGCAAACAATAACATGGCTGGGGAAAAATTGTTTTAGTGAAGAGGCCTTACACTACAAAAAAAAATGGTCGAAATGGTCAGATTATGGTAAAATTTGTCGCATTTCTGGTTCTATGAAATCACCAAAAAGATCTGTAATTTCTGTCGAAGCGCTTTGGTCATGAATTTTAGTAAAATTAACTATAAAATGTGGTTTATATTATGAGATAAAATTTGGTTACTTCATCATTATACCTTAGAGTATGGCCTAAAAACTATTTATTCGATTTAATTTGCTTTTTAGTTCTGTTTTTTTTCCTTAAATGTGTGGTAAACGAGCTATAATTTGTAAAATCAGAATTTCCAATAAACCACAATGTGAAGGAAAAATTACCAAAGGAATTGTTTAGATACCATATATTTTTGTTTTTATTACCATAATTATGATTATGTTTAACAAAAATGTCATTACCGCTTAGTGAAGCAACTTTACCAGATTTTTATTCTCATTAATATAAAATTTAGCTCTAGCTAATGATTCCTCTTAGTTAACATTCTGTAGCAAAAGTATTTCCCGCCAAAGAATAACTGGTCTAATCTTGATAGGTTCCTCAATTGATTGATCAATTTAATTGATCAATCATTTAATCTTAAAAGTGATATTTAGATTTTTTTCAAACATTATTTCTGTAAGTAAGAAAATTAAGATTATTTATTTTAATTTGTAAATTTTTGTGAAATATTACCAATTATAGAAATATTTCAAGACTTCTGATTGAGAAATTTCATTTTATGGAAAAACTAATGACTGAAAAAAAGCAAATTAAGCTTTGGCGGGAAGGTGATGTTTAAATTTTTATCAAACATTATTTCTGTAAGTAGGAAAATTAAGATTATTTACTTTAACATATAAATCTTAGTGAAATATAACCAATTATAGAAATATTTTAAAACTTTTGACTGTGAAATTTCGTTTTATGGAAAAACTAATGACTTGAAAAAAGCCAAGAAAATTATTTGAGATAGATTTAACCTATATCGAAAGTAGGGTATCGTATGCAAACAGTAAAAGTAATGAGATTGAATTCTAGCGAAAAGCGCAGGAAATTGATTTGCAATTCGATATTTTAGAAGTAATTTAAAGAATAAGGAATTGTTATTTGTTATTTGACAACGTTAGGTCTAAAACATCACGTCCTGCAACAATGTCATTGGATAAATTGTATTTCCCTTAGCAAAACTAATTAAATATTACATTTCAGGCAGATTTTGATCAAACATTTCAGATTTTGATCGAGATTATACGAACATTTATAATAATATTTTCTGCGAAAGATAGTAACATGTTTTATCAATAATTGAATAAAGGTCAAATTTCAGCCTGGAAAGATTTAATAAAATAAATAGTAACTATGCTATTTCTGCAATATATTAAACACAAAAAGATAATTTTGATTAAAAAAACTTTAAATTAGTCTATTTCCATTAATTCTTTTGTAATTATAGCATGCCACTACGGTTCTATACTCATAGTTCAAAGTGCAGTGCACAAGAAAAAACAGACCACCCTGAATAACTTCTGATCTAATGATCGGATCTTCACGTTCTAGGATTCAATCTTAATGACTCGAGGGGTTGACCACAAATATGTTTATTAATAAGTGCAAGCGAAATCTGTCAAAAAAACATACTTTCTCCGAATAAACATGCTTTTTCAACGGATTCAGATTTTTGACCCCCAAGATATAGTAGGAAGCCGCAATCTGGGAAATATGGTCCCTATAGTTTGGTCAGGAGCGCAATCCTAAGTTTGGAGCCTTATTGTTAATTTTTCTTTTGCTATATTTCGCTATATTTCGAGAACTTTTAAAGCGAATTGAAAACTTTTTGCACGCAATTAATCATTCCATGTAAAAATAACTTTTGGTATATATTTATTATTTTTTTTATCATCCTATTTAGAATGGTAGAAATAATTTCGAATTGTAATGTTTAACATTTTTCGCATAATTTTAAAGGGTGTAATTTTACATGGCGGCGAAATACCAAATCTGAGCAAAATCGGTTGAATAGTTTCTGAGAAATTGAATTTCAAAACAGTCAGATATTTAAAATATGATTTCTCAGGACTTATTAAACTGATTTCGCTCAAATTTTGTATTTTGTCATATAAAATTACACCTTTTAAAATGATGTAAAAATTGTATACCTTACAATTAAATATTTTTTCGACTATTATTTAATAATATAATAAAAAATAATAAATCTTTACTAAACACTTTGGAGAAGTCTAAGATTTGTAAAAGTCTTTGAAAAGTTTTTTTTTTGTCCAAAGAAAATATTAAAGTTAAAAATTTGTATTCGAAAATAATATATATTTATTCAAAATAAAATCTTCCCAGAATGATAATTGTGGAATTGACCTTCCCAGTGTTCAAATCACAAATACATTTGTTGGCGTTCCACTTAAAGCGAAACAAATCGATACTCTAACGCAATTTTTCCGACAAATACTAACCGAATTACAAGTTCTAGCACATTTCTTCGCAAATATCTTGTTTAAGTAACACCTTTTCTGAATGGTTGTCTTATGCAAAATTCTAAACGATTACAATTTTCAAAACATGACATGTTGCACGAGAAGAGTATTGGAATATTTCTATTATTGTGATATTTTTTAAAAAATATTATAGTAAAGTATTGGAAGATTTCTAAAAGGATTATAGCAGTGGAATATTTTTAAAAATGATTTCCAATTCAGAATTAAAATCTAAAAAAAATATCAAGACTAAGATTAATATTCCGCAACTATCTATTTCTTCGAAATAAAGCCTTTCAGAATAATAATTAACCGATTGATAATTGATTGATTTAAAATTATTGGAATGGTTGTCTTATGCAAAATTCTGAAAGATTATAATTTTCATAGCACGACATTTTGCCCAAGAAGAGTATTGGAATATTTTTATTATTGAAATATTTTTAAAAAAGTATTATAGTAAAGTATTGAAAGGTTTCTAAAAGGATTATAGTATAAGGATTATAGTATGGAAATATTTTTAAAAATTATTACCAATTCCGAGTTAAAATCTAAAAGATTATCAAGACTAAAATTGATATTCCGCAAATATCTATTTCTTCAAAATAAAGCCTTTCAGAATAATAGTTAACGGGTTCATAATTGATTATAATTGATTGATTTAAAATTATTGGACTGGTTGTCGTATACAAAATTCTAAATGATTGCAATTTTCATACCATAACATTTTGCCCAAGAAGAGTATTGGAATATTTTTAAAAAAGTATTATAGTAAAGTATTGGAAGATTTCTAAAAGGATTATAGTATGGAAATATTTTTAAAAATGATTTTTTTTTTTTTTTTTTTTTTTAAATTCTTTGTAAATCATCTATTTTTTAAATTTTCAGTGCAATAGAAGATGTTGAATAAACAATTTGTATAAGATTTTCAAAAGTAGTTTTATGTTCTGAGTAACTGATGAAACTTACTTCGTGGAATAATAACTATAAAGTAATAATTTTGAATATTTACACCTTTCCTTCCTATAGTAGTTAGTTTATCACAGTAAATGCATGGAAAATTAATCGTTAGGGCTATGTTGAGTAAAGTTTAGCGTTATAGGTATAAAATTTAAAACTGTCGATTTAAAACGTAAAACAACAGGATTATAACTTAAACTATGCTGAGAAAAAAGTAGCATCAAAACTATCAGAATATGGTAAAATTTGCCAATTTTTTTGGCTCCATGGGAACATCAAAAATCTCGGTAGTTTTTGCTGAAATGCTTTGGTAATGATTTTTTTAAAATGATTTATAATATGCTTTTCTGATATGTGAAAAAGTTTGTAATTTTATTATGTTACCTTATAGCATGAAAACATTATACATTACATATAACATAAAAATCATTCATTTAGCTAAATTTAATTTTTAGTTATTTTAGTTTTTACTAAATGTATGGTAATAAGAGCCATTTTGAAAACCATTTTTTCTGATGAACTGCTACCATATGAATGGAAAATTACCAAAGGAATGGTTTTAAATACCATATATTTTGGTCTTATTAACCAGAATTATGTTTTTTTTTAAAAAAATCAAAAATGTCATTACCATATAGGCGGTAATTTTAACAGAATTTTGCTCTCTATGTATATCTATTGATCTATTATCTCCTTTGCTCACTATTTATGCTATTTGAAATATAATTAACTCATGTTTTAATGAAATATTTTATGTTTTTTTTTTAGTATTTCCTATAATCAAAAGTATTTTTTATTAGTTTAACGAAAAAATTAAATAAAAATAATGTAATTGAAAACTGTTTTTTATTCCCTGGTTGTATGCAGTTTGTACGCATGACTAGCAATTATAAAATTTATTATTTGATTATTAATTATAAGCATTTTAATAACCTAAATTTCACACCATGGTAAAAAACAAAAATAAGTTAAAATTATTTCAGCGATGCTCTTCTGTATTTTTTTTTTCTTTCCAAATTGCCTGAAGACTTTTGCCTGAATAGTATTGACAATAAGGCTTCCAATGATGAAAGAATTCTATTTTCATTCAAGAAAAAAACGTATCTAATAGAGTAGTAGAATGAATAAGGAAACAGGAATTGGTGTGATTCGCAAAGAAAAAAGATTGAAGGAAGTTTGAAAGGTTTCATTACTTTACCCCTCATAAAACTAGTATCTGTGGTAACCAAACTTCCATGCACTGAAAAAGGCATGGTCAAAACTACCAGAATATGGTAAAACTTACCTTGTTTCTGGCTCATTGGGAACACCATAACTCGGTAACTTTTACTGAAGCGCTTTGGTAATGATTTTGGTGAAAATAGAAATAAAATATGGTTTTAAAATATGTGATATAATTTGGTAAATGCGATACAATTTGGCAATTTTACCACATCTTAGAGCATAGCATAAAAATCATTTATTTGGTTAAATTTACTTTTAAGTTTTGTTCTGTTTATTAAATGTGAGATGATAAGAACTTTAATTTAGAAACGTTGCCATATGAACGGAAAAATTATCAAATGAGGGGCTTAAATACCATATATTTTGGGTTTTATTACCATAATTACGGTTTTTTACGGTTACGGCATAGCTTAAAAATAATTTATTTGGTTAAATTTACTTTTCAGTTTCGTTTTGTTTACTAATTGTGAGATGATAAGAACTTTAATTTAGAAACGTTACCATATGAACGGAAAAATTATCAAATGAGGGGCTTAAATACCATATATTTTGGGTTTTATTACTATAATTACGGTTTTTCCCCAGAAATGTAATTACTATACAGTACTTTAATTTTGCGAGAATTTTTTTCCACCTCTAAGAAGGCTCTCACTGTCATGACTGTCATGCTTTCACTGTCTTGAGTCATGCATGTCTCATTCAAGACGCTATCACTTCCCTAATTAAGCAGCAAGGCCGCCAGTGAAATAAAATAAAACAACACAGTTAAAATTTTCATTTTAAACTACGGTAAAATAACCAGCACCAGTTTTTCTATCCAGTAAACCGTAAAGTTTACGATGTGGAACATTTTATTTTAAACGGTTTGCGGCGTATATGGTTAAACATGAATACAAAACTATACACTTTTGTAACCATTTACAACTAGTAAGGTTTCTGAAATCTAAAACTGAAACTTTACTGAATATTGGAGTTAAGTTTTACTAGGTTTTTCGTTTAGTAATAGACGTTTGAATTAGTTTATGGCTGAGTTGTGGTTTTTCAAGTGAACCGGTGGTTGAGTTACTTTATCTTATAGTTTCATCTATGGCGAAAGAGGTGAGTTAATAGACCTTTTCGAGTTTTCTGCTGCTGCCATCTATGTGTAAAAGAAAGTTCCTTGTTTCCAGCAGTTAAAGATATGGAGTAATTACAGCGGTGGCAACGCTGGGAATCGGACCCACATTCAGACAGCCATGAGACTAACAGAGTTGCCCTCTCGACTAAATTATGGACGTATCTGGAAGAAACTAAGTATCTTCATGAGGAGTTCAGAATTAACAGATAAAATTCTAGCTGTTTAACAGCATTAAAGGAAAACAGACACTAAACAAATTTTCTCAGTTAACAGTTTAAACGACATCTTTTTTGTGGTAGTTTGTTTTGGTTGAATATGATAAAATAAATTGTTAATTAACTATTTTTTTAAAGAAATTTCTAACAGCTTCTATCTTTAATAATTTAGCTACAACTGCGAAGCTGCCAGTATTGAAAAACAGGATAAAACTCGCCTTTCTTATGATACTTTTGGTAATTAAGCTTCTGCAGTGAGTTCGCTCAAAGTCATAAAACACAATAAAACCTATTCTTGTTGTTGTTGTTTCTAATGCGCCTTGCCAAACGGGCAAGCCTGCTTGTTGAAACCAAGCAAATATAGGGCAGAGTAGGCGTTTCTTGCTTTTCAGTGGCGACATCTATGGCCAAGAATTCGACTTCTGCCACACCATACGTCGCACCCGTTTATAGGGCGAACCCATTCATTCACCCGCAGATCGTAATTTTGACCTGAATCAGAGAACGATCAATTTTCAATCCAGTACCCCCAGAGGTATTGATTTATTATGGGAACATGGAGGATTTTTGCGACTCGTCAGATTTAACGTGCATCAGTCACTTTACTACACGGGGAGTCTACAGCCGGCGGGGTTCGTTCTCGGACATGGGCCCAGCTCCCTACCGACCAGGCTATCCCGGCCACAAAACTTATTCTTACATGATACTAGTATCCCTGCTGATTCATCTTCTGAAGCAAGGGTATGAATGTCATAAAATTAGGTAAAACACTTATTCTTCATGACACTAATATCTGTGCTAAACCACAGTCTATTCAACGAGGCGGCTTGCGTCATGAAACAGGTAAATCATAACACCATATCATTATTTATATTTATATGTTTATTCATTTTTAACAAAAGTTTGATTTTTTTCCTTAAATTTAAAAGGGATTTGAGAATTAAAATGGATTGGGGGGAGGGCTATAAAATTTTAGAAAAAACGCATCGCAATTGTATTATGAGGGACCAAGGTGTTTATTGATAAAATGATGCTACAAGCAACCCTTCCTTTTATTACATTGCGCCAAATGGCCGAGGGAAAATTTAAATAAAAAACAAAAGTTGAATTCATTTAAGCCACGGTCATAAAACTTCGCTCCAATGTCTTGCTTTTTTTATAATACCAAATATTCATTTATTTTATAGCATGCATCAATAATAAGCAATTTCAATGAGAAATGAAGACATTAAAAAATACTTACATAGAGTAAAATAAGTTATAAATTGAGTAATGTAATAAATAAATTATTTACTTTTTCTACATTTCCAAATTTTAATCTTCAATATTAAAAATAATGCTTTTACGTTTTTTTTAATTATTTAACTAAAAATATTTACAAATTAAATTAGTTTTATATTTTCATTATTAATCCACATTAAATCCTGCAATTAAAAATGTCCAAAAGTTAAATACTTTTGCTTAAGAAAAGAGAATAAAAAACTATTTAAATTATCTGCAAGTAATTATTATTAATTCAGTATTTTATTTTACGCTAGATAAGGCGAAGCAATTCCAATCGAGTTCCTTCCGAGGGAAAAAATAATTGTTGTGAAAAAAACATTGTTTTCCTTAATTTCAAGTGAACTTTTTTTAATAATCCTAATCATCAGGTTCTTTTATTCAAAAACCATTTAATTTTAAAGAGTATTTAATACTTTTTAATCCAAACCATAGAGAAACAAATTCTACTCAAATATTACCGTTTCATATCTTCATTTTCTTTATGAAATATATTTATATTCTTTAAGAAAAAAAAAAGATATCCAATGGGAATAGTGATTAAAACAATTCAAAAGAATGAAAAAAAAATTTCCATTGTTTGATTTTCATTTGAATAGCTCTTAAAGAACATTTAAATCAGGTGAAAAAATATTCTCCACAATTATAGAAGAATATAAAATAATTCTGATATGAAGAAATAAATTAAATATTTTTGTTGCAAGAGAGATAAATTACAAAAGAAAATTAACCTACTAGTTTTCTAATAGTTTAACTCAACTGAATCAAACTGTTCAAACATAGCATTCCAAAAAAATAAGTAAATAAATTTTAAAAAAAATTGAAAGACTTAAAATTCACCTGTTTTTTCAAAAATTATTGAATGAGAAAAGTGTTTTATTCTTTCTTTACAAAAAATCTGTTTTGAGAATTTATGCCCTGTAAAAAATTCTGGATCAAATAAGGATATAAAGTACCAGTATTTTGGGTGCCTCATTCATTTTACTGTAAAATCTTACTTATATACCTTAATTTTCACAGTAATATTTTAAAACTAGAGAGATTCTGAGATTTTACGGTAATTATGACTGTAAAAATTACGGTATATGATATTTTTTATTCCGTAACATGTACCGGTAAAAATGGATTTTGCTGTAAACAGCAAACTATCTAAAGCTTTGAATTGTAAATAAAATGTTATTGAGGTTGGTTCACATAAAAAAAAAAAACTAAGTTAAATATCCGTTTAAGCAATTTCCCATTTTAAAATGATTTGGCACATAAATGCTTCATTTTTCAAACTTATATATTTCCAAAACTCGTGAAAATGAAAACTGCCGGATTATAAAACCACTTGAAATGTGTATATTTCTGTGCTTTAATATGTCCGAGGAAATATTTACCTACTCAATTGTGATTCTTGTCTTAGTTAAACTATAAGGTTGTAAATTCTGAGGTTAAATTCTCCGATAAAAATGGATTGTTACATAAATATCAAACTATCTAAAGTTTCAAATTGTAAATAAAATACTACTGAGGTTGCTTCACATAAAAAAGACTAAGTTAAATATCCGTTTAAACAATTTCCCATTTTAAAATAATTTTGGCACATAAATGCTTCATTTTTCAAACTTATATATTTCCAAAACTCTTGAAAATGAAAACTGTCGGAGTATACAACTGCTGAAAATGTGTATATTTTTGTGCTTTAATATGTCCGAGAAAATGTTTACCTATTCAATTGTGATTCTTGCCTTAGACAAACTATAAGGTCGCAAATTCTGAGGTAAATTCTCCGATAAAAATTGATTTTTGCATAAATAGCAGACTATCTAAAGCTTTAAATTGTAAATAAAATATAACTGAGGTTGCTTCACATAAAAAGGACAAAGTTAAATATCCGTTTAAACAATTTCCCATTTTAAAATGATTTGGCAGATAAATGCTTCATTTTTCAAACTTATATACTTCCAAAACTCTTGAAAATGAAAACTGCCGGAGTATAAAACCACTTGAAATTTTCCTTTTTGTGTGTTTTTATACGCGCCAGGAAATGTTTGCATGTTCAATTGTGATTCTTGTCTTAGACAAACTATAATGTCATAAATTCATGTTTTAAAATCACTATAAAAAGTATCACTCATAAAAGAAAACCATGCAAAACATTTTCTGGAAAAATATTGCTTTTAATTTGCAGACGAACAACAGGACTTATCAAACTTATTTATATTAAAATAGTTAATATAATCAATAAAATAAATTTTATAAATCCTGTATTGTAAAATATTTATTTTATCGGCTCACAAATCACTCATCATTAAAAAAATTTTAATTTTAACTTTTTACTTCTCTTACATAGATTACATCAGGAACAAACCATATTTCACGTCATTAAAACTAGTAATCTCAGTAAAACTAGTTACATTAGCAAAACTAGTTACATTACGTCGGTAGTAATTTCGCTTACAGTTACTAACACAAATTACATTAGAAAATAGAAAATTACAACAAAAAAAGTGGTAAATATACATTAATTTTTTTTTAAACTTTGCTTTGATATATTTCATATTTATAATACAATCATTCTCTTTGCGGTAAAAACATAATTAAAACTAGTTTCAAATATGTCCTCATTTTTTAGTTAATTTTTATAATGCGCTCGATGCAAAAGAAACAATAATATAGGTTAAAATAAAAATAAAGCTTTCCCCAAAAAATTGCTGCTGGTCAGGGGAGTCATGGAGATTAAGTCTACCTAATGCCGTGACCAACGTTATGATTGTGGAAATTAGAGTCAGCATTGTGAACAAGCCGCTTTTATTTTCTAGACAGATTGGTGCAAATCGATCTGAAACTGGATGGTCATCAAGTCGTTATTAAGGACCGAACCCCAGTTCTTCACAATGATAGGTTAAGAGCCTTTAGCAACTAAGAAGTTGTCAACTTAATGAGTTAAATCAGCTGTAGACCTTCCCGTTTTACCTTTTACCTTTTTTAATTAATGTGATTGAACATATTACCATATGAACGAAATACATTTAACTTTAAAAGGTAAAATTACGTTAATAAAGCATTTCGCAAAAATTTACCTTCCTTTTTTTGTAATTTTGATTATACCTATTTAATTTTTGTAATACAATTAACTCGACCCGGTAAAATTCTATTAACAAACCGCGTTGCAAATATATCTTCGTTTTTTACAATTTGATTATACCTATTTAATCTCCGTAAGACGTTTAACTCCGAACGATAAAACTACATTAGTAAGAAACATTGCTAATATACCTTACTTTTTAAAAGTTTTATTATGTATATATTTCATCTTTCTAATACGTTCAACTCTTTAGGGTAAAATTTTGATCACTATCCTAGATTCAATCCTTTGTTTTGAAATCTCAGATGTATTTACTAAGACTTATAAAATACCATTCTTTGGATGAAAATAATACGCACGATGCGGAGATGAGGACAAAGAAAAAGAGCAGAAAGGGTCTTCTGAAAAGAATGCCACTCGAATATTCTCTTCTACATAAATAATGGATACGCATCTTCAAGATTTTACGTCACTGAAACAGTAGAAAATGTAAAGTTTTATCACCAAACTCAGTCTGGTAATTTATTATATTGAAGCTCCTCATTCTGCTGCTCGAAATGGTTGAGGCTTTAGGGGTTTAAACGCGTTCGCTAAAACAACCATTTCTTTGTGTCAGAGCTACCCTATTTTCCCGCTCTTCAGAAAACCTGTCAGTTTTTTTAGTTTATGTTTTATTGCATTTGCATTTATGTAGATTTTTAATCGCAGAAATGACTGAGCAGAGCATTTGCGCGGTTTTTATTGGTTACTCGTAAAACAAAACAACTGTGAAGCATTTGAGATTCAGAGGTGATACATTTTTCTTTCGGAGAGAAAGAATTTCTTTAGTTTGTTTTTGTTTTGTTGCAGCTAGATAAGCAACATTAAGGATTGAGTTAGTAATCTAAATATTTCTTAACCAAATTATAACTTTCTTAAAGTCCAATTATTGTTTATTTAGTAAGGTCAAAACAATTATATTTATTTTAATTTATATTCTTAACTAATTCAACTGAAAAATTTCGTATAAAGAACTTTTTGGTTCTTTAAAAACTTGTAGTAGTACAAAATTATATTTATGCGTGTAAATCGTGCAATGTCTTCCCACGAAATAAAGTAAATATACTGCAGCCATTATAAGTTTTAACATATTATCATTAAAGTTAATTCTTTTTAAACTTCAATACGTGATACTATGGTTAATTATGAGCAAAAGAAATGTTAAATTTAACGCCTTATTAGGTCCTAACAAACGTACGCAATATTATTATGGTACAAGATAGTGATATTATGGCTCATTATCTAACTTTTTTTTCTGAGATAGTAGTTTAGAAAACTGTCAATACATTTGCTTAAATAAGAAGACCACATTTAATTAAAATAAAATTTAAACACAATTTTAAAAAATAATTTTTTTATGATTTGCTGAATTTCCTTTATTTTGTTGACAAGTTTTACATGAAATTTTTTTTTTCTTGATTTTTATTTTTCTACGTTGTTACAAAAGTCATAAAAGTTAAAAGAATGGTACCTTAAAGTTGTTTGCTTTATTCTGTAATTAAGGTAAAAAGTACGGGATTAAATTAAGGTAAAAAGTACTGGCACCCTGAGTGCAGCATGCGTAAAACCCATTTTAGTGCAAAATTTATTTTATTGTAAAATTTTATACCGTAATTTTTACAGCAATATTTATTTGATTACAGTGTTTCAGTAATTTTACTGCAAACATTACTGTAAAAATTACGGTAAAAGTACTTTTCACCTTAAATTGATCTGGAATTTTTCAAAAAGTATTCTTATTCTAAACTCCTATGCAGCATAGGAAGACTTAAGTTTTTAATAACACATACCATGCATGAAATATTATTTTTTTAAATACAGAATTATTTATAATTCTACTGTTCATTGCTTTGTTTGACGCATTATGTACGAAAATAAACTTAACAACACTTGCTGTGGTTGAAATTTATAGTACGGTTAAACTTAACTAATCAATTTGAAAGAAAAAAAACATTAATGGCATGAGCTACATTAGATTTAACTAGTTTCAGTGAAATGTTAAACCTGTCATTCTTTTAAACTAAATTACAATTTATGTGTCATTTATTCCACTTTAATAGCCTTTCCTTCAGTTTTCTTCAATTTGTTGAATAATTGAGAGTGAAAACAATGTCCCACGTGACTACTTAAATTGAGTGATTTGCATAATTGGAGTTCTTAAACTTGTTTTCTTCGTGCGTCGTATCGTCCAATTTACGAAGAGAACGGTTTACACGGTCATTCTAATGAGTTAAACATTAGGAAAAGACAACAGTGTTAACGATGATTTTGCTTGATTTAAATAAAACTGTTAAACGGCTATCACTATACGGTTATGTAATATATAATGCTAAATTAAACTTATAAATATAATGCTAAATTAAACTTTTATTTTCAGCTGAAATTGTACGAAATAAATATTGTTAGCAAAAAGAGGAGAACTCAATAAAATTTTGAAAATAGATCTGATTTTAAAATAATAGGTATAGTAAAGGAATGCAATTATATTTGATATGTCTCTTATTTTAAGAATTCAGAAAAAAAACAATAATTAAAAATATAACTCAAAATATTTCAAATTTCCATTGACTAAAAATAAATATTAATTAAATATCCGTGTTACGAATGATCAAATGTATTCCTAATATTGACGTGAACTAAAGGACTATTAAATTTCAACCAGTTAGTCTCAAAATAGGTCCAGATAACCTCGTTCATTTTATATAACAGTGCCATCTGCCTCCAAAAAAGTGTACTTTAAAATTTCACGATGTAAGCAAATAAAAGTTCACTTTCGCATGAATTTTCTAAAATCCAACAATTAACATGCGCAAAGAAAGGAAATGCATAAACTAAATCAATTTCGTCAGAAGTTATGTTCAAATCACAAAAAGGCATATTCAGTTACAGAATTATTTTTAACGAACTATCAAGATTCTTATTGTGTTAAAAACTCGTACATATTTCAAAACAAAAAATCAAATCAAATTATATTATGCATTCTCTTAATAATTTAAAAACCATTATGCGATTAAGATTATATTATTATCTCCATATTTTTATCTATTCCATGTAGGATGCATATTTGTAGTGACAACTTAAAAAAGTTTAGTTGAAAAAAATAAACCACTGGGAAATCTTTAAACAGGATTATTTGTTTAACTCTAGAATTTTCTGGTAGGGAAAAAGCTGACGCCTAGATGATATCCAAATAAAAAGTTCAGCTTATAGCTCGCATAGAGAAAAGAATATGAATTAACATCAAATCCAATATGAAGTTAAAAATAATGCTAAAGATAAAAAAGGAAGCAATAATAATACACAAATAATATTGATAAATATTTATAGAGAGAGCAAATGTGTTATGAACAACATTACAATATTGACAATAAAGTAGATTCTATTTTATTATTTTTTAATGTTGATGAGTCTTTATAATTTTGAATCTACGAAAGGAAAGAATTGTTTATTAAGTTACGTTACACACTCATCAGGGCACGTATTGATTTATCTATCATTTTCACTGACTTACTTCTTAATAAAGCGAAAACCTAAAGTTGCGAAAAATTGGCGATCAATGAAGTGGAAATGTAACACAATATTTTACACTTAAACGAGTTTGTTTAACACTAGATTCCCTGACATGTGTTTTACTCTTTTAAAAATGAAAGAAGTTTTTCGGTGTATGCCTGTTTTCTTGTAAATTTTTTTAAAAAAAATCATAACATGAAAACATTGATTATTTATAAATTCTTTTAACTATCTCTGTTTCTTGTTAAAATATGAACATTTTAAACTAAAATATACTGAAATAATGAGCGATTACAAGTTGAGTTATCTTTGAAAATTCAAAGCTAACTTTCTTATCATTGATACATCAGTATATGAAAAAATAAAAGTGATTTGTTAAGAGGTTTTTATTTAATTTAAAAAAATGCTTTATTAATGTTTTACTTTTTTAATATTGCTCTACAACTTGTATGTATAAACTGTAGCAAATATATAAATCATTAAAACAAATCTTTATATTTTGATCCAGAGCTGGAGAAGGATTTTATATTAGTGATTTATTCAAGAAATGAAAGCTTTATGTTAGTGATTTATTCAAGAAATTACTTTATTCGTCAAAGAGATTATATTTATGGATATCTATTTTTCTATTCTCAACGTAAAGTTAAATTGATTTATTATTGGAGAAAATATTATTAATTTCTATTAAGTATACTTAAATTATTTTTATTTTTGGAAAATTTAAAAAAAATGAAACACAGGGATAAAAAAAACTTCTGCTAAAATTTCAGAACTTATGACATTTTTGATAAACAACCAAACAAACAAAAAAAAAGTAATTCCGGTTATGAAAACCAAAATATACGGTATTTAAACCATTCATTTGGTAATTTTTCATCCGGTATCGATTTAATATGGTATCGGTTTACCGGAAATTCCGGTTTTCAAAATTATAGTTCTTATCACCACATATTTAGTAAATATTTAATCAAGTAAGTAAATTTAACACTTAGTAAGTAAATTTAAACAAATAGATGGATTTTATGCAATGTTCTAATGAAAAAATTACCGTATTTTTTAATATTTAACCAAATTTTATCGCAATTTATACGACCAAATTTTATTTATGATTTTACCTGAATCATTACAAGAGCGCTTTGGTAAAAATTGCAGAGCTTTTCGGTATTTCCATATAACTAGAAATACAATAAATTTTACCATTGTCTTACCCAGCATACCTGATAGTTAATTTGCTTCTAATAGTACAAAATAATTCTTAATGACAGATTTACCAAAACATACCTTGAGATCATTTGACAACGTATGGATTCGAAACTGTAACACCAGCATACTTATCAGTCAGATGTGCTACCGTCCTACTGACAAGAAATAACCAACACATCATACCTTTTATCTACTGAAATCAATTCGCACTCAAAATCATTTGTTTCTAACTCAAAATCATTGCTTGTTATCAGTTTCAAAATAAAAAGTAATTCTAATTCATATTCTATAATAAAACTAATTTTCAATTATTAAAAACTATTGTTGATGATAATGTTAAGAGTTTTGGTAAACTGTGACACAAGATTGCAGTAAAAATTGAAATATGAGGTGATTCCTTTAATTCAAGGAATCATATGGCGAAAGAAAAATTATAGTTACAAATTCGACGTCAAAGTTTACATAAGTTGTTTAAACAGCTGAGAAAGGACTACAGGCTAGGAATTCGAAAATCTGTCACACACGACATACGAAAAAAGAAAAAGTGTTATGATCTATATGTATTCCTTGAATCGAGAAACTTAAATTGAAGTCGTTTTATCAACATCATAAATTCTACCCATTCAAAAGAAAACCAGTGATCTTGCAAATATTTTGCTTCCACTGCTTTAAAATATACTTTTGTGTCGCTCAAATAAAGTAAGAACTTTTAGTTGATATTTTCAGTACTTTTTCCGAAAAAGTGAACCTTTTTTATGACCTTTACTGATATTTTATTGTATATTGACAAATTACATGATATTGCGCTGTTGTTATTTATTGATTCTTGCAAAAAATACCACATCAATTTTTTAAAAAAAAAAACATTTAATTACTCTGTGATCAAAAGTGAATTTATATGTATTGGATCAAATTATGGTATAAAGTACTCGCACTTTGGGTGCATCATCCATAAAATCCATTTCACCGGAAAATATTATACAGTAATTTTTTCAGCATTGTTTATTTAATTAGACGAATTCAGAAAAGTAATTACAATTAGTAAAATTACGGTATAGCAGATTTTCTTTTGTTCCCCAATATGTACCGGTAAAAATAAATTTTACGGTATAAAGTACCGAAAAGTAAAGACCATGAATGATTTTTAAAACAATTTAATATGAAATTTTTTGCAGTATAGTTCATAAGAATAGAAATAAAGTACTATTAAATATGTTTTGCTTCATTTGGTTATTAGAAGGACACTAAATTTTATTTAAAAATAAACTTTCTAAATAAAGAAAGTTTTTTTTTCCAAATTATCTTTCATAGTTTCATGCTGAAACATATATGAATCTGCCTCGGAACATGATTTAATAGAAAACCGTTTAAGTTTGCTTAAATTTCTGATGTATAAAATAATTGAGACAGAAATAAAAGAAAATCAAAAAGATTAACACAGAAATTTATATATTTTATGTTATCAGTAATCTTCATTCCTTATTTCAGTTTCAATCATTTACCTTTTATATCATATACCACAAAAATTTATAAATGTTTTTTAAATAGATATAACATTAATTAATCGAAATACTTTTGATTATTTGTTTTGTTATCTATGTCATCTAGTTCATAAAAATACCTCTTTTGAAAATAAACTCTAAATTTTTCATAAGTAATAATAGGGGAGAATTGCAAAGTACTTTATAAACTAAGCAGTAAATTATAAAGTGGATAGTGACATAATTAGTGTATTCGGTTTGTTTTTATAAATATTTAAATTTCAAGATAACAGCTACATAAACAATTCTTTGACTAAACATACATTACTTTTGAGTAAAAAAACTGAAAAATTAATTACAATTAAATAAAAAATTTCTATACATTGTTTAGGATGGTGATATTATGTTTTAACCATTAAATGTTTTAAACAACATCTATATTTGTCACATTATATATTTTCACGTTTATAAAATTTTACTAAACTAAACAGCGTTACATCAGCACTCAAATTCCAAATAATAATGATTTTAACAAAATACTCCATTACCTTTCATATTGGCATGATGAGAATTTATATCTAAAAAGAATTTAACTATTTTGGTTCGTACTATATATTTACTGGTGTTAATCCCCAAATTTCATCCCCGTGATATTTATGAAAAGATAAAATCTATATCCCGACGCAATTTCAGAAGGTACATTTATACATCACGAAACACTAACCGTCACATCCCATTCAAAGTAGCTTAAATCGCCATAAAGTACGGCGCTCGTAGTAAATTCTGTTAATTCAATTAGTAAGTATATCTATCTTCATCCGATATCTGGTGCAACTCACTTTCGGGAAGGAAATTATTTCGGCGTTAAATGAACTCGAAAATTTACCGAAGTTTTTCTGCCGTCATTGCCTTCAATCTATGTAAGAGTACCCTCTGTTTATGGTTGCAAGTTTTCGAAAAATATTATGTTTTGAGTAATATATACTTTCAAGTAAATGAAAGAAATTTTATCTGAGTCTCCATTAGCACAAAATAGACAATATTTAAATTAATAATAAGAATTATATTAATGTAACGCAATAGTTAAAAATTAATAAAAAAACACACAATTAGTTCATGTGAATATTCATATTTAATCCCCATGTTGCTTATGAAAAGAGTACCTCTATATTATGCCGCAATTTCAGAAAGTACATTTATATAACAAGAAACACTAACCACCACATCCCATTTAAAGTAGCTTAAATCACGATAACGTACGGCGCTCGTAGTGAATTCAGTTAATTCAATTAGTAAGTATATCAATCTTCATCCGATTAACTATATCTGGTGCAACTCACTTTCGGGAAGGAAATTATTTCGGAGTTAAATGGACACGAAAATTTACCAAAATTTTTCTGACATCGTTGCTTTTAATCTACGAAGAGTAAGCTCAGTTGCTAGTTTTCGAAGTTATATTTTTCGAGTAAATTAAAGACATTTTATTTAGGTTTTCGTTAGTACAAAATATTAATATTTAAAGTTAATAAAAACATACATTGAGTACATGCGAGTGCTAATACTAATTTAGATAAGTTTATCGTAAGTACTATTTTAAGCTGCATGGTATAAAATGTCTATCCCAATATAAGTATTTCGCAAGAAAATGCAAGAAAAATAGACTGAACTTTAGAAAAATAGATGACGTTTTTATTTATAACAATGATACTTATGTATGTATACCCACAAGGAAGTGTTACTCAAGAAACATAAAGAACACGTAAAGCAATCAAACAGTACCACAACTGCACGTATTTATTGCTTGTAATACTACAAAATAATGGAACAATTCAGTACTTTACTGGAATCACCAGTATTATAATATAGAAAATATTATAATTCAATGCAATTATTAAAAATCAATTTAATCGGTAAGGGAAAAAAAATTTAACGAAATTACAACCGCGGTTTGAAAACCGCGATTAGTATAGTTCAGTTCTTGATGAATATTTTTCCTTGCATGCTATTCAACTCACACTATAAAAATATTTAGGTTAAAAGGAATAAATCTTCTTCACTGTAAAACTTTAATGACGGCATAAAGTACCAATTTAACCGTAAAATTCCTTTTACCTTATAATCCAAATTTGCCGTAAAATATTATACAGCAAATATCACAAGAATATATTTTTAATTAGAGTGATTTAGGGATTTTATGGTAATTATTACAGTAAAAATTATGGAATATCAGATTTTCTTTTGATCGGTACTTTTTTTAACGTAATTTGATCGAGAACTTTTACAGTTTATATTTACCAAAACTAGCCGAATTTTAACATAATCTAATACATTTATTATTATTTATTCTATTATGCATAGAATAATATGTTCTATTATACATAATAAACTGTATTATATTGCATGTATTTTAATATGTTCTATTATTGGTAAAATATTCAGTTGTTCTGTTTCAAAAACTAATGAGATAGAGGTGGAAAACTTTGCCTCACAAAACGCTCATAACTTGATGAAGTCCGTGGCCCTTTATTCTCATCATCTGATTGATACAGATACTTTTATAATAAAGATATAAATTTTGATCCAGCACAAACCGCTCATAACTTGATAAAGTTCGTGGCCCTTTATTCTCATCATCTGATTGATACAGATACTTTTATAATAAAGATATAAATTTTGATCCAGCACAAACCGCTCATAACTTGATAAAGTTCGTGGCCCTTTATTCTCATCATCTGATTGATACAGATACTTTTATAATAAAGATATAAATTTTGATCCAGCGCAAAACGCTTATAACTTGATAAAGTCCATGGCCCTTTATTCTCATCATCTGATTGATATAGATACTTTTATAATAAAGATAATAATGGTAATATAACGTGATTTGTGCATTTTTCAGAAATTTGAAAAGTGGCAGTTAGTTTCTAGGATAAGTTAACTTTTATCTAAATTTGAAACATCCAAATGCTTGAACGATACACATTTTCCATTTTTATCAACCACAGTTTTGATTTGTCAGAGGACACTTTAGATTTTCTCTCTTAAATATTGATTTGCGGCCCTAATTTTTCTCCCCTTTTAATTTTTGTCCTAAAACACGCAGGATGTTCCATAACAACCACCCTTGATACATATATTCAAATCCTTACCAAATATGGCATGCACAAGTTTTAATCTAGGAAGAAACAAAATTGCTTTTGAAATCTGACTAATCACTATTTAGGAAAGAGAGAATGAAAACAACTTAAAACTGCTTGATTATCGGTTGAAATAGATAGGAGCTGAAATATAACACATTCATTCTTCGACCGGCAAGCAAATGGGTTTTAATATTTTGCTCGCCAGTCTTCCTCAAGAATGATTCTTCAGATTTCTATAGTTTATTCCTCGCTAAAACATTGATTAGCTACCCTCGATATGCACACTTTATTATTGTCATTTTTGACAAGAATTCTGAAAATAAATATTAAGGACGGCCTTTACGAAACATCCTATCGAGTGGTGTTTACAAAACAACCTGTATGTCTCAAGATGCGTTTGCTGTCTATATTAAAAGAAGTATTTCTTATTGCCATCTATAATAAAACAAAAATTACTGATAAAAATGTTCAAATTCGTATTTATAGAAAATGGAATAAATATTTATGTGTCAAGTATTTTCCAATATCCTTCTACAGCTCAAACCAATGTTTCGAGCAAGTTTGGATAGAATCTGCTGATAAATTGAACAAACCGTAAATTAATTTATTTCTAAATCTCTTTTCACGGGTAATGTTTATTTACCACTTAAAGGAACCGGTGAACTCACTAACAAAACAATAGCTGGAATTATAATTATACTTTTATAAAGGTTTCGAGCGAATTTCGCTCTTTCTTAATGAAACTAACAAACTAGTTAAAGTAGATTCCCTTAGGAAACTTTCTTTAAAATTAATAGGTGTTTTCCTGTTATTAGGAAAATGTTAATTATAAATATTTGTCCATTAAATTTCGCAGTGTGAACTATAAATACAGTTTAGGATTTATTAAAATGCTGACCAAGTTTAATCTATTCTGAATTTTTGAACATTAGTATTTTCTTTACACAGAATTAGTTTTTCATATTATTGTTAAACTGCTTGAAATGTTGAAGTATTTCTTTAGTTTGTTCATTAACAATAGAAACAAAAGTATGAACGAATATTATTCGCAACTCTAAAGTGAACTCTAACTCTGAATGGATACAGTAATAATACTGCATGCTTTGATTTTATTACCAGAATTATGGCTTTTTTTATGCTGTAAAAAATTTCTGATTAAATTACGTTATAAAGTACAAGCACATTATTCGTGAAATCGTTTTTTACAATAAAATGTGTTCGAAATGAAATATGTAAAATTTATTAATATAATAAAATGATAAAATTTTTTAAAATAAAATTTTACCATTTTTTCAAAAAATATTAAACTGTAATTTTTACAGTAGTATATATTTAATTAGAGAGATTTTAAATGTTAATCATTACTTTAAAAATTATTGTATATCAGATTTTTCCTTAACATGTTTCGGTAAAAATGAACTGGACGACAAAAAGTACCAGCTCCCTGACTGCCAGGGCATTTTACTGTAATATGATCAAAGTTATTTTTGAATGTACCAGAAATATCTTTCTTGTACAGTACAGTAGTTATACCAGATATTTTTTGCCGTATATCTAAATAACTAAATTGGGAATTTCGAGATTTATATCATGTGCATGACTTTTTTTTATAAAAAAACACATGCAAAACTAAAAATACCCCTCTTTTCTTCAATAAAAATACGTATTTTCAGCTAATATGTTTTACACAAATGTTTCCAAACAAAATATTGCTACAAATATTCTTACAAATATATTTTAGAATTAAATGCAATGTGACTATATAATTATCATTTGTTTTAGAAATATTTATTTCTGAAACAAATCAGTACCATAGAAATACATCATTCACTAAATGCAGTTTTTTTTTTAAATATTTAAACGCGTATATTTAGCGCTTAGTTTACAGTGCAGCATACAAAACAGACATTGCATATTCACATCATGAAATTAAAAATGTTTTCACTTAAAATATTCTGGAATGTTTTTTAACTTCATATACCCTTTTTGTTCACATGGAAAGATAAATATATTGTATAACTTTAAATATCACTGGGTTGGGAATTTTTTTTATTGAAATTTGCTTTAAAAACATATTAAACTTATTAATAAAATTTGCATAGTTCTCGAAACTTTGTCTTAGAAAAAATAAATTCAATACTTTAAAATTCTAATCAATAACTGAGTTCTACTGAATTGAATTCGCCAATTTCTAGAATTATTTGTTCAAAAAAGACAAAAAAAATTTTTTTTTTCAATTATAAATAGTAAAAAAATATATAACTAATGCAGTTTCAATATAATAAAACGAATCAAAAACCTTTTCAGATAACAAACTATTTTAAGAAAATATTTTGTAAGTTGCGAAAGTTTTTCTTTTAAATTTTAATCTTCTTTAAACTAAAAATTTTAAATATAATCTTAGTGCATATTTTAAAATTATAAAACGACAGCCGTTATTGATGAGCTAGGTAAAAGACGTTTTATATAAAAATAATAGCACTCAAATCCATTTTTTTATTTGTTATGAAAAGACAATGAAATGCATAGTTGTGACCTCATGAAAGTAAACAGCAAAAAAATATTTTTATTTCAACAGCAAAAATATTATGATATTTTTACAGTACTTTTCAAATTACGTACTAAATTAGATGATTTTTAGTAGATGTTTATAGGTCATATTAGTTTTTCATCGTTTTATTCATATTCATCGTCATTTATTAGTTTCGAAAAACATTCCAATCGTGGGATGGGTGCCGCCATCTGTGATAGGGGTCCCAAGTTCGAATCACGGTAATGACTGAAAAACTCGTTTACTTCCAACAGTTTTCTACCTCAAATTATTTTCTCTTATTTCACTTTATTTTCAGTTCACTGTATAGTAAATCTTTTATATTATTTGCAGCAAAGTATAAGATTATTATTAATAAAGAAATCTTTGCATTAAAATCTGAACACAACTAATTTAATTAATATGAAAAAAATGACAGTTTCTACAGAAATATACTCTAGCGATTCCAACAGTAATCAATCAATACATTGTAAATAATTAATAACTCAGTTAGTGGATATTTTATATCGAAATTAATTATATAAATACTGTTTTCCTTTATTGCCATGGGTTCAATTAATATATTTAAAATATTATAAAAGGAACGATTTTTTTTTTAAAAATTTCTTTTCTTTTGATAAATGTGAGCTTGAAAAATATTTAAATTTATAAGCTAGAGCTCTATAAATAAACGATGAGAAATGATGTACTTTCCTAAACTGAGATGAAAATAAATTTTGATTATAATAAATACCTAAGCTTTTCAGGCAGCAAAAGCGAAGGAATATTTTATTTCTTTTCGAACTTTATTTGTTTCATTAAATCTTCTGGATTTTCTATGAAAGAGTGAGTGAATCATTAATCAAATAAATGTTGATTGGAAAAAAGAGAAAAATAACAACATCTTTGCAACTCAGCAAACCATTATAGAAACAACATTGAGTAGTCATCCATTTTACTATTATTCTTAAGATAATAGAAAATATTGAAATACTTAACATACATTACAATAGATTACTGAATATCAATGAAGTGTTTTTTTTCTTTCCCGAAACTATTCAAATAGGGACAAATTAGAAAGGAAAGAATGAAAACAGTTATTGAAGTGCTCTCTTTATAGGGAAATATTACATTTATGATTCATGAATATTATATTTATGCTTGAATATTAAATTTATGTTTCAGCAGAAACCGTTATTGGATACAAAGTATTTGTTGTAAAAGCATGAAATGTGATATAAATGGATACTTTGAAGTATATTACAACATTTCTTATTTTATAACCGCTGATGGAAAGCCGACTCAATTTTCGGGTTTGCGACTATTAATGTTCAACTCCATAGCCTTGCAATTTTGTACCTTATCCAAAAGACAAGGAAACTCCTGGAACAAGTATTGGGAGAAATTTGACTTCTTGGCAGACTTTTTGCTGAAATTGACCCGCATTTGCGTTATAAGGTGAGGAAAACCACGATAACCTCCCATATTTAGCCTAACCAGTAATCCGTTCAGACGTCAGAACTGTGGTCGGTGAGTGCCGGGTATGGAATTCGTATCGACAAGCCATTGCTGGGATTCGAGCCCGGTTCACCTCATTGGACGACAAACGATCTACTCCCTGAGACACCACGTCTAAACTTTTCTTATTTTATATTTAATTGCCGTCGTTAAACAGTCAACCCAATTTTATGCGTTTACTACTACTAATCTTCAACTCCGTATCCTTGTAATTTTGAACCCAATCTAGAAGACAAGGGAACTCCTGGATCGAGTATTGGGTGAAATGTGTCTTCGTGGAGGACTTTTTAGATGGAGCTAACCCGCATTTGCGTTAGATGGAGAGGAAGACCACGAGAACCTCCCACGGTTAGCCTCCAGGCAAGGGGACTCTAACCCATGATCCGTCTTCCACTGAGCATATTACACGTCAGCATTGTGGTCGGTGCAAACCGGATGCGGAATTCATATCGACTGGGATTCAAACCCGGTTCGCCTCATTGGAAGGCGACGCTCTATCCCCTGAGCCATCGAGGCTCAACTTCTCTTATTTTATAACCGTCGTTGAACAATTTTGGGCTTACGACCCAATTTTGGGTTTACGACTACTAATGATCAACTCCGTAGCCTTGTAATTTTAGAAACAAATCCAAAAGACAAGGAAACTCCTGGATCAGTAACGCCAGAGGTATTGATATGTTATGGGAACATGGAGGACTTTGTGACTCGACAGATTTAACGTGCATCAGTCACCATTTACTATACGGGGAGTCTTCGGTCGGCAGGGATCAAACCCTCGAACTCTTGGACATGGGCCAAGTGCCCTACCAACCAGGCTATCCCATCCCCAACTTCACTTATTTGAAAAAAAAAAGAACCATAAATAGATCGAACGAAAGTAAGTACTTAATTTATATAAAAGGATATATGTATTTTATAACCGGCATTGAACAGCTGACCCAAAACTGAGTTTATACGACTATCAATGTTCACTTTGTAGCCTTGTACTTTTGAATCTAATCTAAAAGACAGGGGAACTCCTGGATTAAGCGGTGGGAGAAACTAGCCTTCGTGCAGGACTTTGCGATGGAAATCATCCAAATTTACGTTACATGAAGTGGAAAACCACCCATGGTTAGCCTGGCGTCATGGGGACTCTATCCCATGATCCGTCTGCCATTGAAGATATTTAACGTCAGCACTGCTGTTGGTGCGAGCTGGGTGCGGAATTCGTATCGACAAGCCATCGCTGGGATTCGAACCGCACTGGAAGGCGAAAACTCTATCGCCTGAGCCAAGGCGTCTCAACATCTCTTATTTGAAAAAAAAATAATAAAATAAAATAAAACATTCATAAATAGATAAAATTAAAGTAAGTATTCCAATACCATTTTATTTTTAACTCTGAAGATCACAGTTCGATAAAAAAACAGGTGTTACCTTTCAAAAATATCGTAATTTTTTCATTGAAACCAGAACAGTGGCAGACAGAACGTTTTAAATTATCGTAATTTCAACCCCATGCCTTTATCTAAAAGTCTATTTCGATTGCTTAAGGGAGTTTATGACTCTTACTTTGATATACTTTCTATCTACAACATTTTACAAATAAATAATAACAGTTTCGTAATAAGAAATTCATCTAACCAAGTGTCACAAATCCTTTTCTCCTAGTGAAATCGATTTAAGTATGAATAAACAAGTGTATGCTTAAAGAGACAGAAAGACGTTTTTCTGAATCAGGTTTTAATCTCCGTTACATTAAAGGAAACCCAATGCCACATGAGATAAGTATAAGTGAAAAGTGTAAGATTCTTTTGTCTGGGTGCTTTTTCAAACTTCTGATTATCAATTCAAATGCAGAGGATGCAATTTAATTGTTATTAGATGTAAATGACCAAATTAGGAGTTCCTTTCAATGTAGAATACTACACATATTTTTCCTTAGCTAAATATTACCTTACATTGTTTAAATCTAACAAGAGAATTTACTGTGAGTCGAGCTAAGGATGGTGCTTTACGTTAAAAAAAAAGAAAGTTATATAAACGTTATTTTGCTGACATCGAAGAAATTATTAAGTTATAAATTTTCAAAAAGTATAGTTCTTTTACCTTGAATTCACCACCAAGTTTTATTCATACTGCAAACAAAGAGTACTGTTTGCTATATAAAAAATTGCGTCAATTATAATTTTTCTCCTTAATTGGAGACTTGAGAATTTGCATTTTAAAAGAGTAAATCAAAAAATTCAGAAATTAGAATAAAATTTTTTTATTGTTGTTTCTAATATCACTTGCCAATACCAGCACTGTTTGGCAAAACCAAGCGAATTTAATACAGAGGGTGCGTTTCTTGTTTTCAGTGGAGCAAAAAAAAGAAGAAAAAATTAATAATATGTTCCAAAACTTCTACATTACTTTTAAAAAGTAGTTTTTTAAGATAACAATTTGTTTACTAAATTAGACATTTCTTAAAAATGATTTTTCTAATGCAAATTTTTCACAGATATTTTTGACCATATATTATTAACATATTATCTATATATATATATATATATATATGTACAGGGTTATTCATAATTCCCTCCGGGGCTTCGAAGCCTTATAGTAAAAAAAAGAAGACGAATATAAAAAAAAGAAACATATGAAATTATTCCGAAACTCTTCTAGTTTTACTTACATGCATTACAGGTGTTCTATGTGTGAACCCTTGGTCACACGGCATACATCAATGCGATAGTCCAGTTCCTGCCCGGAGGGAATTATGAATAACCCTGTATATATATACATATACAGAGAGAGAGAGAGAAAGCTTATTAAATTATGTTAATTAGAACAAAAGTTATAAAAATTGTGAAATAATTTGCCAATTTAGCGATATTTTTCTACGTAGATGAAGATAATCAAAATCACTTACTTATTCTCAGTTTTTGCAAATTTTTATGAACCTAAATAATGCGGCATTGGAAAAAGCTTTTAAATATTAAACATTTAGACCACAAACACCTTTCATTTTCCCAAAACTGTGGCTTTTCTCGACATGACGCTTCGTGCCATTTTCAGAACAAACATAGGGAGCGCTGGTTATAAATAGGCTAAACTTGACCAATCAGCAAAGAGCAATTATTGCTAACTTACAGTACTTATTATTCGCAAATAAGCATCATTTTAAAAACGACCGAGCCTTTGAAAAATAACATAAATCTTCTTTTTTGAGATAGATTGAAATTCTAAAAAGCTGTTATTTTAGGAAATCTTTTTTTTTTTCAAATTACACTTTTCCCAATTATTTATGTTTTCCCAATTATTTATGTGTTTTTCAAAATTTAATAGTCATTTAAAAGCTGCATTACATAGATAAGCATAGAAGATTGGATTTTTTTATTCCTAAAACCATTTTGTTTTTGAACCTCCTATTTTTGATACAAAAAAACAAACTATATTTTTACCTGAGTAACAAAACTGCTGTACCCAATGTGTTAAATGCTGTGATATATTTTTGGTACCAAAAACGGATGCAGTTTCTTGTTTGTTTTTCATTTTTCTATTATTACAACAGCTCTCCTTGTATCTGAGCTGCTTAAACTAAGCCAGTGACGTTAGAAACAAAATATAACATTTACTTGAGTTAGCCTTTCAGCCATGAAACTATCAAAAGTTTCAGCTTTAGGAGTAGTGTTGTCTTAAAAATTGAGTCATTTCAAAATACAAATATACTCTATATCTATTTTTTAAAGCTAAAATCTGTTGGTTTGATCATTGATCATTCAGAATTAAAATGCAAATGGCTTTAAATAATTCGAATTGGTGTCTGATCAAATTAAATTAATCGGAATTTAATTAAATTTAATTGTAAGGTTTGTCTGCCACTTGTGAAGCGAAGTATTTTTGCTTATTTGGTAGAATGTGATTGGATTAAAAGGTTTCGGTTATCTGCTGGCATAAGCACTGTAGAAATCGCAGTTATAATTAATTTCGTTTCATCATATAATTTAATGCCTCAGAATTTTTATTTATTTTATATTTTAAAATATAAGCTTTGCGCCAGCAAGTATACAATCACGCATTTGAAAGAAGAAATGGGGGACTTAATTAACAAAATCCAGCCTTATTCAAGCAAAATGATGAAAGAAATTTTAAAAAAAGGGGGGACTAAACTAGGCCGTAATATCTCTCCGGAAAAACGCTGAAAATTGCGTGAAAGAACACTTTATTTTAAATTGAGACTAACTCAAACATTCGTATACACTTAATATACACAAACGGTGTATTTAAATCTTAACAAAAATAATGAAAAATGCTTTTATTAAGCTAATGTGCATTTACACACCACTAGTGACTTTTTCGTAACGAAAATACAAAATTTTCGTCAGTATATTTTTTAGAGCGGTGGTGGCTCAGGGAATAGAACGTTCTCCTCCCATTGAGGTGAACCGGGTTCGAATCCCAGCAATGACTGCTCGATACGAATTCCGCACGCGACTCGCACCGACCACAGTGCTAACGAAAAACACCCTCAGCTGTAGACGAATCTTGGGTTAGAGTCCCCTTGCCGTCAGGCTAACCGTGGGAGGCATTCGTGGTTTTCCTCGCCACGTAACGCAAATGCTGGTTAGTTCCATAAAAAGTCCTCCACGAAGACAAATTTCTCCCAATACTTGATCCAAGAGTTCCCTTGTCTTCTGGATTGCGTTCAAAATTACGGAGGTTGAACATCAGTAGCATTAAACTCAAAAAATTGTGTCGGCTGTTCAACAACGGTTATAAAAAACCGAGTATGAAATGGAGTGAGTTTGTTTTCTTGCACGCCTTTTTTACAAACACGCGGTAAGAGACTTTTTTGTATCATAGTACCAAAAATTATAGCAAATACTTTACACCAAAGTAATGTAGTGAAGCTACAAAGAACCAATGATAGTTTCGCATGTATTCAGAGACCAACAATGTCCTTCAACACTTCTTTGTGTATTGTAGCTGCCACCATTTTTGGTATTTAGTAGCACTAAAATTTATAATTACAGTAAAATAAAACTGTCTTTGGTATTTCTTTACACAAAGATATATCGTTAATGATTCACAACACCGATTTTGATATAAAATAGTTGCCATCATTTTCGATGTTAAACTCTTCAGTTACAGCAAAATTTTTATTTTAGTCCTTATCTTAAGACAATAACCTTCCAGAAATTTAAGGTATTTTTGAGGTTTATTTGAGGTTGCTTTATGATTTTAAGGTTGATTTGAGGTTTATTCGAAGTTGATTTCAAAAACAACCTTAAAAGATCAGCCTCGCAAAGTGTATAATCAAGATATATAAAGTTGTTTTATTCACACTTGAGGTTGTTTTGAGGTTGGTGGAAATCTACTTTGGAACAAAAAGCTTAGGGGATTGTTTTTGCGATGAACGAATTATTTTTGCGACACTTCAAGCAAAAACGAATATTTGAGGTGTGAATAATTTCCCCCTTTCTAAATTAAAATTATATATGAGATTGATTTTGTGAGGTGCAAATGAGATTAAAATCGAGGTTTATTAGTTAGGTTATTTTTGGTACAAAACATAACCTCATTTTCTACCTCATGTGTACTTTTTTACTTTTGTCAACCACAAAAAAAACTCATATTTTTGTAAGGGTATACCGTACGTGCTATTCTATACATAATCCATAATTCTTTCATACCCATATTCCATCCATATCACTATACTATAGAAGTAAATAAGAAATCCCAAATTGAAGTAGAAACCTATATTTTCTATCAAATTTGCGTTAATTCATGCTTAAATTTATATAAATTTATACTCTATCATACATTTTCAATCAATACACCGTTATATAAAAATGAACTCAAAGGAATCTTAAAATTCAATAAATAAAATTATTATTTTTCAGTTTAAATTGCATTTCTTTGTTTATATTTTTAAAAAAAAAAAAATCTCCTTACTTCTTTCTTCGTCGCCAGGCTATTTTGAATATTACCACCATTCAATAAACATATCTTTTCTCACTTTTTCATTTCATAAAAATATTAGTTCTCTCTAAATTGATCCCAGAGGAAGCATGTAATAGATTCAGATAGTTCAGTACCGAACGACATTTCATTTTATTCAATTTACTTTTCCTCAATCATACTTTTTCAAAGGGAATATTTTTATGAATATCTTACGGTATCTTACTTTTGTTCGATATATACAAAAAATTTTGCTTTTAAATTTGCATCGGAAGTAAATTTGATTTGTATGATGCACATTATTTGCCCGAACACTCTTGAAATTGAAACTTCTCTTAAAAAATGTATTTCTTTTATGTACCCAAACAACATATATTTCTTATATGACTGACGTTTAAAATAATGGAAATATGCTGTTCCGTATCATTATTTCTTGCAAAAAGGAAAGATATTGATTAAAAAATGTACTATAAAACATGTTATGTGAAAATAATAGTTCTTAAATATCAAAATATGGGTAAGAAAAAGGAAGTTTAAGTAACATTTGATGGAAAAATATTTTTTTATCTAAAACATATCAAACTACACTCTTAAAATATTAAAGAAGATTTCAAATTGAAAAAGGCAATAATTTTAAACAATTGCTTCAAGTTACAAAAAATATTTTGCAAACGATCACTGTAAATGGACCATTCAGATGACAATGCAAGATCAACTTTCTTTTGTCTAAACAATAGTTTTATTACCATTATTATAACTACACTGGTTATCATAAATTAAGGAAAATTCACAAAAATCGCGATAACTCAAGAAATTACACATGGAATTTTATGAAACTTACCCACAATATACAACACATAGTAAGGTATTAAACAACATAAAAAGAAATTATCAGACATTAATAGTAGTATAGAAATTAGCACATGTATAAAATAAACAAATTGGAAGTATCGGTTTGCAATAGAAAAAGTACCTTTAATATGGAATATGATTGCCTCTAGAAGCAATACAGCACAAACAGCGATGTGTGATGCTTTCAATTATGCGGTCTATCAGTTCAATAGGAAGTGAGAGCCATTGCTCTTGTAAAGCAGTTGCAAGCGTGGCAAGGGTCTGAGGGGGCGGATTGATGGCAGATACACGCCTCCCTAGAGCATCCCAAACGTGCTCGATAGGATTCAAGTCCGGGGATCGAGCTGGCCACTCCATGCGAGTAATTGTTTCCTGTTGAAGATAATCATCAAC
The DNA here is from genome assembly GCF_982258835.1 of Parasteatoda tepidariorum. Classification (NCBI taxonomy): domain Eukaryota; kingdom Metazoa; phylum Arthropoda; class Arachnida; order Araneae; family Theridiidae; genus Parasteatoda; species Parasteatoda tepidariorum. The sequence goes on along the minus strand of NC_141766.1, from coordinate 10,659,541 downwards.
AATGCGAGCTCTGTGTGGTCTTGCATTATCGTCCTGTAACAGGAAGCAATCACCAATTGCCCCGGCATATGGGCGCACATAAGCATCAAGGATGTTGTCTCGATAAACCTGAGCATTCACGGTTCCCCTTGGAAAGACATGGAGGTATGTGCGCCCTCCTAAGGATATGCCTCCCCAAACACAGACACTGCCTCTTCCGTATGCATCTCTTTCACGGATGTTTGATGGATGATAACGGGTCCCAGGTTCTCTCCATATCAAATAACGTCTACTGTCACTTTCTAGACTAAACCTGGACTCATCCGTAAAGAGAACAGGCCTCCATTGATCTGACGTCCAGTGGACATGTTGTCGGGCCCACTGCAAACGGTCTCTCCTATGGCGTGATGTGAGCGGCACGCAAATGGCTGGTCGTCTCGCATACAGACCACCTTCGTGGAGCCTTCTGCGCACAGTTGACGTTGACACCAACCTTCCGGTGGCTGCAGCAAGAGAGGATCTAAGATGTGTCGGAGTAGCGGTTCTATTCCTGCGTGCACTTAATGTCAAATATCGGTCATCGGCACTGGTCGTAACAGTTGGCCGTCCTTGACTGAACCTCCTAGATGCCGAATCTGTGGTTTGAAATTGCCTCCAAAGTCTATGAACCACAGATGGACTCACATTTAGCCATCTGGCCACTTCTGATTGACTCTGCCCTGCCTCTAGTCTCCCGATGGCTCTCCATCGTAGTTCTTCAGGCAAATGATGCCTAGAGGTCATTATTACGAATTGGCTATCTCAGATTTTCAATGTCGCAATCACAGTAAAATTTGTGTGCTTTCTCTCAAACTTGGACTTTTATGCTCCAGGCAGATGACGTAAGCCGAGTGCAGCGCCACTAATTTGCATATTGCAATTTTACTCAGCTACTCTTAGTGGACAACATATGCAAATTTTGCACGGTTTGGCTTACTTTTGAAAGAGTTATCGCTATTTTTGTGATTTTTCCTTAATTTATGATAACCAGTGTATAATCCAAATTAAAATTGTTTCCACCCCTATAGGTTCTAAGCCCAAAACCATTAAGAGAAAAAAATGTATTTCTCATTCCTAAATAAGCATTAATATATCTTATATAACTTAAAAATTGAATTAATATTTTATATCGCACTCTTCACAATAGACATGATTTTTTATATCGTATTATTAGTGTAAATGCGCTTTAATGGAAATTGAATTTTATCTATGCATATTGTTCCTTTTTAATTTCCAGTTTATTTATTTTTAAATACGTGGTCCTTTGCATGGTTGGTGTCAGGGCAGGATATAATTTTTCAAGATCAATAAAAACAATTGCAAGAGTTAAAAAATACTACTAACAAAATTAGGGTTCATATCAACACTTTTTATAGTGGTATCGCAATACATTATGTAATGCAGAGAATTCCATATAATCATTGCTGTGTGATTTATTGCAATAAAACGATCACTGAATAGTAAATATTAAATATTTATACTCATGTAAAAATTTAAATAATAAAATGAGCGATACCGAAAATTTCGGTAGTAATAATATCGTATTTGAAATAAAGAGATATTAAAAAGGATGTGGAAATTGTTGGGAGAGAAGTAAGTCAACTAACTGTAACAACTGCTGACGATTAGAAAATGACGTTGATTTACGAAGGCATAGTCGTGAATGAACGCGTCAAAAAGTGATTAGTCAAATTCATGTATCCTAATAACATTAAAAATATCATTATTTGAAAAATCATGTGAAAAAACCGCAAAAACGAAAAATAACTGCTGATAAAATAGTAAGAAAATGTTGTAGTATATAGAAGGAATAGCACGTCAAAAAGTGATTACTCAAATTCGAAATTCAGGTGTCGAAATAAGATTGTATGGAAATTGAATGGCCATTTGAAAATGCCGTATACGCGAAACGTATCTAAAATAATGTCGAGAAAATGATCAGAAAATGACGTGGATTAAGGACGACGTGGATTTTCAACAACTTAGCAACCCCTCAGTTGCACTATCCTGCTCAATTCAAAAGAAAAAAATTATAATTTTCCTGAAATGAATCGCATTATTAATATCAATTTCTTATCCAGATTAAGAAACTATAAAAATATCAACATTTTCAACAGTTACGCTTTGAATTATTATTTTACAAAATTCCCAACAAATTAGCAACCCCTCAGTTACACTATCCTGCTCAATTCAAAAGAGAAAAATTATAATTTTCCTGAAATGAATCGCATTATCAATATGAATTTTTAATACAGATTAAGAAATTCTGAAAATATTGACATTTTCAACAATTACGCTTTGAATTATTATTTTGCAAAATTTAAAGCAACTTAGCAACCCCTCAGTTGCACTCTCATGCTCAATTCGAAATAGAAAAATTTTAATTTTATCGAAATGAATAATATATTATTAATATAAATTTCTAATCTAGATTAAAAAACGTTATAAATATCAAAATTTTTAACAACTATGCTTTGATTTATTATTTTACCCAATTTCCAATAACATGAAGCAGACAAATGGATAAATGTGCTTTAATCTCTGTGCAAATATGTATACTGCTTTCAACCTAAACTATTCATTTTAAGTGATCATCCACTTCCTGGTTTTCAAGAAAATCATATTTTTACAATTTGATTTCTCAGAAACTATTCAATCGATATCACTCAAATATCGTATTTGACCATGCAAAATTACATTCTTTAAAATGTTGTAATAAATTGAATAACTTACAATTCAAATTTTCGTCGACTATTATTAAATAAATAATAAAAAGTAATAAATATCTACTAAATTTTATTTTTTGCATGAGATTATCTTTGGATGTGCAAATTTCATTATTGTATGTAAAAAATTTTCATTTCACTTAAAAAGTTCTCGGAAGGAACCCTAACTAAAACTAAAGTTAAGGGTTCCAACCTTTCGATCGCTCTCCTGACTAAACTATTGGGAGCATATTTCCCAGATTGCGGCCATCCCTATATTTTTAGGGACCAGAAACTCGAATTCGTCAGAAAAAGGGATATTTATTCAGAGAAAAGGCGTTTTTGCATGTGATTTCGTCACTGAAAATATCATCTGCCCTAATTATTTAACATATTTGAGGGGTCATCCCCTTGAACAGTTAAAATTGAGTTTCAAAATTTATTCAGAGTAGTTCATTTTTTTTTTTTTTTGCGCACCGTACATAGATTGTTTATAGCAAAAATTATAAATATTTTTTTAAAATTCATACGAATAATAATACACTTTTTAGTTAAAAAATGCGTTTCAGTATTTTTATCGTAAAATAATAAAATTTAATACAAAATCTGGTTCTTACATTGAAAAAATAATTCGTCAAAACGTAATAATAATTCGTAATATAATTAAATCAAAGCAGTAAATTTTTATTTTATTTCGTTTTTTGACTGCTTCTCTGAAAAAAAGAACATTTTTACGACATTAATTAATTCTGTTTAGAATTAAAATTTCAAAAGTCGAATAAGAAAATGGAATGACTCATCTCCGGTTGAATCAAAATTATTAGTTATAAGGTCAATTATTTCGAACAAGTCTCTGCCCTTTCCGAAATTTCTTGAAAATATATTCGTGATTCATAAATCTAAACTCTATTTTGGATATGCTTTTAAAAAAGGCATATTTCTGGAAAATTTATATATTACACCCTTTATGTATTTTCTTTTTTGCTATAATTACTCCAGTTATAGGATTAAAGACATAAATAGTATATTTTAACAGGCTGTAATCTAAAATTGAAATATCATTAAATTTTAAAATAAAACAAGATTTTGTTCCATAGCTTACTGAATTTAATGATGCTATTTTCAGTCCATTTGAATAGTTATTCCTAAAATAAAACGTTATTTCTTCATTATAACTAATGGTGAATCACCATAAATGTAAGGTTTTTACGACGAAAAGAGAAAGTGTAAGATTACATGCATTAATGCCTTAGTCCAAAAATAAGATCTGTCTTTTTGTTAGTCTACGTAAAATTGTTTTCTATAATTATACATTATTAAAATTTTTATTCTAAAACTATGTTCTTTCATTTCAAAATTATACATTATTAAAATTTTTATTCTTAAACTTTATTCTATATAACCAGGAATATGCTGTACAGCCGATTAACCGTGAAGTCTACGGTGAAGAACATCTTCTTACCTTAACGGTTTTGAAGCCATTTACAATTAGTACAGTTATAAAACCCAAAATACGAAAACTAAACGGTTTTTTAACGATTTATAATTAGCATGGTTAAAAAAACTGTAAAAAAGAAATTTAACTGGACATAGGATCTAAGCTTTTCATTAGGTAATGCGCATGGGAGAGTGCATGACACGAATTGCGGAGTGCAAGACACTGGAAACTCTTCGTGTTTTGGTGTCAACCCTAGGACTCGAACCCATATCCGTCGGGTATGAAACTGCCAGAATAGATTGCTCGACTACAATATGTGCACAGTTGTAAGAAACCAAGTGGCTTCATTGGGAGGGTTTAGTTGGTGCGTTAAAATACTGGTTGCTTAACGGTATTATGTGAAAGCAGTAAATAAACTTTTTTCTCACAGTTTGATTATCATCTTATTATGGTTATTTGACTTTTTTGTTTAAATGCGGTAAAATAACAATTAATAAATTGTTATTTAACCATTTTAACGAAAATTTCTAAACAGTGTATTTATTTACCTCGTATTTTCGTTTTCTTCATTTTTTTTTTTTTACTGTATTAAAGTCAATGAAATTTTCAATGGTATCATGAATAGTTGGGCCACTGGTACTTTACAGTAACTTTTTTTTTTAACTTTTCAATGCAGATAAACAATTTTTACGATTAATTTATTTCGTGACATATTGTAAAATTTTGTATGAGCTGTTTAAATCCTTTTTAACAATTCTTGTTTTTTTTAAATAATAATTCCAGTTTGATTTGTGGTTATTTCATTGTAAGTTGAGATAGTAATTTCTATAATAAATTCTATCAAATGCGTGATAGTCCTATCATCATCTTTTCCGTTCTATTTTTATATTAATAACTGTATGTTGAGCTTTTTTATTAACTTCCAGTTTTTTTCAAGTAAACCAGAATACCAATTGAATTCAGTAACAATGGGTTCTAGACTTTAAACTTGACTGCTGTCACGTTTATCGCAATCATGATGGTGCTGTCATCCACTTTTTTTTCCAATTCAAAAGACTAAAAAATAATTATTTTATATTCTATAGATAATATTTTATATCTTAGATTTATTTTAACCTTTTAAGAGGTAATCTTCTCAAGCGCGTGAGTATCTTAAAGGTACTTCCTGTGGCAACCATCTCAAACTCAAAAGAAACGTTGTCATTGACTTTCAGTAGAATTTTATTTTTCTATTGTTAGCTTTTTTTCGAGTTTTATTTTGTAGTAAAAAATGAACTTTTAAATATCGTTGGTTGTTTTCGTTCTCGTTTCAAGCATTTTCTTAAACCCACCTGATTCCGAAAAGGCAGACGGAAAACCGGTATTTTTTACTGAGTGAACCGCTCGTTTACGTTGTAGCTTTTATTATGGAAATCTTGTATTTGATATACTTAATATGAAATAAACTCATAATATTTAAAAACTCTTGGCAGAGAAAAATGTATTGTCATAACTATCAGAATATGGTAAAATTTACAGAATTTTTGGTTCCATGAGAAAACCAAAAATTTCATAAATTTTTATCGAAGAGCTTCGGTAAAATTTACAATAAAATATGGTTTTATAATGTGTCATAAAATTTGGTAGATGCGGTAAAATCTGGTAGTTTTATCATGATACCTTAGAATATTTATTCAGTTAAATGTATTTTTCATAAAAACCAGTTATTCAGTTAAATGTATTTTTCATAAAAACCATTTATTCAGTTAATTGTATTTTTCATAAAAACCATTTATTCAGTTAAATGTATTTTTCATAAAAACCATTTATTCACTTAAATGTATTTATCAGTTTTATGTTTTTTACTAATAGTGTGGTAATAGCACTATCATTTTGAAAAGTATTTACGGTAAACCGTTACCATTTGAACGAACAAAAATTATCAAATAAATGATTTAAATATCATATATTTTTGTCTTATTAACCAGAATTATGTTGCTGCTTTTTACCAAAAATGTAATTACCATACAGTAATGTAATTTCACCTGAATTTCTTTCTCCTCGTAGGATTTTCTAAACATTATTTCATGCCTACTCAACTATGGTAAGAAGAATCAACTATGGATATAAATTTTAAATTAAATAATTCTTTCAATTATCCAGATCGAAATTCACATAAATTTATATCTTTCATAAAAAGTTATGGCTCGCCAAATAAATAAACAGCCAAATTTATCGCTTCTAAAATAAAATGTAAGGCTTAACATAAGTAGAAAAATAAACATACGCAATTTGTCTCATTTTAAAAAGAAAAATATTACTAAAGCACAAAGATTAATTTTTTAGACAACCCAAATTTAACGAATAATTTTCCACTAATCAAATATTGGTATATTTTAAAGAGCAATTCAAGTAGATCAGTTTTAGATTTTTGTCTAGAATTTGTAAATGAAAACTTATAATTTTTTATTTGTTTCTCGATATTCTACACAGTCGACTGCATAAATAGATTCAACTTCCTGAAGGAACTTACTAATGCGTTTTGATCACAAAAATTGAATCCAAAAAAACACAAACCGTAAAAGGCAATCTTACAAATGTGTTAATATTACTTACGATCGAGATTTTTTAGCCCAAAACTTCATTCTGCTTCGTTGTACAAGCATATTTGATCAAAACTTTTTGCAATTACAAGCTTTTTTAAATGAAATGCTATTTCAGTTAGAAAAATAATGTCGCAACACAATTTCCTGTTCTTCGTCGTTATCAGTTCTGAAGAAAACTTTTGAAAGATTGTTCCGAAAAAGCGCCACTGGGAAAAGTAATGTACAGGTCATATATAAAAGCTTCCGCTTTCGAATTTCTCTTTAACTGGTCCTCCGATCCATTAAATCCGGCATGTTTTACAATGGCAATTTCTACAAAACTAACATAGAATGGCGAAATGCCAAAGAATGAGACACTTTCTGCTGAAAATGCAATGCGAAATAAAGACTTTGAACATTAAGAATCAACGGTTACATTTTACGAATTCTTCAGATGTGGTGGAATTCTCGAACTTTGCAAAATTATGTTCAAAATCAATGCTTTATTACTTGCAGCATCTGGAATCACGGAATTTAAAGGGAGTTAGAAAATATCTGTGGAAAAGAAATGTAGCGGAATTTTAAATTTGTGTTAACGTAGGATTAAATTATGTGAAACATGGGGTGAATAATTGTATGGAATTCCTTTAGTTATTTTCAAATTTCAGTTTGATTTGAGTTTATTTAAGGATACGAGTATAATTTAACGCTTGAATCTCCATGTCAGAAATGTTCAATAATATTTTGCACAATTGGTATTAAATGTCATAAAATGGATTCGAATACAACTAAATAAAATCATTCCCTGAAAGATTTTTTTTGCAATGTATGTAACTAAAAAAAGGAAAAAAAAAACTAATCATTCAAAAATTAATAAAATTTTAATGTGTAAAGAAAAAATTTCTTTTAACAATCCAATTACTCCCCAATTATTAGCACTGTCGAACAAATTTTTCCTGCATTTATACAAATACTTGATCTCGCCTTATTCAGGTGTGGGAATTTCAAATTTGAAACAATTTTGCTCCTAAAAGCTACAGATTTTTTTTAAAATAACATTTTAGTCCATTTTTTGTCTCAACGTACAATTATTAAAACAATTGTGACCTATAAGAGGAACTTTACGCAAATAGTACACTGAGTAATGGAGATTAAATAAAATTATATACATAAAATAATATGAATAAAATAATATAAATAAAATAATATAGATAAATAAATAAATAAATTTTATTGTTAATCAACGTTTCATTAAGAAAAATAAATATCTTGAATAAAAAATATCTAAATAAAAAATAAATATCTTGAAACATTTAATTGTAAATAATCAGTAAGCAGTCAGTAATTAATTTATTTTGATTTTTACTAAGTTTTCAAAATTACGTTTAGGTCTTGAAGATGTTAACAAATTAAGAGTTTCAGCTGTATATCAGATTATATAAAACAATACTTTGAATTTATAAAACTTAAAATATAAAATATCTGTTCACCAATATAAGCTAATTCAAAATCTACAATGATAGCATCGGCAAATCGTGTAAATTCGAAAAATTGATTGTTGATAAAAAATCTCCAGAATCTGATATAATTTCTGTAGTTTGGTTTTAACGGATATTGAAAACGTTCCCTGCGGTGGCACAATCGTTTTCTCTTCAATTTCTCAATAAATCCCCGTGTACCACAATTAAAACTTCGCCGTGTCATGCATCCCACAATTGTCTGCATTATCGATCAAACACTTAGTGCTTGCTGTCACTGAAAAAATTTTTTTAAAAAAATCGAATAAATTAATTTTAAATAAATTATTTTAAATTTATTTAAAATTAAAAAAACAAGCTATTCCAGTGAGCACAAAATACACTTTTAGAACCACCCCTTTAAACAAACAGTGGAGAGCTCTTCCCTCATAACCGAAACCATTTGTCGAGAGGGTGTTGACAAAAGGGAGGATATTAAATATTCTCTTAATCGTTTTCCTTTATTTCTATAACTCAACTGATATTGGATAACACTGGGAAACGAATTTTTTGATGTTGTTATTTTCTGTTGAATTTTTTAACAGATCTTAGCTACTTCTGTATTACTGATTTAAAACCTGGCATCGGTTTCACGTTCCAAGCTGGAGTTCTTATAATAGTTTTTATACATTTTTTGTCGAAATGTACAAGTTTAAAAACTTTATATACAACGAGGGGTCGCATAAATGTTAAAGCAGACTTTGAGGAGAATTAGGGCACATCATCAGGTTTGAATTTATATGCCCGAAAATTTTGTCACATGCCATTCACGCACTTTCCTAACATGAACTTTTTCTTCGTGTGATTCTGAACAGAACCTAGTAGGGAAGTGCCCCTAGCTGCGTACAATGACATTTCCAGGCATGGGTCCCTATGTTGTAATCAGGATTATGTGCCCTGACTCCAAGTTTGTAGCATCATTTATGTTACATCCTGTTATATATAACGTTTATAAGCATTTCCTAATTTTTTTTAGAAAATCATGCGATGCAGCTCTGCAAACAGTATTTCCGAAGCAGTGTTTAGTATTGCACATTTTTATATTTTTTAGAGTTTTGAAAAATATCTTTAATTTTGGTAATTTACATTAAAAAAATTCGTCAGGATTATCCAAACTAGTTTTTATTTGTTCAAACAAAAATAAAAATAAATGTTAAAAATAAAGAAATAAATTTTTAGTTTTGATTATCTATCTAAAAATAGTAACAGAATAATTTTTTTAAATTTACATTCCTTAAAAAAGAATCTAGAAATTTTTTAAGTTACCAAATGCTATTTCTCACAATCCAATTAAGTCGTCTCATTTTCTACTTTCTTTAAAAAGTATAGTTTTTAAAAAAAAAAAAAATTAAAAAAAAAGACAGTAAAAGGTTCTTCTTTTTTTTTTAAAAAAAAAAGGTCGAAAGTGTCTGGAAAATGACCTAGAAAAATTTAACAAAAAATTCCAAGATGGGGAAGAAAATGCAAGCAGAAAAGGAAGCAAATAATCTAGTGTCTATGCAGCTATGCTGCTCAAAACCCAAAGATTAAAATAAGAAAACTTCAAATTTTTGCAAATAGAAGGTAACACAATCTAGAAGTACTATAAAATATACTTGTTGGAAAATAAAAGGGTGGAAAGGTCAATTGCTGAACTCACATTATAATTTTAGAAATGGAAGGATTTTTTTAAACAATAAAGAAGTTAAATGATAATTTGAAATTTTACATGGGTACCCCATTACACAAATAATTATAAGTGCAGAAAAATGCCATTTTCTTTCTTTCATAACATATCTAAATCTCATCATAAATTCAAAAAAGTCTTTGAACAATTAAAATTTTAAATATTGCCAAGCAATATTTTTCCTTAATTGGCACAAGGATCATCTAATGCCCTATTGTGCATACTTCACACTGAAAAGAAAAGTATAGTCAAAATTACTAGAATATGGTAAAATTTACCGCGTTTCTGGCTCTATGGAAATAACAAAACAGCTTAATAACTTTTACCAAGAAGTGATTTTGAATTTATCGATTAATGATTATGGTAAAATTAACAATAGATTATAGTTTCATAATCTGTGATAAAATTTGATGAATGTGGTAAAATTTGGTAATTTCCTCATGATAGTTTAGAGCATGGCATAAAATCAATTTATTCGGTTAAATTTATTTTTCAGTTTTTTATTTTTTAATAAATGAGAGGCAATAAGAACTAAAATTTTGAAAATCAGAATTTTCGGTAAACCTTTACCATGTGAAAGAAAAATTACTAAATGAATGATTTAAATACCTTATATTTTAATTTTAAATACCAGAATTGTGTTCTTTTTTTTTCCAAGAAATGTTATTGCCAAGTAGTACGGTAATTTTGCAAGTATTTTTTTCTGAGCAATAATTTTTTCTGAATAACAATTTTAAAATTGTGATATGAGATATTTTTAATAGAAACTTCTCAATATAAAGAGTCAAACTGAAATTGCAAAATTCTATTTTTAATAGATATTAGTCCCAAACTGAAGTCTACATAAACATTCATTATTTATTTTATACTCGCGCCATATTTACAGAACACTAGATATACGTAGAATACATTTCAATACAGTAGAAAAATATCAATTTCAATAAGTTTTGTCACTTTCAACATTTCTTAAAGTGATTCTATAAAGCTATAAAAAAATAAAAAATGAGTTTAATCGAATTTTAAGCAATTTTAATAACTAAATTTGCACTTAAGAAAATTGATTTAAGCTATACATTAATATCTTAATTTTAATTTACTAATCATTCAACTGATTTAACAAAAACGTACAAAATAACATACACTTATAAAAAATAGTTTATTTCACTTCAAAAATATAGTTACAGTTGTTTACGAAATAAGTTATTTACGAAAGTATGAAGAATTATCTTTTCAGACATAAAATCTGGGAGTATATCTAGATTTAAAAAACAATAAAAAAGCGTTGCATATCATCCTCTTAACTTTAAGATGGACAAAAATTGTAGATTTAATTAAGATGAATGGAAAGTCTAATGAAACAAGAGCCAGAATCGGCTATACTGCGTCAATCGCAAACGTTATTAAGAAGTTGTTGATTTGAATACTAAAACAAATCTGTAATTATAGGAAGCTTTCATGGACTTCCTCTCGGTGCAATGCTAATTTAGTTTCAAAGTAAATATCCCTCTTAAAGACGATTTTGAATTGATATATAACGATGAAAATTTCTTGTCTTCTGAGTGTGGATTAACGTTATCAACGTATGGATTAACGTTATCAACGTATGTATTAACGTTATCCAAGCAGCAAGTCTGATCAATGAAAGAAATAAAAAACTGAAAACAAGAAAAGTTCTGACGTTTGATATGTAATGACGTCTGATGTGTAATTACTTAAATGATCGTTTGAAGTGTAATTACATTTACTTCCAATGACGTCGGATATGTAATTACTTGAAAGTTCAAATTAAAGGAAGTATTACACTATTCTACGTAAAAATATAATTAAAAGTAACGATTTTTAAATCAAATTAATGTTGGAATGTTTGATATAAAAAGCATATTCAAAATTTTAGCAATTACATCTGAATTTATGTTTTTATTACATTTTGTAGGTATCTTTGATCTTTTACAAATCGCAATCCTCTATAAAAGTAAGCTGATTTGCATAAATTATACATGTATCTATGGTTTATACCTTGAAAATAAAAAAGCCATTAAAAATTTATAAAAGAAAACTCTTTCCGGCAAATCCAGAAAATAAACATTTTTTTCTCTAGATAAGCACATAAAAATTTCTCTGAGATTTATAAATTAATTTATGCTTAAAGGCAATTCATTTTAAACTACAAACTGTCTTTAAAAGTTTACTGAGTGTTCAGATAATTGCAAATAAACGTTTAAAGTAAAGACTTTTGTAAAGAAAAGACTTTTATAAAGAAAAGAATAAAGGAAGAAACATTATAATGCACTTTCTAGATGTCAAAGAATCAAGACCCATAATGACGATCAATTGCCGGTCTTATTTGAAACAAAAGTTTTCTACTCGCTATGAAAGTTTTCGAAAAAAATATATTATTTTGCCTTTGTTATTTTACATTCAAAACGTGCTGGTGAATTTTACATTTACATTCTCTACAAGCAGAATATTAAGATCTAAAATGATGTACGACAAATGAAAAATTGTTTATTACCCAAAACAAAGCAAAGGTGACTTATTTTAGCTTCACTTTATGAAATGTCAGCAAAAATACAGAACTTCGAGTAATCGATTTTATATTCCAAATATTTTTCCGCTATCATTTTTAAGAATTGTTTATTGCATTTATTTATTTCATGCATTCTTTGATTCCTTTATTTTTTTTTTGTCTGTTCAGAAGAATTACCATGAATTTTTTTTAATAAAAAATAACACTGATTCTTAATGTAACACATTAAGCATATTGCTTTTGTTGTAAAATTTATTGATCACTGAATAAATAAAAATAAATGAATTATGGATTTCTATTCAGATCATTCTACCCATTTTAAACTGTTTATAAAATACCGTGTGCACGAAAGATGATCGATGATTTGAAAACTCAATTTAAGTTCTGCTTAGGAAGTGACATGTATTGCAGAAAGCATATTGCAGAAAAATAGACCAAAAACGGAAAAAATTTTTGACTATTTAATTTTTTTCTGTATACTATTATAAAAGTTAGAAAATGATTTTTTATTGCAAAAACAAAATTTTAAATGCAATAACTACTGTATTTATAGTTTTTACATACACATAAAAAAGTAATGGATTACACACACATCTTATTCAATTGGAGCAAAATAAACAAAATTTTGAAGCTAAATATAATGTAATTAGTATAATATAATATAAAAAAGCAACAATATGATTTTCAATACATAAATTTTACAAATCTCTTACAGTATGGTATATCCCAAAACACCCACCATCTACCTCCCTCGACGGAAGTCGTAATCGGTGATAAACTAGGACCGCTAATGCCATCTATTAGAAAAATAGTGAATTAAGAATCCTAAAGTAGAAACGAACACAGCTCGGGCTTCACAAAATAGAAACTTTAATTTTTCCCCTGCGGGCATTTTCTTCTCCGTTCGGGCATCGCAAATACTACACGTTGGACGAACTGGATTCCGGCGACACTGGCAAGGGGGTAAGTCTAGCAGAATCTTAAATTTAACTCTTAATTTTGTCAACAGAGGGCAATGCTGACTGTCAAAACTATAAAACAAAGTTCACAAAGCAATCACATTTTGCATCAACATTGTGGAACAGTATGGGGACAAATTATAAGACGTACAGATCTACCAGATCCACAGAATAATAAATAAAAAAACTGTTTAAAGGCAAATACAGATTTCTTTTGTTTTTATCGTGACCAACGTACTGTAAAAAAAAAAACGTTTTTTTTTCGTTTTTTTTTCTTTTTCTTTAAAAAAAAAGACTTTTTCTGTATATCTGACAGTTTGAAGTTACTTTTTACAAAACATAACGGATTAAAACTGTCAATTCAAGTTCTAGTTTTTTGCATGCAGTTTTGCTTACCTTAAGATAATTTTACCTTTTCTCAAATCATTTTACAATTATTTTCTACACTTGCTTTTACTTTTCATAAATTATTTTATGGTTTTGAACATTGTATAAATAAAATTGTGATTCGACTTCATTGCCGAATTCATACTCTACCTGATTATTATTTGTCTTAAGATATAATATTTTGGTAAGTTAAATTGACAGACATTTTTATAAAGGTGGGCCAATATAGTTTTAAATGCTTTTAAATAGGATTTCAAGACGTAAGTTTTTTAACATAAGGATAGTTAAAGATTTTTTTCGTGACCAAACGCTAGAACAGTAATAGGGCTCGTCTCCCAATGAGGTGACCCGGATTCTAAACTTGACGTTGACTGATTATGCGAACTCTGCTCTCGTCTCGCACCAACCACAACGCTTACATGGTTTTTGCTTACCTGGTTTTTTTCTTACAAGATTTTTCATTATTATCAGAGTTTTCTTCTTAAAATAAATTAGTTTTTTTTGTTAAAATAACATAATTTGTTTGTTAAATTAAAAGAATTTATCAGCTTAAAAAACCTTTTGATGGGTTTGCATGACTTGTTTATTAAGCAGAATACAGCAAATTGCACATTTCTATGTAATTTCATTTTTCGTTAATTAATTTTTCTAATCATCAGCTGATTTTTCTATTTCGAAATTTCATACCCATACTTTTTCTGTAGACTCTTAACTGAATTGAAATTGATCTTATTAAGACTAAGAATAATTCATTTTTACCAATTTATCTATAAACTTAACTCATTTCAGCTCCTGAAAGCCAAAACGTATTTTATATGACCCTCCTTTGAAAAAGGCTGTGCATCCTTACACGGAGAAAAAAATTCTGGTAAAATTATCGTAGAGTGTGATAACGACTTTTCTGGTACAAGACAAAAACATAATTCTGGTTAATGTAACCAAAACATACTGTATTTAAACCATTTATTTGGTAATTTTTTCATTCGTATGTTAATAGTTTATCCACAATTATAGCTCTTATGATCGCATTTTTAGTAGAAAATACAAAAATGAAAATTAAACTTAACCGGTAAAATGATTTCATGCCTTTCTCTAAGGTTTCATGATAAAATTCCCAAATTTTATCACTTACTAAGAAAACATATTTTATTGTTAATTTCACTAAAATTATTGATTAAAGCTCATCAATACGAATTACCGAGCTTTTTGGTGTTCCATAGAACACGGTAAGTTTTTTTATATTCTGGTAGTTTTAACCATATTCTTTTTCTCAGTTTACTCTACAGGGAATAAACAATAACGCATAGTTACTCCCAAAAATAAATAAAATATATATTAGTTGTGAGAGTAAGACTTTAACTAAGACTATATTTGCTTCAGATACTTCAGTTAATGCATTTATAATTAAGTTATTACAGCTGAATTATAGTATAGTTAGGTTATAGTATACTTAAGTTATAGTATAGTTAAGTTAGCAAGTTATTTAGACAATTTAGTTATTTCACAATTTGATGCTGTCGCTGAATAGTACGATCTATAAAGAAAAACTGTGCAGTAAGTTGTTATTTTTCCCCTTACGAAGATTGCCTCCACTCATAGTAATTATCCTACTCGGTGTTATCTAATTATCTCTTTTATACGATGAATTCTTTTTTAAGTTCAAGAACATTTTATTTTGAAACAGCTGTTATAGATGTTTGTGGAGAATTCTCTGCATCTAGAAAATCAGACATTTGCCTGCAATCATTTGTATCAGGTTTCGATAACATACCTGATAACAACCTCCTTCGTGCCTAGCCGAGCTTGAGTAAGATAAAATGGATAGTTCAGATTTCTTTTAAAATACATCTATTAGTTATAACAATCTTCGAGAAGGGGAATTGTGTGGGTATTATTAGATGAGCTAGACTTTTTTAAACTTTTAACAAACCGGAAATAGCGCTGGCGAAAACATCTTTACATTTATTTACTTTACAATGACCATATCAAGACTTTTGTAAGCCAGCAAGGCGTTTTTTTTTTAAACATATTATTTAAACTTCGTTCTAATTCGTATTTGTGACCAAACAATCTCAAACATTTGAAATTATTCAAAAGCAATCGAAGTGTAAAGACATTTTTCATCACATATAATTAAAAAGGGGTTTAATTGCATCGCCATTAAGTTCAAGTATTTTCTTATAAAACTCGGTACAAAAAGTACCTTGTACTACTAATACATATGTATAGCTAGCACACAAAAGGTAACGATTCTAGTATTAAAAATGAAAAAATTCATTTCTTATTAGATAAAATGCAGAGTAAAATCTCCAATTCGCGCAATAGTTAATCTCATTATAGTTTAATTTGTACAACAGAACCAGCAAAAAGTTTTTGCATTCTTTTTTTTTTTTGTATTGATCGTGTCAAAGAATTTTTTTACAACACATTAAATTAATTGATTAAATTTGTGAGTAGAAAAAAACTATTTCTTCAAGATTTAAACATTAAATAATTTAATGAGAATAAATTACTTTTGCGAATTAAATGAGTGAACAAATATAGTAGCTGATGCAGAATATTATTAGATTTTATTATTTAGTGTGTAAAGTTTTTTGCTACATTTTGAATATGTCTTTCAGTGTTAATATTCATAGTTTTCTGATAATCTTGCATTTTATAATAAACTGTTTGTACAGCTCCATAAAAAAACGCTTGAAATTTACCCAAAAAATTAAAGATGATATTGTGAATTTATGATTTGAAAAAAACATTTTTAAATGTAATTATAGCAAAGTTAAAACTATACTAAATCAGCCTGCTAACATAAAAAAGAGAAAAAGCATAACCTTATAAAAATACCCAGAATATAGGAAACATGAAATAAAAGCAAAATATAAATATTTAAACCAAATAAAAAGGGACAATTTAAACACTTTTTTTATTTTGCTTCAAGCAAAGTTTCATTCAGTTCTCTTTTTTAGTTGACAAATTCAATTATGCATGCGTAACATTTTATAGTTAGTATAAATGGCATAATGTATCTCTTCAAATTATTAATTTCAATCTTCACAAATATCATCATGTCTTATAAAATTATCCTTTGGATGAAAAAAAAATTTTTTTTCATTTCCTGGCAAATATTTAACAATGATTTAAATTAATGTCTTGTATCATTGGAAATTTAAACAATCGTTTCAGAAATTTATTAAGGATCTATATTTGTAGCTTTTCAAAGAAAACGTATTGCATAAAAAACATAACTTTAAAAGTTTATTTCGTACTAATCTCTACACTAAAAATAATTTCTGTTAAGAAACATAATAATTCTAAAACTTTCTTACAGAAACTTTCTGTTCTCTACCATAGAAATTTACTATTAAACTTCATCGTGATCGCAATCTGTCAAAAGAGAAATTTTTTTCTGTTAACAAATAAAATCATTCATACAGATTCTATCTGTTGGTTACAGATTTTTTTCAGCTTTTAATATGAATAACTTCTGTATCAAGCGGAAACAAATAATTTGATACATCGAATCAGATACTGACCGGCCAGCATGGTGGTCAAAGAGTCATACAAGGAATGTTCCGGATTCGAATCCCGTTTGAGAGCGTTTTAATATAACGCTGAAAAAATAATAATAATTCTATGATGATTCTTTCATACATGTTCTTTTTCATGTTTCAAAAATCGTGAAAAATCACGAAAAAAGTGGAATAATTAAAAAACTATTCAAACTTTTAGAAATCTTTTTCACTAGTTACCTTCATGCCAAAGTTTTCTGCCGTACTCTGACTTCGGAAAAATATCCGGTGCGTACAAATATTTTCCGTAGCGTTCTGTTAGAGGAAATTTCGTCAGCGTGTTTCTGTAGCATACGGAAAATTTCTAGCAATTTTGTTGCCAGAAATTTTCCGCAATATAACAGAATTTTTTTAAAAGTGCATTCAATTTTTGAAAAAGAAAAACACATAACAAACATGACATGTATAGCATTTATAGTATTATATTTCTTATTAATGTGCTTCAAAATTATTTTATTATCAAATATTTGCACAAGTACCCTAGCAGAAAAGTAGCTTGGGTCCTCATAGAGCCAATATTCAAGAATCTTGGCTCAATAATTGTTCAAAGAACCGTAATTTTTCCGATATTGTCCCGATATAGAATTTTCCGATTCACCCAAACTTTTATATCCATTATTTAAGCAATATAGGTCCTGTCCAATGTAGGCCTTATATAGGCCATTCTGGAAGAAATATTTAAAAAAATAGACACCCAATATTGGTCCCTCGGTACATGTTCTGATCCAAAATAAAATTGTTGCTAGAGTATATAACAAACTGATATTTTCCTCTATTCTACTAAATTTTAATGTATGTTCAACGCAACTGTTTATTATTAAAATTTAATACCTACTGATTAGAGCATTATATTTCGCCTAAGTATTTTAGTTATCAAATAAAACAATTCAATAATTCATTTTTTTCAAAAATCTTATAAATAATTGTCCATTAAAACATTATAGGAAATTCACTACGCCTTAAATCAAAAAAATAGTTAAAGTGAGAGAAAGCCCACTGAATGAAATATAGTTCGATACTTTCTTGGAGGGGGGGGGGAGAAAGCTATATAGCTACTGAAGTGCTTAATATTTTATCAGTGGCAGTCTAAATGCAAATCGAACATTCGTTCTTAAGTGACAATGATATAGCTACTGACAAGTGAAAAAAATCCCTCAGATTTTAGGAAATATGAATTTTTCAATAACTATTCCATAATATACTAAATATGTCAGACACGAGGAGTTTTAGGAACTTTAATAGTTAGCAAAATTTGAAAACTATACTGCATTAATAACATTTAATTTTGACTGAATCATTTTCCATGTGTGATTGACGTTAAAGGAAATTGTATAATAAGAGATATTTCATTCATTATAAATAGTCATAAGACTTTTTTAATTAATTTAGAATAAAGAATAAAAAAGAACTTAGAATTGAAGAACATATAAAAAAATGAAAATCTTCAAATTGATTACAATAATCAAAGTCTACTTTATTATTTAAGAGTAATACTTATTTAAATACTTGAACAAGAAATAAACTGTATAAAAATCTATTTTGATAAGCAATTATTTTTAAAAAATTTTGCAATGAATTTTCTGAAATACGCAAAACGCTGGAGAATGTTTCATTAAACCAATAAGCTGGGAAAAACAGGCAGATATCAGTAGTCTTAAGGCTATTTAAAAAATCCGGTAGAAATGGCAAATATGCAATGAAGTTTGTCTCCTTCAAAAGTAATCGCCAAAAGCGTTAATAATTGATGATCGTTAATAATTGACAATTATTATTTTTTTCAAATTTTCAAACAATAACTTTGTCAATAATTTTAAATCGTACCAAAAATACTGTTACTTTTTTTTGTATTTTTAAAGTTACAGTCAAAAAATGCAAGACGAAAAAATTATTTTAAAAAAAAAATGTTTATGCCTCTATAAATATTTAAGTTAGGTTTACGAAATTTAGTACAGTTATTGAAAAAAAAAACCAAAGAAATCGATACAAGTTACAAGCTCATTGCTCAATTTTCTGGCATAGGATGCTCAAAAATACTTGTTTTCCTTCATAATTTCTTGCTGGAAGATGTCAAAAACTGAACGTGTCTCATCGATTATTGTAAGGTAGTGTATATATATTGCATTATTGTCATTAAATTGCATTAGTGAATATAGTTTTCTCATGTTATTAAATCAAGCAGTCTATTCTCTTTTAATTGCTTATTCTGAAGTGGAGTATTTAAAGGATAAATTCTTAACATTTTAATACTTATATTTTAAAAAGTCGTATTTTTAAAAATAAATTTCTATTGAACTATTCTTCCGATTTCTCTTACAATTCAAACTTTGTTCGACTATTATTAAATAAAATAATAATATTTACTAAAAGTTATTTATTGCATGGAAATATTTTTAGATAAATGATTCTTTATTATGTGCAAGAATTCCTCAATTCGTTTCAAAAGTTTTTGAGATATGCCGAAATACACAAAAGTATAATTAACATAAAGGGATCCAAACTATGAATTGCTCTCCTGCCCTAACTATTAGAACAATGTTTCCCAGATTGCGGCTACCTTTATATTTTGGGTGACAGAAATTCAAATCTGTCAAAAAAGGTATGCTTATTAAAAAAAAAAGTACGTGTCTGTGTCAGATTTCGAAATTTAAACTGTTGACAATTTAAATTTAAAATAATTTATTAGCATATTCAAAGTAATATAATTAATTTAAAATAATCAATTAGCATATCTGAAATCACCCGTGAAGAACGCGAGGATCCGATTATGGCATTAAAAGTTATTCTGGGTAATTCGTTTTTTAACTTCTTTTTCTTATTTCTTTTATTTATTATTTTCTTATCTTTTCTTTTTCTTACTTTTTTCATTTTAAAATACTATAATAATCGATAGCAATTTTTAAACAAGTTCAAACAATAAACCTCGAAACATATAAAAATGAAAATGTTTCAAGAAGTTTGCTTAAATAAATTGAGTTATCATTTTATAAAAGAATATACAAGTGAAAACATTTAATTTTAGAGCATCAATATTATTGTTTGAGTTTCGTTGATATTTTGAACTATAAACTCAAAACGCTGTTAATAAGTTGCGAGAAATGTTGATGTTTTTGTAATATAAATAAAACCCTTTACTTTATTTATATCATATTATATTTTATATACAAAATATTTCTTGCATTTAAAATTTTCTAAAAACTCATTTGCGTCTTTCAAAAATTGTTAACTTACTAAAAATCAACCTTTATTCTGAATACCTAATCCTAATACAACCACCACACATTAATTTTTCTCTTAGCTTTAACACTGAGATTACTGAGATTTTTAATTGCTAAGACAGGATTAGAAGTTGCACAGCTAATGTGATATCCCTAGGATAGCTAATGTGATACCAATCACTAGGGTAGCTAATGTGATACCAATCCCTAGGGTAGCTAATGTGATACCAATCCCTAAGATAGCTAATGTGATACCAATCACTAGGGTAGCTAATGCGATACCAATCGTTAAGTCAAATATGAAGATCTTAATTGCATCCTAACTTCATTACTTGTTAAGAAATAACGATTTTTAAGAAAGTACATACTAAACTATTACTTTTTTAAAAAGCATAATTTAAACATGTACGTAGGGATATAGTTTTCGTTATTTACTTGCATGAAATAAATTATTATTTTGAAAATAATTTTAAAATCATAATAATATATTTCTGTCTGATTAGAAAATAATTTTAGATATTCGCTTGTATAAATTATACTGTCTTTTTCCTAAATTATTATTTTTATAGAATAAAAAATGGAATATTTTAGAGTATTAAAACATTTTTTTGCGTTTCGGTACAATTGAGAGCTATAAAATAATAAAACGCAGTTTATGAATAACAAGAGATTTCAAAATTTTGTAATATAAACGAACCTCTTGAATTGAGTTTTGTTAGAATTTAATTAAACATAAATTCTTACTTAATATTACATTTAAAATTGTCCTTAATGTATGTGACTAGTTTCGACAACGTTTTTTTTAAATATTAATATAAATTTTCTTTAAAAAAATAGTTTATTTGCTTTATTATGTGTGATGTTATGTATAAAACTAACAAAAAAATTATTTTAATTTTAAACAGTCATTTTTAAGTAAAAATAAGGTCTTTTTTACATATATTCGATAAACACAGCAAAAAATTTCTATCGCCTAAAACTAAAATTCCTTTGAGGATTTTATTGAGAAGGCTATCAACCATTTTTGAGCTATTAGATTAAAATCAAGTGTAGATACATACTGAAGAATTAGGGATCAATGCAGTTAAAAAAGAAATTTTTTAAGAATTTCCGCACTTGTCTTTGTGAAAAAACATGCATAAAAAATTATATTCCTCTTTTTCTTAGTCTAAAGTTCAAAACATGTATGCTTTAATCAGCACTCATGAAAAATTGTAGACAATTATTTTAAAAATAACATGAGATATAGTGTTTAAGGTGGTGTAAAATGTGAAAAAGTCAGATTTTGAAATAAATGCATTTAAAAAGACTTTAAGATTGATTTTAAAAGATAAATCCTTAATCTATCCACTGTTATCACCCTGCACAAAAGCTTCTATAACTCCATGAATAAAAAATAGAAATAATTATAGTAAAGGATTTTTAGAAATCTAAGAGAACAGGCATTCCAAATTTATAATAAACACATTGTCGAAAATTGTGCGAAAATTGTGATTACAGAGATTACATCAGATGTTCCAAAGTTAGTGTTATACCGATTGCAAGGGCTGGAAGCCAAATTTATAGTTCAAATTCGCTGCAACTTTAATACGGTGCCAAGTTGAACCATATTATCGGATAAATAGAACCCTGCTATATTTGACTACACGATACCTTAGTACAACCTGAATCGAAACGTCATTCCTATCATTGAATGGAACATAACCTTAGTAAAATATTGAATGGAAACATCATTGCATTTAACACTATTAAGATTACAGCAAATTTTGCGATATTGTTCCAGGCATCAATATTAAGATAAAACATTTTTAAAAAAATTCTAAAATTGTTAAGAGGGTAATTCCTTTCTTAAGACTTAACTGAAATGGGCAAATGATTTTAAAAAAGTATGTTTTTAAATAAATCCATAAAATTTGACCTTAAAACATGCAAAACGAAAATATTTTTAGAAATTTGTTTACAAAAAGTGAATTATCATTTTGTAATTTATTTATTTTGTTAAATAGATCAATAAAAAAGAATCAGAATGTTTTAGAATTTTAATATCATAAGTTATATGTTATTAATATTAGTATATACCATTTTTTACGCTTTGATATTTTTTACACCAATAGACTGACAAATGTTACTTTGTAACATAAACAAACATTTCAAAATAATTACTATCTGAATCATATTTAAAATAAATTCCTCCAAGCTATTGCTTTTAAAACTTCCTCCAAACTAATTTATCTTGCTTAAAAATTGCTGGCTTACTAAACATCAACTATTCTGAATATATTATCGGATTATAGCAACCACTCATTTTCTCTCTTTGCTTTAACAATGAGATTTCTCCTTTTGTTGATTACAAAGACAGGATTAGAGGTTCCAAAGCTAATGTGATACCAATCGCTACGGTAGGAAGTCAAATCTAGAGATGGTAATTGCATCCGAAAGACTTTACTTGGCGAGGAATAAAGATGACTACAAGTTTGGAAGCTCTAATTTCTTCTATTTGGTTGATCCACAAAGCTAGATTTCCGGAAACCATCAGATCAAAGTGGAATGTTTGTATTTAAGCATAATGTTAGAAAATTTAGTTTTTGTAAAGTTAATGGTTTATAATAGTTTTGTTATAATTGTTTTAAGTTTGAATTTTATAAAATTGCAATTTGCTGTTTTGTAATTAGACTTATTTCTCTACATGACTACTCCATTTAAAAGAATACTGACTACATTTTAGCTGCGTTTGTCATTAATTATTCTAAATATATTTCTAAGAAATTTAGCTTTTGCAGATTTAGTATCTATAGTTTAAAATTCACTAGAGTATAAGGCTAGGAAATAAGTTTTTGTGATGTAAATGGAAGAATAGTAGTTTCGTTTATATTGATTAAATGTATATTTTCTAAATATTATATTTAATTATTTATTATATTTAATATTAGGATGATTTATATTAATTTTCATGCTATTTATTTTACTGCAATAAAGAGTGGTACGATTTTGATCCTATCTTTGAGAGTTAAATTTCTAAAAAAAATGAATTTCGTAAATTTAAAGGTTTAATTGTGAATTGTAAAAACTCATTTCCCTCTTAATTTGAATTCATATTAATTTTATATTTCCTACTAACTTTAAGTAAAGTAACTTGTACGGTAACTTTAAATATATTAACTTGCACTTTTATTTCGAAGTATATAAAATTTTCTTTAGCCTTACACAACAAATTATTCATATTTTGTGAATATAAAATAAGCGTTAGGTCACATTGTTTCAACCAGGGTCCTGCTCTTGTGAATTTGTGCAAATAGGGTGATGTTATTGCAAAAATTGCTAAAAACCCTTTCAGGAAGTTTTTAATTTGTAAATAGATACAAGATTATGCTCAACAATTGCTGCCGCTGCTAAATTAGAGATGCATCATACAATATTTGGTATTTAGCTTATACTGCTCAACACAGAATATTCATTTTGGACGAATAATGGAAACAAAATCACTCACATTTTTAATAATTTCAATTGACATATTTTAAATAACACAACTTAGTTATGTATCACTTTTAATGTGCTACGCATTAAGTAAATTTAAACAATTCTTAAATTTATAATATTTTATTTAAAAAATTGCCAGAAATTAGTTTTTATTTACGTAATATTATATTAATTAATTTTATGAATAAATATAAGTTGATCAATTATTTATTACCCAAATTTCTTCTAAACAGACCCCTGCTTATTATAAATTGACGAGCAAGTGTCTCATCAAAATATACATTAGAATTTAGCAAATCAATATTTAAGTCAGAACAATCATTATTGAATAATTTTCAAATCATTATCGAAGTCAATCATCGTCAAAGAGATATAAATCGTTAAAACCAATTTCTATGTCGCATTAAACGAAAGAAGTTAACAAGTAATCATTAAAAATAGCTTGAATATTCATCAGACTAACAAAATGGTTTTGTAATCTCAGGCAAGAATGATTTTAATAAAACTTCTGTATATTTCCAACTAACTATAGTATATTTACTGTGTATAACTATTGCATATTTACTGTGAATTTGGCAAGAATTATAAATTTACATATCTATTAAACGTTCCGATTACAGAGCTCCTTATAATCAGTATTTACATCATTGTTTCATTGTGGGTGCTTTGCGTATATTTTATTCTGGATTAAGAAGCAAATAAAAGGACACTTTTAAAATGAAACATTTTAGACAGTAAAAATATAAAAGCATTATAGATACCTGGACGGTAAGTATACTCTTTGTTATGATTAAATAATTAAATACAAAATGCATCTTCACACTAAAGAATCATAAATTTTACGACGAAAGATTGGTGGCCTAAGAGGGCTTGCCTGTTTGCTACGCTAAGTTTCGGAAATTCACGATATAGTAATTAACATATCTTTAACTTGAGTTTATGGTGTTTTTATAGTTTTAAAATATGGTAATCATACTGGATACAGTCATTCCACATTTTTTACGACATTTTTATGATGTCTTAGAGAATTTTATGAAGGGGAATGAAAGTATTTCAATGTATTTATGTTAAAAATACTAGATTAATGGAAAATCATTCCCACTTAAAATTATTGAAAATGCATGAAAGATTATAAATTAAACCTTTTAGAAGGAAACATCACAGTTAAAATTTAAAATTTCACAGAAAAAGATTTCAAAAAATTCTGCTAAAATTGCAGTACTATATCACATGTATGGTAATGACATTTCTGAAAAAAATTCTGTTTAGTTCTAAAAAGTAATTCTTGTCAGTAAAACCAAAATATACGATATTTAAATAATTTATTTGGTAATTCTTCCATCCCCATGAGAACGGTTTAACGGAAATTCTGGTTTTCAAAAATATATATTTTCTATTGCCACGCATTTAGTAAAAAATTCAAAACTGAAAAGTAAATTTAGCCGAATAAATGGTGTTTATGCTATACTTTAAGGTATGATGATAAAATTACCAAATTTTAACACATTTATCAAACTTTACAACAGATCAAAAAACCATATTTCATTGCTAATTCTTTCGAAAGATTACCAAAGTGCTTCAGTTAAAATTACCGTGCTTTTTGGTGTTCGTATAGAACCAGAAACACGGAACATTTTACCATATATTACCAATGCTAAAACGTTTCCCAGAATGCATAAATAACTTAAAACTCGTAAATATTGAGATATAATTATTACGCTATTTGTATTAACAAAAGCATGAATGAAGAAAGCCTTCCTTAACCATGACCAGCTCCATGCTCGCATATACGATACATTTTTAAATTTTCTTCCGATTGTGCACTTAGTTTTTCAAAGAGCGCATACCACCAACGTAGTTTTCATGATAGTATTACGTTTAAAATATTAATAAATTTATGAAATTGAACCTTTGAGGAAATGCATTGTTTAAAACAATGCACAGTGATGTGCTCCCCTTAAAATAATTTTAAAATGGTTAATTGTTTGTCAAACATTTATAATTCAAGCATTAAACATCATTGAATATTTGTATGCAGTTGTTCTCAATATACAACTTTTTTTTTCTTCTAAATAACACAAAAGAAACTGGTCTAATATACAGGAAAGCAACGTGCTTGAATAGGAAAGTTAAACCTCTTGATCGCAAGAAATTTGTAATTTTATGATTAAAAAAGGTCTAACAAGTTTTAAACCAAAGATAAATGCAAAAAAAGAAAGAAAAAGGAAGAAAATTCCATTTCAATACTTTGATGCTGAATTTTGGATAATTTTAGAGGAAGAATGCCACAACTACTGATTCTCAAGATATAATTTTAGAACTTACCATTAAAAATAAATGTCATGAGTGAAAAGTAGGCATGTAATAACAACTTTTGTCAGAACATTAAAACAGTGAAATAAGATTTTTACGTTTATAGAAGATATAATGTACTTTTATGAGCTGACATTGGTTTTGATAGAGCAATTTTACGTCCATATCTTTAAAATTTACATAAATTCTTTTCGACAATAAGAGTAATAACTTTTAAGCATATACAGGATCTTTTAAACAACATTATTAAGAAATAATATATATAATAATAATAATATAAATAATAATAATAATATAAATAATAATAATAATATAAATAATATAAATAATAATAATATAAATAATAACAATAAATAATAACAATATAACATAAATAATAACAAACTATAATAACAATATAAATAATAACAATATAAATAATAATATAAATAATAACAATATAAATAGTCAGACCTCGATATAAGGTCATCCGCATATAAGATCACCCCGCATATAAGGTCAATTTTCCAAAGTCCCGGCTCATTGAATAGGAATTCTTTGTTACAGATTATCGGATATATGGTCAAGTTTTAAAAATCATTATCGCTTATAAGGTCATTTTTATCAGGGGTGTGACATGGTGTCAGCCACATGCATAGCAAATTGCTTTCGTCATGTTGGTTTTGTGAGTTCTCTGAATATCGTGGATGACGAAACCGAGGAAGAAGACGATATTCCTTTATATGTTCTGATGGAAGATTTGAAAAATCGTGGCCATGCCATAGAAGGGGAGGCTGAATATGGTTTGATTGATGAGGAAATTGCCACCACTTCTGAAGCTACAATTTCTGAAATTGTTTTACAAGTTGTGGACAATGACAGTGATGCTGAGACTGTAGATGTAACCCAAAGGAAAGCCTTCAATGCAATAAACGTCATACGAAATTTTTTTACAAACCATGAGGGAGCTGAGGAACATTTTGAAAAGTTACAAAATATGGTTCGAAAAATGAAACCAATAACGAGACGGACCTGCATAAATGATTATTTTAAATAAGGTTAGATGTAATGTATGCATGTACACTTTTAAGAAATTTGTAAACAGTTTTATTTTAAATTAAAATTTTTTTCGAAAATCCCACTTTCTTTAATTTTTTATTAATTCTGTTAAAATTTATTGACTTAAATATTTAATTTATGGCTTTCGTTTTCGTTTGTATTACCATTTCTAAAAAATCATAATGAGTAGGTACTATTTACATGCTTAGTTATGAACTGATAATGAATCGGTTAAAAGGTCACCCCGCTTATAAGGTCACTTTTGCGATGTCCCTTAGGGTGACCTTATGTCGAGGTCTGACTGTAATAATAATATAAATAATAATAATAATAGAAACATTATGACAACTATATAGTTTGCAGTAATGTATTTTACGATAGTATACAATACGGTAAAAATGGATTTTACAATAAAGTACAGATACTTTTACAATTCGATGTGGAAATTTTTACAGTAAACTGCATTTGCCGAAACTTAAAAAACTTAAAATCTTCCATTTACAATTTTGAAATTTCTCTACACATTCTTCCATATCAAAAATATTTCATATGATTCCATCACTATAAATGTAAGTAAAATTGAAACGCATTTATTTATTAAAGATTAAACTAATCGATTCGAGAGCAAAAACTAAACCAATTCATATAGGTAAATTTCGATTAACCTTTGTTCCGCGTCATAAATTTGAGCTTAAAATTCAATATTAACCAGATACCATTACAATGCTCTCTTTACGTGTTCTTGCTCTTTCAACGGTATTTAATACCCTAGTTTCCGAAAATTTTGACATCAGTACAATATTCCTTACAGCGTATCGTAAATAATAACGTAAATAATTTTCAATGTATATATCTAAATATTTTTGCGTTTACTGTTCAGAGAGTAAAAAAAATATTTGTAAACCAGTATTAAATTATTCAATCAGACTATCCTAAAAATGTTAATTTTTACCAAAATTTATGGCAAAAAATGTACCCGTTAGAATACAAATAGCTATAATACATAATACACTGTGGAAAAAAAATTCTGGTAAAATTAATGTACTCTAAGGTAATGGCATTTCTGAAAACAAAAACATGATTCCTGTTAGTAAAACCAAAATATACGATTTTTAAATCATTCATTTGGTAATTTTTCAGTTCATTAAATTATTCAATCACACTATCCTAAAAGAGCTAATTTTAACCGAAAGTTATAACAAAAAGTGTACCCGCTAGTATCATACAAATAGCTATAATACATAATACACTGTGAAAAAAAAATCTGGTAAAATTACCGTACTCTACGGTAATGGCATTCCAGGGAACAAAAACAAGATTCTTGTTAGTAAAACCAAAACATAAGATTTTTAAATCATTCTTTTGCTAATTTTTCAGTTCATATGGGAACGGTTTACCAGAAATTCCGGTTTTCAAAGTTATAGTTCTTATTGCCACACATTTATTAAAAAATTCAAAATTGAAAGGTAAATTTAACCGAATAAATAGTTTTTATGCCATACTCTAAGGTATGATGATAAAATTACCAAATTTTCATGTTAATTCTACCAAATCATCACCAAAGTGCTTCGTTTAAAAATTACCGAGCTTTTTGGTGTTCTCATACAATCAGAGAATCGGACTTTACCATATATATGCTGATAGTTTTTACCATACTTTTTCTCAGTGTACGTAATAACTGTAGTATGTTTAAAAAGTAATTAGATAAATAATGATATAAATAATAATGTAAATAATAATAATCGAAATAACATTGATAAGTATAGTTATCAGTAAAAATAATAACTGTTATAAAATGGCTCTCAAGAAGTTTCATTTAAGATTTTCGAAAAAGGAAAGAAGGAAAGATACACTGGCTAAACTATCGTGAAAATTGCTTAAAAATTCCCACTTTAATTTGTTGCCATACATTCTCTTTTTTCAATTCGAACGAACAAAAGAAAATGCGTACTCGAAAAACGCTATACGCGAGATGTTTTTAAAATGAGTGTCATTATTTGAGCAATTTTCTGTCTCTGTATGCAAAGCATATTTACTATGTTATCTTTTATAAACAAGTTAAGGAATAATCTTAATTTTAAGCCTTTTGATGTTTATCTTTATGTTTATTTACTAAATTAGGTTAAACACTTCAATGTTCTTACCTGAGGAAGCGGATGAAAATTGTTAGAAATTATTTACTGTTTTACGGCTTATTTCTGATAAAGATTTCAATGTTTTAAAGCCTTTTCCTTTTCACTCTAGTTTATTGAATTTGTATTTTCAACAAAGTAAAAAATTGTTAGTTAAATGAGATAACTGTTTGAGTAGCAGAACAATGTATCCTTTTTGTTGAATATTAAAGTGATCAATCATTTCGTTTCGTTCGCTGTCATAGTGGTTTTCTCAAGTATTTTAAATTAGACGTTATTGATTTTGATAAAGTAAAATTTACCACTTTACTTTTATTAGCTTCTTGTTTTGTGCTACATAATGATTTGATTTCCTTTTAATTTTAAAGAGAAGCATACGTTTTTTAAAAGCTAAATAAATAGGACGTATTTAAAAAAAATTAGAAAATATTTATAGGAGTCAAATAAAAATGCGGATGTATTGTCAGTTTCTGACTAAAAAGTACCTAAAATACATGAATTGAAACAAAAAAGTTTCAAAGACACAAAAGCGCTTATCTTAATTGGTTAGACTTCATAATTTAAATTTAAATGTAATATTTCTCTTGAAATTAACTTCAATTTAATATCAGTTTTCTGAGAAACTGAATACGAACATTTATTTTTCAGAAACTTTTATTTGAAATATAATAAACATAAGAAAAATTTTCAAATAGTCCAAAAATGAAATTTTTTTTAGTAGTGTTGACCACAACGATAACTTCGAAGACATAAATTTTCAGAATTTTAGCGTCGGTATTAGCAAGTAAAAATTTAAGTATTTCCTCCAAAATCAACTATAAAATTTAATCATTATTTTACTATTTTATGTCACATTAAGTTAACCTTGTAAATCCAATTTCCTTTCTGCAGCAACAATACTTTTACACAGGTAACAATGAATCTTAAGAAGCGATGTCTGCAATGGCAGAAACAATCATACCCATAAAAGATTCCGTAATCAATCCTTTTTCAATCTGTGTCTTGATACGTATGTATAGTATCAAATTAGCTATAGTAATTTAATTTTTTCTGTACTTATTATATTGGATTCTGTTTTATTTATTACACAACGAAATTATTTATTTCACCTTTCTATATATAAAGGAAGTTTTATTTGTCCTAAATATTATTAGTATGATTGCAAATAATAAAAGACAATTAATCATTTTTACTTAAGCTAAGTAAAGAGGATCGAAAGTGAAGTTAAACTATGTAAAGGACGAGTAAATTGAAAAAAAAAATATAATGATTAACAATGCACTCATTAAATAGATGACGCAAAGCAGAAATGTCATAAATGTAATTACTCTCATTATAACAGATACTGCTACACATATTGAAATGGGGAAGACTGTCAAAGCTAAACGTCATCTAATCATAAAGATTTGATCAAACGAGGAAATGAGCTAAAAAAGAATGTTTTACCTGAAAAATCGGCTAGTACGTCTTTTCGCGAACATTATAGTAACAAACTGGCTCTGATGCTTTTATTGTGATAAGATAACTTATTCATTGACAATGAAATTATCTAATTGGAAACACAATCAATTATGTTACAAAAGCTCATAAGTTTTTTAGATTAGTTAATATTACGACGACGGTTTCGATTGCTTATCCCGACCATTTTTCAATCTTAAAAAAAAACATGTGTTTAGAACTTCTCGTAACAGCTGATAGGAAGCAAACTTACTCTGCGTAAACATCAACACACGCGATCGCAAACGTAACTCGAAAATCATCTTCATTTGTAATTCTCTGAACTCGTACATTAAAATCGTAAAACGTGTACTTTAAGCAAGATGGAATTTGTTAAAAAAAAAAAAAAAAAATTTGCGGTAAGTAGGTAAGAAGTGATAAAGAATGTTTTTAAGATCGTGTCTGTAAAGTTTATAGTGTTCTTGAAAAATTGGTGTGATCTTGAAAATTTTTTTTCTTAAACTAATTAGCATAAGTTTTTTTTTTTAAAACTACTTCAGTTTTTTTAAATTTCATTCCCAAATTATTTGAAAAATAATAGTGTAAGCAATTGTATCATAAAGGAAGCTCCAAAATATATAAATAATAGATATTTTTGACTTATAAAAATACTATCTATTGATTGGACTTATTTTAAACTATTTAAGATTTAGTTTTTTCTTAAAATCATTGTACAATTCATTAAATTTTAAAATTATTCATTACATTTGTATCTTAAATTAACTATGTTTTAAATTTACTTTAATTTAAAATATACTTATAAAGCAAACAATGTTCTTAAATACTAGTTTCATTTTTTAAAATAAATATAGAGCTTAAGAGATCTGTACTTAAAAAGGCAAATATTATGGTAGTTTATGGGTAATCTCTTAGATAAAATGCATCCTTATGAACAATGAATTAAGTATAAATTTACTAGAGAGTCAATTAAAAAAAATATTTTGGGTTACATGAATTAATTCAAAAATTTTCTAAAAAGCTACTGTTAAACATAAAATTTAAACTGAATTTAAATATTTAATTGTAATTTTTTTCCGAAATTGATGATTTTAAATAGTATGCACAGTAAGAACTTTAAATAGCACATTATAATATAAAGATGCGTTTTCGAAACAGTAGTTAACGTTCAAATTAAAAAAAAAATACTTAAAAAAGTAAAATCGTAAAAATTTGTAAAATAAACTTATTAACTTATATAATTAGTTTCTACTATAAATAGCTATACTAATTAAATTAAAGCAAATGAAAAAAAATCCGTTTCAATTCTTGACTAGTTATTTAAAAAAATAAAATTTCTGCAACATATTAGTGATATTGTTTTAAATGCAACAATAACAAACAAATTAAAAAAAAAAACAATTTACTCAGTGCTTACAAATATCAATAGACATCAACAATATTCAAATAAAAATGTTTCTGATAAGTCATAAGCTTTTTTTTCCATTTATTTCTGTGATAAAATATTTGTTTGGTTTCTAAATTGGCGGGAATCACTTACCCGCAAATCCACGAGTGCCTCCTCCGAGGCAATGTTTGCGGCAGAAGGAGATGGCGTTGCATCACGGTAACCGTGAGTGACGAGGAGTGGCACACAGATTGTAGCCTTGCATGGTGACGTCAGCGGGGAGGTGACAACCTTTGATGGGGAGCAGGTGTTGGCGATCTCCACATGAGCTGTGAGGACAAGGAGGAAAAGAGTTTTTCCCCAACGCGCCTTGAAGATAAGGCCGGAAGCATGGACGTCGCACTGAAGCGACGTGCTTGGCGAAACCTTGGTTTTACTTTTCCGCCACCGTCCGACGAGAGAGAATCGATACCTGCAACTGTGACGTGGCACTTTGTGAAGACCCCCATCAAAAGGGATCTCTTTCTCTAAACGTCCGAAATGAAGATCGGGTCAAAAGGGTTGTTTGGCGAAACTTATTGGCGGGGAATTTAAGTTGCAGTAAAGACCGGACGCCAATATCGTTCTCTGTTTAGGGACTGCGTATTCGAATTGTTTAACTATGCGGATTCTGGAAAAGTGATTCTGTCCCGAGAATCATCATTTGTCATCAATTCGGGTTTTGAGATTTTTTGAATACAACATATTTTTCTCTTTTCCCATGTCATTGGGAAGATTAATTGATGTTATAACAACGACTGCGTCTAACATTTAAACAATAGGCGCCGAGAAATATGTTTTTGATCTGAGAAACATCAGATATTTCATTCTGAACAGATGTTCAAATTTTCATTTCCTAATTGCCAGGTTTTGTGTTAAATATTTTGTTTACAAATGGGGTAATTTTTGGGAAACGTTTGGAATTTCCTTAAAAAATTTTATGAGGAATAATCACGGAAAAAATATTAGAGGAAAATGAAACAACAAACTCTTCATTTCAAGAGGGAAAATGTTTTATTATTCAAGTAATATAAACCACCAAAAATAAAAGACCTTATGGTCTTAGCTCGTTCTAAAGTTATTTGAAAACAACAATAATAAACAATTATATTCAGTAACCATGTTTTCTTAAAATAGATAGAATAATTTTACAATAAAACTCGATCGATTCTTTAATTACTGTATTAAAAAAAAAAAACATCAAATTCAATATTTATTCAAATCATGTTGTTCGGTTATATTCAATAATTGTTAAATAAAATAGCTTTTCTTTTAAATTTATAGTTATTTTTTTAATCAAAACTGATTGGTTTTTCAATAACTGTGTTAAAATTGTTTAATAATTATTCAAGTTATTTGTGAAGTTATTCAATAATATTTCTTTACAAAAATTTTGCCAACCATACATGCAATTTTTAGATTTAAAAAAAAAGCAAACTTATTTAGGTTTGTAACTTTCCAATAACTTCCTTGCGACAATAACTCTCAGAGACTCGTGATGGCTCAGGGGACAGAGCGTTCGCATTCGAATGACGTAAATCGGGCTCGAATCCCAATGACGGCTGGTCGATACGAATTCCGCATGCTGCTCTCACTGACCACATTGCTGACGTAAGATATCCTCAGTGGTAGACGAATCATGGGTTAGAGTCCCCTTGCCGTCAGGCTAACCATGGGAGGTTTTCATTTTTTTCCTCTCCATGTAACGCAAATACGGGTTAGTTCCAACAAAAAGTCCGCCGCGAAGGCAAATTTCTCCCAAAACTTGATCCCGAAGTTTCCTTGTCTTCAGGATTGGGTTCAAAATTACAAGGTTACGGAGTTGAACATCAGTAGTCGTATATATATATAAAATTGGGCCAGCTGTTCAATGACGGTTATATATATTTAAAAAAAAATAATAATAACTCTTAGAGGAATATCTTCTGACATATTTTACAGTTTTGAATATTTTAATTAAAAAATAAACCGTGCACAATATGATTGAAAAAAATTCTTTTAGAAATCTGCATACAAAATCATAAGATTATACTTTCTATTTAGCAGGACAACTAAACTGCTACACCAAAGTATACAACTTAGAGAGATTTCACTGTAACAATATGCCTGTACTTGAACGCAATTATACTTTAATATGCATTAAATATGAAATGTGTATTAAATATGAACATTAATTATATTTAAAACTAATTTTTAATAATCTAGTGTAAGTATACAGAGCTTTTTTAACACCTCTTCCCCCGTTTGATTTAAAAACTTCTTCAAAGATAAGGAATATTTTGGTAGCCCTATAAACAAATGAAAATCTTTATAATTAATTTTGGAAATTATTCCAATGACGTACCGTTAAGAAACATTTACGATAAAGTAAACATATCCTTGATTTTTATTTTTATTTGACTTAAATATTAATATAAGATCTCTACATAAAAATACGCTTTCCCCCTCTATGAGTAATCTATAAATTTAAGTCAAAAAATTACAAATTAACAAACGAAATTCAATAAATTGATTCCAATGAATCAAATTTCATATTTTCAAACAAATTTTAACAATTGTTAGTGAAACTAAAAAAAAATTGCTGTTAGTCCGAAATCTAGGTATTTAAGGGATGGTATTTTACTTCATTTGTTGCATCATTATACTAATAAATATGAAAATACAATATTTCCTATGCTGTATGTTACATACTTAAAAATCAATTTCAAAGTCTTTTACATCTTTTAAACTATTTTGGAACGACTAATTTTTCTTATTTGTCTCGTTTTTGGAGAAAAAAAAAACATAAGTTTGAAATTAAAACATAAGTTTTAAGTGGTTTGCTCAAAAAATAATGTGTATTTTATTTAAAATATTGCTTTTTATTAGACTAAGGTTATCATGATGCTACTCAGTTAACAAATCCCTTATCAGAAATAGTTTTAATGTTTTGAGAAAATATTATACTTTAAGAAAATATGAATTCAAAGCTTTTTTATGCTTTAATATTAGAAAACAATAGTTTTTTACAGCAAGTGGAATTAATTAATTAAAAAGAGAATCAAGTTAATTTTTCTTACATTTTAACTCTTACTTTTTGCACTAACTTTTTATGCATGTTTGTTACTGAAGAAAAAAAATGTTTGTTAATAATAAAAAAAAAATTCTAAACATTATTACTTATTTTTGTCAGAACTATTCCTTTAAAAAAATTTAAATGATGAAGAAATTATGTTGAACATAATAAAAAACTAAATAAAAAGTTTATTATACTTTGTCAAAAATACTAGGCGAAAAACAATTTCTCCAAAAAAAATTATCACGAAAAATTTTTTCAGATATTTTTTAATAAAATAAAACCAAGTTTAATTTCTAAATGAATTTTTTAAAACTTTTTTTTTCGAATTCAAAAGTGCAGAGAAAAATATTTTGAAGTTTAATCTTTAATAGTTGTCAAGAACAGAAAAAAAAACGTTTTTTACCTTTTCAGTTTAGAAATCGTTTACAACTAGTTTGGTTAAAAAAAATCATGAATATAGTATTAGTATAGTACATTGCAGTACATTCATACGTTTTTCAAACTATTTATAACTAGCAGGCTTCAAAACAGAAAAAAAGACTAGTAACTGGACATTAGATATGGGGTTTTTGTTAGGTAATTGGCACTGGAATTAGGCTGTGGTAGAGTTGCGTCTTATCAAATGAACCATGGGATGTGGTTCAATTAGTTTATTTGGTTGTTTCATTTATTATAGTACTAGACTTTTTTGTATTACGCAGCTTTATGGTGCTGCCATCTATGCGTGTGTGAAGGTATAGCATACTTATTGTCCAGGGTCACAAACTGGGGAGGGCAGGATACTGGAAATTCTATTGTGGTGTAAATGCCGGAACTCGAACTCCAGCTCTGTCAGTCATGAGATTGGCAAATTTGCCCTATCGACTACAACATGAACAAAGCTGCTAGGAACGAAGTAGCTTCATTAAGTTGGCCTAATTGGTTAGATAAAATTCTGGTTGCTTAACCGTATTAGGTGAAAGCAGTTAATGAACGGTTTTTACCACAGTTAACAGTTTGAATACTATATTATTTATAGTTATTTGACTGTTTTGTTTGAATATGGTAAAATAACAATCAAATATATTGTTATATATGTTACATAACCATTTTAAAAGAGAAATTTCTAATAGTGCATGATTGAGAATATTTAAAAAGTAACTAAGTAAACTCCAGGAAGAACCATGAGTCACCGTATAACAAAAATAAAAGAAAAATTTATTCAATCTAATTATTTATTTTAAATATGCATATGTGTGTATGTGCTAAATATTTCTTCAAACCTCTGTTCTGATTCAACTCAACGTTTCCAACTATACTTGATTTAGAGTTCAAAATACTATTTAAAAAGTTTTTTATCACAAATCTTATCTTGTATGATAAAAATTTAGTTCGGGAAATGTTTTTTGTATCTTTCAAAATCATAATAAATAAAATTATTTTTACTTTGTATTTTTTAAACTCTATTCAAAAAGAAATAAAGAAGCACTGAGATGTGTAATCATTCTCTTCACGTCACAATCGTGTTTCATGTTATCTAAAACAAACCCTTTATGGGCTTCTAAAGAAATGCGGTTTGCTTATCGCAACAATACATAAATATTCGTAGAACGTATTTTGATCAAAGCTTTTCCGCTAATTGTCGATGACCTTCAGCTAAACCCAAATAGTTTTCAACTATGTAATCTTTGAATCGAAATTCATGAAAGGAACGTAAAAATACCTGATTTAGTTAAATTTTAGCTCGTAAATTCCAAGGTATGCTAACTAGTAACTAACTACTAGTTTATTTGGATAGTATATTTTCTATAGAACTTGTATTTTAGCTTATTAGGGTTTCATGTGGTTTTCGAAATTAAAAACTTACACAACAAAGGGATACACTGTTAAAAATTCCGAGCCACGTCGTGCCAAAAATTAGTATTCATTTGCTGGCTACATAAAATGGAGCTCAATTTTACCATATTTTGGTATTTTCACTGGCTCCAAATATTGGTAGAAGGTTGCACCAGAAGTGGGTTTTTTGAAAAAACAAAGCACCGATTTTCATTCTTTCTTTTTTTCCTTCTTCTATAAAAGCAGGAAAAAGTTTCCCCATCATTAGGTTTTTTTAAAGAGCTCAAATGCAAGCCAAGATTGCTATTTACCGGAACAAAACTATTTACGGGAAGTAGGTTATTTTATGACATACCTCTAACCATTTTATACAAATTTAAGAAGTCAGCATAAAGGAAATGAGCTTTAATTAATGCAACTAAAATATTTACTGACCTAATTAAGTTGATACTTAAAACAACATGCATTAATTGTCCCGATACACCGAGACCGAGTTGTAAAGAAAACATGACGTCGAAAACAAACATCGTTCAGCTTACAATTACAGTTAAGTTTTATGTCTTTTACCAAATTTTGGTGCAGTCAGTTGCACCATGGAAGTATTTCTCGATCATACTTCACAATTTATAGTGTAACTAATAGTTCTTCACAATTTATAGTGTAAATATAGTGATCTTCCATTTAACTAAACTTTGGGATAAGGAGAAACTTTGCACCAAATACTGGTTAAAGATTTTCCAATTTTTTTCCGACCATAATAATATGAAATATGCTTTGCAAGTTCTAGGTCATGCTATAATGATTTAATAAATAAAACCACGAATACATTTTTAAAAAAAACATTGAAAAACCACTAAAAACTACAAATTGTATTGATAGAGTTTTGCCTTTCAATCTCGGTATTGTGTAATAGTGAACTGGAAACACCTGCCAGTCTTCAATTTTTATCACACCCACCATCTGTATACTTCGCGCAAATCATATTTCACTTATAATACAGCACCACTTATCGGCGACTTTATGTAATACCTCAATTTTTAATTACTTATTTAATAAATACCAGCGACATAATATGTTTCTAATCCAAATTTCATGTCATTGTGATCTGCCTAGCACCTGCGTTACCCGTCTAGTACGCGAATTTTAATTTTTAAAACCCTCTTTACCATTATATACTTACAAGAAACTATCTGATTAAAGAAAATTATGAAAAAAAAAAACTACAATTTTTCGTGATTAACTTTTAGTAGGAAAGTCATTATAATCAATCGTAAGTAGAGAAGCGATAATTTTTAAAGATAATTCTAATATATGCTCACAGATTTTAACACATTCAGTTGAGTTACCAGTATATGCTTTTAAACACTAATTAAAAACTAAATTTGTTTTTAAATATTCATCAATTAGCTAAGCCCAAATCGTTTACAGGCATGTATGTAATCTTAGTATTAAAATACATAAAAAGAACGTGGCAATACCTACTTTAGTTGAATTTTAACTCGTAAATACCAATGTTTGTTAACTAATAACAGATTCCTTTGGACAGTATATTTACTATCGAACTTGTAATTTTGTAAATGAGCTTTTAATGTGGTTTTCGAAATTAAAAACTTGCACAATAAGGATGTGAAATTTCCATTGTGTGAATGTGAAATTTCCACTGCTAGTTCTTTAGATGTGTTAATGATTTAATAAATAAAAATCCTAAATTTATTAAAAAATACTAATTTTAATTATAGAGCTTTGTCTTTCAATGTCAGTATTGTGTAACAGTGAATTGGAAACACCTGCGAGTCTTTAATTTCAATCATACTCATCTTCTGTATAATTCGCGCAAATCACTTTTCACTTATGTTACAGCGCCACTTACCGACGAATTTTTGAACTATTTCATTTTTTAATTATTTATTTAATAAATTAAAACCACGTAATATGTTTCTAATTAAAGCTTCTAATTATTGCGACCTTCTTAGCTAACTAGCTGCACAGTCCTCTGATTTGGCAAATTTTAATTTCTATATCATTACACACTCTCAGGTAACTATCTGATTAAAGAAAATTACAAACAAAAAAACTATAATTTAAATTTTATGTGGTTAACTTTTAGTTGGAAAGTCCCTATAATTAGTCGCAAGTAAAGAAGTGATAGTTTTTAAAGATAATTCTTGATTATGTTCATAAAGTTTAACATATTCGGAAGAATTACCAGTGTATGTTTATAACCTGCATGTTATTAATCACTAATTAACAACTGAACGTTTTATAAATATTCAGCAATCAGTCAAAAGTCTAGTTTTGGTAATAGAATTATTCTGATAATTATTTAAATGCATAAGTATTTTTTCACTATTAAAAATGCAGCATCATTAAAATACTTTTGTATTGTTAAAATACATTTTTTTTGGACAAATATATTGTTTTTTATGATTAAAATTTGTAAAAAAAAATTACTCTATTCACAGTAGTGTAAGAAATATTTAAATTTAGATTCATTTATTTAAATAAAAAATACAAGAATATTGGTAAATGCATATAAGATTAATCAACATTTCAGTTACATTACGTTACATTAATGATAATCAGTAGATTTGTTAATAATTAAATCTATCTAGTAAAACAGATCGAGTCATCGGTCTTGGTAGTTGCATGAATATAACTTGATAAACATCTAAACAAAATATAACTCGATGTAAAATCGAAACAAAAATAATATGGGATAATAATCTAAATATTACTACAACCTTTAAATTTAAGCCGATTTGAATGAAATTTAAACACCTCATCAAGTAAGCTGATTTGAGCGAAAACAGAGCAAGTCATCAAATTAGCTGATTTAATGAAAAATCTACAAATCATTAAAATTAAGCCAATTAAAACGGAAACTGTACATGATATTAGTTCTAAGCTGATTTACAGAAAACTGCACGAGTTATAAGTGAGGAATTATTAAAATATTCTAAAAAGGTTTCGTCGTTCCATTGTTTGAAAATGCGCTTAAGGATTAATAAGATAATCAATACAGGCTTTAATTACTTTTAGGCTATAAAATGATCCATTGCTGGTTAATTCCATTGTTATATGTTTAGAAATTAATTCTTTAACAAGTTTCTTAATTTTAACATTTTTCAAGACAGTCAATTTTAGTAAAAAAATAATTTTCGGCAATCAATTAATCCAATTAAGAGAGCAGAGAAAGATATGATTTAATTTAAAGTGAAAAACTCATACACTAAAACACAAGTGATTGAAAAATTACTACTAATGAATTGTAAAACTGTTTTAATCTATTCGAAGTAATATTTATTCTAAAAGAAATAGTTTAACTGTGAAAATAATTAAAGCCTAACAAAAATATTAAGTAAATAATCCCAAGAAATTGAAGCGATAAGATATTACTTGATAAAAAAATCTTCATTCATTCGCTTAAAATATATACAATTTGGAAATAACAGTCAACAAGTTTCAAGCGCTCAAAAACAGGCGCCCATTTATTGATAATCGCTGAGGTATTTACTGCATTCCTTGTCAGAGAGACCTTGGATGCTTCAGACTAGCTAGGCGTGCATTAAAGTTTGGACTTAAGGAACAGGATAGATATGACCGTTATCAAGAATTCGAAAAATGATCATCTGCTGGACATTGTTGGTATCTTGGACATGAATTCAATTTCTGCAATGCCAAGATTACTTCCACTCTAGTCACATCAGTTCATCTTAATAACTTGGAATCTTGTTTTATTGATATGAATGCTGATTCTCTTGTTAACGACATTATAGTTCCTCACATCCATGTAATGATCTGATTCTTCCCCCTCAGCCATAGAGATTTTCATCTTTTTACTCCCTCGGCTACTGTTGTTTTTGTTGTTTTGTTTCTCCTCTTAATTTTTTCATTTTTCGTTGGCCAATTAATGTTTTATATTTCATATCACTTTTGCTTCGTCTCACGCACGAGTTTTGAAAATGGGTGCCTGTTTTTGAGCTCTCAAAACATGCCGACTGCTGGTTCCAATTTTTGAAGCGAATGATAGTTTTAATCACTATTAAAAATTTAGCTACTGTGGCTTTTATTATTGGTTTAGTAAATAAGTCTATAAATTTCAAACAATAAATGATGTTCAAGATTAAAACTGTTGTTAGTTCAATATATTAAAAATATTTTTCTACATTACAGTCATAACCAGTTATTTTTTGGCAATACTATAGACTTCATAAAAAATATAACTTCGTAATAATAATAGGTGTAACAGTTCTAATTACAGTTCTGATTGCCATGATTCCCCTCTGAACTAAACAATTTGCTGAGCGCCATCTAGCGACAATATAGTTGGTCCATTTCTAACCGCTGAACTATTTAGCAGTATACATGTCTCTAAGATCAGTACATGCTTCATTTCATTTTAAATTATTACTTCTATTTGTTTGTGACTGTTATATGTGCTCTATTTTATGTGTTTCAATTAATTAAATAAGAGCTAGTCGGAATCTTAATATCTAGCACGAACTCTTACATTAGCCAGCTACTGAACTGTTAGGTTGTATCTATGTTTCTAAGATTAGTAAATGCCTCATTTAATTTTAGTTATTATTATTTATATTTGTGCATTTCCTTGTGAGTGTTATTTATGCTCTATTTTATCTGCTTCAATAAATTAAATGAGAGCTAGTCGGAATTTTAATTTTATAATTCGAACTGTTACATCGGAATCCTTTTTAAGATCTATTTATAATGTGAAAAATCAGTTTTTATGGAAATTCAATCTTCATAAGCAAAAATATTCTTAATTGAGTTCAGAAAAGTTTATGAATGCTATCAATTCGAGGAAATTTATTATTAAGCATAGACTATGAACCAATGACAGATTTAGTTCAGTATTACATGATTTTAAATCTCATATACAATGAAAAGGAAGCGGTTACAAACTTGCTTAGGGAATAAAAACCATTACTTTCATTGTCACATAATCATAAATTTGTCAACCATCAATGAAATATTACCAAATTGCTTTCATATGAGTGCTCTCGTTCTCCATTAAATAAAATAAAAAACGGTGATTATTTTTTTTTCTTTTCGAAATTCGTATCACAGATCAAGAAATAAAGAAGAGAATACTATTCAGAAACTAAACTTATATAATATTAATTCTGATATGATAATATTTAGGGAAAGACGATTTTTACAATAGTTATAAATCATGTATAATTATAGTAATTGTAATAACAAGACATTCGTTGTTTTATCTGTACTGGAAATGATAGGGCATGGAATATCAAAGATTATTTTGCTGATAATAGTGTCATACGTAAATAATTTATTTCAACATTTTCTGATTTATTTTTCAAACTGATTTATTTCAAGATTTTCTTTAGTTACAAGTATCTGGTTTTACCATTTTGCTTACACCAAATTATAATTTTATTGAAATGTATGTGTCGACTAATTTTGAAACGAAACGTGAAACAACCGAAGTAATAGTTTAAAAAATATAAAAGTTTTAAGTACAAAAAGTATAATTTCGCACTTGTACCTATTCACACATCTAAGATTGCTCTAGAATAGTGAGATATTGTTTCCCATGCATATTTCTACTCTTAATTGAAAGTGAACAAACACGAGTCAACTGGCTTAATATTTCAGAAATTGCAGGGGTTTTTGTTTATTTGAAAAAAGTACGAAGTATTTTCGCGTACTTTTTTCAAATAAACAAAAACAGGGTAAAGTACAAAGTACTTTATCCAGTGGTCTTACCTTATGAGTACTGTAGCGGTTTTACCATATAAGCAAAGTACGTAATATAAAAGTATTTTTGATTTGTACTTTGTATAAATAAGCTCTCTTTATAACGTCTAAGCTGTTCATCCTATTGACTCGAAGATTATCTTATTCAACACAACAGGAATAAAAATTACTGAAAGGCATACTTTACTTAGCTACAACACAATGCCAGATGCGTAAATAAGTACAGGACAAAAATAGCACTCTTTATACATAAAAGTCCTTACGATTTCGGAATTACTAGTTTTATTGACTTGTGTTTAGTTTCATTCCATTCAACGTAAAAAGTTCTAAGAAAATTTATTTCCTTTGTCTACAGCAGTATCAAACGAGTAAAGAAAATAGGTACAAATGAAAATCTGTACTTTTTTTACAAAAAGAAATCTTTACTATTTCTAAATTATTACTCTTATTGTCTCGAGATTAGCTTATTTTGATAAATTCTGAACACTTCAACTGAAACAATACCTAATACACAGGGGATTAATCTGGTTAAAAAATCTGGTTAAATTTCCTTACTAAATGGTCATTACATTTCTGGTAAAAAAAAAGGAAAAAAAGCATTATATTTACAAAATAAAAATGTACAATATT
This sequence comes from Parasteatoda tepidariorum, assembly GCF_982258835.1. Classification (NCBI taxonomy): domain Eukaryota; kingdom Metazoa; phylum Arthropoda; class Arachnida; order Araneae; family Theridiidae; genus Parasteatoda; species Parasteatoda tepidariorum. Next base: position 10,615,896 of record NC_141766.1, on the reverse strand, counting down.
TAGACCATTCACTTGGTAACTTTTCCGTTTACGTAGTAGTGATTTACTGGAAATTCTGGTTTTCAAAATTATAGTTCTTATAATCACACATTTAATAAACAATACAAAACTAAATAAATGATTTTATGCCTTGCTCTAAAGTGTCATGAAAAAATTATCAAATTTCATCACATTTACCAACTTTTTTCACATATTAGAAAACCTTATTTTATTGCTAATTTTACCAAAATCATTACCGAGCTTTTTGGTGTTTCCATAAAACCAGAAACACAGTAAATTTTACCATATTCTGGTTGTTTTGACCATACTTTGTTACTTTCATAGGTTAGAAGCTTTTTTTTTTTGATTGTCCATTTTAAATATTATTTTTGTTATACTACAAGAAAAATCTGTATAATGAATTCTTATACCTCAATACACGTAAAAGGAAAATAATTATTTCTCTTATATATTACTTCAGGGTATTGTTCTTAGGATAAATAAACTTTTTATATTTTTAATCATAAAATAAAAACATTAATGTTATGCATAAAAAAATCACTTATTTTAAAATTGGGGAAACTTGTTGTTCTGGTGTTCATGGTTAACAAACGGGTATAAAGCTATAGGAAACCAAAACTCACTTACGCTATTTTTGCGTTCAGCAATGTGATTAAATGGATTTTAAAAAAATACTAAGAAAAAATCATTTAAACATCCCCACTTTTAAAAAGAAAATTCTTATAAATGCTTAATAAATTTATCTGAGAACATTTCGATAATATTTTTTATGTATCAAAATAATGTTTTATCTTTTTTTGTTACTTTAATAGCAGATCGAAATATAATTTCAGTTAGAAGACTTTTTCAGATATAGATGCTAATTTGAAGTTTACATTGATTTTCAGACAAAAGTTTGAATAATTGATAATCACTAATGAAGAATTGTTATTATAATGCAAAAAATTTATATGTATAATGAACAATAATATGAAAAGTAAGTTTTTTACGCACTTTACTTACATTTAATTGACAAAACACTAGTTAGTTTTACACTTTATCAAGAATGCGTATTTTTTACTAGCCCGCAAAGAAACAAATATTAATTATAAGCTTATTTTAAATTTTAAAAAAAATATATTTTAAGTGTTTACAATTAAATTTTTATTAAACTATTGCGAAGGAAACTCGTTATCTTATAAACTTATTTTTATTTTAAGGATACAAAACTATCTCGATTTAATTATTTTTCATAATATCACAAAAGATTTTATTATTTGAAAGTAAAAATGCAGCAATATCATGCACTTTAATAATTAATATGTCAATGACATTCTTTAAAACCCTGTAAAAGGAAAAAACTTTTTCAATCCAAGAATTACCAAAACGAAGTTAAGTTAAATAATACAAACAACAATGCCTTATCCTAAAATTTATATTACTCTCACAAAAGATTCAATTTTTATTTATTTGTTAAGATATTTACATGTTATTTATAGGTTAAAGGCATTAGTAAATATATTTGTTTATACTCTGCTTCTAAGAAGTATTTAGAATACGAGACTTGATACAATTTGAAAATAGTTCAGAACGTAAAAGTGCTAGGAAAGTTATTTTTCTATGAACATTAATCTAAAAAATTAAAGATAATCCATACGCACTAGAATACATTATTAAATATAAAATCAAACTTAATTTTTGTAATGAAGCGGCTAGAATATTTTAAATATTAAAATAAAGAAAAGAAAAAATTTACTCAATTTAATTTTGGTTTAAAATTAATATATTACTACAACGCACATTTCGGATTAATATCAAACCCACAAAATCGGTCTTAAAGGTTTAATGACTATCTCTGCTTTATTCAAATTTTAGCAAACTAACTGTTTGCTAAAATTCTTTATTATATGTTTCACAAGATCTTATCAATTTATAAAAGAACACAAAAGCATCACTTAATGTCCAAATAATAAACTAAATACAATATGGTGAAAGCGAAATAAATAAAAATCAGGGCCAGCACAAATGACTTCAAACTATTAACCAGTAAATTAGCCAAATATCAAAAGTATTAGCCAAGTTTCAAAATTCTTAGCCAAAGGCAAATCTTAACAATTTCAGTTAATAATTATAAATGGAAATATAATAATTTCAAATTACTAATTATAATTATGAGATGATTTTTAACTTAGAAAACTTCAAATCAAAATGCAAATTTACTGTAAATTGAATTATTTTATCAAATGAAAATTACAATTAAGAGGTAATTTTGCAGTTAGGGGGGAGTAAAGGAGCAATGAATAGGAGAGAGGAAGAAAAATATGGATGTTTTATCGTCTTTGAGGGAAATAAATAGGTGAAAATACTGGGGTTAAATTTTGATAATTTCTTAGACTAGAGCAGTAGCATAAGGATAAACCTTAAGTAGCATTATGTTATAGTCACGAGAAAGTATATTTCCTGCAAAAATATTTGAATGATAACATGCATCTTGCTACCACATAATCTGTTTTATTGCCACTAATTGTAGAAAAAATTATCACGTGATATCGCGTGATCTGGCAATGAACGTGACAATCTATATTTTTCGGTTGTTTGTCTAATGCTTACTTTATCTCTCCTGTTACTTACATTAACTGTACATAATATAATTCTAATTGGTTATACGACATATCTACCGGAAATAAATGTAATCAAATAAAAAATACAGGATTCGTTCAGAAAAATTCCCTTTGACCATTTTTTTTTCAGGATTGAGAGGAATATATATTTATCTTTCCTAAAGATCATTCGCCAATACTTTCGCCAAAACCCAATTTTTCTTGCCAAATTTACGATTTTATCACATTTGGCGAAGTGGAGAATGCCTAGCGCGGGCCCTGAAAATTAAAGTTAATTCATTGATAAGCAGAAGTCGTGTTACATACATAATTGTAGACTTGTAGTGATTAAATTTATTTAATTACTGAGTCCCATGCATTTCGCAGCGAATCAATATTCTAGTGTACTTAGAAGATGATTATTATTTAATTATATTGTGGTATCGAATTTCATAGGTTCATTCCTGTGTACGGAAATAAATTAATTATTATGTAATTTTTGGACGTTTTGTTTAATGCATTCAAGTCTTAAGAAAATTCAATACTTTTGATAATTTTTACAACTATGTAGAGAGGAATGTTTCTATACCGGTAAAAATAGTCTTTAAGATATTATTTTCAAATTAAATGAAATCAATTATTCTCATATTTCTAAGAAAAATTTCAAAACATAAAATATTTAAATGTTTAAACTTAATATTCTGGGAGCTAGATAACGAGGCATCAGTATAATTTAACAAAATGCTTAAGAATTCACGTCTTTCTTAAATTTAAGATTTTAAAGGCATTTTGTTTCCAATTTCTTTGTTTTGTATATATTTTAATAAATTAGATTAACTGATTAACAATCTGTAATATATTTTTTATAGTTAAAAATCATGAACACATTTTTAACTTCATATATTCAGCATAAAGTTCAGTATTTATCAGAATTTCAATCTTAATTTTGATTTCTGATGAAAAATGTTAACTTTCTTGTTCATTGTCATAACTTCTTCTTTCCCTTTCCCCAGTATAACTAAATTTTAAAAAACATTGAGTTTTGATGATAATTGATTTTTATCGTGTCAGCGCAAATCAAACCACATAGTTCTTGAATAACTTTTAATCTAATGATTTGATTTTCACAGACTTATATTCAATCTTAATAGCTGGAGGGGTAGAACTTAAATATGCTTCATAATTAGTGATGGCAATAATTTAATCAGACACAAAAACACTTTTTAGCAAACATTCCTTTCTTTCACAGGATTCAGATTTTTGACTCGGTAAATTTTATAACCGTCATTGAACTGCCAAACCAATTTTTTAGGTTCACAACTACTAATGTTCAACTCCGTAGCCTAGCAAGTAGGAACCCAATCCAGAAGACAAGGGAACTCCTGGATCAAGTATTAACCCGCATTTGCGTCACACGAAGAGGAAAGCCACGAAAACCTACCACGGTTAGCCTGACGGCAAGAGGACTCTAACCCATTACCCATCTACCACTGAGGATATTTTACGACAGTACTGTGATCGGCACGAGTCTTACGGCACGGTTAAACCACTTTATTTCTATTCAAAGAAATTAAATCCATCGCAAGCTAAATATAGTGCTACAGTTTTAGAATTTTTTTGCAATCTATTCAGCATTGATTTTTTTAGAACATTCTTAATAGGTAGAAAATATAATGTTTACACTGATCACAAACCTCTCGAAGGTTTTTTATCCAATAAGAATCCCTCATCTAAAATTTTGAGGTGGAAACTAGCTCTAGAGGAATTTAATTATAAAATAATTTATATCAAAGGCAAACTCAATGTGGTCGCTGACCATTTATCGTGATATGTCAATAATCTAACAATTGTTTTTCCAGAAAAATCAGAACTAGTTAATTTACGAAGCCAAGATCCTAAATTGAAAAAAATTATTGATAAACTAAAAGAAAATAACAATTCTAAATATCCAAATTATTTGTTAGATGAAAATGGAGTGTTAATTCATTTGTCCAAACGGAACAGTAAATCTCCGAGAAAAGATGTTAAAAAGCAAATTTGTGTACCCACTTCTTTAAAACCTAAAGTATTAGAATCAGTCCATTCAGAGATAGGAGGTCATCTCCGATTTTTTTAAACCTATAATAGGTTAAATGAAAATTTTTATTGGGACAAAATGTATAAAGATACGAAAAATTTTGTGAATTCATGTATTCCTTGTTTATCAAGACGTAGTGTTTTTAAAATATAATCAGCCCCAATGCAGATGGTCGAACAAAGTACATATCCCTCAGAGCGTTGCCATGCTGATATTTTTGGACCACTGAAAGCTACCACATCGGGGAACAAATACGTTTTCTCATTGATAGACGCATTTTCTAAATACATCCATTTAGCAGCCTTACCAGACATGAAATCAGAAACCACTTCAAAAGCATTTTTTGACAATTATATAGTTCACAGGGGTTGTCCTAAAATAATAGTAACTGACAACGCCAAATATTTTTCAGGTAATGAATTTACAGAGTTTTGTAAGATCCAAGGTATCGAAAAAATTCACACTTCAAAGTATGCACCTTGGGCTAACGGTAGGATAGAAAAACCGAACCAATCAATTGCAAATATTTTGGCAACAATTTGCAATGAAAATAACGAATGGGACAAACAACTTTCACAAACTATGTTGGCAATTAACTCTGCAATTAACGAAAGCACACAAGCTTCTCCATTTTTTATCGAACACCTTAGAGACATGAGATTGCCCTACAGTTTGGGGGAGGGTGACAAATTTCAATCCCAATCAGAATATGTAACTAAATTAATTCAGTCCCTAGACGAAATTTTTTCCAAGGTTTTAGAAAATTTAAAAACTCAAGAAGAGAAGAATATCGGGAGAAGCGAAATCGGTAAAAATATCGACAAATTTAATTATCCAATAGGTTCCCTCTGTTTCGTAAAAACTCCAAATTTAAAGAAGTCAGGTTTGTCAAATAAATTTCTACCAAAATTTGAAGAGCCATATCGAATAATAGAGCGTTTTTCCAAAGTGAATTATCGAGTCAGAGCTGTTGAAAATAATAGAAAAGTTATCAACTGCAATGTTAACAGATTAACACCGTATATTCAAAGATACAATTATTTGCATCTTACTCCTAAAAACATTGCAGACCTGCAGGCCAATTTTAAAGAGACACAGGAACCGGTTAGTAAATATAATTTACGTCACAGTAACAACTAATTACAAATGATAAATAAATTCTAGATGAAAAATATTTTAATGTTCATAAATGCTTGTAAAATAAATTCTTTGTCCATTAAGATAAATTTATTACTAACATGAGTAATTTTTTTTTAAGAGATAGGTTAAGTTTATTTTAATTTTTTCAGTCTGATCACCTGGAAAAGTTGTAATGAAATAATTTATTTCTTACTTAAGGTTAATTTGTAAATTGGTTCTAACACCCTGATCAAGTGTTTGAATTCATTTCAAGTTAGTTTAAATATTAAATTTACATAATACAATCATTTAAATTACGGGGAAATCTAGGATGCTCACCAGGGGCCTGTGATCCCTGGCTATTTTTGGTCCAATTGGACTAACTAATATTTTTACTTACAAAGCTACTGTTATTACTTATACTTGCATTTTGAGTTTAGTGAGGACGGAAGAGAAATAGAGCGACAATTAGGACTGCCTGCTAGCACAATTAATGTGAAGTCTTGGCTTCAAAGCTACTGCACCAGGAGGTGTGCTGACCATCCTCATCGAATGTTTGTTGATCGTCCCCATGAAGTGTTGCTGATTATCTCATCGAGTGTTTGCTAAGGCTCTACGTACTGTTGGTGCCACAATGACTGTTCCCACTCACATGGTTCCTCCACATATCCTTCAACTGGATTTCCCTGCTCCTCCAGTTTTATCATTTGGTAGGATTCCTCCACAACCACCTTCGTTGCCAAAACCAGCTGCATCTCAAATACATGCTTCACAACTTCCTCCGAAAGTACTCAGCAGCCTACATCTGACTACGAGAGACGAAGCATTAGCTTGGACATTAGCCTGTGAGATCCAGCTCGACATTGTTTCCAGTGCCAGAAGATTTCTTCAAGGATTGTAATTTCTTGAACTCCTGGACATCAGCCTATGAGATCCAGCTCGACATTGTTTCCAGTGTCAGAAGATTTCTTCAAGGATTGTAATTTCTTGAACTCGTGGACATTAGCCTGTGAGATCCAGCTCGACATTGTTTCCAGTGCCAGAAGATTTCTTCAAGGATTGTAACTTCGTGAACTCGTGGACTTTTGCCTTGGACACTAATGAAATTTTTTCACTTTGATTCAGCTCGACATTGTTTATAGTGCCAGATGATGTCTTCAGGAATCGCAACTTCGTACACCCATGGACTTTTGCCTTGGACACTAATTTTTTGTCACTTTTAGAGTTCCTCACCAGGTGCGTCAATGAATTTCTCGGTAGTCCCTCGTCTGTGGCGGGGGAGGGATGATGCAGAGCAAGGAGTCCCAAAATAGTAAGTGCTCCAAAAACATCGATAAAGTGAGCCAAAGGGTGAGTTTGGTGAAGTTCCCTCTTGCTGTAGGGGTTGCACCCATTTAGGAATCAGTTGAAGCTGTACCTGAGTGTTGGAAGGTGCCCTGGTGAGTGAATCCTAGATTCTTTCCCCTTTGTATTACTTAATGTATTGTAAATATGTAACCATGAATATTTCTATAATTAAAATTTAACTTTAAACATGAGTTTTCTAATTTTAACTAAAATTAACATAATTCCTATCAAAGTGATACCATCAGGCGTATCAGTAGTATCAAGATGTAGGTCTTGTTCTTCTGGTATGAAAACGGTGCTCTTGAGTTTCTAGATTGTAAACAACAAGTCATGCATTATATTGCCAGATCAAGTGCATTTATCAATGTTACAATTTTACCCCGAAGGTGACAAATACATCATGGATAATAATGCAATTATTACTCGTGCAAAAAGCATTCAAAACTGATTCAATGAACATCAATGTGAGTGCCAACTCCTTTTCTGGCTATCGCAAAGCCCGGATCGGAACCCAGCAGAAAATAATTGAGATATTTTGGATAGACACATTATTCAGCAATCTCCTCGTACATCTGATTTACAGGATCTTAAAGTCTGCGTAGTCGAAGTACTTTGGACATAAATGCACAGCAGAGGCTTGTAGAATGGATTTTTAATGAAAACGAACTGTTACCATGCAAAAAGAGGTAAAATAAAATGCTAATCTAAGGTTTCAAATTCATGGGCCAGTGCATGCACACGCAAAAAAAATGTTTTAACATTTTATTTTCCTCTGGAAAAAAATGGACTGATTTCATTCATATTTTAGATTTTCTCACTTAAAATTACGTGAAATAAGATTACTTTGAAATATCTCTAACTTACAGCTAAATTAAATATGAAAATATTAATTTTTACACAAATTTTACATGTAATATGAAAAAAAATTTTATACTTTAAAACCACCTTTAATTCTAGTAACGCAAAATAGCGACCGGTAATATAAATTATCCTTCTCAATATCAATCCCTATTCACAATTTTTCTACAACAAAATATTACTTTAGTACTCAAGATATATAATTATATCGATTATTTTTATCAAGTTCGACAAATATTTATTGTTTTGTTTGATTAAATTTATCCTCCAAATATATATCTTATCAGAAAATCCCAAAACAGCAATGAATGTTTCTCAAATCTTCAGCTTTCATGATTATTTTAATTCAATGATAATAATTCCATCTTATCTTGACTACTAAAAGACATCAGTTAACTGTGATTACGACTTTGACAGATTTACAGAAATGAAACTTCACAGATAACACAGAATTAGCGAAGTAAAGGACGATAAAGTTATTTATTTATTTGAACTAAGTTGCGACGATTCGCTCTGCTTTTTCTTTAGTCATTGAGACAAATATACTTTTATATCTTTCCAATTAACTTCCTTTTAATTCAGGATAATTAAAAGTTGTTTCCGGAAAAAAATGGGTTATTAATATCAGGCATTAAAATTTACAGACGCTTGTTTGCTTCATTTTAATTTAAACCAATTGAAGAAACAAATTATTCCTAGTGATGTTTTAATAACTGAAAGTTAATAACGTTGGAAATAAATTATAAAATTTGGGCAATTTAATGTCATCTTCTTACCAGAAACGTTGTGAATTTTAGATATTGCTTTCATGCTTTCCGAGAAATCAACTACACCGTCAATGTAGCTTTTTACTTTAAGTAACAAAAATAAAAAATTTTAAGTTTACTGTCAAAAATATCAGAATCGATCCACTTTTGCAAACTCATAAAAAAGATTATTGGTCAATCGAGATTAATGTTATCAGTCCGTTGAATTTCCTTTACACAAAAATCATGTCATTGGTCAGTGGTGATGTTAAGTTTATTAATAAATGTATAAATTTTTTTCTTTAAATAATTATTTTTATTCTCTAAAATTTTGATCCCGTATGAAAATTTGTGACTAGATCTTATCAATGAAGATAGTAAAAATTTAACACCACGGGATGTTATCACTCTGCGGAATGCAAAGCCAATGATAACCTTATCAATGCACCTGTTAAGTTAAAAACAATATTAGTTTAATACTGTAAAATAATTTATAAAATTTAAACAAATATGTAAATAAGCAAAGCAAATTAATAAAATTTTAAATTTTACTAAGCCTATTACTATCATTTTAAGTTATATTTATCATGGGGCAATTCTTAGAGCCTTTTGAAAGATTAAAGTTGAAACTATCTTATAAAACAAATTTTAGCACTATAATAATAATAAATTCCAATTATTGAATTCGAGGAAATTTTTTTGAAAATTTGATGAAAATTTATGTTTGAAAATTTTATGAAAATGTATTTATGAAATTTTTTCTGATGCGTTTATCGCATTAAAGTAAAAGCAAAATGATGTCTTAAAATAAATATTAAAATATAAAAGTATGAGACTCATTAAAATTAGACATTGCACTATTATTTAAGGCACTAAGAAAAAAAAAGTAGGGTCTTAATTACCAGAAAATGGTAAAACTCACCATATTTCTGGCTCCATGGAAACTCCAAAAATCACCGTAATTTTTACCGAAGCGCTTTGGTAAAGATTTTGTTAAAATTAACAATAAAATATGGTTTTATAATCTGTGTTAAAATTTGTTAATTTTCCATGATACCTTAGAAAGTAGCATTAAAACCATTTATTCGGTTAAATGTATTTTTCAGTTTTGTGTTTTTTACTAAATGTGTTGTAATAAGAACTAGAAGGAAGACTAAGTAATCGAAAATAACGTGACGAAACAAACCGACTTACTGTACGGTGGTTAAGGGGTTGGCCTCGTATCAAGAAGGTCCTGAGTTTGAATCCCGCTTCGGGCATATGTGTAATGTGTATATACATTAAGCGCTAAGAGCCTTCTTTTTTTTTCTTTTTTGTAAAAACATAGCATGTTAAAATTTGTTTTTTCGAAGAAATGAGGATAGTTATTTCATAAGTTTGAGGAAAGTTTAGCTCAAAGCATATACCTTTCGTCAAAAACGAAGAAAGTTTCGCTAAATTTGAGCCTCCTTTTTCTTACAAAGTGCGGTAATAAAGAATTAAAATTTTGAAAACAAACCATCATCATGCGAATGAAAAAATTACTAAATTAATGATTTAAGTACTGTATATTTTAGTTCAATTACAAAAATAATGCTGTTGTTTTTTTTTTTACCAGAAATGTCATTACCATACAGCACGGTAATTTTACTGTAACTTTTTTCTTCGTGTCTCATAATGCAAAAACGTAAGAAGTATTTAGAGAAATATGTAATACCGAAATTAATTAATCCTTATGTTGAGCACAACAACATATATTTAATTAATTTGTCACTAGCCATCAACTTTAACCCTAGAAGCTTTTAGTTTTTATAGATTCAGCCTTCTTAATTAGAAAACTGAGGAAATAATTTAGCTTTCAAGTTCGTAGCTCATACTTTTTATCTTCTGAGAAAACACGTTGGTTTTTTTTTAACCATGACGTCTTTTTTTTCGAACAAACTAAATGCTTTGTTTTGTTCGAATTCTCACACATTGTTCAAATCGATTTCGCCGAAAAAAAGAGTACCGTGTATTGTTCTACGAAGAATTTTGATTAAAACGTTGTGAGCTTACACATTATCAAAGAATGAAGGAAAAGTTGTATTAAGTTTATAACATCATCTTGCTTTTAATATATGTATTAAGCAGATAGAATTTTGCGCACACACACACACACAAATATATATATATATGTAATATCACAGATATATATATATGCACTCGTCATAATCTTACAAGTTTTGAATTATGTTGAAAACGTTGATAAAAAATTGTGAAAATAACAAACCGTTTTATAGCAAACTTGCTCATATCATTTAGTTAAATTCAATTTACTTAAAAACAGAAAACGTACATTTTTGACAAGATGTTATTTTATGTAAAAACCTAATTTTTTTAAAATTGAAATCTTAAATAATATAAAACAGTTTTAATAATATAAATAATTTAATTGAACTAATGGATACAGATATTACAATGGCTTTTAGCCCTAAATGAAATCTGCTAGTTTAAAAAAATGGTTTGCTAATGTTAAACTAGAAATATTAAACAATCTTATATTTACTAAAAAAGTCACTATTCATAAAAATAATAGGCGTGTTGTGGAGAGAAGAATTTATAACACCGAAACGCGTCTATATTTTAACTAAATGGTTTTATAATTTTAAACTAGGAATATTAAAAAATTAAATAATAAACTAGTAAATTTGATTAAATAACGAATTATTAAATAAATTAATGAACACATTGACTGCACATGGAGAAAACATTCCAATAAAATTACAGTACTTGTAAGGTAATGATGTTTCTGGCAAAAAACAAAAACATGATTCTGGTTATTAAACCAAATTTTACGGTATTTAAACGATTCATTTGTTAATTTTCAAGTTCGAAAAGTAACTATTTACCAGAAATTCTGGTTTGAAAAATTATTGTTCTTAACACCATACAATTAGTAAAAATAGACAACTGAGCGGTAAATTTAACCGATAAAATGATTTCCATACCATGCTAAAAGGTATCTTGATAAGATTATCAATGTTTTCCACAATTAATACTAAAAGGCATGGCAATGAAACCATATTTTAATTGTTAATATTACTAAACGTCATTAACAAAGCGCTACGATAAAGATTGCCGTTCGTTTTGGGGTTTCCATAGAGCCAGAAGCAGGGTTTACCATATTCTGGCAGTTTTGACTATATTTTTTCTCACTGCACAAGGACTTAAAACTCTGAAATTCGTATTCAACATTAATTAAATAGTTTGTGATCTGTTAAAGTTTTAAATTTCTGCACAGAGACAAAAAGTGTGAGCAAAACTAATAGAATATAGTACAATTTACTGTGTTTCTGGCTCTATAGGATACCAAAAAACTCTTAAAATTTTTCCAATGCACTTTGGTAATGATTTTGCGAAAATTAACAATAGAATATAGATTTATAATACGTGTTAAAATTTGATAAATGTGGTAAAATTCGGTTCGATATACCATTTAGACTAACAAAGTAAATATCATTTAGTTTGTTAAATTTGCTTTTCAGTTTCCAATTTTTTACTAAATATGTAGCAATAACAGCTCAGATTTTACAAACCAAAATTTCCGGATGCCTTTGCCACAGGAAGAGAAAAATTACGAAATGAATGGTTTAATTACCCTATATGTTGGTTTTATTAACCAAAATTATTATAGCTTTATCGCTAGAATTGTCTTCGCTATACAGTTTGGTAATTTTACCAGAATTAGGCAGAAAAAATACAAAAATATTTTATGTTTAATCGATATAATTTTATTTCAGTAAATTTTACCATTTTTTTCGGATTACGAGAAATAAAAAAATATAACAAAATTGCATTTATCATAACATTTACAAAAATTCTTAACTGCCCATTACACTTACGAAAAAAAAACATTTTTCATGCATCTCACTCTTGATATATTTTTTAAAAAAAATACTTAACTTACTAACATAATACTACAAAATTATTTGTAAATAAGAGTTCGATCACATTTCATGTACATTTTCTATAAAACAAATACATAAATAAATATTATCCACGAATCTTCTTTATAGAAAAAAATTTAGTAATTTAGAGTTGAAGTGCAGTTTTGAGAGTTTGATCTTACATTACTTTCAAAGAAGGTCTACTTATGAAGAAACTGTAAGAAAGAGTTAAGGCTTATATGGTATCTTTAATACGTTAAAAACAAATAAAAAAATGTTAAAGGGGATGAAAGCTTTCAAACATTAGACTTTGAGAGCTTTTAAGTTAATCTCTGATTTATGTGACAAATATAGAAAATGATTGTTATCCTTTTTGCATAGGTTTTTATTGCTGTTCAAGAAATAAAGTAAGGACAATGCTTATAATTGTTTTTTTCTCCCAAAAAGGATGAATTCTTTAAAAAAAATGGTTAGCTTAGTTAAACAAGGTTTTACTAAAGCTTTATAAAAATACCGAAATTTATAAATTTTTTTTATTTATTTATTTATTCTGTGTTACACATGAAAAAACGAGATGTGAATCAAAATTTCATCAAATTTTACCATTACAATTCCAGAAAGAACACAAAAATTTCCATTTTTATTACTCTCCATGCTAGAAAGGATGAAGTAGTTCTGATATCTTGCCAGCCATCATTTTTTGATTGATGACTTTTAGTTTTTTGTCGAAAGCATGAAAACTTTGCAGAAACATTTTAGAAAAAAATAAATCATGATTCCGGAAGTAGTTACTATAAATATCTTTTCTTTTATGCGTTAAAGAACAAGAAAAAGCATTGTTCGCATAAATATTCGAGTTTTTTTGTGTCCATTTATTTTTAAACATTACAAAAAAAGCTTTTATTTCATTAACAGACTTGTTCTTTAATGTTTAGTTTTATATTTAAAGAAGAGATAAAATGAGCAAATTCAATTGATCCTTAAATTGGATCTTGATTTTATATTTTAATTAGAATCTATGACAAGTTCTTTATATATATTACAATAATTAAAGTACATTGTGATATAGTAATTCATTTTAGATTATTTCAAATACATGCTATTTCAAACACTAAAAATATGTTTTTGAACTGTCACGTGAAAATCAATGTGAAAAACTGTCATTTTTTTTTAGAAAATAATGAACAGTGAAGCAAAACAAATGTGATGTTTTCAATGAAAGTTCCACCGTAACATCCTTTAATAATTAGTGTTACTGACAATTAATTATTTTTCGTTTGATTTCATGTAACTCTTTCTGAATGTTTGTACATGTTACGATGCATAAATATTTTTTTCTAATTTTAGTAGGATACCGATCAAGTTTGTGTTTTGGGCATGAAAAAATAGAATATCTAAGTAACTTTTGATCATATGATCAGTTTTTCACGAACTATGATACAATTTAATACTTCTGAAGATTTAAATATACAAATTAATGTGTGCAGATGATATTTCAAACTATGAAATTAGACACAAAAATACCTTCCCTGAATATTTTCTTATTAAAGAAAAATGGATTCGAAAATTCAATTCTTAAAATAAGGAAGAAAGATAGCTGCAATCTAGAAAAGTTGGTTCTTATAATTTCAATCAAACATTAAGCTCCTTAATCTTAATTTTACTTTTTAAGTGTTTTACTGTAGCTCTGATACTATTTGTTGTACAGTGCGCAAAAAGTTAAACGGACCACCCTGAATAACTTTTGATCTAATAATCGAATCTTCACATTCTAGGACTCAATCTTAATGGTTAAAAGAGGTAACCTCAAATATGCTAATTAATCAGTGCAGAAGATTGTTTAAGTTAAGAATTCAGACACAAAAATGTACTTTCTTTAAACAAACATACATTTTTTACCTGAGAAATCAAATTTTAAATATGCGACTTTTTCAAACTTCGATTTCACAGAAACTTTTTGACCAATTTCGCTCAAATTTTGTATTTTGCCAATTAAAATTGCATTCTTTAAAACGATGTTAAAAATCTCATACCTTACAATTCATAATTTTTTCAACTCTTACTAAATAAAGTAATTAAAAATATTAATTCGTTACTGAAGGTTATATATTACATTGAATTATCTTTGAATAAGCGAATTTTATAATTGTGTGCAAAAAATTTTCAATTCGCTCATAAACTTCTCGAGATGTGCCAAAATACGCAATAAAATAAATTAGCATTAAGGGGTCCAAAATTTCAACAGCTCTCCTGAACAAACTATTGGGAGTATATTTCCCTGATTGACCGGTCACCACTTATACTTTGGGGGGTCAAGAATTTGAATCCGTTGAAAAAAAGGCATGTTTATTCAGAGAAAGTACGTTATGTCTGATTTCGTAACTGGAAATATCGTCTGGACAAATTAGTTAGCTGATTTAAGGTCCCCCTTCAAACCTTTAAGATTTAAGTCCTAGAACGTGAAAATTTGGTCATTATATCAAAAGTCATTCAGGTTGGTTTGTTTTTTATTTTGCGCACTGTACATAATTGTAAAGCTTTTATCCAAAGAAAATTTTACGCAGAAGAATTTATAAATATTTTTCATTTTTAGTTGATTTAATTTGAATTTAATAGTTTCAGAATTAAAAAAAACTCTCCATAATTTGAAACTATTTTTTTAGTAACTGACTTCAAACTTTGAACAAAATTGGTGGTCATTTATATACTTGTACGCTTCACCGCAAAAGATTAATCTTCTTAGTTTGTTAAGAACAGTGATCACGTGATTCCCCCTTCATGATCTACATTAAAATATGTGAAGCGAACTTTCTGTCTCCAACGGCTGAAAACCACACTGATGTGTACTCAATTCAGTACTCTCGTATTAGTACGAATACTTCTGAAGAGTCAGTAGACTCAAGAAGCGTGGAGTGT
The DNA here is from genome assembly GCF_982258835.1 of Parasteatoda tepidariorum. NCBI lineage: Eukaryota > Metazoa > Arthropoda > Arachnida > Araneae > Theridiidae > Parasteatoda > Parasteatoda tepidariorum. The sequence continues at coordinate 10,600,349 of NC_141766.1, read as the reverse complement.
TGGGTAGCACTTCTTTCCCTAGACGGATTAATTTTAATTCGTGCTCCACAGCATGAAATCCCTACTAACTTGACATTTACTTCTTTTATTTTCTCCTTATCCCTCTAAAATATCACAACAGACATAGTTTCCAGCACCTTTTAAGATTTTTTTTTATCCTGTCATTGAAATGTTAAACTCTACATTTAACCCATTCCCGCAATCCGCTCATTTTGTTTACAAAAATATACTTTTCTCTCAAATTAGCAATTTTGAACCCAATTTAAAATGTTAGGGAAAACCACCTTTATGCACTAAAGCGAAGTTGAGAGTTAATTAAAGGAAATTCTCTCAAATTTACGTCATAAGCGAGGAGACTTACAAAATTAAGTGGTTTTCGCTTCGCATCTACGGTTAAGCAAAGTTGTAAACTAATTTCTAACAGGGTGTATTTATTTCAAGTATTACAATTAGAACAAACTGCAGTCAAATATTGAATTCCGCTGCCAAAGCTGGTAATTAAAACTATGATAGTTTAAAATTCTTCCTTAAACAGGGAAATAAACTATAACAAGTCAAATTCGTTCATAATTAAGTCGAATTAGAAACTATTATATACATTCAACGATTTCAAAGTTCACACAACATAAAACGACATACTTTTGAACTTAAAAAAAAAAGGCATTTTTCATCTAGCGATTTAATGAAATACGTTCTTTTAATATCATTTTTGAACTTTCAGTTTTCAATACAAAAACAGAGAGATTCAGACACTTTTGAATTAAATTTTTTTTTATGGGAATAGCTTGTTGGTTGAATAAAATTTAAAAATTAATTTTAACATAATTTCAAAGGGAACAAGAAAACATTCTGAATTTTTTTTAAACTTAAATAATAATACAATTAGTTTTTTAAATAGTAAAAAAATATGTTTCCCTTCGATGTATATGTTTGAATAAAATGTTTTATTCAAATATATAAAAATATTTTTTTATTCCAATTAGAATGTTATATGAGACTAAATTGGTGCCAATTTTGTTTCTAAGTAATATAAACATTTTAAAATCAAAATACTTCTTGTGTTTATACTATTAAAAATGTACAGATGGCTTATGATTTTTTAAGATTTTCTTGAATGGTCAAATTCCTTAAGGTTTTATTATTGAATCAATTACTTTTGAAGTTCATTATTATAACTTGTTTTTTAACCAATATTTTTCTAAAAATTCTTGAAAAGACCTGATGTTTAATATACAGTATATAAAAGTTATACTGTATATAACCTATACTGCGTAACTTATAATGTATACAGTGTACACAGAATATATTACACCATTCAAACTTTACAATAAATAAATTATGCAGAAAATAATTAAATTATGAATAAACCAATTTAATGCTCAATGAAGATTAAATTAGGATAAAAATTTAATTTAAGAAAAGCAGTTTCTATTTTGTATAGCAATTTTGAATACAGTATAAACCAAAGAACTATAGCGCTAGCTAAAAAGTCCAAGAAATGTCAGTCGTAAGCAGTTAATTTGTTAATTACCTATTCTGTCAGTTACCCACAAATCTCTATCTACTTGATTATTAAAGGAAAAAAGTTGACTACTTCACTGAGTGAAAAAGCATGGTCAAACTTACCAGAATATGGTAAAATTTACCTTGTTTCTGGCCTTATAGACACACCCAAAAGCTCAGTAATTTTTACCGCAGCTCTGTGAGAAAGATTTTTGAAAAATAAACAATAAAATATTGTTTTATAATCTGTAATGAAATTAGTTAATTGTGGTAAAACTAGATTTTTCCGCCATTCCTTCAGTTATATTCGGTTATTCGGTTATGATAATCTGAAATGAAATTAGTTAATTGTGGTAAAATTAGATTTTTCCACAATTAACTATAACCATTCATTCAGCTATATTTACTTTCAGATTCTAATTTTAACTAAATGTGTAGTAATAAGAACTATAATTTCGAAAATTAGAATTTCCGGTAAACCGTTACCATATGAATGAAAAAATAACTAAATGAATGGTTTAAATACAGCATATTTTGTGTTTTATTAGCCAGAATTTTGATTTATTTAACCAGAAATGTCATAACCATACAGTATGCTAATTTTGTTAGAATTTTTCTGATTGTTCAATGAGCTCAAATAAATAAGTCTAAAAGTTGTTTGTAAGTGTGTAATTAATTTATGTTATATAAATTAGGCATTATGTGTAAAACATAAGTTAATAAAAATTTTATAAACTTATTTTATAACACAAAATATAAAAAAGTAAAATTGAATATTGACTGAAAAAAGCAGACTATTTCAATAAGCTTAAATAAACAGTTCTGCTTATAAGAATGTTATTAATTTTTTCTAAAACAATGTATACTTAAAAAATCGTATTTGCTCAATTTTAAAGAAAATACATGACCTGTTTACAGGTTTTTGCAATCTTCATCTAAAATAAAAGGTTAAAATATCGTTTATAATAATATTGTCCCGAAAATACTGGTCTTGAATGTAGTATCATGTAATGATCGATCGAAAACGTATCAGGGGTTGACAGTGAGTGAACGAAAACTTTTTCTTTCTGATAGATTGTATAAAACAATATTTATCAACTTCTGATAGTTGGGGAAACTCCCTAATCATTTACCAAACAAGTAAATCAAATAAAAGAAAATATATTTTTGTTATTTGGATAAAAATTAATTTGTTTGTGTTAAACTAATGATTGATGTACAACAATCCTATTAACGGCAAAACAATAAAAATGCTATATATTGGTAGAAATTTCAAGAAAAAATGGTTAAATAACAATTTATTTAATTGTTATTTCACCATATTCAAACAAAACAGTCAAATAACCGTAAATAGATGGTATTCAAACTGTTAACTGAGAGAAAAATCGCTTATTAACTGCTTCCATCCAATACGGTTAAATAACCAGAATTTTATCGCATCAACTCGATCCACCAAATTAAGCCACTTACTTCCTAGCATTTAGGTATATATTACAGCCGAAAGGGCTAATCTATCAATTTCATGGCCGACAGAACAAGAGTTCGTGTCCCAGCGTTGGCGCCACAATATTTTCTCCATTCCCATTAACAAGTGAAGAGTTTCTAGTGTCCTGCACACCCCAATTTGCAACCCCCTGACTATTAGAATACGATACACTCAATCTGGCATAAATGGAAGCACTATAAAACCTGCTTAACACAAAAAATCTTGTATTTCCTATATTACGATAGGTGAAACAATTAGATAAAGTAATCAAACTCTATTCGGTTAATTTGACTCCTACGGTTCATTTGATAAGACACAATTCTACCATAACCTAACTCTGATGCCCTTTATCTAACTAAAAGACTAGCTCTTATGTCCTGTTAGATTTCTTTTATACGGTTTTGAAACTGTGCTAGTTGTAAATGGTTGTAAAACCATATAGTTTTTCATTAATTTTTTTTTAATCATACTAGTTTTAAACGGTAAAAAAATGAATGAAAGGGTGCAAAATATTCTTTAGCGTAATTTTTACAATTAATAGGATGGACAAACTGGCTGGTAATTCTACCGTAATTTTAAAATAAAATTTCTATCGTTTTTTTTTTTTGTTTGGTAATTTTTCTTCCTTAATGTACATTTTTAGATTCCACATCAAATATAAGGAAAGGAAAGTATACTTATTAATGCTAATTAATATTTCAGATCAGAAAAATAAAGAAACTGTAGCTAGCTCAAGAAAATAAATGCTGAGGAAGACGGCATTGAAAACAACAAAATCTTTTTGATATCTGAGAAAACAAAGAAGCGTTGAATGAAACAGTTGAAGGGTGATTATTAAAAGTTTTTCCAAGTTTCATAAAAGGTTCCAACTGACTTTTGTACTTTTCGTGTTATTTTCCTCATTAGTAATTCGACAGGTTTAGATAAAGTTTTAATTTTTACTCGTTTAAACATCAATTTGCAATCTCTAATAAGCTTAATTTTCAGACTTCGTTTTTGACAAGGAATCTAAAACTTCATATTAAAGGTATTTCGTAATATTCATTAATGTAGGGGTGCTCAACCTGCGGCCCGCGGGCCAAATGCGGCCCGCCAACCCTCGAACAAAATGAACAAAATGAAAAAAAAAATTTAATATTTACTTTTGGAAAATAATAACAAAATTCCGTAATTTAAATTTACACTTTTAAGTTTTTGACGCACCCAATCTCAATCAATGTAGTTTTTCGATGGTTAACGCTACGGATTTAGCATAGTTTTAAAAATCCCAATATTTTTAATACATCATTATTACGATTTACGAATTTAAATTACCACTTTTCACGCCTTTCCTATGCGCCGATTTCATCGTAAATCCAATGACTTTTCGGTAATTATTGCTACCCATTTTCAAGTAGTTCCTGAAATAGCAATTTTTGAAAGTTATGAAGCGCTTTATTTGTGCAAACTTCATGGAAAATCTAAATGACTTTAGATCCTTTCTTCAACAGTTATTGCTGCACATTTCCGCCCGGTTTTTAAAACTTCGATATTTTAGCACGATATTATTATGAATCGCGAGTAAAGAATCGCTCATTTAGATAGCCATTTTTTGACATGGCTTATTTGCAACGATTTTATCGCAAATCAAATTATTTTTCAATCGTTATTTTGGAAATTATTGCTACACATTTCTACAAGGTTTTAAAAGTACCGATATTTTTTGTACGCTATTGCGACATTTTAATTTCAAATCCCGCATTTAAATTACATAACATTTTGACGCACTTTATTTACTCCAATTTCATCTGAAATATAAAAGTATTTAGCTTAATGTTTTAGTAGTTATTACGTTTTCCCCGTGATTTAAAAAAATTCTGATATTTTTAATACTATGGTTTGACAGCAAGCGAGTTTTGAATCGCGCATTAAAATAATTATTTTTTACGTGCTCTGTTTGTGCCGATTTTATCATTTGCGTTGTACCGTACCGATTTTAACACGCATTCTTTAAGAGGAGCAAGCGAGTTTTGAATTGCGCATTAAAATAATTATTTTTTACGTGCTCTGTTTGTGCCTTTTTTAACATTTGCGTTGCACCGATTTTAACACGCATTTTTTAAGAGGAGCAAGCGAGTTTTGAATCGCACTTAAAATTTTTACGTGCTCTGTGCCGATTTTATCATTTGCGTTGTATCGATTTTAACAAGCATTTTTAAGAGGTTTTTCGAACAGGTTTTTTCTTCTTTCCCGTTATAGCTGCATTTTTATTTGTGATTTAGAATATACCTGATATTTTCACGCAATATTACAACTCGTGAAATTCGATTCAGTTTTAATTTTTTTTCGTAACTTAAAAAGTAATTACGTATCTTAGCCAAATCAGCACCTTCCCAGGGAAAAAAAACGAGTTGTGTACATTTATATTAAACGCGGTCCGTTTTGCAAAAAAAATAATTCAAAACACGGCATAATTCGTTAGTCCCATGAACACGTGCAAGTTTAACAACACACATCGAACCTATTCTTTTTGTTGTCACATGTAATTTAAAAGTCATACACATACATCGTAATTTGTATTTACGCTATCCGAAAATTGCGCATCGCATTTCGTATTAACATTAACGAGATTAAAAAATAATCCATCGCTTTTCGTATTTACGGGATTTAAAATCACATATCGCGATTCGTGTTCTGGCGTTTAAAATATCATCCGTTGCTACTTTTCTCGCAATTCATATGCACGCGTCTTAAAAAACCATATATCGCGATTCATATTCATGCATTTTAAAAATCAAGTGTTGTGAGTAGTCTTTTCGCAATTTAAAAGCCACACGATTCGTATTCACGCGATTTGAAAAACAAGCATCGAGTTTTTTATTTACGCAATTTAAAAATCACACATGGCAATTCGTATTCAAGCAAGTAAAAAATAACACATAGCAATTCGTATTCAAGCAATTAAAAAATAACACATCGCTATTTGTATTTCCGCGATTTAAAAACCCAGAAAGGAAGAACACCATCTAGGACAAATTCCAAAACTGATTATGTTATTTGCTCTAAGTTTAATACTACCCACAACAACAGCTTCTGTCGAAAGACTGTTTTCCAGAATGAATTTGGCCGGTTCAAAATTACAGAGCAGTCTTTAAGCAAAATCATTACATTTTCATTTAATGGCTCAAAAAATATCACATGATCAAGTAGATAAAATTATCAGAATATTCAAAAATTTTGCAAATTACAGTATAACCATTAAGAAATTTTTTAAACCATTTTCTACCTTCTTGGAGCATTTTATATCATTTGTGATTATATGCTGGGAAATGATTTGTACATCATTAAATTTTAACTGTATAAAAAATTTAATCAAGATGAGTTTCGTGAAGTTATGAAAATTTTATTGATTGTGTATTAATTGTAAATAGTAAGTGTCGTGTTAGAAAGATATTCGTCATAAAAAGTTGTAAACAAGTATCTTAATAGTTTTTATTATTAAGGAATATAGTTCCTTAAAATTTTATGTGTTTTCTTTCTTTCTTTTTCTTACCTCTCTCAGCCTCTTATTATTAATTTTAAAAAAAAATGTCTGAAAGTTTAAGTACAAATCCCTAATAAATGTTAAATCTTATTTTCCACTTAAGGGGTTTTGTTTTAGTTTTAATCATTTTTAACCCTATAAACTTTCTTTAAATCAAAGTATTTAACTTGAATTTATATTAATAACCAGAATATTTATTTATTTGAAATTTAATTCTATGAAGAAAAAAATTAACATTAAAATTTATGTTTAAATGGACTTTTGTATTTTGTAATGTGATAAAAAAAAATTTCAATTTTTCCATCATTTTTTAATTATATCTAAATTTTTTCTGATATCTAAATTTTTTCTGATAAATTGATTCTGATTTTCGAATTCTGTTTTCCTTCTTAAGTAATCAGTTTTGCATTTTCTAATTTTAAACGTTTTAAAGTATTGTATTTTCTGCAAAGGTTAACCGACAAAAAGAATTTAGTGTTATATAAACAATGATGTTTATATAACAATCACCACCAACAATTGCTTTCAATATGTCGGTCTAAATACTTTGGCATGCGGCCCTTCATTGGTCAATCTGCTGTGCATGTGGCCCTTCACTGAAAAAGGTTGTGCACCCCTACATTAATGTAATATACAATAATTTTATATCAAATATGTATTCTATGAAATGAAAAGTTTCCTGATTATCTTCCTTATAACAAATGACACACTTTACACTGAGAATAAAAATATGATCAAAAATAGCAGAAAGTGGTAAAATTTATCGTGTTTCTGGCTCTATGGGAACACTAAAAAGCTCGGTTATTTTCACCGAAGTATTTGGTTCGGGTAAAAGGTAAAATTAACAATTAAATATGATTTTATAATTAGTAGTAAATGTAGTAAGACTTGGTAATTTATCATGAAACCTTAAAGCATGGCATAAAAACCGTTTATTCGGTTAAATTTAATTTTCAGTTTATTTTTTACTAAATGAGTGGTATTAAGAATTATAATTTTGAAAACTAGAATTTCCGGTAAAGTATTGCCATATAAACGAAAACATCACCAAAGGAATGGTTTAAATATTGTGTATTTTGGTATTATTAACCAGAATAAGGAGTTTTTTTTAATCAGAAATGTCATTATTATACTATATGGTAGTTTAACCAGAATGTTTTTCTCCGTTTGAAAATTAATTTCATGATCTCCAAATTTGCTCGTCATTTTGGCATATGGAATTCTCCAGTGCTTAAAATTTATGTTAAGCGTTCTTAGTTTCACTCACTGTTGCAAAATAATTCCCTCAGATGAAATCACCAGATAAAATCGCCAAGACAAAACATAAGTTTGGAAGATTATAAATTTTCTATGAAATGCATGAAATTTCAAATATATTTCCAATCATAAAATATTATTTGACCTATGAATCGAAAATACGAGAAACTCTTTTCTACTATTCCTCAGACAAAATAAATATTCTCCAAAACTATTTTAATAACTCTGTCATAACTCATTAGAATTTTAAAACATATCTGTTTTCTGTAAAAACAAGTTTCAAAGATTATAAATTTTCTATGAAATATATGAAATTTCAGAAATATTTCCAATCATATACCATTATTTCAACTATAAATCGAAAATACGAGAAACTTTCTTCACTACTTATAATTCAAAATAAAGCTTAACAACCATACAAGAAAGAGCAATAATAAACCATTATTTTACATAACAAATATTTCCATATCTCAGAAATATATGCAGCTTATGAAATATTTATGAGGATTTACTACATTTGAAACGTCAATCAATCTTAGTTTATTAAATAGCTTCAGTTTTGTTCGCATACGTAATCTTTCGAAAACATGTTTCAACAGTCATTATACAATTCAATTTTTCTCATTGTTCCACAAAAGAGCTTTGATCTTTATTTATGCAAAGTTCAGTTTTGATAAAGCAGTCATATAACTCTTTAGAATAACTCGATGATTTACCGTACATCGTAAAGTCGAGTTCCTTGTTTTAGACTAAAGCTAAACATGAGCTAATTTTACGATTATATTGTTGTTTCACTAGTTTGTTTAGATAATGTATCGTAAATTGTTAACGTAGATATATGCGGTATATATCACGGATTTCTTTTTTTATTATGATACTGAAGTAGTTCGATCATATTCTTTTAGCTTGACGTAATAAACTTGAAACGAGAGAAAAGAAAAAAACAATACGCTGTAAAAGTGAATCATAACTGCAAAGCATGCAGAAGCTACGGTGAAGTTTTACTTTTTAGAGTAACGCTATATAATACAGTATCTCATTTGCTTAGAGGTTATTTTATCCATTTGTATGTATAATATTTTATTTCTGTTTCATCTCATACGTATGAAATATATTATTATATTTTTAATTGAGCCTGTACATTGTAAGTGGTTATGCCATAATTTTTTCTGCATCTTTGAACAGTATGTTATATTGTTCGAATATGCGTTATTTTTTACTCTGCTGTTGTTTAAAATATTACTTTGCAAAACTGAAGCGCTTATTTATTTTCAAAAATTACTAAATAAGCCGCGGATCTTCAGTGGATAAAGAACTCGCTTATCAATGAGGTGACTCAGGTTCAAATCCCAGCATATGCTGGTCGGTACGAATTCTGCTTCCGGATTGCATCGACCACAGTTCTGACATAAAATACCCTCAGTGGTAGGCAGATTTGGGAATAGAATCCCTTTTGCCATTGGACTAACCGAGGGGATTTTTCGCAGTTTTCCACTACATGTAACACAAATGCGGGTAAATGCTCTACAAAAGCTGGTCTGCCTCAGTTTTTGATACAGGAGTTCATTTGTCTTCTGGGCTGAGTTCAAAATTACAAGGCTATGGAGATGAACATTGATTGTTGTAAACTCAGACTTGGGTTGGCTGTATAACACCGGTTATAAAATATAAAATAAAATAAAATAAAATTGTTAGCTATAAATCCCAAAGTACATCAATTTCATTCCAAAGTACCTTTTTAATCCCAAAGTACCTATTTAAATCCAAAAGTACCTACATATTATAATTAATATATAGTTTCATATATAGTTCTTTTCTAACACTGCATAAAACTATTTTTGTTAACTATTAACCATAACCAACATAAATTATGGTATTTAGGTAACACAAAAAGTTCAATTTATGCTTTTTTACCTCCTAAAAATATATTACAATTTCTATGTAGATAAAATTCATTTCTCCATTATCTTTATTTTATTTATCTTTAAAAGCATTGTAAGTGCAATTTCTAGTCTTATTGTTAAAGACATCAGAATAATTATAAAAAATATTTAGAGATATTTAGGTAAACACTTAAAAAGTAATAAATTATACACAAAGCACAATACATAATACAATATACATAAATAAATAAAGGAATTTCTAAGAATTAATGGTTCCGGGACACATAAAATTTGAAAATTCAAGGATTTATTTTATTATTTAAAAATAAAGCCATTAATTTTTGTTGAAATGGTGAAACAATTATGTTTGTATCTGAGTTGTGACACGTCATAAGACTTAGTTCTTTTTTTTCTCCCATTGACGCTGAAGCTTACAAGAAAGCTGTGTTTTCCTCGATAATTTTTGTCCTAGTTTTTTTTTTTTTTTCAAATTTAAAACAATTTGTCTGAAAATCTAGCAATGGAGTCTTAGAGTTTAAATATTTTTCTTAATTTTTTTAATTTCTTTTTCTTGCATTGATACATTTTTTTTAAAAAAATAAATATTGAGAAGAAGAAATATGTAATGATAAATTTAAAACTTTGAGTTGAAAACTGTATTATAATAATGGGAAAAATTCAAAGAAGGTAAATTAAATTTGAACAAATTTTGATAAATGTAAATAGAAAAATGTGCAATATTGAAGCATAATATTCTCAGATATTCAGATATAAAAACCATAACAATTAGAATTTCTTAAATTCGTGTACTCTTTTTCTTAAATTTTTGTCCTCTTTTTCTTAAGTTGTTGTCCTCTTTTTCTTAAACTTTTGTCTTCTTTTGTAAAAATGCCTTGCAAATGATTCCTGAACAAATCTTGTATCCTTATTAAATGTTACAATAGAAAATTTTTTAATAAAAATTGCGGCATTAAAAAAAACTCTTCAAAATCAAGTAATGTCACATTTCAATTGCTTAACATTTCACACTTATGTTTCGAGTTAAAACTATTTTCTGTTGTTTTAATTATACTAATTTAAAGTTAAAATTTTGATTCTTTGCAAAATAATTTAACTTTCCTAATATAATGAGAAATATTTATTTAAATTTTTCTGTAAATGCTCAGAGAAAATTACCGTATTGCATGGTAATGACATTTCTGGTAAAAAAAAAAAAGACTTTTAATTCTGGTTTAAAAAAAAAACTAAGATATGTGTTATTTAACCATTAATATTGTAGTTTTTCCGTTCATATAATAACAGATTTCCGGAATTTCCGTTTTTTCAAAATTATCGTTCGTATTGCCAAACATTTAGTAAAAATTGCAAAACAAAATTCAAATGTAATGAAATTAATGATTTTTATGCCATGCTAAGACAAAGATTTCCAACCCCTTTTGGTTCACCGCCCACTTTGGAAGTTAAAACAAAGTTTATTTCCCTCTTATAAAAAGAAGAAACGAATATATATATATTTTATTTATACAATTTTCTCCCATTTCTATTTTAATCTTTTAATATTCTCTTTATGATATTTTGAAAATTACCAAATAGAAATCTCAAGTTAATTTATATCTTGACAATTTTCTTTTGAATTATTATGCAAAGCAAAAACACATGCATTGTACAAATAAATTAACTTAATAAAATATTAAAGATTTTTTATAAACGAGTTAATAAGTAAATGAAAATTAACAAACTTTATAGTTCCCGAATAATATTTTTGGGATTTTTTAAAATCTATATGAATTTAAGTTAACGAATAGATTGTTTTTCTAGGTGAAATTTAGAGAAAATTAAAAATTTCAAATTCATATGAAGATTATGACGCTATTTAATACTAAAAGCGAGACATGTTAAGCGTATTACTATTAAAAAGCTTTTCTTTCTTGGCTAGCAATTTTAATAATAAAAATATTTCAATAACAAATAATGTATGCTAAGAAAGAAAAGTAAACAAACCAAAAATTTGTATTTTTATTTATTTATTTAATACTAACTTCAACTATAGTTTGTTTATGAACCTCAAATATCTATAATATTGTCAGAGCCCCCTTGAAACTATTCACGACCCCCTTAAAACTCTTTAACACCCACTGAAGGTGAAAGCGCCTACGTTGTGAAATTACGCTCTAAGCTAAAATTACCAAATTTTACCATATTTACCAAATTTTATCACATATTATAAAACCACATTTTGATGTTAATTTTATCAAAATCATCACCATAGCACTTGAGTAAAAAATGAGCTTTTTAGGGATCCCATAAAGTTAGAAACACGCTAAATTTCATATTCTGTTTGTCTTGACCATACTTTTTTCTCGGTGTGTATCTTGTTAATTTCGTAGCTATTTTGATACATTTTTGCTCAATTTTGATAAAAACCTTTATTTCTGGGTGTATATTAAAATTCATAAAATTTTTTTGTACTGATGCAAATATCTTCTTCAAATATAAGTTTATTTTTAATATATACAAAGAATCTCAAAATATATTTTTTTCAATCTGGAAGTGAGTATAAAAACATATCACTGCTTAATCATAACCGAAGTTTTCATAGATAAAAAATGATTTCTAGAAAAATCTGATGCATTAATTTGTATGACTTTAAAAATATGTTTTAGAGGATTGCAAACATGAAAATCTAACTGAAACAGTTAAATAAACTAAGACTGAGTGACATTTGAAATATTCCCATAAATGTTTTATGAGCTATAAATATTCATGAGAAAACAATTTGAAAATATTTGTTTCTAATACTCGAGAATAATTTTCCTTTGTTTTATTTGCTAATGTATCGTATTTTACATAAGATTTCAGGCAAAACAAACTGTTTTTTATTTCTATTTGTCGCAGTGATTTTTTGACAAGAAATAAGCATTATTTTCTTAAAGAAAGCTCTAAAATTATTTTCTTAATCTCCCTTTTAATGAGAATTTAATTTATACAAAAGGCAAAACATCTTCACAGTTGATAAAACTTTAAAAGAAAATCGAAGCCCTTAAAACTGACTTCATATTTTATTTTTAATAAATTTTAAAGATACAACTATCATTGTAAAGTTGTTTCACTAATTATAGCTAATTTTGCAGTTTTCCAACTTAGCTCATAAATAATCTCGCATGAATTAGTAGCGCTTTTTACTTAATAATAAGAAAAAAATTATTTTAAACTTCTTATTAATATCGCACTTGAAGATAAAAGTTATTTGTAACTCTTTAATATCCCACAAATTTGTTTTGATTCAAGTTTGTCATTAATGCTAGCTAAAACAATTAAATTTACTTAAACTTCTTATTGATACAATGCTTAAAAGCGTTTTGAAGCTGTTGATAGCATACACGGAGAAAAAAGTAAAGTCAAGACTTTTAGGTTACGGTAAAATTTACCGTGCCTTTAGTTCAATAGAAACAACAAAAACTCGATAATTTTTACTGAACTTCTTTCGTAATTATTTAGGTAAAATTAACAAAAAATAAGGTTTTATGAAATGCGATAAAGTTTGGTAAAATTTGGCAATTTTATCATATCTTATAGAACTGCATAGAAACTATTTATTCGGTTAAATTTACTTTTCAATTTTATATTCCTTAATAAATGCTTGATAATAAGAACTATAATTTTGATAACAGGAATTTCCGGTAAACCGTTACCATATGGTCTAACTACCGTATATATTTGATTTTTTAAACTAGAATTATGGGGGGTTTTTTACCAAAAATGTCATAACCATGCGCAGGGGTCTGTAAAGACATTTTGTGAAAGGTCCGTTTTTGGTAAAATTGTGAAAAAATTACTCGTAATTTGTGAATATAAAATAAACGTTAAGTCATATTCGTTCAACCAGGGTCCGCTTTTGTGAATTTGTGAAAATAGGGTCCGTTATTGCAAAAAAACTTTTTCAAGGAGTTTTTAAATTGTAAAGACATACAAGATTATGTTCAACACTGTAAAGTTATAATTAAAAAAATTAAATTTTAAAAAATAAACAGCAAATGCAACTACTAAATTAGCGATTCAACATACAAATATTTGGTATTTAGCCTATACTGCTGAATGTCGAAGACAAAATTTAGTTCGTTTATATCTGCTTTTATTCCCTCACCACTACCAGGGAAGGGTTTATTCGATTAACAAAACAATAATGAAGATAAACAAATTTGTGAAGGGTCCGATTAAAAGATAAATTATTTTGTGAAGGGTCCGTTTTTAAGTTAAAATATTTTGTGAAGGGTCCGTTTTAAAGGTAAAATGTTTTGTGAAGGGTCCGTTTTCATGAAAAGATATTTTGTGAAGGGTCCGTTAACGGACCCAAATTTCTTCTGAACAGACCCCTGATGCGGTATGGTAATGTTAACCAGAATTTTTTCTCCAAATTCAATAAGCACATGCAAATAAGTTTAAAAGTAGATTGTAAGTATGTAATTCATTTATGTTTTATAATTTAGACATTATACGTAAAAACTAAATTAATAACAATCTTATAAAATTATTTCAGAGCACTAAACATAAAAAAGTTTGATTATTAAATGAAAAAAGTCACCGTGCTCTTAAACTTTAAATACATATTACTTTGATAATCCATTTTATCAAACTTTTTGAAGATCACTATGATTATAAATTTATTTGACGAATCAAATTTTTTATCAGAGTGTTATTATAAGTTCTTAAATATAATGGTCTATACTTATAATGATAGCTGAAACCAAACTGTCTGGTTAAACTTCTTATTAATACTATATTTAATCTATACAATTAATTTTGTCGTTAAAATAAAGAAAGTCGATCAATGTATGGCATGACAAAGTTTTTGGCACAATGTCCTCTCACTCAATCTAAGATTTAAGACCTTATTTAGTTGCCTATGACATTAATCCTTCCGTGACGAGTAAATACACGACGACTCAACACTTGTCACCTTAGATGTAATCCGAAAACGATCGAAGAATGTTTTAAATGCAGAAATGTCATGCCTTGTTAGAACAGTTATTTATTTGCAACAAATAAGAACGAAAACAATTCGAATTTAAATGTGGAGAATGCATTTTTATCTTAAGCAATTTCACTAGAAATAATATTGAGAAATATGCGATAAAAATTGTAAGACTAGGAAGAAAAGAAATGCTGTTAAATAAATTTCTAAAAGCAACTAAGCATTTCAATAACTAAAAATAAAATATGGTGTTTGACAAAAAGGATAAATCAATTTACTATTCTCTAGTCATTGTTTCATTGTTAACTTATAGTATATATATTTTTTATTATTTCTTAACCCCCATTTTTTGTTTGCTTTAAACGTGACCTTTCATCCAGCGTACATCATATTATGCTGAAAATTTTATTTCTTATACGATCTGTAATCTAAGATAATGCAGCGTGAAAATTACTTGGCGTTTTATTGAAACTTTTCACTTAAATAAATGAAAAGTTTCATTTGAAGCTTTTTTTGCAATTACTGAAATTTTCAGTTTGTTCTTAGCGAAATAATAGAAAATTTCAGTAGGTCAGATTTATGTTAGTGAAAAAGGATAAATCTCCAATTTTTGCCCTGGCAACGATTTTCGAAGGAAGCGGTATATGTTTTTTTTTCTTAATCGAATGTAAATTGTAAATTATCAAAATGAAATTTTAATGTTTTGTTTTTAACTGGATTACTATTTTGCATTCATGATTAAAGTACTTCTTCATTTTATCGGCAGAAATTGGCTTAGAAATTTCTCCCAACTATATTTAAACAGATATTGAATGATTGGAATAAGTGTAAATTGTGTCAATACTTAATTCAACAAAAATAATAAAGAAAAAATATATAAAATAAAGGTAAATATATAAAAAAATAATTATAAAAAATATTTACGAAAAAAATGCAAAACATATACAAATATATACCACATGTAAGCATAGATAAGATATTTTATCTCATGCAGTTAATTTTTGCAAACATTACGTAAATAACGATGAAATTACTCAACTAAGAAAAAATATCAATCAGTAATTCGGCACTAAAGTAGAAAATATCTGTGCTTTAAACGGATAAAAATCATTTCTGTCAAAAACCAGAAAATTATATTACAACTACATTTTCATTTGTTTCGGAGAATGGGTCTGTTTCGCGGCTTGGAGATTTTTGGATCCCGCTCCAAATATCTTCAACTTTTGAGAAGTTTATCGTTTTACTGTTAATGGTTGTTAATCGTTTAACAGTCTCAAAATAAGTATTTTATAAATATTTTAAATATTTCTTTTAGAACATTAAATTCCAATAAAAAGTAAAAATTGTAAATTATAATAAAATGCAATTCATGATTTTTGTAAACAGGGGAGAAAAATAGACAAAAAATATTATCGGTGTAACGCTGGACAATATTTTGTACTAAAATAAAAAGTTTGTTTTCAAAACACTTGAATTCTACCCAAAATCGTTTACATACTATAAAAAGACAAGGAAAAAATTTCTTCACTCATATCATATGATGAAAACCGATAAAACGTTTTAGTTTGTTTTCGAAAGCCATCATCAAAACAGTTTGAAGCCGGCTTCGACAGCTACTTTTCGGATAACTGACCTATTTTTAAAATACAGCGTAACTCTGAAAAATATTATGCCTAATAATCTACACCTTGATTTAAATGAAAATGCATTTTAATGAATTCAAAAATAAAAAATAAAAATTTAAAATTTTAATAAATATAGTAATTTTTCTTTCATCAAAAAATTTACAAAAAAATTAATTAAAAAAAATAAATCAATAAAAAATCATTTTTAATCGTTATAAACACTTCTCGGATAATCGGAGACAATTGGAGGTCAAGCGCAATCATTAAAATTGATACATTTGCAACTCAGAAAAAAGCTTTTCAAAAGCCAAATCGAAAACGTTTATTTTTTATATCGATTTATTTTAAATATATAAACTGAAATGTCGGCCAAACTGCACGCGTGTTTAATCACTTCCTTTGTCAATGTTGTCATCCATAGTTAAATAGAAGGAGCTTCCTGCTTGTTCTATTATTAAGCCCCATCCTGCTTTTGTACGATTAGCTAGCTATAAGTGGAACTTAAAAAAAAAACTTGTATTGAAAGCATGAGTAATTTTTTCTTTTATGATTTCAGATGGCTGTTGTAAAGTCGGGAGTCTTTTAACTATAGAGCAAAGAATTTTGATCAATTTATGAATTAGAAAATGTAGTTCGTAGCTAATTGTTTAGTCAGATAATGCTGATTTTTTTTGAAAGAAGGAAAATTCTAGATTACGAGTTATTTTAATTAATCAGAAGGAAAAAAAAATATTGATGAAACACGGTTCATTAGAGCTCTGATTACATGTTTTTTTTACAGTTTTCACCAAGTGAATTCTACTGCTGTGTTTCTAAATAAGTAAATGTGTAATATTACAAATTTTTATAAAATTGCGAAAGTTATGAAACATTTTATCCCTGTTTTAAGCTGTATTTTTAATTCATAGCCGTCGTTGAACAGCCTACCCAATTTTGGGTTTACGACTTCTAATGTTCAACTTCGTATCCTTGTAATTTTGAACGAAATTCAGAAGACAAGGGATTTCCTGGATTAAGGATTGGGAGAAATTTTCCTATGAGGGGGACTTTTTGATGGAACTAACACGCGTTTGCGTTACATGGAGAGGAAAACCAGAAAACCTCCCATAGTTAGCCTGATGTCAAGGGGACTGTAACCCATGATCCGTCTACCACATAGGATATTTTACGTCAGCAATGTGGTCGGTATAAGCCGGGCGAGGAATTTGTATCAACCAACCATCGCTGGGTTTCGAACCCGGTTCACCTCATTGGAAGGTGAACTCTCTATCCCCTGAGCCACCACCACTCCGTTTTAAGCTGTAGGAATATTTTAAACAGTCTAGTTGCAATTGAAAGTAATAAAATCGGAACGTCACCAACGTAGTGTCTGCGCAATTCTAACATCTGCACGATAATTATAATAATTTTGTATGTAAATAAAAATGCATTTTTGCATTATATTTAGGTATAAATTATTTGTTGACTTTGGTCATGGTCATTTAAAAAAAGGTCCTCTTTTGTGACTTTGAGTCAAAAGTAAGAGAGTGTTGATGAAATCCTAGTTTCATAAAAAACCTTTTTATAACTAAAATTTTTATTATCCTAAAAAATAAATTTAAAAGAAAAAGAAAAAAACAGTTTGTGAAGCAGATTAATTCCGTCTAATAGTTTGTGAAGCAGATTAATTTCAAAAATAAAGCAAAAATATGCTTAAAAATACGAAAATTAGTTAGAAATATCTTATTGAAGCGTTTAAAAAGCAACAATGTAGAAGATATACAAAAGAGAGCTCCAAAATTTATACAATATTAGTATTTCGCACTATTTATACAATAAAGCTTGAAATAGAAGACGGTGGAACAGCTTACAGCTCGTGAATTTTTTTTAAATTAAAAGCAAAAGAAAAAAACGACACGTTTTTGTTGTCGAGCAATTTTTTGAGTATTGTTGAATCATTTCCAGTCGTGTAATATTTCGTCTTCGTAATTAGAATTGGCCGCTCAGATAACGCAATTTAACACCTAACGAACTTTTTTTAAATTCCTTTTTATTTTTATCTTAAGCTTTCACCTACAATATCAGTGAAAGTCAGCCATATTTATGCAAAAAAGTTCATATGTGCCTTCAAAACCGAAGGGGGCAAATTACCTGATTGTCACTTAATACATCACCTTCTACTGTAAGCTTTATTGATCAATAAAAATAATAATGACAATAATACAAATCTGAATTTTCAATTAAAATTACTTTTTGCTCACAATAAAAAAGGGCTTTTCAAAATTGATCAAAATTGCATCAAAAAAGCTCCAAAATAAATAATTGTTGAATTTCAAAAGCCTGTGAATTCAAAATTGAAACAGCATATACTTTCTTGAGCGCCCGATGATTGAGTGGTAGCGCTTTGCACTGTCGTGACGCAGGTCCTTGGTTCGGTGATCGGGCCTTGACTCAGCCTTTCATCCCTTCAGTGGGTTGATGAAATGAGTACCAAGCATGCCTGGGAACTAAACACTGGGGGTTCTGCGTTGGGCTGATCACCCAGCCGAAACATCTGCTCTTGCACCCCAGAGCCCAATTGTCAAGAGAACTGAGATGGGCAAAATAGGCCTTGGCCCTCGATGGGCTATCACGCCGCTGAGTTTAGTTTATACTAAATGAAAGTGGAGGAAGAAATGATTGAGAGAGATGTACGTTAGCTGCCGGTAAGATTGGAACCAAGGACCTCCAGTTTAGTAGTATAATGCCCTAAACCACCATAATTGTACATCCCTGATGTCCAAGGAGAGTTAGAAAGTTTTATATTGTAGCTGCTATATTGATACATCATGACATACGTATTTCGTACTTTAATGGGACAAAAATTTGCAATTTGGAAAATATTGTCCATATACTTAATCAGGAGATCAGTATAATTTTACATTAAATTTTTTTTTTATTTCACTATCCCTTAAAAACTTTTAAACGAAAGGAAAGTATGTCCTGATGTGTCGTTGCAGCGATTAATTATTACTCTGATGCAGTAATTTCATTCAAGATTAGCTTAATAATAGCTAAGTGCTTAAAATAATTATAGAAATATCTCAGTAAATTAAAATTAAAAGCAAATTTTATCGTTCCGGATGTGAAATTATTGTCATTTAATTTGGTTGCAAAATATTTAAAAACTTCCTGTAAAATGCTTACACTTATAAAAACGTAAAACAAAAGGCGTGACTTTTTAAACAAAAAAACAGTGAGCCATCATTCATATTCTTTAAGAAAAACTATTAATATTTTGTGTATTACCTTTTAATCTTTCTAACTAAACATATTTTCATTTTTTTTGTTTCTAATTTTTAAAAGTGTTTTAATAAGTATTGCATAAAATTAAAAAAGAAAACATAACAAGCTTGATATTATTAAACATTTCATAATAAAAAACCACATAAAAGTAAAAATTAAAAGACATTGCGAAAAAGTCCTTTCTTCCTGAAATCGATGCTTAAACTTCAATAAAATAAATAAAAATGTTAGTTTAAAAAAGAAATGGGTCAAACTGGTGTTGAAATCAAACGCCTTTTAAGATTAACTCGTCTTATTCTATCAAATTATTACTTTTTGTGTATCTAAAACAAAGGAAAAATAAAAACATTTTTTTAACGAAAGAAAGCAAAGTAATTCTGAAAAAAATAAAGCGGTAAAAAGAGGTTAGAGCTGGTTTTGAAATGAAACACCTTTAGCAAAATATTTCATCGTATAACTAATAATTGAAAATCTCTTAGAAATCTTCTAAAATCTCAAAGGATTTCAAAGTTATCATTTCAGATACAAGTCATGCCGTATTATTAAATTGTCACATCAAGAATATTTTAATAGTATTTGGATTAAGATTAGATCTAAACCAAGAAATTCACTCAACATGATACAATAATTTTACGCATTGTCAAACTGAAACAAAAAAAAATATTTTTTTAAAAAAATTATGAAAAACGAACGCGAAAAAGAGAAGAAACAAAAAAAAGGGTTAGCTTATAAAAAAAAGTAGACTGGTCTACTTTTGAAAATTGAAACGACGTATTCAAAATATTTTATCATATTCCCAATTACTTTATGGAATACTCTTAAGAAAATTCTCCGAAATTTCTCAAGAAAGCAGTCAATTTAATAACATTATGATATTACTAAATTACACATATTACGCATTCATTACGCATTTAAAAAAAAATTCTTTCCATCATGTTTATTAACATATTTTCTCTATTAAAAGGAGCAACATTTTCCTTTTGAAAACTTCAGATTTTCAACCAACAAGCATATAAATATCCATTAGAAATCTCACTGACAGTAAGTAAATATTTTGTCGCCGACCACTTCCGCTTTGAAATGCAATAACTACACCCATGAAATCCGCGTAATCTTAATACTATATACCTGAAGAACAGCTTGTTTGTAGTCTCTATTAAAGTTAAAGCAAATTCATACTGAATCAATCAATCATATGAGATTTTCATGTACCACGGACCACCCTGAATAACTTTTGATGTAATGATTGGATTTTTACGTTCTAAGACTCAATTTTCATGGCTCAAAGGGATGATCTCAAATATACTAGTTAAGTTCATGCAAACGATGTTTTAAGTTGCAAAATCAGACACAAAAACGCAATATCTCTAAATAAACATACAATATTTTTCGACCGACATGGATTTCTGACCCCCAAAATGTTGGAGGTAGCCACAATCTGGGAAATGTGGTCCCAATAATTCGGTCAAGAGAGCGCTCTATAGTTTGAATCCCGTAATGTTAATTTTACTTTTTGTGTATTTCGCTATATCTCGATAACTTTTAAAGAAAATTGGCAATTTTTTTACACAATTATAAAATTCATTTATAATATGATTACATGCAAAAAAAATAACTTTCTAAGTATTTATTACTATTTATTATTATATTTAAGAATAATTTTTGAATTATAAGGTATAAAATTTTTTGCATCTTCTTAAAGAATGAAATTTTACATGGAAAAATACAAAATTTAAGCAAAAGTGGGCTCCTGGAAAATCGAATTTTAAGTATCTCACTTTTTAGAAATTCAATTTCTCAGATACTATTCGACCGATTTCGCTCAAATTTTGTATGCCATGTAAAATTACATACTTTAAACTCATGTAAGAAACTGTATACCTTACATAACGAAATTTTCTCGACTGGTATTAAATAAAATTTAAAAAAAATAATAAATATTTACTAAAATTTAGTTTTTGCATTGTATTATTTTTGGATAAATGAATTATATAATTGTGTGTAAAAAATTTTTCAATTTACTTAAAATGTTCTCGCGATGTAGCGAAATACGCAAAAAATAAAATTAACGTTTAGGGATCAAAATTTTGGAGCGCTTTCTTGACCTAACTATTGGCACCATATTTTTCAAATTGCAGCTACCCCCTAAATTTTTGGGGTCAGAAATTCAAATCCGTGGAAAAAAAAAGTATGTTTTTTCGGAGAAAGTGCAGTTTAGATTCTAAATTTGTACCTTAAAATATCGTCAACACTTATTAATACACATATTTGAGGTCACCACCTGCAGCCAGGGCCGGATTAACCTATAGGCACACTAGGCACGTGCCTAGGGCCTACGAAATTCAGGGGCCTACGAAAAACTTGGGAGAAAAAAATTAAAAAAAAAAAATCAAACGTAGTGGAATCAGTAAAACAGTTTTGTTTTTCTGATTCCACTACGTTTGATTTTTTTTTTCTTTTTACGATAAATTTCGCACTTAATAAATTCGTCTTTTTCATAAATTTTATCATTAGGTATTTTTTTTTTCAAATTCCGTTGATCTTGCCTTGTTTCGGATTTTAATATTTATGCTAGTCCCTTTTTTAACTATCGTTTCGGTTCGATAATTTTCAAGTGTTTTTATTTAAATTAATAAGTTTTCCTTTTATTTTATTGTTTCCCTCCCGTTTAATTAGGTATGAAATATATTGCGTTATTTAATCATTGGTTTTGTTTATATAAGTTAATTTAGGAATTGTAATTATTTTTAAAAAATAAATATGAGAATTTTGTATTTTTTAAACTTGTTTTTCTTGTCTAAACTTGTAAATATTTTTATTCTTTTAAATGTTATATTTCTACCATTTTTGTTTTCTCTTTAAAGTTAGGAGTACCTTTCTTTTTTCTCTTACTTTATGCATTACACTTGTCGGTAACGTTCAACTTTTGATTTTTCTAAAATTGTATTGGTTTTTTTAGGTGATTTAATTTTATTTAGTACTAAATGATAAAATTTTCTCAAAAGTAGTTTCATTGTTGAATTACATGATTTTAGCATTATCGTATTATTAAATTGCCACAGCAAAGACATTTTCAAGTTTAATTTTAAAATTAAACGTCTTATAAAGATAAGTTCCTCTTGTTATAACAAATTGATTTTGATTATTTTCGCTCAACATGATACACTAATTTTATATTCTGTAAAACTGAAACAAAAAAGACAAATACATTTTTTTAGGAATTATGAAAAACGAAAATGGAAAAAAAATTGAAAAATGTTACCCTATAAAAAAAGTGTATCAGTCTGATTCTGAATCTAAACAGCGTATTCAAAATATTTTATCATATTTCCAATTACTTTTTTGACTAAGTCCCTTAAAAAAATTCACCGAAGTTTCTCAAAAAAACAGTCAATTTAATAACATTATCATATTATTAAATTACACATACTACGCAATAAAAGACATCATTCATAAAAAAAAGAATTTTTTCTTTAAGTATATTAGCATATTTTCTCTATTAAAGCAAGCAAAATACATTTGAAAACAACGATAGCTGTTATTTTCGACCGACAAGCATTTAAATATCCATTAGAAGTCTCACTGACAGTAAATAAATATTTTGTCGCCGACCACCACCACTTTGAAATGCAATAATTACACCCATAAAATCCGCGTAATCTTGATATGATATATCTGAAGAACAGCTTGTTTGTAGACTCTATTAAAGCTGCAACAAATTCATAATGAATCAATCAATCATATGAGGTTTTCATGTACATGTTTTGAGACAAGCAAGCTTCGAATTGATTGAAATTTCAATCTCAGTTCCGATATATTAATTAAGGATAACTAATAGCATGCATGCCGTCCCATTAGTGTTCGGCTGAAGTAATTTACGAATCTCTGCTTTTAAATCTTGAATAGAAAGACGTTCGCAAGGAATAATGAAGCGGGTAAATAACGTTCAACTTTTCCTTTTTCTAAAATTTTATTGATTTTTTTAGTTGATTTAATTTTATTTTACACAAAATGATGAATTTTTCTCAAAAGTAGTTTGACTGTTGAATTATATGGTTTTAAAATGTCATTTTAAGAAACTTATCCGAAAAAAATATTTTTTAATGAAGGGATGTTTAAAATATCAAAGCATATTTTAGATAATATCATTCCTTGTGTATACGGCATTTTTTTAAACGGAAAGCATTTTTTGTAGGTGTTGTATTTTTAATGATGCTAAATATTTTTCTTAAATAAACTGTTTGTTTACATACCGTAATTTAATTTAAAATGTTAACTGATAATAACTTATAATGCTTATAATTTAATTTATAATGTAATTTAACTTATAGTTTAATTTAAGATTTAATTTAACTTATAGTTTAATTTAAAATTTAATTTAACTTGTAATTTAATTTAAAATTTAACTTATGAACTTTAAATATTTTTTTAAATAATAGAAGCTTTTTTTGCTCATTAAGAAATTACAAAAGTTTAGAATAGTACATTCTTTATTTCTTAATTATAACTTATATTGTATATATTTAGAATCCTTGTTAAATATGAAGTCGTAAAAATCTGCAAAATCGAAGACGTAAACTTGAAATTTAATAAACGTAAAAAAAATCTGACGAATTTTTATAGATGTTAATTAAACAAGAAAAAAAAAGAAAAAAAGAAGGAAAAAAAAGAGGAAAAAGAAGATGAGCAGCGAATCCCTTTCCTCCCTCTCTCTCTCTCTCTTTCTCCTTTTGCATTCAGAAGTTGAGTAAGGATTATAAATGGCGTACGAACGCTTTCAAATTCTCGATAATTATTCGCCATTTTTTAGTTACGATTTTTACTTTTTCACTTATTTAAATTTGAAACATCCTATATAGATATGCAGAAATTATTTATGAAATTAAATATATTGAATGTACGAAATTATTTATTAAAATATCATTTATACCTCTAATTCATCTCCTAATACTTGCTTATTATAAGTAAGAAAAGAAAATATTTTTTATGTGACGTTGTTGGAGATGCGACAAATGGCGGTAATGTTAAATCTGCCAGTCTTGGAGACAAGTAAAATATTCTTAAAACAACCATGCCATACAAACTATCGTGGAATCTTCCGTTTTTATCACGAGCTTAAGTTTTTTAAAATTTATTTTAAATGCATCTTTTAAAATACGCTAAATCGAAATTAGTTCCAGTATATATAAAAATAGGCATTTTTTATCATAATACAATTTCACTAAAATAATTTTTTTTTTTTTTTTGACGCGATTTTTATCTTTTCATTTTTTAAATTTTTTCGAGATACCCCTTGTCACTGCCAATAGTCTTACAGGCCAAGTCTCTATTTAGTTGGAAAAAGTTTAAAGTGTTTTAATAAGAATTATATAGAATTATTTAGTTATTCTCTTCGAGCGAAAAAAACTCAGGATTTAAAAATGAAATAAAAAGAACTTACGGTATATTTTTAAATTTTCCTAAGATGATTTTCTTGTAATAATGGTAAAATTTACAGGTGCATGAATGTTATCTCTGCAATAATATGTGAAAATAAATATTATATTTAACTGAAAATCTATTTTTTAAGGTTAAGTAAATAAACTAAAACAAGCAAAATTACTGACCAGATTAACACTTTGAGCTAACAATCGTACTTAAAATTCTTTTTCTTTTAATTAAGACGTACACAAATTCTCATAAGCACGTTTTTCACATAAAATTCAAAGAATTGCAACAAAAAAAAAACGGCTGAGTGCAGATCAGAAGTTTTAATTTTTTATCATAAATTCGAATTTGAACCTTTTCTTTTTTAAAGGAAATAAAAACAATAATATCCGAATATTACAAAAAAAATGTCTTAGTTTTCTTTTTCTTCATTCATGTATTTTTTTTCATGTATTATTTACTCATTTTTTACGCATATTTTATTAAATTATGTAATAAAATTTGACAAAGACTGAATGTATTTAGGTTGTTTAGAATTGATTTTAGAGTTAAATATAGGTTTTAAAGAAACAACTAACTAAAAATTAGTAATTAAGATAAAATTAGCTTTTATAGTTATTAGGACTTTCATTAAAATATGCATAATCATTAATAATATTTTTATACATGACTTTATAAATTAATAAATTTATTTACTTCAAGAGAACTTGCGATGATCATTTTAAATTAATAATTCATCAAATAACAACCATTTTAATTCGAGTTCATTTTAGTATGTTTACCCGTTTTAAAAAAAAATCATTAAAAAAATTTAAATACACATTTTTGCAGAGAAATGTGATGTAATAAGAAATTCTAAAGAAATTTAAAGAGAAATAATAAAATAAAAGTTGAATTTTATATTTTTTTTCACAATCCTACCCTATTGGCACTAGTCATTCAGGTATCAGTAGGGTAGATTTGTTGGCCAATCTTTCAGGGGCACCATATTAGATGGGTTAACGTTACTCCCACTGTGAGGACAGATAATACAGAGATTAAAAGAACTTCCATGCCTTGTCCGGGATTCGAACTTATGCCCTTTCTGACTTGAAGTCATGCCCTGACCACTACTCATTCCGGTCGGCTTTTAAAAATTTGTTTAATTACAAACTATAAAAGAAAAAAAATTTACTTTTTATGACCAAACTACTTTTTTTGACGCTAAAGCTCGTTAAAAGTTTTAAGACTAAAATGGAGGGGAAAAATAAGCATTTTTTTTCTTCTGAAAACTGTGCTTTGTCTTGTTTGAGCTGAATTAATTTTCAGATTCAATTTCAATTTAATGTTTCAATTAAATCTGTTTGTTAATAAATTTTGTAATTGATATTGCTTTAAAATCAATTGTTGAAAACATGAAAGTCTTTTTATGGATTTTAACATACGAAAGGTCTAGGGAGATGTTAGCCAAAGGATAGAGGATATAGACCCTAGCAAAAACTATAAATATTAATTGAGCTTCCTTTACTATTTTACGTTACTATGACAACCGTTCATTTTTAATTTAGTTTGTCAATTGTTATCTCATACAAATGCTTTTCTTTCTTATATATTTTTTCTCACATTTTTTCTGAAAATGATTCTTATGCTACTGAGTATATGAATATAAGTGGAAAAAAAGAAAGGAAACGATTCAAATAACGAGCGAATCAGTGAGCCGATTAACAAACAAATTTAGGAAACAAAGTTGCGACTAATCCTTGACTATCTGAATCAGTTAATCGGTTATGAGATTATCAGTTTGTAATTTAATGAAAAGCTCTATAAAACTATAATTTGTAATAAAGCAATCAACGGCCATATTCTTTTTAACCTCTAAGGCAAGATTATCAAAGTTCTTTTCAGATCTTGTATTTAAAAAAATTATTTATATCGCTTATGAAAATGTGACTTCTGAGATAAAAGTAACTACGATGCTTTCATGCAACATTAAAAGAAAATCAGTGCAAGACGATACGGAATACCAATGAGATTCCCCGTTATTCTTTATTAGTTCTCTAAGATATATCTTTCACAAAGAAGAAAGCTTTCAGGAAAATGCGATGAAATGGCACTTTTCATACATAAAGCCATAATTTCCTTCACATCCATGAGAATAAGTAGAAAACTTCATAGTTTGGACTCAGTATGATTGTTAAACAACAAAATGACCTGAATAATAATTAATGCGAACTCTATTTAGACTTGCTATTGTCTGAGAATTTTTTTTAACAAATTTTATTTAATCGCATAAGAAACTGAAACTATCAATGCACAGCTATTTTTTTAAATACAATAGAGCGCCAATTATCCGAAAGCCGATTTACCGGCTTGTACAATTATCCGGATCGCTCACAGACCATATGTTTTTTCCAACCTTCTTCAAAATAAATAAATGAATGAATAAAAAGGAAAGAAAAAAAATTAAAAAAAGCTTTTTATTCTTAGAATGTCTGAAAGTGGTCAAAGAATGGATTCTTTTGTCTCTCGGTGACCTTGAAAAGAATCTCACGTTCTTTACCCCAAGTTTCAAGATGGGTGGCAAGTAGTTTTTTAATAAGGAAGCAGGTTCCTAATAAAGTTTTAAAATTTAAAGCTTTTAAACACGTCGTTTGTAATATGCTATAATAAGCACTACTACAATTGCCAGTCAGTCCTAAGCCTGGAAAAAGTATCAAGGGAAGTTACTAAAAAACATTTATCTGCTTTTTAAAGTTGTTCAATTATCCGGATTTTTCGTTATCCGTCAGAGCTATACTGTAATTACCTTTCTTCTGCCATAAATAATTTTTTTTCCCTTAAAAGAATTATGATTAGTTACTAAATAATATTAAGTCATTCCAAATTAAATAGGACTTATTTTAAAATCCAATGCCAACTAACCATTCCTAATTAAACAAAATTTCATAAACAGGTGCTTAAATCTTTTAAATTAAGTTTTTTAAAATTAAGGCTTTCCCATGTTTCTACGCATATTAAAGTTTTCACTTTCTAAAGAATTTTAAATCTAGCTTACGAATAAGAACTTAATTTAGAAGTTCTTTTAAAATTTGATTTTTGAAAACTTTAAACTACAATCGCAAACCCAATGAAATATATTTGCGAGTAAATTATGTTGAGAAAATTATTAAATTATGCTGTCTCGTTGGTTATTTACATTTGTAAGTAAAAATATTTATATTTTTCAAAGTATTATTTTTGAAATTAAAACCTATAACAGAAATCTTGCTTACTTTTAAAGCTTCTTATTTCATTTTTGCATGAATTCATTTAAATTTTTCATATCACTTTGGAATCAATTAAGAGCTGATTTTTAAGAACAATTGTAACTAAATGAAGTTTCTTACAAGATTTTTTAAGCTGTTTTTTTTCACGTAAAAAAGATGTGTCTAAAGAAGAAAGAGAGCTCTAGAATGTAGGTAATTATAATTATCATGGACTTAATTACTATAATGATTAGATTACCCATTTCGCTTCGTTATTAATTACTAATCGGTATAATTTAGCTTCATAATTATGAATCATTATAAAATACATGTTAAAAATTAATTAATGTATATCAATGTTTATACAAACGTTAAAGGTGTGAAAATCGATGCTTTAATTAGAAAAGTTCCACTTTTATTATGCTATTAACGATTTATTTTCATTTATAGTAAGTTTTACGTTGTTTTTTTTTAAATCCCTGAATTTCTTAAATTTGAATCAATTTGTCCAAAATAATAATACATATAGCGTAAATATGACTATCAAAATTATAGCATAATTAATCCTATTGAAACATAATGCATCAAGTGTTTTCTGTAAAAAAATTTTGCCAATTTCCGAATGCTTATAATTTTCCTCTTTTTATAGAAAAGTCTTAGCAAGGTTTTATCAATAAATATGATTGAAAGTTTTGAAAATGAGCGAGTATTTTGAAATATATAACATTAAATGGTCATGAAAATTACTTGATAAATGTAGAAATAGTTAAAATTAGGTATTGTATATAATATTTTTTGCAAAATATATTTGTTTGCATAGTATGTTTACGAATCTTTATTCAGTCTTGTTTTATTTTTCCATTCTAACAATAAGAAATAAGAGCTACAATTATCATAAGCTAATAGATGGAGCCACTAAACCTCGTGGTATTGTTTGCTTTTAGTTCTAATTATGTAAAAAACCTTAAATATAATTTGAACAATTATCTAAGTTCAGTAAGGGTTTTTTTTCGAATTTTAAATTTAAAAATTTGAATCGAAGAATTAAATATTCACTGAACTAATGTAAAAACAATCTTCATGCAAGAATTTATCCCAAAATTTACTTAAAATTTTTTTTTAAATTTATTCATTTAAAAGTGTCAACTCTTTCAAAGAAATAAAAAAACAAGAAAATAAATAAATAAACCGTCGAAGAAATGGAGACAGGAAGGAAAAATTATAAAAAAAAAATTTTCTTTTTATTTAATTTTCGCAATTAAAAAAAAATGGTGTATATTTACTCCATTCGGCAGCATCATTAGAAACATGCAAATACAAGACCATAATCCGATTAAAATTTGAAATAAGGTGAGTGGAATATCCGATTATTTATTTATTCTTTAGACACAGTTATACCAATACAATTCTTCATTTTTCGACAGGTAGTTTTTTTTATACATTTGCCTAATTTTAGATATTTGATAAATATCCTTAATTTCGCGTAATTTAACGTCAAAATATTTTTCAGCACTATCTAATTCAAACAGTAACTCTAAGTTACGTTTAGAAAAATCTGAAACAAACAAATGTGTAATTACTCAAATTATTCATATTTACTCAAATTATTTACTCAAAACCATTAATTGCGTGACCATTAATTCAATCAATCAAAACCATTAATTAAGGTGAGTGGAATTTCCGATTATTTATTCATTCTTTTGACACAATTATACCAATACAATTCTTCATTTTCGACAGGTAGTTAGTATTATACATTTGCCTAATTTTAGATATTTGATAAATATCCTTAATTTTTCGTAATTTACGTCAAAATATTTTTCAGCACTATATAATTTAAACAGTAACTAAGTTAAGTTTAGAAAAATCTAAAAACAAAAAAAATGTGTTGTTACTCAAATGATTCATATTTACTCAAATTATTTACTCAAATTATTTACTCAAAACCATTAATTATGTAATCGACATTTTGAGAAAAAATTCATAAAAGGTTTAAAAATTATCAAGTACTATTTCTCCTTATCTAAGCGCCTCTTTTAATTTTTAATCATTTTTGAAAGGTAAATTGCCATCGAATGATATAAGAACATCAAAAGTTAAGTACGAAAAGCACCCAGAAAATATTAATTAAAGTTTTAATTTAAAATCCAAGATGGCGAGGGTAGAGGTCTCTTAACGAATTTTGACTTTTACTATAGAGGGTTCATCTTATAATTTACTAGAAGTCTATTAATGTTTTTTTTTCAATGACGTAATTAAAATTCAACACTTGAATGGAACACAATAAGTGATTCAGGGTAATAAATTGTCACTTAAACTATTCATATTAAAAATAACAATTGCATAATAATTATATTTTATGCCAGTGGGGAAAAAATGTTTATTGGCTTGCATTTAACAATTCTTACTCCATTAATTTTTATTAAAAGAGAAAATAATTATTACAAATCGCAAAAGAGAACATCAAAAGTTAAGTACGAAAAACACCAAGAAAACACTAATTAAAGTTTTAATTTAAAACCCAAGATGGCGAGGGTAGAGGCCTCTTAACGAATTTTAACTTTTACTATAGAAGGCTCATCTTATAATTTACTAGAAGTCTATTAATGTTTTTTTTTCCTCTCAATGATGTAATTAGAATTCAACTCTTGGATGGAACAAATAAGTGATTCAGGGTAATAAATTATCACTTTAACTATTCAGATTAAAAATAACGATTACATAATAAATATATTTTATGCTAGTCGGGAAAAAACGTTTATTGGCTTGCATTTAACAATTCTTACTCCATTAATTTTTATTAAAAGAGGAAAGAGTTATTACAAATTTCAAAATTCCATAAAAAGAAAGGCAAATAGCTATCCATACATTTAAAAATAGAATCGATACATTAACGAGCTCTTTTATAATTATAAGCGAAAAAAATAATTTACGAAAAAATTATTTTATAATCTACTTGTGTATAAAATAATTTTAGTAAATATGAAACTTCAATATAAGAAATTTAAATTAGTCATTTCATTTAATATTCACCTGTCTTCCATGATTCTTTTTAACTTGTCTATCAGAAAACAAATACACAAATTGCTCTCCTTTGTTACTATTCGTCTATAGTTTTATAAATTATCTTAGCTATATTTTGAAAAGCAATGCGAAGTTGTCGTTTTTCTTGTATAATTTATGCAGAAATAAGAAAGTTTATTAAGTTTAAAAGTTTACATAATATAAGTTATATTGTGTAAGTTATTAAGTTTAAAAGTTTTGAAAGTTTATTAAGTTTATATTTTTTACTTAAAGTATAGTTTACATAAAAGCAACATGATATAAGTTAAATATTTCTACACCCCATGACATTATCTTCAATGCACAAATACTCATTTCTATTTAGAATTTTTTTTTTCTGAAATCGGCATTACATTACTTATTATTACTGTTTATACGTGAAGAATCAATTTCAACTTTATAATAGTGTCTGCAAGGTGTTCCCTGATCATCACCCTTAATATATATTTTAAGAAGCATTGAAAAATGACACCAATTAGGGATCGCAAATTAATATTTAAGCTTTAAGCATAAAAGTTTATTAAGCTTATAACAAAAATATTATTAAATCTAACAAATCACAAGGTGAAGATCACAAGTAAAGCGAAATAAAAGAAAAAGTATTAAAACTAATTTTATTATCAAATAAAGCTGGGAGTTGTTTTAAAATTCATATCAAACAAATAATTAACCGTATGATATAGTTAGAAAAATATCTTTTTTTTCATGCTAAACGTGTGTATATAAATAAATCATAGTCTTGCTGTTCTTTATTATCTCATTTAAAATGCTTTATAATAAAAAAAGCCTTCAAATTTCAACTCATACTTTAAAAAAAATTGAGTTCTTAAAACAGTCCCATTTTGTTAATAAATGATTTAAAATATTGTTGAAATTAAAAAAGGGAAACAATGTAGTAATTATAAATACCTGTTTATCGATAAAAAGTTCTATGGCACATTGATATATGAATGTATACTGAAGAGTAAATATTTTCTTTGTCTCTTCCATTGATTAGGTTATTCGAACTTAATTCTACGTTCTTTAAATAATTAAAAACTCATATATTCTTTTCACTTAAAATACACAGCTATTTTAAAATATTGTTCTTCATTTATATTATACCATCACAATTTTTCTTAATAAAAAGATATTAGAAAATCAAAGCCGGTCTACACAATACTCAAAACTTCTTAATAAATGAAAATGACAGAAACGTTTATCTATCAAAAGCCCACAAAATCAAAATGGACTGTTCATCACAAAAGGAAATAACATCTGCTGTTTTATAATTTGAGAAGTATCGTTTGCTGAATTAATTAGTGTTTGTCTAAAATCGCTTTCGGTCAAGAAATGTATTTGTTGGCATCATAAAATATCTTGCGTAAAAAAAATCGTCTGCTTCATTTTATCATTTACAATTATCTTAGGATTATTAATGTGATAAAACATAAAAAAAAGAACTATTAGTTTTTTGTTCTTTCTTTTAATTATTTATTTATTTGTTTTCAGGAAATATACGATTTTTTTATGTCTTCAGAAAAAAGATTGAATGCTGATTTCTTGCATTTCAACTAAGCATTGACTTCATTTTTAGCGTATCAAATATTTCTAAGTATACACAGAAAGAAATAAAAATATTTCGCATTAGTTTATAACCCAAATTTAAATAAATTTCAAGGAAAGTAAATTACATGAAGTCAAAAAAAAGTTATGCTTTTCAAACAATCATTAAAAAAAAAACCTTATTTGGATTCGTAATACTTTAAAGTCAATATTCATAAAGTTAAGCCTATCGTGCAAACGATTATTGTTACTTTCAGAAGTAATACAGATGTCTCGAAGTAAAATAGTTTTAACTATATCATTTCAAATATTTAATCCTCCTGATATTTAATATTATCAAATAAAGGAAAAATGAGTAAAAATTTTTTTTATTTTTTTTATTTTTAATTTTTGTTAAAAACACGTTTTTAACGTTGCTTAAAAAATTTATTTAACGGCATTGATTATAAAACATTTGAACTAACGTACTTATTTTTCCGAAATTTCTTAGATTTATTTATTTTACGACAGAAAGAATACGAAATCTGACGTCAAGCGCTGTGCAATGTGTTTGTCATATAATCTAATGCTTTCTGAGTACATTTAAGACCAATAATAAGATACATATCTAGTATTTTGACAGCTATAGCATTCCACAAACCGCTTTTTCCTTTTTTAGCTTCCAGATAGATTCTTTCCATTCCAGTAAATACCGTCAAGTCATAAAATGCACAAAACTTATTTTGTTACACCTTCTTCGTTTAACTGTTTTGTGTTTTTTTTTTCAACCAACTACGAAAGCAGTTTCAAAATATTGAATATAATTTGCATGGCATTCTATGCCAATGACGTATATGTTTAACGTCATTCAAATATTTCGTTTTGTTTCTTTCCGTCAATAATTCAATGATTTTTGAGTAAATAATTCTGTAAAAATTATGGTGTATTAGATTTTTCGTTATGTAAAATTTTATGGTAAAAATCGATTTTAAGGCAAAAAGTGCCGGCACTCCGAGTGCCAGTATCTTTATTCATATTTTTTTTTCTTCTGTGTAGTTACGTCAAGGATTTTTTGAAATGACTGTTCATAATATATTTATTTTGAGCCGCGATGGCTCAGGGGATGGAGCGTTCGCCTTCCAAAGAGGTGAACCGGGGTTAGATCCCGGCGATAGCTGGTCGATACGAAATCCGCACCCGGCTTGCACCGACCACAGTGCTGACGTGAAATATACCCAGTGGAAGATGGATCAAGGGTTAGAGTCCCCTTGCCGTCAGGCTAACCATGGAAGATTCTCGTGGTCTTCCTCTCCATTTAACGCAAATGCAAGTTAGTTCCATCAAAAAGTCCTCCACGAAGACAAATTTCTTCTAATACTTGATCCAGGAGTTCCCTTGTCTTCGGTATTGGATTCAAAATTACAAGGCTACTGAGTTGAACATTAGTAGACGTAAGCCCAAAAATTGGGTCGGCTGTTCAACGACGGTTATAAAATAAAATAAAATATACATCTATTTTTGGTTTCTTATAAAAAATTGAATCAAAAAGTATACGCCTTAAGGGGTCGCAAGTTAATACTTAAGTGAGAGAAAAAAAAACATTATTGAAACCTAACGAATCATTACTGAGTAAAACGGTAAAGATCAAAACCTGTTTAATATTTTTAGTTGGTGTCAGCTGTCATGTTAAGCGTCCCGCATTGGACTGATCGTAAAGAAACGGTTCCCAGCATAACACTGAAGTCAAGCATCACTGGCTGTGGTCAGTAAGGGGATGGGTGACCACTTTTATCAGCCTGCTTAAGGTCCGAGGGTGTGCGGTATCTATAATAGTACTGTTCTACAGTAAAGTGCTCGACTTCGTGTGCAAGTCGTCGGGCAAAGCAGGGGATTCATCCCGTCTGCAGAGGATCAAAATTGCAATGGCATGTCTTCGGATCATCCGCAGGTATGTTTCCTAGACAGTCGCCAATAGCCCATTGTGCAGCTATACGTAAATAAAGTACATACCTACTTGCCATCATATTAAGCAAGTTTTGCTATAATAATATTTTTGAATTATTGTCAATGTGAGGTAAATGGGTAATTAATCAAAGAAGACGGCTTCTTTGGGTAAAAATTTTAACAAGTTTTTAATAGCTCAAACATATTCCCAAATTGCATGATTCTATCTTACGCAAATTTTCTTACGTTTTGGCAAATACGGTTGTAGACAAATTTAAATTTGGTCCCTTAATTAAAAAAACACAGTGTGACATTCTTTTGCTTCAGTTTTGTCAAGAATTTTTAAAAAAATATATAGTAAGAGTGGTAATCATGAAGCACCCTGCACGTTAAAAACGCCGCTGATTTTTCGAGGCTATAGTAAAAAAGGTTGTAATTTTTCCCTGTCGCTTATGATTGATAGTTATTATGTTAACAAAAATCAACGTAATGTAGACGTTCATTCCTTTTAAAAGGTAGTTAAATAAACACAACCCCACTTTTTTTAAATTAATATAAATATGTAGAAGAAATTGTTGGAATTATAATCTCTTACACTTCGCTGGTTTTTATTGTTCTAAATTTAGAAAAATACTAAAATAAAGCGTATTACTTCATTTTGGAAAAAAAAAATTGGTTCAAATTTTTCTGTCCCGCACTGGACTGGTAGAAAAATTTCTAATAATTTTCTCTTTTTTTCCAAATAATTTTCTTGCATCTATAAAAACATGCGCATTGTTATTAAAGATTATAAAAATTAGCTAGTATTTCTTAAATACTAGCTAGTTTTACTGAGTTTGAATTTCATTCAGACAGTTAATTTTCATTAAATACTGCAGCTGAATTGAGTTATTGTTATTATTATTCAATACAAAAAATAAAACAAATTCCTTGACAATAATAAAAAATTCGGAACTATCTTTGCGAAATAAAGACACACAAATCACAAATTCCATTCTTAATCGCTGCTTTTCTTTTCTTTTTTTTTTCAAAATTATTTCATGTTCAGTAAAAAACGTATCCGTGCAGATTTGGAAACGAACCAGTATTGACGTAGAACCTAGAAATCTCTTTATAAATTTTTATTATACATTAGAAGAAAAAAAAATGCTGGGACAATAATTTACTAATCAATTCATTTCTAATGTAAATAAAACTTTAAATTAAATTTATAATAAGCACAGTCCTAAAATATTTGAGTATATATATATACATATATATATACTTCATTTTTTGACTACTTTATTTTTACCAACATTATCTAAAATAAAAATAACTCTGTTAGCATTAGCATTTATTTTTTTACTTGTTACTTTTTAATGAAAGTGAGAATCCTGAAAAATAGTCTCCCTCTTGTTACATTTTTCCCAAACTATGAGGGGCTACCGCAATTAAAAAATATATGCAGAGTGTTCTGTAATCACCGCCTTTAATACTTGAAATCTTTATCAGAAAAGAAAACAAATTAAATATAACCGAAACAAATATTAAATATTAAAAGAACAACGCCGCTGTTGGAGTGTGAGACAAATTACTACTATGATTGACAGGATTAAAAATATCAAACCTGTTTAATTGCCCTGAGAAACAATGAAAAGAATTGAAATGCCATTGTTAGAAATAGCTTTAGACTGTAACAGGCAAGTTAATAATAACTAAAGATTTCATTAGTTTTTGTTCTTTCTTTGCTCAGTATATTAAGGAAGGTGATTTCGGATATCTGTTATCAGCTCTTTTTACTCTATGCTTATAAAATCTTTATAGAATAAAAAGTAAATAAGATTTTTACGCCGGGCGTAAGAAATTAATATTGAAATGAAAAAAGAACTAAAATAACCTCTGGCAAATCATTATCGAGATTGATGCGAGCGAAGGAAGAATTAAATTATTAATGAAAAGCTCTTCAGAAGAAATGGGGAACATCTTTTATTTTAGTTACTTATATTTTAAATATTTTGCTCTGGTGGACCTCGGTATTATTATCTTTTGATTTTGCAAGCATTTTTGACTTTTTTTTTTCACTTAAACTAATTTGGTGTGTTAGTTTTACTTTATTTTTTAAACAAAAATATTCCAGAAATATTCATTAAAAATATCATACTGCATCTTATGGCCATAATCCTTGAGTTAGTGAACCAAAAAAACCAGCTAGATTAATATTTCTCAAACCAAATTACACGCAGAGGTGATGAAAGTCAGTGTTTTCATTCGATTAGTGTTTTATTACCGACGATTCAGTGCTTTATATGGATTATTTAGACTATTAGCATAATTTTTATGTACAAAAAATTGCACACAAAAATTTTTTTGACTAGTTTGTTTCCGATCATTCACTAAGTCTTTACAATAAAAAACATTTTGAGCCTTAACCTATTTATATATAAATATAATTTTTTATTAACTTTAATACGGGTATTAATCCGCGGACTGGCACTAATCCGCTGATCGGTTGTTGAGAAACAATGCCTAAGATGATGATCTCCTGAGTTTGTTTTCTCAGAAATTTTGCGGCATTGTGAACCATGGAGTAAATTTATTGCAAATTTAATATGGTGCTACTGTGCATCGAATGAAGGTAGTAATATCGCGCAGTAAACTATAAATATCGTGAAAATTAAATCATTTTTAACTCACACGAAACTATACTTCAAATAAAAAGTGAATATGGTTCAAATTAGCACCTTATTGCAGCATTTTCAATTCAATATTAAGGTTTAATGTTGTACTAATTTTTCTAAGTGTAGTATCGTAGTAAAAGGTCCTCTTTAAATCCGCTTTGTTATTTCATATTTATCTAGTTGAAACTAGTTAAGTAAAATGATATTTGCTTTTTTTCTATGGGGTCTATTCTTGTTTTTGTCTGCTAGTTTTCACTGTTTCAATGTTTAAAATATTATAACTTTACTAGTATAATGTCATTCAAATTTGCTGCAACCTTAATATGGTGTTAAATTGAACTATGTTATGGTACTCCTTAAACTTGATTGCACAATACAAATACCACAACAACTTAAACGAATACATGATTCCCTTTACCACTTTTTTAAAATTGCAGCAAATTTGCACAGAATTACAGTTGAAAGTACCAAGAACATGGTTCAGCCTTGAACCAATTTTTCTGAGAGTGTAATCTTTTTTCTGATTTAATCGTGCTTTAGGTAACACCATCAGAGGTTTATTGCAAATTGAAGATACCTCATTGATACATCAATGTAATATCCTATTATATATATATATATATATATATATATATATATATATATATATATATATATATATATATATATATATATATATATATATATATATATATATATGTATATATATATACAGTGGAACACTGGCTTTATGTTGTCCGTTTCGTACGTTATCCCGCTTCCTACGTCATTTCCTGCTTGTCCATGTAAATTGCCTATACCGATTATGAAAAATAATTTCAGATTTTACGTTACCTTTTTTAAGAAAATCCCGCTTTATACACTTTTCTAACAGATGAAAATTATTTTCTCAACAAAGTTCGCGTTTTTTCCGAATTCTGCATTTATGTTTTTCTTCTTTTTCCTTCTTTAAAAAGAGCGGGGTTTGTTTAATAGCTTTTTAAAGCTGTTTTGGAATTCTTTCTATTTTATCTTATGGTCCTTATGTCTGCGAGAGGAGATTTCCCCCCTGAGTCAAAAAAATATGGAATAGGCAAAGCGCAGAAAGGGTGGTTAAAGAAAGTATAGAATTTTAATTGTAAAATTTTCGAGTGGAATTTTTTCCATCAAACTTCAGCTTGTGAGTCTTGGAATAATCTTAATCATTTAAAGAACGTTACATTGAGCAATTGGTTAAATAATCATTTTATCCTATAGTTCAGTGACCTATAAGATGCTTTTAAGGGAAAAATTACTGATCAGGAAGTTTTGAACTTGATTTCTACAGCATTGAATAGTGTTGACTAAAATGCATTGCGAATGGGTTGAATCAAGTAGGCTTTTCGGTATCCAGCGAGAACATTTTGCCCTTTGGAGTGTAATTGGTTGAAGACTTTTCGAAATCGATGACGTGCATTTCGACTGCAACACACATCCCATTACTATTACTTTTCAATTCTGTCGATAGCTGATTTAATGCCTGTTCCAGATGATAGAGGTGAAAACTGAGAAGATTAGTAAAAAATATCTAAGGATATACACACAATTAATTAAGAGTACTAAACCAATTCTGAAACAATATTCATTTACTAATTCCAAAAATCCAATATCAACAGCATTTATTTGCTTTTGCAAACCAGGAAGCAAATTTGCAAATAATAATAAGTATTGTTAGGGACATTGTTGAAATAATATCTAAAAACAAGTAAATGTTATACATTTTTTTCTACTGGTTCATCTCAATTTTTGAAAATTTGGTTTTATTATTTTACCCTGATTTTACGCTTTTCTCCAGACTATCTTAAGAAGAAAGCACGAAGCGGAAAAACGTAAAATCGGGGTTCCACTATTTAAATTATGCTAAAAATGACTTACCCCTCACAGTTGTTTGTTACTTCCATATTTTGCCTGGTTCAAATTGGACATGTATTCAATGTCTAAAATTAATCTAAGTCCTTTCAAATGGACTTGTCATCCATCATAAATTTCGTTCATTTAAAATATGGGAGTCAGCAAGGTATTAATAAAAAATGTTTTGTTTATGAACTGTTAGAAACTTCCCGGAAATAATGGTTTAAACAGCAATTTATTAAATTTTGCTATATTCAAACAAAAACAGTTTATGTAAATAACCAGGCATAAAATGGTAATTCAAACTGTTAACTGTAACAAAATCGTTTATTAACTGATTTCACCTAATACGGTTAAACATCCAGAATTTTATCGCACCAATTAGGCCTACTTAATGGAGCCATTTAGTTCCTTGCAGTTGGTTATAATAGACGAACGAGCTAATCTGCCAATATCATGACCGATAAAACGAGGCATCGAATCCCAGCGCGGACACTGCAATATTTTCTTCGCACCCTTTAACACATGAAGAGTTTCTAGGGTCCTAAACTCTCCAATTTGTGACCCTGAACTATTAGAATACGATACTTTCATTCGCGCATAGATGGCAACACCGTACAGCTGCTTAACACAAAAAAGTCTAGAATTCCCTATCGCTTGCAATAGTTAAAACAATCAAATAAACTAATTAAACCACATTTCACGGTTCATTTAATAGAACACAACTCAGCCACAACCTAACTCTAATACCCATTACCTAACAAAAAGCCTAACTCCCATGTCCAGTTAAATTACTTTTTTACGGTTTTGAAACCGTGCTAGATGTAAATGGTAAAAAAACATATAGTTTAGTATTTATGATTTTTTAACTATGCTTGTCGTATGCATGTTACGGTTTTAATACCGTAAAGGTAAAAAATATTCTTTACTGCAAACTCTACGGTTAATTGGATTGTCACACTGCTGCCAGTTATTTTACCGTAATTTTAGAAGGAAAGTTCTAACAGTACGAAAGCAATATGAATGAGAGTCTCTACTAAACTAACGTCAATCATAGAACAACTTTTTTTTAAGCAGATAAACTCAATAAATATTTTCTACTATTGAGCGTAATTCTACAAACATGTCAAAGGGCAAAGATAATACTAATAAATGAACTTTTAGCACTTCTTTTTTATGAACTGAATGAACTTTTTGAACTGAATTAATGAACTCTTTGTACTTTTTAAAAATGATCATATTCAGAAAAATCAAGTATAATGGGTATTATTGAATGGCCAGCTTTATTAAATATTTTTAGAATCCTTGTCAACAATATATATAATATAAATAATATTAAATATACCTATAAAAATATACCTATTAAGCACTACGAACTAATAATTTAGCTGAGAAAAAAATAAAGTACTACCGAATTCTTACAAATTTCATGTATTGATGGCAGGATCAAAATCATCAGAACCTATTTAATTTCGCGGGAAAAGGGGAGTTGCAACATGAATTAGAAAAACTTTCAAGCTTCATTCAGAAATAAAAAAAATAAGGATATTTTAATTGTTTTTACACCTGCCTTTCTCAATAGTGATTAGTCACATTTCGACAGCATTTTTTCCTCCTAGCTTGGACATTAATTTCCGATCCCAATGCATATTCTTATTTTTACTTCAATTTTTCAAGGATTCTAAAAATATGCTTTAAAAATGGTGATTATGGAACACTCTACGAAAAGAGGTAACAGATATAGGAGAGAGTGGGGCAAGATCGAGTAGTGTGGTGAGACCAGGTTCCTCAATTGTGTCGAAATTAGTTCTGGTACTTATTAGAGGACGAACTCTGAATTACAATTTAATAGTCAAGAATAAGGACCTACTATATTGGCATGCTTTTGCTGAATAATTCACGCCGTCTGTGAAAATGAATATGTTTCGCCATGTCAACTTTCTAATGTTCTTTTGTTTTTCAACTAGCCTTATTTATTGACCATTACAGTTACAAAAGTTATTTTTAGTTCAGCTTATTATGTGTTTATTAAAACATCGGATGTTGTTATTCTTCTTCCTCCGCTGCACTGCAGCTTTCGTGGGCGCAGCATAGATTAACACCAAGAGGGTAGAGGCAAAACCGGGAAGTACCTCATGCTAACTCTAAATTTAGAAATAGTACAGTTTCTGTAAAAAAATTGCAAGCATTTCTGTTTTATATGACAATTTAAGAAAATTACATACATGATGCTTCTTTCGTTGCATTGTAGCTTTTCTCGGAGCAGCATATACTCTTATCAAGAAGGTGGGAACAAAACCGGGTAATACGTCAGGGCTGATCTACATATCTACATATTCTTTTATAAAGATAAGTTAAGTTAAATTTAGAATCCCTGATTTTAAAATATGTCGTTAATAGCAATTTGTTCATACTTAATCATTAGGAAACATCAACCTTAAACGCTAATTACTGAAACAAAATGATAATTTAGGTTCATAATGACATTAAAAATTTTACAATTGTTTATAGACATTTAAATTTACGATGATATAATTTATAGATATTTAAATTGAAGAGAATATAATTTTTAAAAAAAATCATAAATATTTAGAATAACTACATTAAAAAATATGTTGTGAAATTAGGAGAATTTCAACTATATACTATATATTTTATTTATACTTTTTACTTACATTTTAATTTTCTTTGACTTTATCTATTTTTTAATTCTTTTCACCTGCCTTTCTTTATGAAGTAACGAGGCGGTTTCTATTTGGATAATGAATTTTTATAAAAGTTCTTTACGACAGAATAAACGTATTGCTGTTTTATATTAACTGTGTCATTTCGGAATCCATTCTTTACATAGTTGTTCATTTACTTTAGGGAACACGCGAAAAATTATACTTTTTCCTTTTGTTTTTATATCAGAATTTTTGCAAGTTGCAATCGCGCAAACTGGCATTTCGATAATAGTTTTAAATTGTTGTAAATTCACTGCAAAAACTGAGGAAAGTCATTATAGAAAATAACAAATGTCTTAGAATATCTCGCAAAAAGAAATGATCCAATATTAGTTAGAGCTAGTAAGGCCAAACGCTCCGTTCTTGAAGTAAAAGTGCGAGCTTTGAGCCAAAGTGACGTCACTAGAGTGACGTCTGAGGATCGGCGGTGGGAGAGATACTTCAAAGGAGTGAACCAGCCCTTCTATTCTCTTTAGCCCTGGTAATACGTGGTCTTACTCCGATAGCAGAGTTTATCAAAACATAGCAAAACAATGCTACTATCGGATTAAATCTTCATTATTTTCAATTTATAAATATTTAAGGGTCTCAGGACAAAATTTAC
This sequence comes from Parasteatoda tepidariorum, assembly GCF_982258835.1. Classification (NCBI taxonomy): domain Eukaryota; kingdom Metazoa; phylum Arthropoda; class Arachnida; order Araneae; family Theridiidae; genus Parasteatoda; species Parasteatoda tepidariorum. The sequence continues at coordinate 10,557,798 of NC_141766.1, read as the reverse complement.
TACAAGCCCCTTCTTCAAAGCACAAAAAACCTTACTTTCATATATTGTAGAATTTTTAAACACCATTTATACAAAATTGTAATTTTTACATAGATATAAAAAAAATTCTCAGCAACTTTCTTTCTGAAAGAAATTAATTAATAAGTGTAATATTTTTCTAAAAATTGATTGGACCCTCAGCAGTCCCGACCCCTGGAACAATTATTCCCATTTTGAGTTCTTTGCTATATCACACGAAAACTAAATGCATAATTTTCTAAAACTGTCATACAAATAGAAATGTCTGTTGCTTTTTTTACTTCTAAATTTAGTATTTCTAAGCTTCCCATCGAGTTGACATGCGTACTCGATCTTACCTTACTAGTGAGGCGATCGGGTGATTTAACTTATTCTAGAAAAAAAATCATTGTTCTTCAAAATAAGGAAGATTCTTCTTCCACATTTGTGTTCTTCCACACAGGTGTGTTCTTCAGGAATGATGTATTGTTTACAAAAACAATGACTATCTTGATTAAATCTGACGACTTCTAGTAAGAACAATCCTTCGAAACTTAGCTATCCGGTTATACTTCACTTTCCCCTGTTATATAAATTATTGAATATGCGATATTCAAGACTATCAATTTTCAGAGAAATAATAATTAAATAAATTTAGTACCTTTTTTTATTCAACTTATAAATACGTAAATGTAACAAGAAGTTACACCTACTTAAGTTAAAAACTGAATAAATATTACGTATTTTTAACCTAATGATAATCAATTAAGTCGAGTAATAAAACAGAATTTCGGTCTTTTACCAGAGTTATTATTTTAACATAATAAACAAGGTATCAAACTAAAGGTATCATTACTTATAAGAAGAAAAAAAAACAATGAATTTATTAAGGGAATAAAGATTTCGGTCTTTTTAATGGACTATTAAGATTTGTGTAAGAATCGAAGAAACCATTGTTAGATTAAATATACTAAATAAAACTTTCATGCTAATAAAAATTGAAATATTAAGAAAAGTTAGATGAATTTAAAGAAATAATCTTTAATGATGCAATAACAATAAATCTTTTATTCTTTTGTATAAATGATAATCAGAGACAAAAAAAAATTCTACTGTAAACAAACGAAGTCAAACATCAGTGACAAAAAAATTATAATTGACAAATAAATCGAATAAATATTTTCTACTTTTTTGTGTACTATACATAATTATATACTAATAATTATATATACTAATAATTCAAAAATGTCCACAAAAATGATTTAAAAATTCATGAAATATTTTTCTTTCAATTTGTTTTATTTATTTATATTTTTTTTTATATTTATATATTTTGCATCTGTAAATGCATTTTGCCCTTTATCATAAAAATATATAACAATAAAAACTCAAAACTGACTTAAATAAATTAAATATTTTGGAATTCAATATTGTTAAACTTCAAAATCAGTAACAACTTAATTTTTATTTTACGCATTGTAGCTGGCACCTGTGTCTTAGTTAAAAAAATATGCAGCAATAATGTCGATTGCGTGCATATTATCTTATATTAATCTATTTGCCTAAAATAGCATTTTTACAGCCTATCGCTATTCTGATTTAATTATATTTATCATTTCTTTTAATGCTATTTCTTTATTAATTATATTAAATTTTCTTATTTGTTTTAACTAAGCTTGCGTTTTGTTAAACAAATTATTCAATTGTATAAAATGCAGATCATCTTTTGCTTCAAGGATCAAAATTTTGCTTTTTGCTCAAAGTGAAAACAAAATTGGATAATTTGTTCTGTTTACTAATAATTGAAATTTAAAAATAATTTAAAAATACATAAAATATTTTTTCCTTTTATTTATTTATCTATTTTACTTTTTTATTTATCTATTTTATTTATTTCGTAACTGTTAATACATTTTGACCTTTACCATAAAAATATTTAACAATAATGACTAAAAACTAACTTAAATAAATTAAATATTTTGGAATTCAATATTGTTAAACTTCAAAATCAATAACAACTTAATTTTTATTTTGCGCATCGTAACTGGCACCTGTGTCTTAGTTAAAAAAATATACAGCAATAATGTAGTTAGCATGCATATTATCTTATATAAATCTATTTGCCTAAAATAGCATTTTTACAGCCTATCGCTATTCTGATTTAATTATATTTATCATTTCGTTTAATGCTATTTCTTTATTAATTACATTAAGTTTTGTTATTTGTTTCAACTAAGCTTGCATTTTGTTAAACAAATTATTCAATTGTATAAAATACAAATCATTTTTTGCTTTAAGGATCAAGTTTTTGCTTGGGGCTCAAAGTGAAGAGTAAAATTGACAATTTGTTCTGTTTCCTATGAGATATTCAAAAATGATTAATAAAACATTTTCAAGAATCAAATCACTGAATAATTAAAAGATAGTTCGACTTACCGAGTGTATCTTGAAGTTCGACGTACAGTTCTCTGGCCAATTTGAAGCCGTCGAGTGAATGTCGATGTCGATGAAGATTTCTGATTCAAAATAATTGACCTCTGCGTTTTTTCAGTTCGAAAAGCACTTCTCTGAGAACTCATTTCACTGTAAACTCTGTTCTGTTTATTTATACCACTCTCAAACATAGAATTAGACTCAACATCACCGCTTCGAAAATTACCACCACGCGTAAATCGTTCCTTTGAAAATAACCCATTCATTTTTTCATTCATTTCGTTGTCGAATTCGTCTGGAATGTTTGAAGAACTAAATTGAGGTGATCCATTACTTTTAAAAACACAGACTTTATTTTCAGATTTAGATTTATCAGGCTCTTCACTCGATTTATATCCTGGCATAATATTATCTTTTTTTGAAAAATGGAATTCTGCAGATTTTTTTTCTTGCTGGAATTCAGCTGCAAATGCTTCCATTGTTGATTTTTCCGATTTTTCAAAGCTCATTTTTGTACCGGTAGCTCGCATTTCTGTAGAATTCTGAGCAAAATTTAGCATATCTTCAAATCCAATCATATCACGATTGTTTGGAATAGTGCGTCTGTTCATGGGACCCGAAAACACAATGGCACGGCTAGTGTCAAAATCTTGCTCAATATCACTTTCATTGTCTTTCGATATATTTTCTTCAATTATCATATCAGGTCTGTCTTCCAATCTCTGGAAACTAATTTTTCTTTCTCTTCTTTCCATAGGTAAAATTTCAAAGTTCCTTTCATTATTTTTATCAACTAATACAAATTTAGAGGTTAAATCCTTTTCGTTTCGAAGATTCCCACAAGTTTTGGGATCATTGAAATTTGCCTCATATGGTTTTTCTGATAGAGGGACACTTGGCTTTGGATCAATTGGAGTCTCTTCAAAACTAGTCTTATCTTTCTCTTTCAAAAAATCGATATTGCTTTTGTTGGCAATACTTTTTTCAGGAAAAAGATCTGATGGACGTGCATTAGTAGCTCTTTTGTTTTCATTGGCATGTAAGAAAAGACCGGAAATGCTTTGTTTGTTTAAATCTCTAGATAGTGAATCACTTTTCTGTATTTCCGATTGACTCCAAAAATCTTCTGTGTTAACTGGTGAATCTTCCTGATGGTATTCCTCTGACTTTTGTTCAAATGAAGAATTTTGAGAAGTGCTATATCCGTTAGTATTTATGTCTGACTTATCCAGTTTTTCATTGGGTATTGCTGATGAAAACCCAACATTTTTATTTCCAGAGTTAATCAAATTAAAATTTGGCTTATTGAAAATATTACTTTTCATGCTCTGTTCAATTGGTAATGATTTTTTTATGGTGCTTGTAGAGCTAATTTTATCTCTAGCGAGTATTGGCCTTGATATAATTTCTTTATCAATGAAATCTTCACCACGTTTTGTGCTAGGGGAATCTTCATTTGATAAGCTCCGTTTATAGAGTGGTTGTTCGTTTTGAGGAGAAAAGCAATTTATTTTCTCTGGAGATGGAAGTTGTTTTTCCCTCGTGAGCACTGAAGCAATTTCTCCTTTTTTAAGGTTGAGACTAGCTGGCCTAATATTGGTCTGAATATTTGCTTTTTCAGGAGATGAAAGCTGTTTTTCCTTCATGAGTATTGATGAATTTTCTCCTTTCCTAATATCAAGGCTAGTTGGTCTGTTGTTAAAATTATTTCCAACTGAAGATTTATTTTTTGATGTCACCTTGATATTTTCTTCAGTTATTGGTGACTTAAATGAACCTATTTCGTTTGTTGGGGATGATTTGGCATTACATTCAAAAGAGCTACTGCTAATTGGACTAAATAGAGTTCGAATTGGTGATAATGGTGAATCTTCAGGATCCTTGGATTGCCAACGGTATGAAGCATAATTGTCTTTGGGAATGCTTGATTCTCTCCTGTTGTTCAGCACATTCTGCTCCATTTTCTCTCGTTCTAAACTGCTACTCCCTTTTTTTCCACTAGAGCAATTCAAATATTTTTGAAGATACTTATTCTGTTTGCTCCTGTCACAGCCAATCTCAGGTTTACCAGAATTATGGAGTCTATGGCTATCATTTTGATTTTTTGCTGATTCTGAAATAACCGGTTTAGGATCTTCTTTCTTGAAAAAGTTACCATATTCTCTATTGGAAAGCGGAGAAGGGTTGTTTTCCCTAGTTTTGTCCTTTATGGAGGTATCGGAAGAGAGCAAAGTGCTGAACCTTTTCGATGGTGCTGATTTGAAGTCATTAGTAGGCAAAGGAGTATTTAAGGTACTTAATGAAGAGGACAACTGCTTCACATTCTTCAAAGACCGTCCTTCTCTGATTCTAGAATGAAGAGCTTTAAATTCCTGATATCCACCATCAGATGCAGGCTTTTCTTTTTGCTCAATTGATGTAGATGTGTGGAGTAAATTTAAATTTCCAGAAGGCAAATTTGAATTAATTAAACGTGATTTTAAAATAGGTGGGCTAACGTTACGTCTTTGAGGGCTGGGTGATTGCCGATGGTGATCAAAAGCTGTCGCCCGAACATCTGGAATATCTTGAGATGGTAATTTCCTGCCATCTCGTTTAGAATTACGCTCCAGCAAACTGTCAAATCTAGGGTACAATTTTTCTGCTGCAGTTTCTTTTTGTTCACCGGTAGAAGACGAACGATTTCCCGCCCTACCAAGTGTCGATGACTTCGAAATAATACTACTTAAAGGCGACTCGAAAAAACTCGTTGCAGCACACCCACTCCTACGAAATCTCGGAAGTGTTGATTCCCGTTTAGGAGTATCCATTGCGAATTCCTTTAAATCTTGTTTCCGATTATTTTGAGCCATCCGCTTAGAATTTGATGATCGGTCTCTTTAATAGCATGAGAATTATGGTAGGTTTATTTCAGCGGTTAAACTCGAACTCTCGATTATGTTTGTAGTTAAAGCAGGTGCACGTTACCACTACTGTCCTCTAATAGAAGCGCATGCCTTAGCCGCATAAAAGCGCCCTCCATCAAAGCAAACAATTACGTAAATTGCAACGTAAGAAATGTTTAGATTATAAGATTTATCTAAAAAGAAAAAGAAATTGCTATTTTTCTTTTTGATAGTAATCAGCAGGAAATTGAAAATCAGGTTAATTGCAATTTTCCTTTTCCTTCTATGATGGAATTACTTAAGGCTCGTCATTAAGTTTTTTTAAAATTCATTTTTGATTATATTAGCGATTTTTATTGTTAAATTATTAAAAATAGATTATATGACTTCTTAACTATTAAAAAAAACAAAAATATTTGCTGTTGTTCTTTTTCACTATGCATTCTGTATTTTATACATGAAGTAAATTAGTGATTTTTAGCCATGTATATTTAAATTAAATAAAAATATTGTGTATTATGCTATTTCAACAAACAGCGTGCGACTATAATATTTTAGAAAAAATAATCCTTAGATTACTGAAACATGTTTTGAACATTTAAAGTAAAATTTATTACTATAACTCAAGTATAGTTTTTCGTGCAAACACATAAATTATATGAACTTTATTTTTGCAAAATACATTATGGATTTTCGTTCGAAATAACTATACATAAAGTTTATTTTCAAAACTGTTATAAGTAATTATTAAAATAGTTAAATGTATAAACTGTAGATTGACCGTACGGGATAAATTAAAGCAAAATGTGTAACAAATAATTCAAGTATAGTGCATGTTGCACACACATAAATTATCCAAACTTAATGCAAAATGTTAGGTGGACCGGAAAGTAATGTCGTTTCGATGAATTTGATATTTTTTATCAAGATTTTATTTTTAATCAAGGTTTTATTTTTAATCTAGATTTTATTTTTAATCAATAATGTATTCACCCTCGTTAGCAACAACATTTCAATGCCGGATCGAAAATGAATCGAAATGAATCGAAAAAAATAAATTGGTTTTTAAGACTAACGAATATTTAATGCGCTTAAACGACATTACTTTCCTGTCCCCCTAATATATTATAGGTTTAGGTTCGCTTAAAATAGATATACATATTAGTCATTCCGAAAAAGTTACGTAAGTTTCCGGAAAGGTTGAAGTTAAAATGGTTAGAATTTAATAGCATAAATGGTCATTAAAAATGGTTATTTTTAATTATAAATAAAGTACTTATAATCTCTTATATAATAGGTTGACGAAAATGTTTGGTACCGGATTAAAGGAAGTGCCGGATTGGAAATGTGATAAATAAATGTAATAAAACATGTAAATTACGTTGAATTAAAAGTCAAATTTCTATTTAATAATGCTAAATGTATATTTTTTTGATTTAGTGAAATGTTAATTTTATTTGAAAAAAGATGTAAGACATACATGTTTGCATCGTTGCATCCCAATAAATAAACTCAGCAATCGAAATAATGATTTAGTAATGTTTTTCATAAGAAATTCCTTAATTAACATACTATATGGCCAAAAAAGTTTACAAAAGAAATTCTTTTTAAAAAAAAATTTTTAAATAATTATTTTTTTAACTTAAAGTTTCTAATAATAAATTTTGATAAAATTGAAATTATCTTTTTATTTAAAAAGTAAATTACCGTATTTGAGTTCATAAGAATCTATTCTTAAAAAACGGTAGAGCTGATAACAGTATAAGAAGATTTAATATATATATATATATATATATAGTATATATGTAATAGATCTTCTGATATGTATTACAGAATGAATCAGCATTTATATCTACACTACCCTGCAATAACGGAAGAGACACTTTCAGTTTTTGACAATTTTTTAAATTTCTCAAGAAATACTTGAAGGATTATTTTGTAACTTTAGAGGAAATTAGTTCATGCAATTTTCCATACATAGCAATAAAGTTAAAAACTTTCAGTAGTTTTAAGGACCGACAATAGCTTACGAAAGAACGCAAGTATTTTTGATACCCTAAACTGGAATATGAAGAAATAAGCTTATTTTTTATACCGATTTAGGTTTTAATTAGCAATAACTGCATAAAATTTCATGAGCCTACCTTAAATATTTGTGAAGATATAGACATTTTTATATAAAAAAAGACTTTTTTATCTCACGTTTTTACCATAACTTTAAAAATATTCAATAACATCAAACAAAATTTTTGGTACAATTAAAGGACAATTACAGCATTATTGCTTTAAAATTTCGAATCAATTCGTTAAAAATTGCTCAAGATATGATTATTTAAAGTAGTTGTTTTTTATATTGCGCATGTGCAAAAATAATTAAAAAATTCTTTTTTATAATTTTGAGTGAATCGTATTTGGCAACTAATGAAAAAAGTCTGATTTGAATATCTTGAAATTAAAGTTGTTTCAAGCAATTTTTTAAAGTAAATTTCAAAATTTTGAAAACAAAGCTGAAAATGATAAGGGGTTTTCCACAAATTTCATTTTGTACTATTAAACATGATTTATTAAAAATGACATCGTAGAGGATATCCCCATAAAAGAATGTTTTCTTTCCTTATACCATCATCACAGTTTGGTGTCCGGACGATTATTGCAAGATAATATCATTTGTCACCACTGAAGGGGTTTTGTCTTCAAGATACAAAATGATACTTGTGGAAAACCCCTTATCATTTTGAGCTTTTTTTTTTTTTTTGAAGGAAGTGCAAAAACTACTTACGAAAATGCTTAAAACTCTTTAAATTTTTAAGATATTCAAATCAGACTTTTACATTAGTTGCAAAAGACGATTCACTACAAAATCATGAAAATTTTTGTTCACATTTTTTCCGCGCATGCGCAGTATAAAAGAACTACTTAAACAAGTTGTTCTTGTTAAAGTTGTTCTTGTTACAACTTGCTCAGTTTTAAACGGTTTTTTTATTCAAATTTTAAAACAATAATTTTGTATTTTATTTTAATTGCTCCAAAAATTTGGTTTAATTTTATTAAATATTTTTAAAGTCATAAAAATAAAAACGCAACAAGAAAAAAATTTATTTTTTATAAAAGTGTCCGTATCTTCATAAATTTTTAAAGTTTGGTTTATGAAGTTTAATGCAGTTATTGCAAGTAACAACCAGAGTAATCGGAACAAGTTACAAGCTTATGGTTCGATTTTTCGGCTTAGAGTGTTCGAAAATACTTGTTTTCTTCCATAACTTATTGTCGGTCCCTGAAACCTCTGAAACCTTTAAACTTAATCGATAAATAGGAAAAATCGCAAAGTTGCAACATAATCCTCGAAGTATTTCTTGAGAAATTTTAAAAAATATTAAAAAATGAAAGTATCTCTTACATTATTTTTTTTTTCCAATGGTAGGCACTGAATTTGAATCTTTGCCTATACTATGCCAGAATTGTTGCTCATTTCGCGTTACCCAGTGGGCACCTGTGAACCAAAGTCACGGAGGCGAGCAACATTGCCCACGCCACACTGCCACAAACCCGTTCATAGGGTGGGCCACATTCACACATCATACACACACACAACAGAGGACAGCACAAAGAGAGAGAGAATCATCCATGCCCACAGCGGAATTCGAACCCGCAGCCTATGGCTTCGCAGTCAGGCACGCTAACAGCTCGGCCGCCTGGCCGGCTATCTCTTACATTATTGCTGCAGGGTAGTGTATCTATCAATCTATCTATATATGTATACATATATATATAAGTTCAAAGTGAAGATAAAACAAGGAAAAACTATAGACATATGAAAAGGAGGGGGGGGAATAATAAGTAAAAAAATAACAAACAGTTTAAAAAAAAAAGGATGAAATTTTAGTTAAAAAAACCGGGGAAAAAAAGATATAATCTTTTCATCAGCCCACACGATTATATCCGTAAAAGAGAGTGCTTTCTGATATTATATCAATATAGCCAAAGCAAAATATATTAATACAGTAGTGTGAGGAGCACTCAAAAAAAATTTTTTTGCAAAAATTACAACAAATAAAATAGAATACAATAAGTAAAAATAAAATGTAAAAACGGAAAATAAAAGAAAAAGAAAAAACGGTATGAAACATAGACTATAAAGCGAGTAGCGAAATCAGATGTATAATTACATGGATGGGAAATTTTTCAAGCAATATTATGCGCAATAAATGAAACTTATTGTTTTTCTTAACTTTCCTCGTGTTTTCTTGTATTTATTTATTTATTATATATATATATGTGTGTGTGTATATATATATATATATATAGTTTCTTTTTGAACGAAAATTACGATATGTCATCATCATTGAGGGTCGCCTTGCATTGGTCGATTGAAAGAAAACTTTATGTTGTTGCTTGAAATGCTTAATTTGGACGAAGAAAATTTTCTTACTGCTCCATAAATATTACTTGGCATGTATGGGTCTTTTTTATAATAATAAAAATACACCCACTCATTTATATAAATTCACTGCAAACATAGCAAAAACTACATATGTATGTATTTATATAAAAACGTAAAGCATCCGTTACATGGCATTTTCTAATAGACACTTGATTTTGCTTGGTTCAGACTAAATATTTTTTTAAAAAATATTTCTTGCATATGCCAATAGACATTTTAAAAAATCATGACAAACCGGTGATTTGAAATTGAACTTTTTAGCGCAAAATAGTGTATTCGGTAGAAAATGCCATTAGTTGGGCGGTTAGTGAATTTTCTTATAATATATTTGCACGGCGAAATTCATTTAAAATTTAGTTCATATGATTAAATAAGTGTCATATATATTATTCAAAAATGACTATATATACCTAAAATATTTCTGGGACATTTTTATAACATTTAAATTTGTCCAGCAAACAAGAATTCATTAGCATCGGCGTCGCTGAAATCGCTTATTATAAAAATATGTTTTGAGACATGTAAATGCTTCTACCAACACAGTAAGTTTGGCGGAGGTGTTCATATACGTTACTGTTTATGGAAAGATCACAGGTTCGAACCTATTGTCTATCATATTCATTCTCTACTTTTCCATATCATGGAAAAAATTATTATGACTTAGCTCTGAAATATTTTTGCGTCATCCTACAAATATTATCATTTTAATCATTTTATATATATTATATATATATATATATATATATATATATATATATATATATATATATATATATATATATATATATATATATATATATATATATATATATATATATATATATATAGATATATATATATATATATAGATATATATATATAGATATATATATATATATATATATAGATATAGATATATATATATATATAGATATAGATATATATATATATATATATATATATAGATATAGATATATATATATATATATATATATAGATATAGATATATATATATATATATATATATATAGATATAGATATATATATATATATATATATCACTTATAAACTGCTGATGGGGCCGTAATATTTGCTCGTTGTTATAGCCGTGGTCCGTAAATTAAAAAAAGTTTTATTTCGTTAAAAGAAATAGATGATTTTATTAATCTTGAGTGGAAATTTTGAATAGTAATCATTTTAAAGTAATGATTATAGAAGAATCTCCGATGAAGAAAGATATTGAAGGTTGCTTTTAAATTTCATTTAGTAGGTCACTAATCTGTGGTGATTAGAATAAAAAATATTAAATAAATTGATTCAATAAAATTAATGATCACAACAGTTTAATAATAATAAAAAAGTAGAAATTATATTAAGTTACAACGTAAAAGACAGACAGGATTAACCAGAGCAGCATTTTTTAAAAAAGGTGAGTGTTCACCGGTCAGCAAGCCCGAATGAATGTTTATATTGAGCTGTTGCCAGATTCTTGAAACTAAAGTTTGAACACAAGAGATGTTGCTATCTTATAAAAAGGTCATTTCCTTGAGGGAAATGTTTTGCACTGCCACCTGGCGAGCAGAGTTCATCGCCATCTAGTGAGAAGGTGGTTCACCACAGTACTTCTTATTTTTCTGTACTATTATTTTCTGTTTTTTTATTTTCTAATTTTAGTACTGCTTACTTTCAAAGAAGTTAGTTAATTTCTTGTTCTTGTTCTTATTCATTTACGTCGCACTAGAGCCTTAGTTAATTTGCTTTGAGCTTTGTTATTATCTCTTTGTTGTATCACTGCTCGCAATGATAATGCTTCGAATAAGACTCATGACCCGTAAAACATAGTCGACATCAAAAAAGGGATTCCTGAAGCCAAAAAACATCAAAAAGAAATTTTTCTATGCAGGGATTAGCTGAGCTGGAGGGGTGGAATTAATTATGAATCATAAAAAATATTACTTGCTTATACCACAGTTCGCTCGTTAAAAGCCAGCCATGTTTTAATAAACTTAACTTAATGCCAACCATTTCCGATTTTTACGTTAAATCCGCGCTCTCTTAAAATCAGGGTTGGTTATAAGAAAGTTCGACAATGTGTGCTATTAAAATCACAAAATTTTTATCTGTCGTTTATTTTGCATACAAATTCGGCCATTTTTTTTTTTAGAATCGTGGAAGGAAAAAAAACTAAAATAAGTTACGTATCTGGGTCACATAATGTGTTTACATAAATACGGAAAAAACAAGAGAATATAAACTTCTATACAAATAACTTGAAAAAATGTCACCAACTGTTTGCTAATATTAAAAATACAAAAATTGAGTGTTTATAACTAAATAAAAATTAATAAACTTCAACTATAGAGATATTTGTTTTTCTTTTCTTTTTTTTCTTTCTTTTTTTGGTGGGGAACCACATTTTTCTGCAATTTAAGTGAGAAATATCATTCGGGAAAAGGCAAAATGGATGAAATTTTTGCTTATATTTTGGTATCTATACACAAAATGAAAAGCAACCATCCTTCTACCTTATTGCCTCTTTACAATCTTGATTTTTTGTGTAAATAAACTTAACACGTATGGTGAACAACCGGTTTAGCTATTTTTTTTTTGTTTGTTTTGCTACGAAAGAAAATTATTCTATTATATTTTTCAATTCTTCCATAAATTTCAAAACAATGAGTCTTTTGTTGATCAATCATGCTCCGTTATTTCCTATCACATTCAATGCAGTCTACGTTAAAAGCTGTTACAAGCTACTATACTGTAGCCTTGTTTAAAGCTACTTTAACACTCAATAAATGTATTTGCTTATAACGTCAAGTTCGGTACAACTGCAGTTCCAGCTTTCAAACTGCTAGTGGGACATTTCGTTATAACGGGCTTTCATTCTATTTCTTTAAAATTATTTTTAAATAAAAATATTTGTACGTAATTGAAATTTAAAAGCATATCTATTTTCGGAGTTTTTTTCTCATTATTAACAAAAAAATAAATGAATAAATAAATCAAATTTCATCGATTAAAAATTTAAATTTGATCATTTTTGACCGAATGTTGAATTTTGTTTAATACATAAATGTAGTTGTATTGCTTAATATATCGAATAAGTTGTTAAAAAAATTCAATGGTATACAAAAATTCAAGAAAAACATAACGTAAACTCTTTCAGATCTTTAACAAGCTAATGGGTTATTCTCACTGTATAACAACGTGATGTGCAACAACGGAACACTGCGCAACAACGTATGAAATAAATCTTGAAGAAAATAAATCCTATATCTTTCTCGACACCCCTTCATCAGCTATTTACAGATAGTTTTCATAAATTAATTTTGGAAATAAAATTAATTTTTCAGGGGTTCTGATTTAAAAAAAATTCTTTTTCTTCTACTTTCAGAACCCCAGTTCAAATTTTAAGACTTTATAGAAATAATGTGGTTGAGAATCAAGGGGATCATTGAATAAATGAACCAGGAAATAATGGGACCAGGAAAGAGGGGAATCAGTAATTAAGGGTACACGGAATTAAGGAGATCAGGATCTAATGGAAAAGGGGATTAGAAAGTATGGGGATAAGGAAATAACGATCAGGAAATAAGGAGATCAGAAAATAAGGAGAATAGGAAATAAGGACATCAGGAAATAAGGAGATAAGGAAATAAATATGTCAGGAAATAAGGGGACCGGAAAACAGAGACCAAAGAAAAATAGGATCAGGAAATAAGGGTATCAATAAATAAAGGATTAGTATATAAGGTGATCAGGGAATAAAAGGATCAGTTACTAAAAAGGTTAAGAAATTAAGGCTATCATGAAATTGGGGGATCCGGAAGTAAAGGGATTAGTAAAGAGGAGAATCAGGGAATAAAGGGGTCAGTAAGTAAAAGCGATAGGAAATAAAGGGGTCATGAAATAAGTATATCATAATTGTAATGGATCTGTAGTGGAAATGTAACTTTCGATATTTGTAAATAAATATTTCTGAAGAAAATTTCTTTAATAAAAGTTGATTTCAATACTTTCAGGTAATTTGTATACAAATCGATATTTTATCTTTTAGCTTAGGATGGAATAATATCCAAACTATGTCTCGTTCATGCTATACATATTTTTATGCATACCATCAATATTTCGTAACTGCAAATTGATTTGGGGGAATTCAAGGAGTTAAGGAGTAAGACTTAACAGAGTAATCATTGAAATTTTTTTTAATTTAAGAAAAAATAAGGTTATTAAAAATTTCGGTGTCCTCCTCTGTTCAAAAGGAAGGGCTCAGATGCTAATGTGCCTAACTTTCATTGGAAAATCAGGAAATAACGATATCAAGAAGTAAGGGTATCAGAAAAATAGGAGGATCAGGAAGTAAGGGTATCAGGAAACAAGGGGATCAGGAAATAAAGAGGATTGAAAAATAAGGGCTCCAGAAAATATGAGTATCAGGAAATAAGGGAATCACGAAAAAAAAGTTACAGGAAATAAGTGTATCAAGAAATAAAGGGATCAGGAAATAAAAGGATCATTGAATAAAGATTTCAATTAAAAAGGAGGTTAGAAGGAATCAGGAAATAGGTGCTTTTGAAGAAGTGATAACCCAAGTCACAATTGAGATACATTCATAACCAAAGAAAGTAATGTAATAGCAAAAATGTAATGTTATACAGAAAATGTAAATATTTTTTTAAATTAATATTTTTATTAGAAAATTTCTTTAAAAAATTTCGGTTTTCTTACTTCTAGCTAATTTGCATATCAATCTGACATTATCTCTTAGAATGGAATAACGTCCAAACTGTATCTCGTTCCTGATATACACTTTTCTCAAAACATTTGAAATATTTCGTAACTGTGAGCTGATTTGGAGTTCAAGGGGCTAAAGAGTAGTGCAACTCCCGAAAGCAGAAATTAAGGAGTGAATTTGCAGCATTATCTTCATAAATCCAAATTTATCTGCAACCTCAACACAGCCAGAAAATTATTCTTTTTGTAAAAATTCTGCTGAATCTAACATTCAAGTAGAAAATTTTGCTAATATAATAAGGTCCTTAAAAATATTATCCAAAAATGTTACGTTGTCAAAACTTAACTTGAATTCAATAGAATGGTACTCAAAAATGAAGTCAATTCCTATATAGCTAATGCTGTTTTCGAATAACAGGGGACAAAAAAGTCTTAAATTTCTTTTTTTCCTTTCGGAGTTCTCTCGATTCAGCTTTTTAATTTTTATTGTAAACGAATTCAGAGATATTTTAAAAGGGATTCTCAGCAATTTCCCCTCAATTGTTTTTTTTTTTTTTTTTTTTGTTTTTTAAAAAGAAAACTTATTGAAGAAAAGTAATATGCAGAAATAATCTGCCGTTCTAGTGACCGGGGCGATACTGAGCAGAACATCCATTGCAATTTTCTATTTTTTTAACTTTTATTAAATAAGGTTAATAAGAATTGTGTTCTTTTAAACAGAAAATTCACCGATCCAGTTCTGGGAGCATTTTTATATATTTTGATATGATGGAAAAATTATTCCACATCCTACAATAAAGATTTCTTAATTTATTTTTTACTGATATTACTGGAAAATATTAATCCATTTTTATGTAAATTTAGCTTGGTAAAACATTATTAAAAAAATTTCATAAGGCATTCACTCATAAAAAATTTTTTAGCTTTTGTTTCATTTACAGTTTTTTTTTTGTTGGCAAAATTAATTTAATTGAAAAAAAAAGAAACAAAAAAAAACGTTATATAAATATTTCTAGGTATTTTCGTAAAATGCCATCCATTTATGCATACCTGCCAACTTTTACGCATTTGGCGTAAAATTTTATTTCTGTATTTAAAGTGGTAGTAAAATGTATGCTTCATTGCATTTATAAACTTAATTTATAATCTTTTTGATCCACCACTATTTTTAAAAAAAATTAATCGTATATACTAATATGTAATAACATTCAATCAGACCGCGTAAGCTAGTTCAATATACTGTGTATGTTTCTGTCCAAAATTATAATTTAAATTCCATTTTACTACCACTGGGGAAAATCATCCTCGAAAGTTGGCAGGTATGATTTATGGCATAACTACCAATACGAAAATTAAACATCAATTCACTGGTATATAAGACATGCAAACTTGATTGAATCTTGGGGTACCTTTTGATAGATGAAGTTTGGCATTGTCGATGACTCCTCCCCCCACCTTGGTGACTTGTGGACGTGATATGATCTCGCCTATCTTGACAGTAACACCCACTTCGATCTGGTAACGCCTACTTCGACGAATGGTTCACATTGAGCAGTTGACTTGCTACTTGTGTCTGCGACGTTATCCACCTCCTCACTCTGTTGCTACTCAGTCTTGTCTCGATCATACACAACGTCAGCCTGCATACACTCGACTGCTAAATGCAACACAGGAGCGACTACGACCGTGATGTTAATACACCTCTCCCATTCAGCACTCAAAAAACCCGGGGACCTTAATCCAGCTCTCCCGGTTTTTCACAAGTACAGCAACTAGTGGTATCCGTTCATCGAATTCTATCCCAGATAAAATTCTGGTGGGGGAGTTTTGTGGCGTAACTACCACTGCGAAAATTAAGCATCAATTCATTGGTATATAAGACATGCTAACTTGATTCAGCCTTGAGGTTCCTTGTGATAGATGAAGGTTGGCATTGTCGATAACTCCACCTCTCACACGTTCTTTAGTTTTAAACACTTGTAGCATTGGTAATATACTCGCTCTAACACTTTCGGTTAGAAAACATCTACTGATTGAAGACAAATAGAGGAGTATCTTTTTTCCCATCGCATTTTTTTCATAAACCAACAAAATTCACATACTCAAAGAAAATTAACGCTATATTCTCTCCACTCTTTAAATATATATATTATTCATTATGTTTAAATAAATATTAATAAATTTGCCTCGTTAAATTCTCATTTTTCATGCTCTTTCAAATCATCTCATCGCAGAATCAAACCATTTTCTTCAACCGCATTCAAAAATATTATTTAGTCCGAAAAAAAAAATAAAAATCACAACCTCTTTTCAAGTTGACATCAAATATAGACTCACTTAGTAAGATACAAAATAAATAAATAAAAAATAATGTATTATTTTTTATTTATTATTATAATAATGAATAAATAAATAAAAATGTACAAAACAACTTTAAAGGCAATACATTATAATTTATTTCGAATGGTTTTGCATAAATATACAACAACATTAATATATCATTTATTTAAAAAAAAAACAAATAATGAAGGACATTTAAATAATATTGAATGGCAGTTATTGCAAATATACGTTTAATAAAATTATCGTTTTTTAAAAAGTTTCAATTTTTTCAGAAATTGGTAAAACAGGACATTCTAAAAATGGTAGATACGTAGGGACCTAATACCTATCTAAAAATGCATCCTGGATTTCAGCGAGATTCGAACAAACAGTGACCGTTCACATTGCTTCTTAGCTTTTTGCGTAAGAATGGGAACTTGCTGATGGATGGTGATTTCAATATAAATGTAAGCAATAACAATCCTGAGCTCGATACCTGCTCTAGTTCCGGTTAGAAAGTTTGCAACTGCTTATTACAACTTATTCTGCGAGGCGATATTTTCAAACGGATAATTTGGTTTTCAGTAAAAGAAATAAATTAGATAATTTCTGAGCTCAAATCTGCCGTATTTCATTAGATATTAATGTTATTATGTAATTCTGGTGAGTTTGAAGTGAAAATTTGTTTTAGTTATTGATAGATATAATGCTAAGATAGATGGCATGGTTGCTACATTTTAATTAACTCGCTTTTATGGCTGTCCTGATTTGGCCTCTTTTCATTTGTTAATTACTGTTTGTTCTTGCTGCTAGATGTGTACCATCTTACGTTAGTGTTAGCACCTTTATCATTGTTAACACAAGTATTGTTAACATTGTAACCACAAGTAATAAGTAATCAAATACCACGTGTGCAAGAATCTCAAAACACAATGATCACGTTGTGACCCCAATGGCTTTAAAATACACCGGAGACAGTAACCCGGAAGTATGGACGGTATAGTGTAGAAAACACCATTCATAGGGTTTCGCTGATAAAAATATTTAACTTCGGATTTTTTTTATTCAGTGAGAATGGTCATTTCAGTTACTGGGTGAGATCAGTCACCGAAGAGGTTCACGAATTTTGAAGCTAAAAAGATCTTTCACGCAGCAGAAATAGGCTGCCAAAAGTGAGGTATCAATCTCATCAATCACAATCACCCAAAGCTGTTTGTTTATATCGTGAAGGAAAAAAAAACGTTTTACTTTTTTGTTGAATTCAATTGTGATATATATTGTCAGTTAATTATATCTGGAAGTCGGCTTTGAACAATTTGTATTTGAATTCTTCCTACTAATTTTGAAAGATAATTCAATTTTAGAAAGATTTTTGTTTTCTGTCTATTTTAAATGGGATCACTTTAAATTTATTCCTGTTTTAATAAGACTATAAAAATGGAAGCTGATGATCATGCGGTTAACAAAGTAGGAAAATACTTAAATTTAGTTAATGTGTTGATGCTGTTATGAAGTGATCTCATTTTAGAAATAATTTTATATTACTGTGCAGAATTTGTAAAATCGAAAAGTGAACATAGTTCTATATTACATTTAATACCTGTGACATTTCTTTTTTCTATGAGTTGAAATCATGAGAAAAAGTTTTTCCATTTTGATGATTGATATTAGATCTAATTTTATTTTGTTGCCATACTAACGAATTATTGTGTCATTCTCGGGGATATTTCCGTATCGTGATCTGTTGCTCCAACTACAATCTCCGAGGTGCCAAATAGATTTTAAACTTGCAAATTTAAAAAAAGAAACATGTAGATGTTTCCCCATGGGTTGGCCACCCATGGGCAAACATCTACATGTTTCCTACATCTAGAAGTAATCTAAGTCTACATGTACTCGAGTTGATCCCTTTCTGTGATGTTTTTTTTTAGTTTCTCGCGGGCCTCTGTCTGGAAGTTTCCAAGACAACTTGGCGATTGTTCTGCCACAGATCACGATATGGAATTCTCCCTGGCATTCTCAATCATTTCAATTTATGAGGTTTATTTATATTCTAAAAATGTATTGATAGGTGTTTTAATTTCCTCTGATGGGCCAGTTGAATATATATAGATATATTAACTTTATTTATGGGAATAACCTTCAAAAGCAAATAATGCTTATTTTTTTCATTCCCTTTGTTTGAGAAAAGAGCACTTTTATAATTGATAAAGCTAATTTATTTTCCAAAAGTGTATACTAATAAGTGTTCTAGTTTTCTTTTTATGGGATAGTTTAAGAGTATCTGTTATTTTAATTCATTCCTGAGTATAAACTTCAAAAGCAAACAATGCTTATTTTTTCATTCCCTCACTGTGAGAAAATGACTCTTTCGTGATGGATTAATTCTAATGTTTTCAAAGACTTATTTAAAAAAAAATATTTTTTTGTTTTACCTGCTTCTTTTAATGGACAAAAAAATATTTTTTAAAAATTAGTCTTTGAAAACAAGGGCAAACTGGTTTCAGTTGCATAAAAACATTAAAGCTGTATAGTATCACCTGGTAATTAAGATTTTACATAGACTCTTATAGTGCGTCTAATAATTTGGCCAGGGACAAATGACGCACTTAATGTTTAATATTTTATCAACATAAATGAAGGATTTAATTTCTATAACAAAGACGTTCAATATAAATTTTATAATGCATAATCTTTTGATAGCCTTTTTGACATAAACTTAAATGCGTGTTTGTCATTCTTCAGTGAAGTAATAGGTAGAGAAATGCAATAGTAAATAACTCTACAGAGACACAAATATTCTAGTTCATTTCAACTGTTACATAAGCAATTCTATTTCATAATTATTTTTACAAAGGTATTGAAGTAAATCAGAATTAAATACTTAAAACTGGATCAGAAACTGTTATTTAGCTATTAAGAGGTCACTATGCAGGAGCAATCCTTCATGGCAAATTTTCTCCATCTACATAAGAAATTTAAAGAATAATGAGTTCAGGTAAATGTTCAGAAATAGTGAGTTCAGAAATAATGAGTTCAGGTAAATCTTGAATTATACAAATTATGGTAGGATTAGGCAAGATTACGCTGTGAGGAAGCAATTCTGTTATAATTTGAAATTTTTTTTTCAGTATTTGAAATTTCATTGTTTACCCTAAGTTTACCTTAACTCACTTTTTTCTAAATTTTTAAAATATTAATGGAGATGAAACAAAATTTCCCATGAAAAGTTTCTTCCACGGGATAGCATTCTTTAAACACGAAAGATTTGTGTAATAATCATATGATAACTTCTTAAACAAATTATACTTATAAAATAAATATGACACCGTAATGAGCAATGAGATGTAGATGAAGATAATAAAATTAGCAGAACATAATGTCGCATACCTGCTAAGTCTCCTGTTCTTTAACGAAGACTCCTGTATTTTACATCTGTCTCCTGTGTACCCGTATATTCTCAAATTTCTCCTTATTTGTTGAAGAAATTTTTAACAAAAAATTTTGGTGATTAAATATCCGCTGATGGCAAAAATAATTTTCTTATTCTTCAATAGATGGTGCTATTGACAGTACTGCAATATGTTGAATGTTTAAGTAATTATAAATTGTGGTTTAAACAAATCTTTAGATTAAGATTTATATACATATTTTTTACTTCGCTAATTGTAAGTGCTTATACATTCCAACAATACACTCCTCAATACAATCATATTGTATTATTTCCAATTTTGCCTTACATGATTACAGTTCGTGACCAAATTATTAGACACACTCTAAGATTCTATGCAAAATCTTAACTATCAGGTGATACTATACAGCTTCATTGTTTTTATGCGACTGAAACCAGTTTGCACTTGTTTACGTTCGTGTATCAATTGGTTAACATTGTAATGCAATATGTTAAAAATAAAACACAAATAGAAAGTATATAAAAAATCTCTTGAATAAAAACCCATTACAAATGGATTTTTATTTGTGATGGTCAATTTCTTTTTTTAACTTCTGTTTTCCCTTAAAAGCCTGATATCAATACTTAAGTGTAGTTAGAGTTTCTGACAAAAATGAATAAGATCACTAAATCAAATATACATATTTTTCTAATGAATAATTTAAAAAGAGCTTGCTTTTATTTATCTTCTACAGAATTAAAGCTCCTTGCACACAGGTAGAGTCTGGGTTATGTTTTTGACATCAAAAACTGGTTTTTGATATGACATGTAATAAACTGACAAAAACTGTCAAAAGTCTAAGACAAGTTTTTTTCCTTCCTGTCATTGGCGATATCTTATTAGTTTAATCACTATTTATTAACTGTTTAAGTCAGGCGCAATACTTTCTTTATAATTACTGCAATAATAATTTATATTACATATCATGTATAAAAAAATTTATCCTAAATATTTGAAACTATTAGCCACTTTTTCAAAAAATATGGTACTATTTCTACTTTAAAATCATTAATGTTTGATACATTATAATATAACTTGTCACTTTATATTACATATAATAACCATGAGCTGTTAATTGCTATCGTTATAAATATTGATTTTAATTCTTATATGTTATGATTTACGGCTCAGTAAAACTGAAGTAGCTGTCAATAATTATGTCATCTCAATTTGTAAATTTCTTTTGGATTCTCAATATTTGCTGTTATGTTTATATGTACAATGAACCAAAAAAAAGGTTCACCCTGAATAACTTTTGGTCTAATGATTGTATCTTCAAGTTCTAGAACTCACTCTTAATGGTTTGAGGGTGTAACTTCAAATATGCTAATTATTTAGTGCGGATGATATTTTAAGTTATGACATCAGACACAAAAACGCATCTTCTCTGAATAAACATGCCTTTTTTTCTTCATCAAACATGGATGTCTGACCCCCCAAAATATAGGGGTAGCCGCAATCTGGGAAAAATGGTCCTAATAGTTTGGTCAGGAGGGTGATCCAAAGATTGAACCTCTTAACGTTAATTTTACTCTTTGCGTATTTCACCATATCTCGAGAATTTTTTAAGTGAATTTAAAAAATTTTCCACGCAATTATTAAATTTTTTTTATCCAAAGATAATTCCATGCAAAAATACATTTTGGTAAATATTTTTTTTATTTTTTATTATTTGATTTAATAATAATTGAAAATTTTTTGTCTGATTTTGTAACTTAAAATATTGTCTGCACTGAATAATTTGCATATTTGACATCACCACCTCAAATCATTAAGATTGAGTCCTAGTATGTGAAGATTCGATCATTAGATCAGAAGTTATTCAGAGTGGTATGTTTTTGTTTTTGGCGCACTGTACATGAGCATTATCTATAAATTATGATATCTGTTTCCTGATGAGTAAAATAATATTATTTTCCTAAAAATATAAATATTTGTTCAAATCTGTTATTAATTTTTTCAATCAATTCAAATGTTTAATTAAGTTATTGACAATATTAAATTCAGTTATTTGAATAAATTTACTAATACATATAAATTTTAGTATGTTTTTATAGTTTTAATTTAATTAGTATGTTTGACAATTAATATATTTTTTAATAGAATATGATTTTTTCATCAACATTTTGATTATTTGACAGTAGAAAAAGGGTTTATTTTTAAAATGATTAAAGAATATAATAGATCAATCAATTGAAATTTTACATCTACTTTTTATTTAAAATTATTATATATTCATAATAGCTAATAATAACTTTCCACACTAAAATTTATATTTTCCACAATTGTCAAAAATTATGTCAAAAGAGATTTTTAACATGATGGTTAAAACCAAATTAGATAAAACCATCAATTATCAAAAACTTGCCAACCATGGATATATTACATAAACTCAAATAATATGCTTAAACTTTATTAATAGTTTATTTAGTTTTGTGTTTAAGTTCATGAACAAAACAGCTATTTTTTTTCTTTTATCCTTACATCCTTAGTATGTTTTTTAAAGGCCAGATCCCCAATTAATAATAGAATTTTAATTAGTTTAATAGATATTAATATTAAATTATTCCTTTTTTTATAGTCAGTTATAAACCTTCTTGGTTGGTTATAGTCATTTTTTAAATTGTTCCCCAAAAATAACACTACTGTTTCTAGATATGGACAGTATAAGACAGAGTTTAAAAACAACTATTTACTATGGTATATTGAGATTTGTTCTAGTCAATAAATGCACTGATAAAGAATTGCAATACTTTGAAAAAGAAAAAAAAACGAAATCTAATTATATTTAAGTATATATTGATAAAAAAATATGAGAAATTTGTTTTCTTCTGTTTTATGTTTAGAATTGAGGCAAAACTAAGAGATGCATAGTAATGAAAAATGAAATAATGATTTAGATGCAAAACTTGAAAGTGTTCTTTTCTCGAAATGAATTTTCGGAGTTTGCCTCTAACCTTGTAAATTGGTATGTTGTAATGATGCCAAATGCCAATGTTGTTTCTATCTGCGGTTTGGGTTGGCTGAAACATTTTGAATTTGACAAACATATTATTACCCAAAAAGAGAAAGCATGAAATACAAAGGGTAAAAATTGTTTTCTAAAAGTACTCAGTTGAATAATTTAAAATTAATTATCTAGAAAGAAAGGGGAAAAGTCTTATTCACATTGAATGTCGATGTGTGATACTGATCGATTTAAAATAGATATCTTTTATCTGAAAGTAAATTAAATTTATAAATATGTCGGAAAATTATTTCAATACAACGTTTATCATTAAATATTTTTACAGACATGAATCCAAATTTTATAATTTGATGAATAAGCTATTAATTTTATATTTTATTATTTATTTTTAATTTCTCTCTCTTTCAGCATTGCTTAAAAGAAACTTCGATTAAATCTGATCTTTAATTTGAGTAAATTGTCTTCAAATACAAACAGAACAATTTTGGACTGTTTTTGATAGTTTTGGACAGGACGATGAAAGCAATGGTTTTTACCACCATCTTCTAATCCTTACTAACCTTGATCTTCAGTATTTGCAGTAATTTGATAATTAAAATATTGCGTGAATAAAAGATGGGAAATTATGCGGACACGGATTCGAATTTAATAATAGTTTAATTTGAATAAGCTATTAATTTTGTATTTTATTATTTATTTTTTATTTCTCACTCTTTAGGCATTGCTTAAAATAAAATTCGATTAAATCTGAATAAATTATCTTCAAATACAGACAGAAGAGTTTCTGACAGTTGATAAAAGGGTTTTTGATAGTTTTGGACAGGATGATAAAAGTCATAGTTTTTACTATCATGCTCTAATCTTTGCCAACCATGATCTTTAGTATTAGTAGTAATTTGATTATTAAAATATTTCACTTGTGAGTATAGCATTATGATTGGATATCATTAATATACATATTAATTAAGGGTCTTATTTGAATAGTGTTATAATTTCATCTTTGTTTATTTTGAGATACAGAGCCTTAAATGAAATGAATGTATTTTTTTCATTATTTGCCTATCTATTTGGCACTAAAAAGAAGCAATAGGTGACTTGGTCCATTATTCAGATAGGGCCTTAAATTAAAACTACTCAATAGCTTGTTGTATTTCAGTATTTTTATTTACTAATATTATTTTAAGTAAAACAGCACTGTTTTAATATTGTTATTTAATTTTTAGATGAAAGATTTCTTATACATTTACAACAAAATGGCTGAAACCTGTTTTAATCAATGTATTGAAAATTTTAATGGTCGTCAGTTGACACCAACTGAGGTAAGTTTTTATTATTCATTTTAACTCTCATTGCAATGTTAATAAATAAAAGCAAGCAGGTTGAAAGATGATTTTTTTACATACTATACCATATATGTAGTGATTTTTCTTTCTTTATATTTATTGAATGGTTTGAACAAATTTATGTGTCTCGATTGGTATGTTGTAAATTGAAGAGTGATAGGATTCAAATCATTTTTGAATGTTGCTTGGTACACTTAAATAAAACTTATTGTACGAAATATGCTTAAAAGGTATTTATTTTATAAATGTTTTATCTTCAATGTTAATTTTTTGTTTCAATTTCATTTTTTTAGACATAAAATATTGTTTTTTTTTAATTATTGCTTTACTGATACAATTACATTATTATTTTTTTTTTATCTTTTATTAAACCAAAGCTGTAGTGAGCATTCCTTTGACACATACTTTGACACATCTTAGATTTTGAACAAATCTTCTCAAACTTTAAAATACATTTTTGTTTTTAAAATGTGATATTCTGTATTTTATTGTGACAATTATTTCACTTTATTTATAGTCGCTAATGGTTTTTAAATAATCGGTACATCATATAGTTGATTTTTTTTCTCCTGAATTTTCTTTTATTGAAAATATAAGGATTTTTGGACACTAGTTGAGAAACTGCAAATAAATAAATTATTAAAATAGATAATTGAGAAGTCCAACAAAAAACTGAATTTTTTTCTAATAGAAATAAAGAGTTTCTTCTCTAAAAAATCTGTTTAATTAGATGGAAAATATCTTTATCATCAATTTAAAATCAAGTTTTGAGTAAAATGCTTTGAAAGATTGCATTGATTTGATATCTTAATAAATAATTTTTATGAAAAAAAGGTCATTGATAGAATGTGGAACAGTGGTGAGATTAGCAAATATTTCAATATTAACTTTTTAATGCTCTAGTCAGCGTAACTGATTAATGCTCAGGTCAATATAAATTTTTAAAAAATATTCTGTTGTTTGGGGCATTAGATAACTTAAACTATTCAGAGCTCTCCAGCATGCAAAGTATTGTTGAATAAAATATAACTATATTTGATGAGTGCTTACCCATATACGAGGTTTTAACCATGAGATTTCAATTTCTTAAAAAATGTTCTCAAAAGTCACCAACCGGGACATTTTGTTGCTGTTTACCAAATAAGATATATTAATTTCCATAATTATGTTCTACGTAACGCTCATGAATATAAAAGGAAAGACCAAGAGAATATTTATCATTCAGAGTTGCTATGCTTAGTTATGCGTACTATGCTTTATTAGTCAAACTTTATTATCAGCAGAAGAGTGACAATGCTACCTTGCACGAATTTTAGGGATGATCGAGAAAAGAACTGGTTAGCATTGCAAATTTATGAAACATTATTCAACAATTTAAAATTACAGAAACTCTAATACAGCAACCAGACAAGGGGCACAAAGTTACTCAGTAATATTCAGAATATTCAGCAATGGCTGTTGTTAAATTGGAGGCAGCAAGTGTGCAGGGAGGGTACCAGTGCTTCCAGAAGGCATAGATCCTAGATTCAACGATGTAGAAGATTCTGCGTCAGATGTTGAAGTTTTACCTATATAATATCTATTCTCTTCAAGAATTGCTCCTTGGATGTGGCCACCTGATTAATTTTTTTTATTGAGATTTTTATCTTGAATAGAACTTGATAATATATGATCATGGCAGATTTTATTGAAATACACTCTTATTTGAACAGTGGTGTTAACTCACACAACTGCCACTTTTAAGCTGTTCTTGTTTGCATATTTTATCATTTGTCCTTAATTTTATGTGGAAATTCCTAAAAGTTGATCAGTGACTGGAGCCATTACTAGTAATAGGTATGCTGAAGTGCTACAAAACTTTGTGGCTTTACAACTGTAGCAAAGAGGATGTCTTGATTTGATAATATTTACACAGGATGGTGCAGCATTCTACATTAGACTTAATGTGCAGCTCATGTTGCCGCAAAATTTTTCTGACAGCAGAGTCATTAGTTGTGTAATTGCTATACAATGGGCATAAAATCCTCCTAATCAAAATCCTAGAATAAGCACAAATCCATAAAAATCAGACTAACCACACCATAACTATCAGTAAAATTCATGCTATCTATACACAGATGTGAACCATGGTTTCTTTGTAGTAACAGCACAGGTTTTCCCAGAGTATTTTTTACTATGGTGCAGAAATGCTACTAGAATAAACAGAAACTTTTCCCTTGCACCCAAACACATGAATTTGCTGATCCTGGAGGATTCACTACAATAAAATGGTCCATGTTGTTTACCAGATGGCGAGTAAAAATGGTGCATTAGGGTTTTATATTGTAGAAACTACATTCTCTATTGTCACAACGGTTCCTAAATTCTGCAGAGCAAAAAAAATGCTGCTGACTTGTTTAATACCTCTATAGACTAATACTCTATTTTATAGCCTGCTTTTGATTTCTTATTTTGCCTTCCTTCATATTCTTCCATTTTACTCTTCAGCAGAGTATTAGTTAGAAACAAATTTTAATGAGGAAAAACATGATTTAAAAATGAGTTTGCTTCATGGAAAGGACGCCCAGTAGCACTTCATGCTCCCATGCCCCAGGTCCTGGGTTCGATCATAGGAACGGGCAAGGTTGACTTAGCCTTTCATCCCTTCAGTGGGTCGATAAATGAGTACCAAGCATGCTTGGGAACTAAACACTGGGGCATACCTGTCAACTTTTAATCCTTTCGAAGGTGATTTTTTCCAGTGGTAGTTACATGGAATTTAAATTACAATTTTAAGCATAAGCATACGCTATAATTTGAGAGTTCTTATGCGGACTGCCACAAGAGAATTACATCTTTATACGTATTCTTAATTTTTTAAAAAATAGTTGTGGTCAAAAGGATTATAAATAAGGTTTATTATAAATGCAAGGAATATATAGAAAGCATACAATTTACTACCACTTTAAATATAGAAATAAAATTTTACGCTAAATGCGTAAAAGTTGGCTGGTATGCTGGGGGTTCCGTGTTCGGCTGACGACCTGACCGAAACATCTGCTCCTGCACCCCAGAGCCCAAGGTCAAGAAAACAGATGGGCACAGTAGGCTTTAGCCTTCTATGGGCTGTCACATCACTGAGTTTTATGGAGAAGGAGAAGTTTTGCATTAAAAGAATAAAAAAATAAAAAACAATAATAAGCAAAATAGATCACTGGTTACACTTTCGAAAATGTTGATGAATTTAAGTAGCTTAGTTCAGTAATTAATGATAAAACGTGTTTATTCCAGAAATTGATAACTATATATTAAGTACTTCTTAAGGTTAAGAATACATACAATTAAAATTTAATCTCATCAGTTTCAAGGCAAAGCTAAATTAGTGTAAGACACTGATACAACTGTTTTACTCTTTGCAAGTGAGAAATGGAACACAAATGAGGACACACATTACTCACTGGAATGTTTGAATGAAAAATTCTCATGACAATCTTTGGTCCAGAGCAAATGTGGGAAAACAAGATATAACTATGAACTGTACAAACTTTATGGACCACTAGAATTAACACAAGTTATCCATAGTAATAGATTAAGGTAAAGAAGACCACGAACTTGATGATTGAATAATGTAAAAAAAAATTAGTTGAAAACTTAATAAATTACTAGCTGAAGAAATGTTGCTGCAGATCAAAGATTGATTTCTGATTTATATATAAAAATAGATGAAATTGAATGTTGTTGGATGGAAATATTTTCATTGAAATAAAATAAATAAAAGAAATTATCAGGATTGTGTTTTATGGTATTATGATTTGTGCCGTTTAGAGTTTCTTTAAATAAATCTCCTCATCATACAATCATTAATGTCTCACAGTGAAATAAAAGAATGGTAGAATCTTAAGTAGCTTGTAAATGGTGAATTTAATATCAAGAAAGCAAGGTGAAAATTAATATCAACTGGAAAAGGGATGTTGGTAAATGTTACTTATTAAAAAAGTATTTTGTATTATTGAACTTATGGACTTTGCATCTTCTAAATAAATTCAATTCTGAAATATTTAGAAATAATATTTTTAAATATCTTAATAATTTTAAAATATAAGTACTTTCTATTAAGCTTTAAGAAAGGGTCATATTGTCTAAGGGGAGGCAATATGACCTTGCAGATGCACACTGTCTTTATTGTATATACATCTACTTCAAGATGTTTTTGTCTGAAATGCATTTAATTTTATACAATAACTTTTTTAAATGTATTTGAAATTTCATATTAAACTAACTGCTTTACTTTTCTCTTATGTTTGTTGATAAAGTTCAATTTAACATGTTTCTTAAGGCTCTTAAAGTTAATCCAGTCTTAATTTATTTTGTTCTTGAAATAATAGTTATTTTTGGTACCAAAAATATTTTTTATTCTCAGACGGGAATGTTATGTTCAAATAACACTCATTAGTAGTTTCATTCTTAAAAAAAATTGTTTCTTACTGGCAAACTAGAGAAAAATATCTATGTTTACTATAATATTTGAAAATCTATAATAATTTTTTTTGTTTTTACTGCATATATAAAATTTTAAAATCGAACTTTCTTATTGATGCAGTTTGTAATGTAGTTAATGTTTGGACCATTTTTTGTGAAAAAAAATTTTTTAGTTTAAATTTAAAGTAGTGCCGAGTATGTTAAGTATTACTCTATATGCTATTTATATGTTTGTTATACTTAAATATTTTTTTGGATTCAAAAAGACAAGATGTTAATATCTTTTTTCGTAAAATTTACATTGATAAACAGCTAAAAGCAAATATTTCCAGCTACAATTTTATTGCTATAAAATGTCTAATAAAAGAAATGCAATTGTGGAGCATACTATACAATGTTCGTCTAAATTATCTAATCAATTATTGACATGCAATGCATAATGTTTGACATTAGGGTTTTTTTTTGTTTATTTTAAGAACAGAAAATTTGTCTGCACTTACAAGAACATGCTATATGAAAATTTTGTCACAAAAATTATGTCGCAACTTATAAAATAAAATAATTTTTCTTTTTTAAATAAGTTTTTTTCAGTGCATACTTAGGATCAAGACAATGCTTTCAGACATAATAAATTAAAAAAGATATTTATCTTTTTACACTTTTAACTGTCAAATATAACAATATATCTAATATGCTATGTTTATGAGGGCATAAATTCAATTACTGTGTAAAATGCAGTACATTTTAGTGCTATGTATAGTAAAAATATGAATAAAATGTTGTAAATTTTATGTTAAATATAGTAAATTTTATGTTAAGTATAGTAAATTTTATGTTAAATTAATTTAAGCAATGAATAATTGATGAATTGTATTCTGTTGTGGGATTTGATATCATGTAAAAAAAGATGCAGAAAAATTAAGCTTTTACTTACAGTTTAATTAATAAAGTCCATATTTGTGCAATTTAAAACTACAAATATTTCCATAAACCCGTAATGATTTGTTGCAACTC
The DNA here is from genome assembly GCF_982258835.1 of Parasteatoda tepidariorum. Lineage (NCBI taxonomy): Eukaryota > Metazoa > Arthropoda > Arachnida > Araneae > Theridiidae > Parasteatoda > Parasteatoda tepidariorum. The sequence continues at coordinate 10,527,769 of NC_141766.1, read as the reverse complement.
TTCAGAGTTATTTTGTCTCAAAGAGTAAAAACTTTGGAAGGGGTTAGCACTTAGCTTAGGCTTCAAATTTCAACTACATGTAGTGATACAATAAAATAAAGTGGCTATTTTAGAGTTGTAAGGAAATTTGAGAAATATACTTAGTGACACTCTTGAATTGTTTTTGTTTTTCATGCTGTTTAAGACAACTGTTTTTTTCTTCGTTTTGAAAATTCTATTGTATTTAGAAAACCACAAACGGCAAGAATGCCATGTTGTTGTTTTTTCTGTCCTAGTTGGCTATCACTTTATATTCTAGAACGACTAAGAGTGTTTTTTAATTTGCTGAAATGTCACCTCTCACAATAACAGAATGGATATTTTTGGTATACTTTTTTAATTTTGCATCCGCTTTTAAAAAATAAAATAAACATGTTTCCTCTTCCAAGAAAAGCATTTTTGGTGAAGTTTATCGGAAACAAAAATCTTTGGATGTTTCCATTTTGTGTAATATTATACTCCTTTTTTAACTCTGTATCAATTATTTAAGGGCGTTGTGCTGGAAGCTCTTGTTCTTTTGGCAATTGTCCAATTGTAATATGTACAAAGAACAAATTATAGTTAGTTAAAGCAATATTGTTTTATTTTTTCCTTTGGTGTGATAAAGAATTGTAGCCATCATTGCCTACTCCTTGCATTTTTAATTCACTCTTAAGCTGAACGTTTTGAAGACTTGAATCTGAACTTCAGTTTTTATTTAAGTCATGCCAAACTGTCAATGATGACAGTTTGGTATTTCCTTTGAGAGCTATGTAGAAGGTTACATTTCATTCAGTTTGCTTGATAATAATCATTATCATTTAGAAAATATTAAGCATTTAATTTAGTACTTTTTTATGTATTAATAATTATAATTAAATACTATTTCAGTCTTTGAAAATGTCTTTGAAAAACTAAACAAAAGCACATTTATATTTTTTCTCATTGATATTGAAAATTGCTTTACATTTGTTTTGTTTTTCCACCAATGAACTAAATAAATATGATAAATAAAAACAATGAAAATAAGAACAATAAAAATAAATAGCAGTTTGAAAATTGAAGGGAGCAAGCAGAACTAGTTCAGAAGAATTGAGAAAATCTAGATTTAGAAAAATATATATATATTTACATGCATTGTGTTCTGCTGTTCGCACCGGTTCTGAACAATACTGGTAAATAGGGAAGCTAGATAACAAGGATCGATGTTGAAAATAATGAAAGATCAAGAAAGAAAAGTGAAATGGATTTTATTCAAAATGGCAGAAGACGAATTTTTTTCCAATATTCGCGAGAATTCGCGCATTTTGAAATTGGTTAATAGAGTGCACGATCTTCTTGCGTTGTTCATTTTTGATTGCAAGAAAAGAAAAAATAAGCGAGATTCCTTTCGTTCTCGTGCTGTAGGGAAAACACTGAGTAGAAAAAAAAAGTAGGAAAAAATACTCAGAGCTCTAGTTAATTTGACAGTAATTACCTCATGTAAAATGAAAACTGTTACTTTTATTTAACTTTTTTTCTTGGATTTTATGATGCTAACATTAAGAGATATGGATCTGTTGTTTTTTATATTTATTTTTATTAAATTAAAAGCTTATTTATCAAATTTTACTTGTTCGTATTAAAGTAAATATTTCATGTAGCATGCATTGGACACACAAATTTGTTTTGGGTTATTGTTTTTATTTAAACATATTTGCTGTTTATATTTGTTTATAAAAACGATTTACCATTTTATACAGGCATTAATTTTACACTTATTTTATTAGCGTTGAAGTTGGAAAATGTTTAAACAGCTGGATGTTTAGTTTTTATCAGGGTTAGTGTAGCTGCCTAGAACTACACAAGGTGCCCTTATCAGTTTATCAGTTATTTATGTAATAAAATTGACCCTCTGTGATAGATACTGTTTTCAATAATAACAGTTTCATAATTGTTTTCTATTTCTAATAATTTTTTAGTCGGGAATATATGAAGCTAAAATTTGTTTTCAATTAATACAAATATAATGATTTTCATAAAATTTTAAAGGGAAGTTTACTGGGAAAAAAATAGTGGCAATGATAGAAATTTGTTAGTCTTGCAGTCTGTCTATAAAATTTGCATACAAAATTAATGTATCAATATATTTTATCTTTTGACTTTTTTCCTCTGAATAGTTGAAGCTTAATTTCATAATTTTATTTGAATTTTCGTATGAAATAAAGTGAAGTTTTTGATTTTTGTTAAATTTAGTTTTTTCTTTCTGTTTCATAGTTCTAATTTATACCCAGTAGTGTAGTAGAAAATGTTATGCTTGTTTTGTGATTTTGGTATGTGATACATTTAATCTAATGTGTCATTGTGGGGAATAATGTTTTTGTCTATTTTTTGATACTCAAATGAAATTTCTTTTAAAAATTCTTATTGCTGTGTAGATTATTCATTATAAATGATATCTGCTGTTTTAATTGTATTGTAATTGTATCTATCGTTTTCTTTTACTTATTTATGCCTAAAATGTTTTTAGGAATCATGCATTGAAAAATGTTCTTCTAAAGGTGTTGCTGTTAATCATAGACTGATGATGTCATATATGGAAATTCAACCCGAAATAATGAATAAAAGAGTTGAAGAAATGCAAAAACAACAAGCGAATATAGATGCTTTAAATAATCAGTAGGATAGTTATTTATAAAAGTCGTTATTGTACTATATTTGAATAAATTATGTTACTTTAAATGTTATGTATTATTGTACTGTATTGTTTTTGTGTTATCAGTGATGCAAACTTGTTTTACTTTTTGTATAGTATTTTTTGAGTGACAACAAACTTTGTTTTAATCTATGATTTACGGTTAGTAATTTGATATAAAGTTATTTTGACCACCACTTTGTATGAATAATTCGAAAGTTTATTTAATAATCACTTGCTTCTAGTTATCTCAGAGTGAGCCTTTCACTGTAGCTGGTAAATAACTAATTCTGTATGTTTTAGATTTTATTTCTCTAGTGTTTTATAAAATCTCTAAAGGAAAACTGATCAGTTGGCATCCCTTTTTTATGTTAAATTTGCATTTTTTTTTAACTTTCTCTCTAACTAAAAATGAAATTGTTTTCTTATACAACTGCATTTCTTCAGTATGTATTCATAGGTTTTAAGTTGACATTTAAAAAGGTAAAGCTATTTCACCAGCAATTTTCTTAAAACTCATCCTACTGTTAATTTAGGTTAGCTGCATTAAGTGAGACTTAAAATTTTCATTTTTTTTAAACTGATTAAAAATATTTAAGAGATCTATACAAAAATATGCATTTTCATTTGTGCTTTTAATATAAGATTTTGATGAATATATTTCCATTTTAAAGCCTATATTTCAAACTTTATAAGGCTCTTTTAGAAAACTTTGAATAGACTTTTTTAAATAAAAATATTCTCTCCATAGGGTACCTGTAACTCCTCAAAATGCTTGAAGTGGTTATTTCCTGGAAGTATTGTCTTATAATTTTTAGAAAACAATTTTTTGAATTATGTGTTGATATTTCCATCTTTCTTTAATCATATTAATATTTATATATACCTGGTATGAAATAAAGATAATTCCCTGATTTTTAAATCATTTTGAATTATTGAATTCTGCTATAAATTTTGTTTCAAATTACCGTCATTCCAGACAAATTCATTTTAACATGCATGTTAAAGAAATCCTCTGCGTAGTGTAAATATTTGTTTGAGCCTTAATTGCAACAATGTGCAAAATTTTTTATTTGGTTGCAATGATCCAATTATCTATTTTTTCACCAATACATATTTTATTTCTCTTTTTCTTAAAAGTAGCCATTAAGCTATGAATGTCTTTTTGTTAATGATTATTATTTTTTCCCTTTTCTTTGGGCTAAAAATGTTAGATACGTATTGTTGAGAAATACGTAGCTTATATTCTTTTATAATTTTATTATATATTATGAAGTAAAACTTCTGTGATTTGCATCTTGGAACAAGAAAAAAGTGTTAAAATTGCAATGCTAAGGATCATTAATGGCTAAACTAGCTAATATGTTGATTTTTGATTAAATTTGTCTTATATCTTAAAGTTTATATCTTAGTAATAGAAAAAAGATAATGTTTTACTTATTTCTTGTTTTTGCCAGCTTTCAATTGGTGAGCCATTTGAATTATTTGTAACAATTTTCGTTATAAATTTCTTCTTAAAAAAAAAAGAGTCCTTCTATGGCTACTTATTTACTATCAGTTACTAAATGCATTAGGAAGTTTCTACCACTCTAAAAACTCTCAAAGATTGTTACTTACCTTTATTTATTTGTTTATTTACTTGAGATCTGAAAAATGTAATGATTAAGCAAAATAAATTAATATTATTGCTAACATGCGATATGGCTAACAGAAGATCTTACTTTCAGAAATCTAGATTTTATTTAAAAAGTATCACTTAAAATCTTCTTGCACCAAGTTCTTCAATTGTAAGATAATCATTTTGTAAATTAATTAACTATGAATTATAATGATTAAATTGGATTTTCTTTTTCTATGCATCAGCTTTTAACCTTTTAAAAATAGTTGTTGATGAATGATGTTTCTGATCAAATACTCCACTTTAAAGACATTTGCTGATAGTAAGTTTAATGCTTTCTATAATTTCATCAAAGTATTATATGCATTCTCATGTAGATACTGTACATTATCTATACACTAGATGTACTTACTGTTGTGTGTGGAATTTTTATTTATTTAAGTTTTAAAGATATTCCTTAAACTCAATGACGACATTTGTAAAAGTATTCTAAAAGTTAAAAAATTTCTATTGTAGTATAATGAATTACTTTTTTTTTTAGAATCTATAACAATATTGTTTTAAAATTTTCATTATTATGACAATTGAAAATTTTAAGCTTTAGTTTGTCAAAATTTTGTTAAGAATTTTTCATGTTTCTATGATTAAGCATTAATTGTCATGTCCATTTCTTATCAGAATTTTTTTGTTCTCTTAATGTTTTAAAATAAAGTTTTTGTTTTTAATTTTTTTCTTCTTCTGGACCCATGATCAAGACTTAATATTTAAAATTATCTATTTGCAAAATAGTTTACAGAGCTAGTATTTTTTTTGCATGATATGAATTACAGGTTTTATAAGTCACAAAACAATGAGTTACTGCTTAACTCAACAGTCCATCAAGGGTTATAGTAAATTTTCTTGCTTTAGGGCAATCTCCCATCCCTCATTAATTTTTCTGTTTTTTCGTCCCTTTAAATTTTACTAATAAAAAAGTATAAATTTGTGTCTTTAAAAAAATTGCAAATTTTCTTGAATCAAGCAATTTTTTTCACTTTATACATTATTCATAATTTATACTATTGAAATGAAAGGATTTATGCTTTGAATTTATCATCAATCTTTGTGTTGACAGTTGTTACAAAATAAAATATGTACTTCTTCACAACACACACAAACACATTTTATTAATACCACAACAATATGATCTTCTCAAAATATATGCTATTTCAATTATAATTTTTTTCTTTATCCAAATTGAACTTATTCCATTTTTTATGACAGTGATTAAATGGTATAATATTCCACCAAGTATATGTATTACAAATACTTTGTATTTCTTCGTAAGAAAATTACTAGCATATCGTCTTTTTATATAATGTTGCACAAGCAATCTATCTTAGTTCATGCCACTGTATTACTTGCCTTCTTGGAGAATTTCTCATTGCATTCCAGTGATTCAGTATGTTCTTCTTGCCTGAGGAACCTATCACAACTTTTCCTATGCATACATCTTTATTTTTTTGCCTCTGTGAGTCAACTGGTTCATCCAAAGAAGTTGCAGGAATCGTGTTATAAACTGCAACCAATAAAACTATGTGATCTAGCTTTGTAAAGGGTACATCAAACATGAGCATCTCATTGAAAACCGGAAATTGAGATGAGGATCGACTTGAGGTTTTTCTTCTTTCAAAAATTTTTCCACCATAAATTGCCATCACTTGAACATAAAATGCTATTTAGAAGAAACAATATAATTAATATTAGTTTATTATATTAAATTTGTACTATGAAATGTTACGATTCATTCATGAAAATCTGCTACTTAAAACACTCTTAGGAATAAAATAAATTTATAACTTTTTTTTATCTCTTTCATCAAATTTATTTATTCTTTTGTCATAACATGAATGGGGAGTATCTTTCATTTTAATCCATTAATTGTAGTGTTGTAGTAGATAATAAATTTAATGAAATTTAGCTGTTAGAGTGTGTTAAAAAAAACTAGAAAGATAAGGAAAGGGCTAAATTTGATTACTTGGGTTAGTTTATAATTTCCCATGACACAATGTAAAATGCTGTTAAAAAAAACAATATAATTAACATTAGTATGCTATGTTAAATTTGTACTACAAAATATTTTACTATTTATTCCTTAAAATCTACTTAAAGCACTCATTGCAATAAAAAAAATTTATAACTATTTTGTCTTAAATTTCATTAAATTTATTATTTCTTTTGGCATAACATGAATGGGCAGTATCTTTTATTTTATCCTGTAATTGTATTGTGGGCCATGACTGACTGACTTAACTTTTGTGTAGGTAATAAATTTAACGAAATTCAGTTGGTAGAATGTATTACAAAACTACAAAGACAAAGAAAGTGCCGAATTCAATTTCATAAAAATAATTATCTTTAGTGGATATTTAAAGTTATAAATATTGTTACTTTGGGTTGTTTATTACATGAAGTATAACTTATAATAAAATTTAAAAAAATGGACCTGAAAAATTCTAGTATGATAGCAACTGCTTATAATTTTGAGCTTTTTTTTATTAAACTCATGCACATCAAACTATAAAATGTTTTTTTTATTTACAATAGTTTTATAATAAATTTTTTTTTGCAATTTTCCTAATATTAGAGTAAACAAAGATATAAAACTCTCATTCTGTAAATTGTTTAAAAAAAATCTTTTTAACTAGTATTTGTATAACAATATTTTTTTATTAAATATTATTTACAACTGTTTAACACATAACGGTGTGCCTCCTCATCAAATATTATTAAGGTTTGCTTTAAAACTGTGAAATTTGTGCTTGCACAGCTGCTAAAATTTCTTTACAAATTGTACTATAATTTTATAAAATCCATAAGTTTTGTTTAAAAAGTAATTTTATAAGAAGTTCATTAAAAAAGTATATTATCTAATTATTTTGCTTGAAAGATAATTTATTTAGATGGGTTTTGAACTATTTTTATGATGGAATTGTTTCGATCAGCTGAAGCTTAGTAAGCATAAATTTGAAATATTTTTCTGTTATTTTTTATAACTCGTTTTGCGAAACATTATATCAAGATGGAAAAGTTGTATCTTGAAACTCTTAATTAGTTGTACTGTCTAAAAAATTAAAGTAAAACACTTGATTCACTGTAAAAATGAGGTATTGAATGCACTTTTAGTCCAAGCAATAAATAGAAATTTGTTGAATGCTTCTAGGTTGAGCCTAATTTTTTATGACAAAAAGAATAAGACTACTTTTTTGAAGTAGGATAATAGATTTCCATGATAATTATAAACCTATTGATGTTAACTCTTTGATAATATAGAAATTTCTGCACTTTTTGTTATCAAAGTATTACTGCTAAGAATTGAGAATCTATCTGCTAGGAATAATGTTTGAGAATCATTTTAATAATATATTTGAGACATGAGATTAAAACTGAGATGAATAGAAGTTTTTAGTTTCAAAACTAGTTTTGCAAGTCATAAAGAATTTACTGGAAAGGTTTCCAATGGTATATTATTTGTGTGTGAACTGATTTTTATCCTTGTCAATTGTGCTAGTTTTAATTCCTTGTTATAATTAGTGAAATAAATTCAGAATAACTGGTACCCAAATTTTCAAAGATGTTAGATAATCTACTATAATATTTTTATAGTTATAAAATTGCAGCGTTTGAACAAACTTGAGCTAGTTCTAAAAGAGAGAGAACATTATTTGATTTTCAAATTATATTTGAAATTATTTTTCCTTGCTGTAAAAACCCAATTAGTTATAAACACATTTAGATTGACCAGACTAAAAGCTGTAAGAAATGATACTTAATGTATCATTCCAATGTTATAATACTATGAATAGAAAACAATAAAATTTAGACATTCTGTTTTTCATAACAGTTATAAAGCAATGCTATATGTTTTCAAGAAACAACTACTTAATTATTTTATAATATGATGCAAATAAAATTTTCTACTATAATGAAAATGTAAATGCATTATGTGTACAAAAAGTCCAATTAGCTCCTCAAGATAAGTAACTTTTAAATTGCTGTTATTTGAAAACATACAAATCTTGTAAATTTTTACAGATTTTAGTATGCATTGAGTTCCACAAGGGTTTCAATGATGCCGTTTTTGAAAATGTTCATTTAAGTTTAATAGTTCAATATACGAAAGTTATTAGGTCTTTACCAAAACTAAATCTCTTTTCCTATGGTAAGCATAGGATATTTTCTTAACTTATGTAGGTATGTTTTATTCTTCCATTTAGATATTTAAATTATGCTCACCTGCACCTTCACATTTTTCTGTTTGTTGTTTTAAATTATTTGCTTTGAGAACTGCAACTGTCATTCTTTCAGCTGTAGGAAGATAACAGAGTCCTAAAAGCAATTGTCCGTAAGTCTGTTAAAAAAAATAAATGAATAATTTTAATGTTGCAAGACATTACTATTAATTTCATCAAAGTTAATAATAATTTTCTTTAAAATTAATTTTTACAATTAATGATTGAAATCTAATCAATGTTACTTGGTATTTAAAAGAAAAATATGCAAGTTATCCGGAAAAGAAAAATTAAATGTATACAGGGTGTTTTATAATCGCCGTCCTATGTTTTTAAAATTCTTGCCAAAAATGAAGTTAAAAAAGATGTGTATGTATATCGAGAATTAGTATGTAAGCAAGAAACAAAACTGCTATAAAAAATACACCTTAAAAATAAAAAATTCTTTTACGCATTAAATGTTTAAATGTGAAAATTTTAAGACCATGATTAATAAATGGTAAACCAAGTGGAAAAATTACAGTTTAAAGCCAATTTATGATTTTTTCTATCTCCTCTCAAAGTTGACCTATGTGGTTCTTCATATCGTAATTGTGGTTTGTAATTCTCACCATTGAGTAATTTATTTAAAGTCAGATTTCTGAAATAAACTTTATTTCAGATTATTTTTATCAAAACTTCTTAATGCAGAAAACTACTTTAAACTTCAAGGATTAATGATGACAACTGGAAATGTTACAACTTTCTAAGGTGACATAATTTATAAAAATGCTACTTTTATTTACTTTAGTGGCAAGTAAAATTGAAATTTTCTTTTTTACTGCTTTAATTTTTTTTAGGTTTTGCCTTTCGTTTCTCTTGAATTTTCTCTCAACCTGTTTATTATTCTTACTGTAAAGTAATTGTAAAAAATCTGTGTTTTGAAATTTATTGAAGAGCTTCTTGTGTTACCTAACTTTTGGGACACGTTGCATTAATCAAACCATGTTTAGAACAAGGTTTTTATCAAGGAAAAGCATTTTTAAAGTTTATGAAAGAACCACTCTACATTTTTCCATAAAACTTAGATTTTTAAAAAAATCTGTTTTAGGTGAATTTAGACGTTTCCAAGCAGCCAAAAAACTAAAGGAAGAAAATATGTAAAAAATGTTTTATTCTTAATTTGTATAAAAATGACTTTTTGTAAAAATATGGTTAAAGGTTTTTGAAGATTTTGATGAAGTTATTTTGTAATAATGATATTATCATAAAATCTTTGTCTTATTTATTGTAAAATTTTAATTCTGAAGAAAATCGAATAAGGGAAATAGGACGACTAAAATAAGTAAGTAGAACCTGCTAAGTTCATATAAAAGTCACTTCTAAGAAGTTCAATTTTTCATCCCTCCATAATCTTTTAAGTCTTAACAATAATAAAACTTTTTTGAACTAATTCGATTTATTTAAACCTAAACTTAGTATATAAACTTCAAACTAAGTGTTCACCGATATTTTCGCAGACTGTTTTAAAAATTTTACTTTATCAATCAAAACTCTAATTAAATTTTCCTACAAGGCATTTCGGATAGCGGATGTCTCAAAAATAACCGAGGATTTGAAGAATCAATTAAAGAAAAACAAATGATGATTAAATTGTACGATTTGCTGCATTCTGCTTATGAAATTAGTTTATTTCTTCTCAAAAAGTTTCAATGATTACATAGTTCATTAACATACGGTGTTGCAAACTGAAATAACTATAAAACAATGCTTTCAAAATAATAACTATTTGTAGCAAAAACAGTGGCGTTATTTGAGGATAAATTTAACCAACGCTTTACCCCAAAAATTATTGTTTTAAAGTTTTCCTATCAGCAGTGCCATCTAGTGATGAGCTTTGCTATTAATTTTGAACCTTGAAGAGAATAAGTTAGTTCCTTTTGCAGAAAGCAGGAAACCGTACTCTTTATTTGTCCTTCCGTTTTTTTAATATATTTCTTAAAAAACTCGTCATTTCGAAATGAATTATTTTAGTATGTGTTATTAGTAGTATTAATTATTTTGATTTTTACAAATAACGAAAGAAAGTTAAGTTAAAAATACGAAATTCGTAACACATATACTCTTACAAAAAAGCTTATAATACAATCATACTCATTAGGTAAACATATACCAGTTAATTTGAACTTGTCTCTTACAAGATTAATTTCTCTTTCGCCCATTTTGTTAGTTTTAATCAAAATGTAACAAGCGGTTATAATTAGATTTTTGACTAATGAATGTTCTATCTCAGATTTACTCGAGATTTAAAAATCTGTATAGAGATGAATGTCTCTTTTAATCTAGATTCTAGAGTGTATCATTAATACAAGTATTTTAAAAGGGACCAAGCAAGAGTTGGGAATTAATCATATTCTCGTTATTTGATGAAAGGGCCTACATGCAATTAAAATACGTATTTTTCTCAAAGTATGAAACTTCTTGAGTGTTATGAATTATGTGCATTGGTTTAACAATGGACTACACAAAATTAAATGGAATTTGTTTCATTAAACGTCCTTTGCTTAGAGCTCCAATTTACATTGCTAGTATAATAATTCGAGCAGAGCTATATATCGTGAAATATTTTTAATTTTTTAGACATCGCGTTAACGATATTTTAAAAAGTGTTCTTCGGGAATACCATATCTTTAGAAAAAATTGTAAATGTTTGATAATTATCTATGACAATAAATATCCCCTGGATAATTATTGCCGGTGATAAATATCGAATACAATAATCTTGCAATTATTGATTAAATTAATTATTGAATGTCGTATTATCATTAGATTTAATAATACATGATAATTATCAATGACGTTAAATATCAGATGGAGGATGAAAATTATCGACGGCGATAAATACCAAGTACAATATTCTTGCGATTATTATTGATAACGATAATTATTAAATACGATAATATTGCGATTATTATTGATTATAATATTTATTAAATACGATATTATCATGAGAGTTAATAAATTTCATTTAAAAAAACAAAAATAGTGACCTTTGTAAATTAGTGAGGCCGGGATAGCCTGGTCGGTAGGGAGCTGGGCCCATGTCCGAGAGTTCGTGGGTTCGAACATCGCCGGCCAAAGACTCCCCGTGTAGTAAAGTGACTGATGCACGTTAAATCTATCGAGTCGCAAAAGTCCTCCATGTTCCCATAACAAATCTATACCTCTGGGGGTACTGGATTGGAGATCAATCGTTCTCTGATTCAGGTCAAAAATTACGATCTGTGGATGGATGTATGAATGGGTCCGCCCTATAAACGAGTGCAGAAGTCGAATTCTTGGCCATAGATGGCGCCACCTTGCCTAAACAGGCATACGTCAACAACAACATGAAAATTAGAAAAATGTCGAAATATATGGCTATACTTTTTTTTACGATTTATCATGTTATTACATTTCTGAAATCTCGCGCAGAATTAATATCCTATATTATAAAATCTTTTATAGCTTTCAAAAAAATATAAAATGGTTGTATTATACGTCTAATAATCAACCGTAGCTGTTATAATTAACTACCGTAAAATTATTTAATCATCAGTTAATAAACTTAAAGTAACTATATATAGTAGTTTTCCCGTCGCAAAAAAAAAGGAATCTTTTTTAATTTTTGTTTGACGCAAAAAAAAAAGAATTTTTTTAAAATTTTATTTGCAAGATGGTTTTGAATTAATATAAAACTTTTCAAAAACAGCGAACTAAATAAAATTTACTTTGTTTGAGCAAGTAAAACATAAGAGTTACTTCCCTTTAATTATTGTATATCCTGTTGTATAAGTCGACTCCCTATTTGTGATTACGAGATAGCAAATTTCTGGCGTATAAGTCAATAGGTCGGCTCCCTATCTTTGATAACGAGATAGTAAATTTCTAGTAAGTCGAGTGTATAAGTCGACTATTATTCCTGTAGACGTTATGTGTCAAATGATATCAGACGCGTGGCGAAATGAGGTGTCAAATGTTATTATAAAATCTTTTAAAAAGGGAGTGATTTCTAATTTTTTCGTTGGGGTTGTTGACTATTTTTAGGAAACTCAGCAGAGGAGGATGAAATAGAATATCGATGTCGTTGTACAAAAGTTCCATTGCAGAGTGGGACTTTTCACAACGACACTGTTAACGTTATTGAATCCACCTCATAAGATGTTCTAGAATCTTTAAATTTGTAACTTTATGGTATGCTTTAAAAGTTTTCGTTGTACTATATATTTTTAAAATACTGTTGCACAAATTAACTGTTATTATTCTCAATTTTTTTTTCCTGAATGTAATTTAAAGTCTAAAAAAATACTTTCTGTGTAAAGAAAATATGATTAGAGAAAATGCAAAATTATTTGTATATTACATATTAAAAATGGTTTTTGACAGGGGTAAATTGATATTATTCATATATGTCTCATTCTTTATCATGCATCGATGAACCAGGATCAATGAATGTTCGTCTTTATTATCGGTGTCTTAGTCGACCCTCTGATTTTCGTTGAATTTTGAGAGTTTAAAGAGTCGACATATACGTGTATCATTATTTATAACCAAAATCTTCTATTATCTATGTTTAACTGAATTATGAATTAAAATTGAAAATTACACTGAGGAGCAAATTTTTTGTTATTGCATCTATACAAATACTTTATCATGCCTAATTCGGTTGTGGGGAATTCATATCTAAAATTATTAAAATTATTATTATTAAATTAGTATTAAAATTATTATCTTAAAGTTAGATTTTTTTCTTCTAAAAAATGACATTTTTAGTCTATTTTTTGCCAAAATGTGCACATTTAAAAACGTTATGTATAGAAGGAGGTCGCGTAAAAGTAAATAAAAACTTTTAGGGGAGTTAGGGCACATCATCAGGATTAAAACTGCTTAGGAACCCATGATCGGAAATGTCGTCATGCGCGGTTTGGGATAATTTCCCTATTATGACCTGTTGCGAAGCACACAAATAAACTATTTATAATTAAAAGCGGCCACATTAGCATATAACGACATTTACGGGTTTCTATGCAGTTTTAATTCAGATGATGTAGTCTAACTTCCCTAAAAGCTTGTCGCATCATTTATGCGACTCCCCGCTGCATATAAAGTTTTTAAACTTGTACATTTCAGCAAAGAATAGACTATTAAAATGTAATTAAGAACAAACTATAGCCTAGAAAGCGAAATCGATTGTAGATTTGAAATCAGCGTGCTACGAAAGTATCTAAGATCTGTTAAAAAAAATTTATTCAGCAGAAAACAAGAAAGAAAATTGTTCCTCAGTGTTATTCAGTACTAAGTTGGAAGGATGACTCAGGGGATAGAGCGTTCGCCTTTCAATGAGGTGAACCGGGGTTCGATCCCGGCGATGGCTGGTCGATACGAATTCTGCTTGCACCGACCACAGTGCTGACGTGAAATATCCTCAGTGGTAGATGGATCATGGGTTAAAGTCCCCTTGCCGTCAGGCTAACCGTGAGAGGTTTAAGTGGTTTTTCTCACCGTGTAACGCAAATGCGGGTTAGTTCCATCAAAAAGTCCTCCATGAAGGCAAATTTCTCCCAATACTTGATCCAGGAGTTCCCTTGTCTTCCGGATTGGATTCGAAATTACAAGGCTACGGAGTTGAACATAAGAAGTTACAAACCCAAAAATTGGGTCGGCTGTTCAACGACGGTTATAATATTAAGTTGAAGGAAGGACTATTAAAACGGATTTGACTTACTTAAAAGACGATTGATATACATAAATTTTACATAAAACCATTAACCCCTTCCTTCTCGCTCCCGTGAAAATGACGGGGTGAGGTTTCGCCCTCTATTTCTCGCTTCCGTGATATTGACGGGCTAGAGTGTTCAGTAGTAACGCGCCAATAAGAATAAAACTAATTCATTACTTTTGCCCAGAAAACATTTTATTTCTCATTTTACACACCAGATGGCAGTACCAGGATATTTTTAAGGTAATTGTAGATAGTTTATTTTAAACTAGATGTCAGCACTAATCAAATGCGTAATACAAATACAAAAGCCAAAAAAATAGGCACTTTTATGACCATTTTCTTGAAAATTTCCCGATCGTTAAGGGGCTAAAGAAATAAGATATAAAAAAACTCATTTAATATACTTACAACTTTTGACTCTTGAAGTTTAAGATTGAGATCCATTTCTTTGGATGGCTCTTGTGAAAGATAGGAAGCGATATCTTTCAAATTAAAACTAACTTCCCCAAGAATTGTATCATTTGCCAATTTATCTTGATCCCATGCTTCCAGTTTCAAAGTACATTTCTTCAAACCATTGTTTTCCATCGGGAAGAAAAACGATTCATTGAAAACTGGATGCTGGCTTTTTTTTACCACCGTCGAGTAAAATTGATGAAGAGGTATTGGACCAGATTTGCGTCTTTTCTTTTTGTTGAATCCTTTCTGGTCATAAAGACTTATAATGAAATAAGGATTGCACCGTCCACCATATAATCTGTGTTGCAGTTCTCCTGCTTCCTACAATGAAAAAACTAATTATTTATATGATTCGTGGTATCAATAAAGTAAAAGAATATGATCAATTCTTTTTTTCTACTACGGAAAATTATAGACTTTGATTTAAATTTCAATTACTTTAGTTTTTTTAGAGTAGCTAATTTTCATGTTCTAATAAGCTCACCAGACAAGAAAATATAGTCACTCCTTGTTTTATCTCGAGAAGTATAATTTAAGTAATAGTGATGTAATAAATCAAAATGATAGGAAGTAACAGACCAATTCAAATTGTGGAACACCTCTTATATTGCGCGTTTTTCTTATTATGCATTTGTGCTATCAAATACGCAGCTTCTAGAAAAGACGTAATCACTTTTGATCTAATGATTAGGTTTTCATTTACAAAGACAACCTTGATGACTTCTTATGTTTGTTTCTCTTAGTATGGATTTGTGCTATCAAATCTGCAGCTAGTGACTTAAGATGGATAAGACGTACAGCTTGATAATGCGTACAGTTGGATAATGCGTACAGTTGGATAATGCGTACGGATAGATAAGACATAATTACTTTTAATATAATGATTGGATTTTCATTGACTCAATCTTGATGGTTCAAGAGCCAAACCTTAAATTTGCTAATTTTTTATTGCAGACGATATTTTAAGTTACAAAATCAGTCACAAAAACACACTTTCTCTTAAAAAACATGCTTTATTTTAACAGATTTGGATTTGTGTCCCTCAAAATACCGAAAGTAGTCATACACTGGAAGATATGTTTCCAGTAGTTAAGAGAGGACTGCGTTTGAAAGTTCGGATATATTAATATTAATTTCGTTTTTTACGTGCATCGCCATCTGTAGTAAAATTTTTAAATTTTTATTTCTCAAGACCAATTTTTTTTGGATTTTGTCTTTCAAAATTTTGTAGTTGAAAATTGTTTAAAAAATTTTTATACCTTGCAATTCTTTTTTTTTCTATTCTTTTTAAATTAAATTATAAAAATGATAAATAATTACAAAATAACTGTCTGCAAAAAACGTATTGATTCGTTTCATTAGCTCCGACGATGGATATGGAAAAATACGCAAAAGTTTAATGCGGAAAGTTAGTTGACATTAAGGGACCCAAACTTTCGACAGCCCCCTCATGAAACAACCATATTTTCCAGATTGCGGCTAGCTTCTCCTCATATTTTAATTATCAAAAGTCTAAATATGTCTAAAGAAATGTTTGTTTATTCAGAAAAAGTACGTTTTTGAGTCTGATGTCATAGATTAATTAATAGTTAAAAATATTTAATTAGCATATATTAAGGTTATCCTTCGAATCATAATGATTGGCACTTAGTTCAAGGAAATTCGATCGTTAAAACAAAAGTTATTCGATTTGTTATCTTTTTGCGGCTCACTTTACCCGCAATAGTCCCGATACAATCACTTTTCTGTTTGAAATTAATGGTTCGCGCTTTATTACCATTTTTAATTTCATAAATTAGAAACTTCCTTAATTATAGTATATAACGATAAGGTAATTTAAGATTTTAAGAAAATAGTTTAAATTTAAAAACATTTAAATAAAAATACTTCCTGAAAATAGAAAAGCGTTCCCTATTATTCGAACTAAATATTCTTAATATATAAACTTTTAATCTCTCTAGAAAATTTAATTAGTGCATTCCTTTTACCAAACATTAATCTTCAGTACTATCAGCTAAAGAATCTTATTTTCCACGTTTCATCGACGATGATGGCAAAAAAATTAACGGTGTTAAAATAAAAGTGCAAAAAGAAAATGATAAAATTTAGATAAAATTACAACATTCCGTAAGGATGGTGCTGGAAGAGAAGTTTCAAGACATTACAAGTGCATTGAAAACTAATCCAGGAGAGTCATATTTAGCTAAATATTCTATTATATTTAACTAAAATATTTCTCAGAGCAAAGAAAACAAAGTTTTATAAGGTAATTTTTTTATGAAATCTTTATAAAGTTATAAAATGAACCTTTTTACGGTCGGCGATTTTTTTTATTTACGGCAAAGCTTAAACTGCACGCTTAAGAAAATGGACAAAACTTGAAATGCTCGTTTGTAAAATCGAACGTAACTCCAAGTGCGGGTTTAAGAAAATGGTCATACCTATTTAAGAAAATGGACTTATCATTTGATTCCAAATTTTTAAACCAATGTTATGGTTATTGTATTTTAAAAGAATATGCTAGTGAATAAGAATTATTCGTTATGTTTAAAAAATATCTTATTGATTTGGTACACGGCTTTTTTTTATTAAAAATTTTTTTCATTGTCAAACATTGAAATGGCACATTTTGTAATATGTATCAGTTTATTAACATCTTATTATGTCTAGAATATTAACACGAATTGTGTGTTATATTTCGATTTATTAATACGAATTTCCTGCTGTGTCTAGATTCAATTACACGAATTTCGTGCTGCGTCTAGATTCAATTACACGAATTTCGTGATGTGTCTAGATTCAGTTACATGAATTTCGTGCTGCGTCCATATTCAATTACGCGAATTTCGTGCTGTGTCTAGATTCAATTACACGAATTTCGTGCTGCGTCTAGATTCAATTATACGAATTTCGTGCTGCGTCTAGATTCAATTACACGAATTTCGTGCTGTGTCTAGATTCAATTACACGAATTTCGTGCTGTGTCAAGATTCAATTACACGAATTTCGTGCTGTGCCTAGATTCAATTACACGAATTTCGTGCTGTGACTAGATTCAATTACACGAATTTCGTGCTGTGTCTAGATTCAATTGCACGAATTTTAGCTGCGTCTAAAGTTTCTAAGTTGTCAAGTTTACAAATGCATTAAAGTAAAGGTATTAAAAGTTTAAAAAGTATTGAAGGTGTATCGACGGTGTATTTAAGCTGTATTGAAGGTGTATCAAAAGTGTATCGACTTCATGTTATTGTAGGTATTTTTCTTACTTATTCTAACGTCTTATTATGTCTAGAATATTAACACGAATTGTGTGTTATATTTCGATTTATTAATACGAATTTCCTGCTGTGTCTAGATTCAATTACACGAATTTCGTGCTGCGTCTAGATTCAATTATACGAATTTCGTGCTGCGTCTAGATTCAATTACACGAATTTCGTGCTGTGTCTAGATTCAATTACACGAATTTCGTGCTGTGTCAAGATTCAATTACACGAATTTCATGCTGTGCCTAGATTCAATTACACGAATTTCGTGCTGTGACTAGATTCAATTACACGAATTTCGTGCTGTGTCTAGATTCAATTGCACGAATTTTAGCTGCGTCTAAAGTTTCTAAGTTGTCAAGTTTACAAATGCATTAAAGTAAAGGTATTAAAAGTTTAAAAAGTATTGAAGGTGTATCGACGGTGTATTGAAGCTGTATTGAAGGTGTATCAAAAGTGTATCGACTTCATGTTATTGTAGGTATTTTTCTTACTTATTCTAACGTCTTATTATGTCTAGAATATTAACACGAATTGTGTGTTATATTTCGATTTATTAATACGAATTTCCTGCTGTGTCTAGATTCAATTACACGAATTTCGTGCTGCGTCTAGATTCAATTACACGAATTTCGTGATGTGTCTAGATTCAGTTACATGAATTTCGTGCTGCGTCCATATTCAATTACGCGAATTTCGTGCTGTGTCTAGATTCAATTACACGAATATTGTGCTGCGTCTAGATTCAATTATACGAATTTCGTGCTGCGTCTAGATTCAATTACACGAATTTCGTGCTGTGTCTAGATTCAATTACACGAATTTCGTGCTGTGTCAAGATTCAATTACACGAATTTCGTGCTGTGCCTAGATTCAATTACACGAATTTCGTGCTGTGACTAGATTCAATTACACGAATTTCGTGCTATGTCTAGATTCAATTGCACGAATTTTAGCCGCGTCTAAAGTTTCTAAGTTGTCAAGTTTACAAATGCATTAAAGTAAAGGTATTAAAAGTTTAAAAAGTATTGAAGGTGTATCGACGGTGTATTGAAGCTGTATTGATGGTGTATCAAAAGTGTATCGACTTCATGTTATTGTAGGTATTTTTTTCCTGCTATTAAATAATTCACCTATTATAATTAAGACTGTATAGGATAATATGGGATGCAGTTTAGTAGAACATAAAAATAAATAATGCTTTCGACAAAACTATTTTTACTCGGAAAACGATAAATCACTCTCTTCCACTGTTGAGGACAACTTCCGTGGCATTTGAGTTTGCCGAAGAAGCATTTTGAATAAGAATCAACTACATTTCTAGAAGGGACACATCAACCATTTTACAGTCACCTTAGTTGTACAAGAACGAAATTAAAGATGATCAAAACGATAGCAAAACACAGTTATCCGTTATTGTGAAGTTGGTTTAAGAGGGAAAGCCATCGTGATTGAATTAAAAAAAAAAGCTTATTTTTATAAATTTATAATTCACACCCTAAAAATATTTTATGCGTTTCGTAATCATCACTCTTAATATATACTTTTAGAATCCTTATATTAACATAAAAATCTCACCATGGATCGCAATTAATATTTAAATGCTAGAGTCGTGGTGGCTCAGGGGATAGAGAGTTCGCCTTCCTATGAGGGGAACCGGGTTCGAATCCCAGCGATGGTTGGTCAATATGAATTTCGCTCCCAGCTCGAACCGACCTCAGTGTTGACATAAAATATCCTCAGTTTTAGACCGATCATGGGTTTGATTCCCCCTGCCATCAAGCTAACCGTGGGAGTTTCACTTGCTTTTCCTCTCCATGTAACGCAAATGCGGATTAGTTCCTTCAGAAACTCCTCGCAAAGTAGATTTCTCCCAATACTCGATCCAGGAGTTACCTTGTCTTCCGGATTGGGTTCAAAATTACAAGGCTTTGGAGTTGAACATTAGTATTTGTAAACCCAAAAATTGGGTCAGCTGCTCATTGACAGTAAGAAAATAATATTTAAATGAAGAAAAACTAAAACGCTATCAGAATCTAAGGAATCACTACTGAGAAAGTGGAACGGAAAATATAAAAACCAGTTTTATTGTCAGAGGAAGCAAAGGGGAATTGAAAAGCGATTGTTCCAAACATCTCCAAATTTTAGAAGACAATCAAATTGGTTTTCATGTTTTTCATCTCGATTTTACTTGATTTTATTATTAATCATTAAATTTTCATAAATGATTAATTTCTCTATTGATCGTATATGTTTCTTCCTTGCTGAAACATTAATTTGCATGCGATCCTATTGTGACACTTTATTTATTAACACTAGAAAGGCGGAAAATTAGTATATGCCTACATTGCCTAAAAGCAGTCAAAATTACAGGATTGTAAATGCGTAAATAAATTTGCTTAAAATTAATTTTAAAATTTTTTTTTACATTATTTACAGTTATATAGCAAGTTATTAGCAAATATTAACAATAAAAAAATTATATGTTGTACAAAAAGTCATGAAATTCTAAGAAATTGTGTCATTATATACATCATTGTTTTTCTAATTGAAATTAAAAGCGGTCAAAATGACTTCCTTAGGCAATCTAGTGTTAACAAATATCTGAGAAATATACATTAAGGGTGTTAATGAAGCAACACCCTGTATACCCCTATTATGCAATAATTTGCACTAATTTGAGTAAAATAGTGTGAGTCAAATAAGGATCTAACTATATTTATTTCTAAACCACTCACAAGAAACACTCTACGGTGTTTAGGGAAAATTCTTTCTTTCTTTGGTATCATGAAAAAACTGCTATATTGACGCCTTTAAAAAAGAATGATTTTATTAACTTTTCATTAGCTCCTAGCAACTAAATAAGGGGAATAACTGAATTGATGATTGGATGACAAAATTTCAATTAAACTCTTGAAAGAATTCTTTGATCACTTAATCATGTAATGAAAACTTTTATCAGTTTCTCGCAACTAAAAGAAGTTTGATAAAAAATTTCCCTGAATAGTTAATTAAATTACCCAAAAGCATAGCCGAGAGTTCTCTGATAGGATACTGATGATATTAATTTCTTTATTTTGCACGTTTATATTAACTTATTTTTTCTCTCCTGAAAGGTAGATCAAAACGTGCGATTTCTTTATATCTACATTAAGGAAAGCGACGAAATAAATTTAAATTCCAATTATTTTAAATTCCATTCGTCTCAGAACAAAATACTAGAATTTTTAAAGTCATAGAATTTCAGTAATAAAAAATTTCTTTACTCTTTCTACAAACCTCTCTTTATACGTAAATTATGAAAATAGCTACGAAATAATTTGAACTTTCAATTATTTTAAATTCCATTCGTTTCAAAACAAAATTAGTAATTCATAATTCATAGTTTCATAATTTATTTGTAAATTATGACAATAGCTACGAAAGAATGTGAAATTCCAATTATTTTAAATTTCATTCGTTTCAAAACAAAATTAGTATGTATTAATAACAAAATGCAAAAATGTTTAAAGTCATAGAATTTCACTCATTAAAACATTCTTTACTCTTTCTTCAAACCACTCTTTATATGTAAATTAAGTAGAAAAGAATTTGAAATTCCAATTATTTCAAATTCCATTCGTTTCAGAACAAAATTAGGACGTATTAGTAACAAAATACTAGAATTCTTAAAGCCATAGAATTTCACTCATTAAAACATTCTTTACTCTTTCTTCAAACCACTCTTTATACGTAAATTAAGCAGAAAAGATTTTGAAATTCCAATTATTTCAAATTCCATTCGTTTCAAAACAGAATTAGTATGTATTAGTAGCAAAATACTAGAATTCTTAACGCCATAGAATTTAACTCGCAAAAACATTGCATTAAAATTAGTTCAGATACTATTCCCAAAAGAAAGGAATTTTGAAACTGTATCGACTCGTAATTTCAATCCTTTATGTGAGAACATTAACGAAGAAATTGAAGCATCATAAATCGATTCTTATTTACAGTTTTAAAAGAAGTCGTCAAAATGGCAACAGACGGCTTTCCGAGTGTATAAACTTCCGGCTCTCAATGGCTTTGGAGAAGGGCAATTTAAAACTTGGCTGTAACTCGAGTGTTACAGTATGGAGACAATGCAAATAATTTTATGTGTAATAATTTTAAAACTTTTATTCAGCGCGCTAGAATTATTGCAAATACATCGAGATTGAAAAATCTAAATCGATTCGGTGAAGATACTAAAAAAATGAAAACTGTTCATATCATTCCGATTGCTAATGGTCTAAATGTTTCTAAAAATTCACTTAACTAGAATTAAAAGAAAGGTTTAGTTTTCAATATTTTTAAAAGAAATGCTTCGCCGATTAAATTTTGATAAATGAGAATTACAGTTTAAAAAATAAGCTAAAAATATCTTAAATACAAGCAAAAAATGAAGCTATAGTCACTTCGGTAGATTTTTTTTGCTAAGTAGGTTTTTTAATATTGACTATTTAATGTCGACGGACATTAATAGTCGAATGTATGGTCGAATGTATGATGATCAGGGAGCTGATATGTCAGAATGGTTCCGGGTTCGAATGGCGTTTCGGGCATGGATGAAATTTCTCACTCTCTCTTTGTTCCATCAACTTTGTCAAATGTTGCTGCCAAATGTGGAATCCATAAAGAGAAAAAAACTGAATATTTTAAAATATCAAATGTCAGTATGTTTATATATCCTGCAGTGGACTGATCGTTAAGACACGGTTCCCAGCAGATCACCGAAGTCAAGCATTACTAGCTGCGGTCAGTGTGCGGGTGGGTGACCACTTCTATCAGCCTGCGTAGGGACCGAGGGTGTGCGGTATTGGTCCTCGTTAAACTGTTCTACCGTAAAGTGCTCGACTTCGCGTGCAGGTCGTCGGGCTACCGAAGCGGGGGTGCCATCCCCTCTGCAGAGGATCAAAATTGTGATGGCATGTCTTCGGATCATCCTCGGGGATGTTTCCCAGACCGTCGCCAATAGCCCATTGTGTAGTTCTAGTGTGACGTAAATGAACAACAACAACAGTATGTTTATGATGCATAATTATTATGATACATATAAGTATTAAAAGATGCATCATAAATATATATTTATAATGAAATCTTTAAGAAACAGTTTACAACTCCCTCACAAAATAATCATTAAATATGTTGGCGGTATAGTTTTTCGTTGGTTTATGGTTTAGACATTGCGTAGATTGCACGTTTGAGAAAATTGACAAAACTTGAAACGGGTGATTGAAAAATAAACAAATCTCGAAATACATCGCTCTGGGCTACAATAGTGGCACAACTCAAAAAACACGAGTTTTGGACTAAGAACAGGTGTAAATGGGAAAATACACATTCTTTCAGCAGCAATACTTGCACAACTGATATTTCAACTTGAAGGTAATCTTCGTTTAAGCGAACGACAGCATTTCTTATGCATTTTGCTTAGCAATGAAAACTTTAAACCCACTTATCTCAAAACTTGATTTTTTGAGTTGTGTTGCTAGCACATGAGCGACATATTTTAATTGTTAAAATTTTAATACAACTAAATTTTATTACAAGTGCGTTATTCTTGAAAAAGACATGCACTAAACTAGCCCGATTTTTTAAGCACCAATACTGATTATTATTCACTAATTGTCTTTTTTAAATAAACTATTCACAAAAGTAATTTTAGTAGAATGATTGCCAACCAATGAGTTGATCCAGGATTCGAAACCAGCGATGGCTGGTCGATATGAATTCTGCTCCTGGTTAGCTCCGACCACAGGGCGGTACTTAAACTGTCCTCAGTGGTAGAGGGATCGTGGGTTGTAATTCTTTGCTGTTGGTCTAATCTTGAGAGGTGTTCGTGATTTTCCTCTCTATGTAAATCAAACGTGGGTTAGTTTCATCAAAAAGTTCTCCACGAAGGCTAGTTTGTCCCAATGATTCAGGAATTTCCTTGTCTTCTGGATTGGGTTCAAAATGAAAGGGAAACGGGGTTGAAAATTGATAATCGAAAATTCAAAAGTGGGTCGGCTGTTATAAAATGGTTATAAAATGGAAAACCGGAAAAACGGGCCGGTTATAAAATGGAATAAAATATCCATTTTCTTAAGTAACTGCGTTTTTCGAAATGCGCTGGTTGAGTAATTTTATCAAGGGCGTACTTCAAGCCGTGGGTTCCACGCAATTTTTTTAAGCAGTTTTCATTAAAACTTTGAATTTTTTGTAAAAAGATTTAAAAATTTACAAAAGTTAAAAATTTTCGTTTGTAAACTTTAAAAATTTGCAAACCTTTTCTTAAAAATAAGAGCAAATTTGAGCTTAAAAACTACATATTTTTCATGTCAAGCTAACGTCTCTACAAAAAATTTTAATACATTAACATCAAAATAATAGTTTTTTTGTATATCAATAAAATGGTTACATGCGTTTGGAACTAAAATCTTAAAAATATTTAAAAAAAAAACAATGTAATAGAAATAAATAGAATTAAATGTATCATTCAATATTGATTTTTTAAAAGAACAATTTTAAACGTTCTTACTTAAAGCTTAATAAAGAAAAAATTAAACTTATTCCTTAGGTTTTAGTTCAAAACATAGCTAACATTATTCAAAAACGGTATGCAAATTTTCAAACAACTCTATTCTAAACTTTTTGTTGTAATGTGTGTTGGTTAAAAAAATTTCTCAAAATCAACATTTTTCAACAAATGCATTTAAAATGCAAGAAAAAACTGAACTGTAAGAAAATTCCGATCAAAAAAAAAATTAATAATAATAACTATTAAAAAACCAATTTCTGAAAATGAGTTATATTTATTTGTTGTTGTTCATTTACGTCACACTAGAGCTGCACAATGGGCTATTGGCGACGGTCTGGGAAACATCCCTGAGGATGATCCGTAGACATGCCATCACAATTTTGATCCTCTGCAGAGGGGATGGCACCGCCGCTTCGGTAGCCCGACGACCTGCACGCGAAGTCGAGCACTTTAACGGTAGCACAGTTTAACGAGGACCAATACCGCACACCCTCGGTCCCTACGCAGACTGATCCAAGTGGTCACCCACCCGCTCACTGACCGCATTATATTTATTTAAAACATACTATTTATGCAAATGAAAAAAATACTCAAATAGTCAGAGTGATAAAAAAAATACCGTTTTGTTTTCAGGAGCTTTTTTCCTGTTTCAGTTTCATTCAAGCAAACGATAAAACAGCTATAACTTCATTTCTAATAATTGGTAAATAAAGATTTAAAAACGTTTGGATAGCAAAGGTAGGTAGGTATTTTATTTACATCGCACTAGAGCTGGACAATGGGCTATTAGCGACTGTCTGGGAAGCATAATTGAGGATGATCCGAAGACATGCAATCGCAATTTTGAACCTCTGCAGAGGATATGGCTCCTATGACTTGGTGGCCCGACAAACTGCGTGCGAAGTGGCGCACTTTACTGTAGACAGATACAGCCCATCTTCGGTCCCTACGCAGTCTGATCAAAGTGTTCACCCGCCCGCTTACTGACAGCAGCCAGTGATGCTTGACTTCGGTGTTCTATTGGGAATCGTGTCTTTACCATCAGTCCACTGAGTGACTGAATAGCAAAGGAATTGAAGTTCAAATACTGAAAAAAAAAAAAAAAAAACGAAATTTTCATCGAAATTGCTATTTTTTATCCTGCCGGATACTTTAATTTCAGATACCTTAATATTTATTCAAAGGCTATAATAGAATGATTAAATATTTCACTGACTATTATTTGATGTTTGCTTTTTATTCAAATAAATAAACGATCCAGGGCATCTTATCTGTGAATAGTAAATATAAAACGTCAAATTAAAAATAAATAGCCAAGATTCTATTCTTAAATGACACTCATATAAAGGCAAGATTTATTTTGGACTCAAAGATGTAGCATTTCATTCGAAAAAGAATCTTATGAAAAATACAAATTCTTATTTTCTTTCATCAATATTTGAAAAGAGCTCATCGTTTTTACGGTTTTTCCTCTTTTTATTATTGGTCAAAAGAAAAACACAGTTATGAATAAACATGTACCCCCCTTGCTTTTGCAATTGAGTATCGCTCATTGTCACTAAATTGCTTGTTTTGTGGCAAAAATGTGTTTTTATGAATTGAAAGTTTTATAAGTAGATCCTTATAAAATTGTCAATCAAATTAAATCATTATTTTATAAACACATATCCATAAAATCGTGTTATTTTTCATTAATATATTACTATTTATTTTTTGAATTTGAAATTCTTAAGGTATCCCACTAGTTTTAACATAATCCTCTTTTCGTTTTCTTTTTTTAAGAAAAATAGTAAATAAAATAATTAAAATTTTAATTTTACTTCTGGTAAGCACGGCTTCAAAATTTTTAAAATTCAGTTGAAGTTCAAAAATTTATAAAATAATTTTTCAAATAAAAAAATGGCCAAATTTGAGCTTTAAAACTATAAATTTTCCTGTCAAGCTAACAACTCAACAAAAAATTGTAATGTATACATTTAAAAATATTTTTTTTTCAGATCAATAAAGTGATTACCTTTATTTTGAACTAAATATGAAAAAAAAATTCAAAAAGGCAATGAAAAAGAACTAAATGCATTGTTCAATATTTAATTTTTAAAGAAAGTTCTTAAATATTCCTGCTTATCACTTGATAAAAAATAACAAATTCACACTTAGTAGACTTCTAGTTCAAAGCATCACTAACATTATGCAAATTTACATACAAAATGTCGATGAATTCTATAAGAATTCTTTTTTTTCGAAAAGTGTTTTAGCTTAAAGAAATTTTCTCAAAATCAGCGTTCTTCAGAAAATGCATAAGAAATGGAAAGCTCTGAGAACAATACGAAACTTAATTTCTGAAAATGGATTTTATTTGTCTTAAAAATATTGTTTAATCAAAGGAAAAAAAAGCTAAAATACTCAAAGCATAACAAAAAAACATTTTAGTTTCGTTTTTGAGAGTTATTTTCGAGTTTCGTCTGTCATACGAAAAAACTTCTCTAACTTCAGTTTCTAAAAAAGAGAGATAAAATATTTAAAATGTTTTGGAAAGCTAATGAAATAAATTTCAAACATGAACAACTGCGCCGTGGTGGCTGGGGGGATAAAGAGTCTTCCAATAAGGTCAACCGGGTTCGAATCCAAGCAATGGCTGGTAGATACAAATTCTGCTCCCGGCTCGCACCGACCATAGTGCTGATGGAAAATATCCTCAGTGGTCGATTGATCATGGGTTAGAGTCCCCTTATCGGCAGGCTAACCATGAGAGGTTTTCTTGGTTTTCCTCACCATGTAACGCAAACACGGCTAGTTCCATCAAAAAGTACTTCATGAGGGCAAATGTCTCCCAATACTTGATCTAGGAGTTCCCTTGTCTTCTGGATTGCGTACAAAATTACGAGGTAGCCGTAAACTCAAAAATTGGGTTGGCTGTTCAGAGACGGCTATAAAATTTTAAAATAATAATTAAATGAGAGACATGGTGGCTTAAGAGATAGAGTGATCGTCACCCAATAAGTCGTAAACTCAATATTGGTTCTGCTGTTCGACGTCGGTTATTAAATAAAACAAAATTGTTTGCAATGCGTAAATGTTTTTGAATATTTTTCGTTTTTTTTTCACTGTTAAGAATGTGTTGTTGATCAAAATAAAATTTTAAATTTTAATGATGTTAGTATTTTCGAACTTTTTCAAAAATCAAATTATGCAAATTCTTATCACCTCAAAATTTTTAATCTGGTAAGTCAAATTAATATAAATAGCAATAAGTAAAAATGGATTTAACAGATTTCATATAGCTCTCTGTTCGTTAACATGCAAGAATATCTTATGAAAACCCATAAAATAAAGATAAGATTACACAAGAAATTATTTAACACATAAACATACATATTTAAACATTTCCAAGTGTAAGTGACACTAGCAGCTAGGCGCTGTCGCATATTGGAATGTTTTATCTTATACTTTTTATATTTTTCTTATATTTTCGCTATTTTTGTATTTGCATCTTGAATTGTATTATATATATATATATATATATATATATATATATATATATATATATATATATATATATATATATATATATATATATATATATAAGTTCAAAATGAAGAATAAAACAAAGAACAATTATAGAACTTATCTAATGAGTTCTGTTTACTTGCAGCTTAAGCGCAATAAATGAAACTTATTGTTTTTCTTAACTTTCTTCGTGTTTTCTTGTATTTACTTATTTTATATATATATATATATATTAATCTCTAAATTTTATGAAATAGTTTATTGTCTAAAAATAATTTTTCTTTAACAAAGACATATACAGTATTCTAAGAATTTACATTTAATTTTAAATTCTTGATACTCAAGTGTTTTTTAAACTAAGGCAAAACATTTGCAATAAAAAATCATTCCATAGAATAATAATGTAAAAAATAATATAGCAGAATTTGCGGAATTAAAATTGAAAACAATTTCTGCGTTATTAAATTTATACTCTTTTTCAAGTGTTTTATTTTTTCTAAAAAATTAATGCAACACACCAGAAACAAAAATATAAAAAGAAGCATTGAATAATAATATAAAAATTGTTTAGTGGTAAAGATTTATACAGAATTTGATGAATGAAAATTTAAAACACTTGCTGCGTTATATAAAATTGGTACATAAATTTCTTCTAAAAATTAATACAACACATCGGAAATAAAAATCATTCCATGTAACAATGTAAAAATAATTTTGCAACTCAAAATCTGAAAAATATAAAATAATTTTTTTTTTTGCCTTGTGAAACTCATACACTAGTAAGCAGTGTTTTTTTTTAAATAAGTAATATTTAACACATTAAAAGTCAAATTTTAAACACTTTAATTTCTTCTTGAATCTAAACGTTAATAATATTAAGAAAACGTTAATAATATTAACCATAAAGCGTCAAATCTCCTAAAGCTAAAAATTTTTTATACTCAATTAGAATTTTTTTCTGAAAACAACTAATATTTTTTCTGTAATCTGATAAATTTTTAAGAAATATAGACTCTTTATTGGTCGCACAAAATCGGCTATATTTATAGTAGCTATTGGTACATCTTTTAAGCAACTGACTGACGCTTTTTAAAACATCTTCAAGATCTTCTATAAAACAAAAAAATTCTGAGAAAGTTACTGAAATCTGAGCATGTTCACTAAAACTTTCGTATACACCTTCAATTACACACATAAATGCTTTAATTTCAAATTGTGCTTCATCCCACAACTTGAGAAGATCAAACCAGTCAGATGCATCATTTTGCTTCCAACGATTGTTTACAAAGCGTTCTTCGTCATCTTTTTCACTTCTAAGTTCTCCTAAATATTCCATGTAGTTAACTATAATAGTACCAGATTCGAATAAATGTAAAAAGTTGGGTTGTCGCTTTCGCGTTAATTGTGTGAAAAGTAATTCTTTTGCCCAATTGGTTAACTTTGATTTTAGAATCGGTTCGGATAATATCCTTCTCATTGATGATTTTGTCGACTCTGATTTTGCATGAGGTTCGGCCGATTTTGTTCTTGGTGATTCAAAGGAGTCTGATCTAAATGATCCTAATGATTCAACTGAGTCTGATATTATTGGTGTTTTAAGTAATTCTGTTGTTCCTGGTGTTTTAACTGATTCTGATCTCAGTGATGATTCACCTGATTCTGATCTGACTGGTAACTCAATCGATTCTGATCTAAATGATTCTAATGATTCAACTGATCCTGATATTGCTGATGTTTCTAGTAATTCTGATGTTGCTGGTGCTTCAACTGATCCTGATCTTACTGGTGATTCAGCAAATTTTGATTTCATAGGGGATAGAACAGATTCCGATCTTGCAGGCGATTGAAAAGATTCTGATCTTGTAGACGATTGCACCGATTTTGATCTTGTGGGTGATTCACTAAACTTTAAACTAATTGAAATAGATAATTCTGATTTAGATGATTCAATCCGTTTCGAGCTTTCAAATAATTCAACTGATTCTGATTTTTCAAACGCGCTTGGAGAGCGTTCTTTTGAATCTGCGGAAGGTGATGGGGTTTCATGGCATTCAAAAGTGCTCTCATCAATATATACATATATTTTACTTACAGATTCATCAGATGCATTGGGATCATAGTTTTCGGTTTGAAAGGAAGCTGTTGCACCTTCATCAAAAAATTGTTTTTCGATATTTCTTTCAGTCGCGTTCGCATTTTCAGATGAGCTTTTATGGGATTTAGAAGCTTTCTTTTTTTTAGATGATCTAGATGACTTTGATTTTCGTGGCATGTTTAGTACAGTTCTGATGACGTTGATATTGAGATGATTCTAAGTTTTAAATAATCCAGTTGGAATTGAGCGTAAAGTTCAACAAATATGAAATAATTTATTTTTTAAACTTTTCAGGGAGAGATTAAAATCAAAATATCACACTAAGCAGAGCGAAAACAGTTTCTCATAAATTTCAAACCAGGAAAAAAAAATTGGATTTTCAGCAAGTCAAATCAAGTTTATTTTCTTTAATGATGTTTTTGAGTTATGAATAAAAGTTTCAGTTACTACCTGTTTGAGATAAACTGATACTTTTGTTGCGATAACTTTTTTCTTCTTTGATACACCAGATCTTTGATACACTAAATTATACACCAGATCTTTGATACACCATATGATAGAGACTTTAAATAAAAGTCGCCTTGAAAGTAAATTTTCAGTGTTATTAGTAAAGTGCTTGATTATTAAATATACAGTTAAAATTGAAATGTTGCACTACTCTTCAGTTAAAGAGTTTTAAATATGTTTTTCAACATTTATGAGAGCTACCGAATACTTTAAAACAATAAATCAAGATAAAAATGTTTAAAATTCAATCCAAGTATAAAAAAGCATTTAATTTGAAATCAGTTATTGCAAGTCAGAATAAGACAGAAGTATTTGTAGACGATTAGAATATTTAGTGCTTGAGTGATACATGACTCTAAGCATTTCAACGGTAGCCAATAGACAAAGATCTCGGACTGCAACAGAGAAGGGAGCAGGTTCGTGCCTCGAAGTCACTGAAATACCCAACACTTAAAAGCGTATGACAAACAAACGCTTAGGCCGGGATAGCCTGGTCGGTAGGGCGCTGGGCCCATGTCCGAGAGTTTGTGGGTTCGAACCCCACCGGCCGAAGACTCCCCGTGTAGTAAAATGGTGACTGATGCACGTTAAATCTGTCGAGTCTCAAAGTCCTCCATATTCCCATAAAAAATCAGTCCTGCAGTGGACTGATCGTTAGGACACGGTTCCCAGCAGATCACCGACGTCAAGCATCACTGGCGGCGGTCAGTGTGCGGGTGGCTGACCACTAGGATCAGTGTGCGTAGGGTCCGAGGGTGTGCGATATTGATCCTCGTTAAACTGTTCTACCGTAAAATGCTCGACTTCGCGTGCAGGTCGTCGGGCTACCGAAGCGAGGGTGCCATCCCCTCTGCAGAGGATCAAAATTGTGATGGCATGTCTTCGGATCATCCTCAGGGATGTTTCCCAGACCGTCGCCAATAGCCCATTGTGTAGTTCTAGTGCGACGTAAATGAACAACAACAACAACAAAATATCAAGGTATCGCAGTGGACTGATTGTAAAGGCACGTTTCCCAGTAGGACATCCTAGTCAAGCATCACTGACTGTCTTTAGTCAGTGGGTGGGTGAGCTCTTTAATCAGCCTGAGTTGGGACCGAGGGTGTGCGGTATCGGTCCTCGTTAAACTGTTCTATCGTTAAGTGGTGAACTTCGAGTGCTAATCGTCGTGCTGACAAGGTGGAGAACTCACTCCCTCTGCAATGAATCAAAATTATGATGGTATGGTTTCGGTAGGCACTTTATTTACGTCTCACTAGAGCTGCACGACGGTCTGTGAAACATTCCTGCGGATGACCCGAAGACACACCATCGCAATTTTTATCCTTTGCAAGAAGGATGGTACCCCTGCTTTGGTAGCCCGATGACTTGCTCACGAGGTCGAGCACTCTACTGTAGAACAGTCTAATATCGGTAGAAGATCGCGCACCCTCGGTCCCTACGCAGGCCGGTCAAAGTGGTCACGCAACCGCTAACTGACCGCAACTAGTGATGCTTCACCAATAATTATATAAAGGGGTCACACTGACCAAGTGATCTCGTCACTTCATCAAATTCTCTGTAGTGTGGAGGTAGTGGGTTCAAATCTCATTTGTAACCTTGGAGTATCTTTGTGATGTCCCTTTGTGCTTTAGGGTTTTCAAATTGTCCCGCAGTGAAGACACGGTTCCCAGCAGATCACCGAAGTCAAGCATCACTGGCTACGGTCAGTAAGCGGATGGGAGACCACTTTTATCAGCCTATGCAGGGACTGAGGGTGCGTGGTATTGGTTCTTGTTAAACTGTTCTATCGTCAAGTGCTTGAATTCACGCGCAGGTTGCCGGGCTACCAAAGCAGGGGAGCTATCCCTTCAGCAGAGGATCAATATTGCGATATCACGTCTTCGGATCATCCTCAGGGATGTTTCTTAGACTATCGTCAATCGCCCACTGTGCAGCTCTAGTACGACGTAAATAAAATACCTAACTACCTACCAGTTGTTGAAATTGATAAGGGTATATAAGCTGCTCTTGGTAATGAGCACACAAGCTTGCATATTTCTTTATTATTGTATACAGGATTGTGTGTGGGGTGTTCTTCTGACCAAGCAGTACAACCTTCTAAACACTCTGTAGTGTTGAGGTAGCGAGGTACGAAAAATGCTGTAAATCTGGATGTATCTTCTTGCTCTCTTTCTCTAAATTGTATTATTTGTCTTTCTACTTGACAGAAGCTTTTAAGTTTCTCATGTGTAATTGAGCTCATAAGCCTGCATGTATGTGAACCAACAATAAATAAATAAAATACGAAAACAATAAAAAAAATTCAATGCGATTATTCTGTCCTCGTATTTATTTCAGAGTGTTAAGTTACGTTTGGTTCTTATAAATTAGATACGAATGCCTCTTTTTGATGTCCCGCAGTGGACTGATCGTTAAGACACGGTTCCCAGCAAATCACCGAAGTCAAGCATCACTAGCTACGGTCAGTGTGCGGGTGGGTGACCACTTGGATCAGTCTTCGTAGGGACCGAGGGTGTGTGGTATTGGTCCTCGTTAAACTGTGCTACCGTAAAGTGCTCGACTTCGCGCGCAGGTCGTCGGGCTACCGAAGCGGGGGTGCCATCCCCTCCGTAGAGGATCAAAATTGTGATGGCATGTCTTCGGATCATCCTCCGGGATGTTTCCCAGACCGTCGCCAATAGCCCATTGTGCAGCTCTAGTGCGACGTAAATTAACAACAACAACAACAACAACAACAGCCTCTTTTTGATCAAAATATAAATTACGTTTAAAAATTTCCATTTACCTTTTCTATTGAGGGGGTTCCTACAGACTCTACATTGGATTTATTTTTTCAAGTAAATTCTACCTACTGACAACTTACGTTGGCTATTTTTGAGGTGGCAGTAGAATCTTAATCATAATACTAATAAAGAGAAGAAAAAAAACCTCTTCCTACTAAAGCGTCATATCTTTTTTGGAGTGAGTTTTAGTCTTACTGAAAAATAAAAATTTGTGAATACAAAAAAATATAAATTTTTTTTCACTCCAATGTCTAATAAATATGCATATAAAAATGCATTTTAAAATTCAATGAATATTTTAAGTTAGGAAAGAGAAAGATGCTAAACAGGTTGTTTAAGAATTCGCACATGCACTGTAAATTCAAGTAGTGCAAACGTTGCTGGGAACTCAAACTGTATAAAATCTTTCAATTATTGTTATTTATTGGCGTTTATCGTTGTGGTATACGTACTTCAGTAGGGGAGAGTGGGGTCAATTGTAACATTTTTTACTTAACTATTTTTAACTAACAAACAATCCAATATATTATTAGTATTAATTGACAGACCAGTAAAGTAGACTATCCTTTACTAGAAAAAAAATAAATACCTGATTTTAAATATTATTATATTAGTTATTAACAATTTTTGACAGTCGTGCACTTGTTACAATTGTCCCCACTTACGGGGTCAATTGTAACAGTTCATAAATTCAACTAAAACTTAGTAAATTATACATATTATCATAGTTGTGATATATTTTTTTATTGCTCAAAATAGTAGTGATATTTTAGGAGTAAAAATAATAATGAGCAGAAACCTAAAGGATTAAACTTTTAACTTTAAGGGGTCAAAAATTTTAATTTATGCTGTGAAAGGTGACAAATAAAATAACGCACATGCAACATAATATAAATGATATTGGAAACTATTGGTGGTTCTTAAGGAGTTAAGTAATGGTTTGTAATCATAAGATTATTTATTTTCAGCTGTTACAATCGTCCCTTTACTTATTGTTACAATTGTCCCCAAGACGCCATTTCAGCTTCATTTGTAAAAAAACAATGCTAGTTAATTAGCAAAACTAATCTTTTTTTTTATTGAAAGGTTAATTAAGGTGTCCACTTACATATTCGGTTACTAATTTTTATTTGTTTAAACAAAATTACTTTGTTACAATATAATATTCTAATACCAAAAAAAGGTTCTTGCGTGGCGTGAAAATATCTTTTGTGCTGTAACTCTTTCAAAAGTACATAAAAATGGTTGCCATCAGGGGTGTACATGTAGATTTATTAAATACACCTTTTGCGCCACCTAGGAACCAAATCTAGAACCCAACACTCGAAATTTTTGCTCTGTTACAATCGCACCCTGTTACAATTGACCCCACTCTCCCCTACTATTAGTGAAATGTTTTGCATCAGTATGTGTTTGCGTTTTTCCATTTTGATGTAATAAGGGTGTACTCATAATATCGTCCACGATATTGAAAATCGTTGCCGTGTATAAAATGTAAAAAAAATAAATAAAATAAAATAAACGCTTTAATTGCTGTGGGGAGCAGAGATCCCATATTTCTCGCTCTCTCTGGGTAAGCAAACGATTGATTGTTAGATTCTTTTAAATAAACTTTACGTTCGTTATTGAGAATATTGTCAAGCAATTTATATACTTTGTTTTTTACTAATTCTTTTTTTACTTCTATAAAATTCCTGTGAAATTCTTATTTGAAAATTGGGAAAGTGATTAGTGAAATTAGTGGTTAGGGCACAACTGATGAGCCACATTTCCAATGCAATGCAGTACAAGAAAACGCTTAGAAATACAATCACCGATTTCAATGCAGGCAATCAGATGTTTGTGCATTTTTTCTTGTTATCTGTGAATTATCTTTTAAGTACCTACAGTCACTCGAAAAAATAGCTGAGCACCGTGACCCTTGCAAAATAAAATTGGAAACGCAAAACGACACAATAAATAGTCTCAAGCCTCGATTCTCACTGCTCTTTTGTCGTGACACCATGTTTGGAAACGTTCTCACTGCCCTCTCGTGAAGCAGTCCATTGTGTATGTGAAATGGTCCCCAGAAAGCCCTGTCCAATGCATTTTCAAGGGGTCTGCACCCAAACGCCCAATGTTGGCGTTGTGTGTATTTTAAAAAAATGGGACGAGTCCCCAATGAGGGGGACTCGTCCCATTTTTTTAAAAAAAATGGCTTTTGACACAGAGTTAGATTTCGTGTCGGCAAAGGGGACATGTCCTGTGTGGACGCGTGCGCAACCAATTGTCCAGACACTGTGCGTGAAACACGTGCTGGCAACGAGTTGGATGAGGCATTTCCAACATTTCCTCCAAACAAATCGGACAAGGCTCAGGTGGGGCGTAATACCAGCTTTCAAAAGGTAACGAGAACAGACAATTTCGAATTTCGCTGGCTAAGCGAATCCGCAAATCGTCTGTCAAGTTGTAGCCTTTCCTAAACCAGTCACACACAATATTCGACAACCATCTCATGCCGAAGCTATCAAAGCTCCGGTAAGCTGGGCTCAAGTGACTGACATTATTCTCGAAACGCAACTCTCGATCGAGAAATTGCTTAAAAGCACCCCTCACCTGCCTCACATCGGAATAGCCTTCCGGGTCGAGGAATCGAAGCACTGGATGCGCCTCGTCCCCCAATTCCACGACCTCTGGCTCTCCCATCAACAACACCTCCCGAGGAAAAGCATAGCATGGAAACACCTCATCGGGGGATTTGAGAACGAGATTTCTTACAATAAAAAGATTTGCCATTTTGAATCGACTCTATGTCAAAAAATATAACGGCTCCTCGGCGTGCAAGCCCTTTTTATAGACACACAGAGGGCGCTCCAGTCGTCCTGAAATGTTTAGAAAATGCCACGTGACCCGAAAAGAATCACACGATGCATTTCCAGAAAGTCACGTGACAGGACATTCGATTCACCTCACCGGATGCACTTTCAAGAAATCGAGCGACACATTACATCCGCCAGATGCACTTTTAGAATGTCACCGGATGTATTTCCAGGAAGTCGAGCGACAAAACACATCCGCCAGATGCACTTTTAGAATATCACCGGATGTATTTCCAAGAAGTCGAGCGACAAAACACTTTCGCCAGATGCACTTTTAGAATATCACCGGATGTAATTCCAAGAAGTCGAGCGACAAAACACTTTCACCAGATTCACTTTTAGGATATCACGTGACAGGACATGGGAATTGTGATTGAAAGGTCAATGACCCAAGGTCATTAGAATGTTTGGATGATGCATGGAGAGATTGTCTCGAGACTCGAGGCTCGGGGCTCAGCTGAAAAAAATTTTTTAAACCGGAAGTGGGCGTGGCCAACGACAACTCAAAACTTGCATTTCGAAAATTTCAAATTTTGTCTCGACCCAAATTTTGCTGGACCCAAATCTGTGGCCGAGTGAAAAAAAAATTTTTTCATAAACCGGAAGTGGTGAAAAGATAAGTGTCTCAAGGCAAGGGTTTTCCAAAAAATGTCACGCGATTCCAAAGCCCATTTTCACCCAAAACCCGCATCCCAATACACGTCAAACCTATCCATTGGCATGTGACGCATCCAAAGCAATGCGTCCATTGGTCTACAGTCCAATCCATCCATTGGCATGTGACGCTCGATGGCCATCCCATTCAGTCTCGAGAAAATTTTTGCTGGACCCAAATCTGCGACCGAGTGAAAAAAAAAAAAAAAAAAAAAAAAAAAAAAAAAAAAAAAAAAAAAAAAAAAAAAAAAAAAAAAAAAAAAACTTAACCGGAAGTGGGCGTGGCCAACAACTCAAAACTTGCATTTCGAAAATTTGAAATTTGTCTCGATCCAAATTTTGCTAGACCCCAGTCTGTGGCCTCGAGAAAATTTTTGCTCAACCCAAAATCTCCGGACGAGTGAAAAAAAATTTTTTTCAATTTTGTAGTTATAAAAAATATTCTAATTTTTAATTGAATAAAAAAATTCTTATTTGTAATTAAAAAATGATCAAATATGTCTTCAACCCTAGTTAACAGTTTGCACATTCAAAAAAAACATCGTTTTTTCATAATACACACCTTCACCAACCCACAAAGCGTGGGAAATATCGTTTTAAACGATGAAATATAACAGATGAAAAAAATCCAACCCTGCTCCAGGTTGTCAGATCCAAGTGCCATGGATTTCAGAACCCCGCTCCATGGATGCCCTGCACACCAGCCTAGTGTCTCAAAAAAAAAAAAAAAAAAAAAAAAAAAAAAAAAAAAAAAAAAAAAAAAAAAAAAAAAAAAAAAAAAAAAAAAAAAAAAAAAAAAAAAATATTTTTTTTTTTTTTTTTTTTTTTTTTTTTTTTTTTTTTTTTTTTTTTTTTTTTTTTTTTTTTTTTTTTTTTTTTTTTTTTTTTGGTGGTTAGTATATCTAAGCTAGCGTCTTGACAATTTTCCATTAGATTGTGATCGAGTAACGACGCTTTAGCCAATTCCATTGCTCCATCACTGAAAAGTATTTGAACTTTGAACGCCTCATCAAGATGCCGAAAGCAAAACCAGATAGAAAAATGTATTTTTCATACCGATATTGGAATGAGCAAATCATCTCGTGCCCATTTTGCGATGAAAAATTGTTATTTAAAGAGTATCGAACGACTCATTCCCAATCCGAACACAATTTAAATGAAGAGACTCAATGCATTTTTTGCAGATATACATTTTCAAATTCATCTCAAGACGACATTCACAGAAAAAAATGCTTTGACTCGTTCAAAACGATGAATAGAAAAATACAAAAAAAACGCTTCATCCACGCTGACAACGCCACTGCTGGAACCAGTGCTGCCTCTGCAATCGATTCTGCTGAAATCTCCACACCTGATTTATGTGAATGTCATTCTTTTGACCCTTCATTGCTTCGTCGCAAACTCAAACATAGAGTCCTCGACAAAGATTTACAAGAGGTTGGATTTTACGACAACTACCCCGGCGACTTTCGAGCGTTGACCAACACGGGTTCCTTTTTCCCGTTCAACGACAAAAGCAATTTGGGACGCGAGGCTGCGGCCCTGTTTCGACTGTACTTTTCCAACGCGTGGACACTTTATCACGTGTTTATTCGATCGTACGCCTTTGCCAGTTTCAAACAAAAAATGTCCGTGTTTGACGAGGGTCAACTGGTGGTGTCGACCTTTTGGTGCTTGTGCGACGGCTGCGCGATTCCAAAGAAGAATACCATGACTTCTGATAAATTGCATCGCCACATGATTGTGGCTGTTCAAGATCCAGCTGCCTTCCTAAAGGTTTGGAGGTCGATTAAACAGTCTCATGCCAGAGAGCGCTATTGCAAAGGACATAAAAAAATTGTTTCACCCATGCATTTGGCCAATACCATTCATTACGTGTCGTGCGAAAGATCCCATTTCAACAGATCTAAGAAGCCGGGCGTGGGGCGAGGCGGACATTTTTACATCAATCGCCCGTTACACGAGCATTCCATCATGAACATGGCCAGTCTCTTCCGCCACGGCGTGATGACATGGCTAAAAGGAAAACTCAAAGATAAACTCGTACTGGATTGGAAGTGTGAAAAGTTTGGCTCAAATTACAAAACGTATCGCGTGAAAGTGTCTGAGATTATGAAACTTCCAAACTGTTGCATTCAATTGCGATGGGATTGGGCCCCTCATCCAGACGGAGATTACGTAGCGTTTTGGTTTGAGAACGACGTGATGCGCGTCCAACCCACGGGAGGTGAACCTACATTTTCGAATCACGAACAATTCATGATGTTTCAGATTCAAAAGGGAAATTCTTTGCGCCAACGCATGGCAAATGCTTATTATACGTTGAGTCAACCACAAGCCCGTCAGATGAGTGTCGTAGAGTACATGAGGGAGAAGCAAAGAGTGGAGATGAAACGAATCAATGCAGAAAACGAATCGGAAAAAAATGTATTGAAACGTCGGATTGACCAGCTGGAGACGGAAATTATAAACTTGAAGAAGCAGAAACAAGACGAAATTGAAACACTTCAGCGAAAAATTGCCACTCAGGCTGAAGAAGTGGCAAATTTGAGAAGACAAGTCGCGTCAACAGTACAAATCACGAACATGGGTGAGATGTCGGTCACTGTAGCTACTGGTTCAACGCCATCACCCTAGTACTAACCACCAAAAAAAAAAAAAAAAAAAAAAAAAAAAAAAAAAAAAAAAAAAAAAAAAAAAATTTTTTTTTTTTTTTTTTTTTTTTTTTTTTTTTTTTTTTTTTTTTTTTTTTTTTTTTTTTTTTTTTTTTTTTTTGAGACACTAGGCTGGTGTGCAGGGCATCCATGGAGCGGGGTTCTGAAATCCATGGCACTTGGATCTGACAACCTGGAGCAGGGTTGGATTTTTTTCATCTGTTATATTTCATCGTTTAAAACGATATTTCCCACGCTTTGTGGGTTGGTGAAGGTGTGTATTATGAAAAAACGATGTTTTTTTTGAATGTGCAAACTGTTAACTAGGGTTGAAGACATATTTGATCATTTTTTAATTACAAATAAGAATTTTTTTATTCAATTAAAAATTAGAATATTTTTTATAACTACAAAATTGAAAAAAATTTTTTTTCACTCGTCCGGAGATTTTGGGTTGAGCAAAAATTTTCTCGAGGCCACAGACTGGGGTCTAGCAAAATTTGGATCGAGACAAATTTCAAATTTTCGAAATGCAAGTTTTGAGTTGTTGGCCACGCCCACTTCCGGTTAAGTTTTTTTTTTTTTTTTTTTTTTTTTTTTTTTTTTTTTTTTTTTTTTTTTTTTTTTTTTTTTTTTTTTTTTTTTTTCACTCGGTCGCAGATTTGGGTCCAGCAAAAATTTTCTCGAGACTGAATGGGATGGCCATCGAGCGTCACATGCCAATGGATGGATTGGACTGTAGACCAATGGACGCATTGCTTTGGATGCGTCACATGCCAATGGATAGGTTTGACGTGTATTGGGATGCGGGTTTTGGGTGAAAATGGGCTTTGGAATCGCGTGACATTTTTTGGAAAACCCTTGCCTTGAGACACTTATCTTTTCACCACTTCCGGTTTATGAAAAAATTTTTTTTTCACTCGGCCACAGATTTGGGTCCAGCAAAATTTGGGTCGAGACAAAATTTGAAATTTTCGAAATGCAAGTTTTGAGTTGTCGTTGGCCACGCCCACTTCCGGTTTAAAAAATTTTTTTCAGCTGAGCCCCGAGCCTCGAGTCTCGAGACAATCTCTCCATGCATCATCCAAACATTCTAATGACCTTGGGTCATTGACCTTTCAATCACAATTCCCATGTCCTGTCACGTGATATCCTAAAAGTGAATCTGGTGAAAGTGTTTTGTCGCTCGACTTCTTGGAATTACATCCGGTGATATTCTAAAAGTGCATCTGGCGAAAGTGTTTTGTCGCTCGACTTCTTGGAAATACATCCGGTGATATTCTAAAAGTGCATCTGGCGGATGTGTTTTGTCGCTCGACTTCCTGGAAATACATCCGGTGACATTCTAAAAGTGCATCTGGCGGATGTAATGTGTCGCTCGATTTCTTGAAAGTGCATCCGGTGAGGTGAATCGAATGTCCTGTCACGTGACTTTCTGGAAATGCATCGTGTGATTCTTTTCGGGTCACGTGGCATTTTCTAAAACATTTCAGGACGACTGGAGCGCCCTCTGTGTGTCTATAAAAAGGGCTTGCACGCCGAGGAGCCGTTATATTTTTTGACATAGAGTCGATTCAAAATGGCAAATCTTTTTATTGTAAGAAATCTCGTTCTCAAATCCCCCGATGAGGTGTTTCCATGCTATGCTTTTCCTCGGGAGGTGTTGTTGATGGGAGAGCCAGAGGTCGTGGAATTGGGGGACGAGGCGCATCCAGTGCTTCGATTCCTCGACCCGGAAGGCTATTCCGATGTGAGGCAGGTGAGGGGTGCTTTTAAGCAATTTCTCGATCGAGAGTTGCGTTTCGAGAATAATGTCAGTCACTTGAGCCCAGCTTACCGGAGCTTTGATAGCTTCGGCATGAGATGGTTGTCGAATATTGTGTGTGACTGGTTTAGGAAAGGCTACAACTTGACAGACGATTTGCGGATTCGCTTAGCCAGCGAAATTCGAAATTGTCTGTTCTCGTTACCTTTTGAAAGCTGGTATTACGCCCCACCTGAGCCTTGTCCGATTTGTTTGGAGGAAATGTTGGAAATGCCTCATCCAACTCGTTGCCAGCACGTGTTTCACGCACAGTGTCTGGACAATTGGTTGCGCACGCGTCCACACAGGACATGTCCCCTTTGCCGACACGAAATCTAACTCTGTGTCAAAAGCCATTTTTTTTTTAAAAAAATGGGACGAGTCCCCCTCATTGGGGACTCGTCCCATTTTTTTAAAATACACACAACGCCAACATTGGGCGTTTGGGTGCAGACCCCTTGAAAATGCATTGGACAGGGCTTTCTGGGGACCATTTCACATACACAATGGACTGCTTCACGAGAGGGCAGTGAGAACGTTTCCAAACATGGTGTCACGACAAAAGAGCAGTGAGAATCGAGGCTTGAGACTATTTATTGTGTCGTTTTGCGTTTCCAATTTTATTTTGCAAGGGTCACGGTGCTCAGCTATTTTTTCGAGTGACTGCGTGTCGAGTAGGCGTAGAGCCGTGGAGAGCCGTCAAACCGAATCTGGGGTCTGGTTTGACGGCTCCCGCCATTGACGCCTTGTTAAAGACCTTTTTTCAGTGGACCCCCTGTGACAGGAGGAGGCAGACACGTTTCCAATGCAACCTTTGGAAGTGGGTTATCATAGAGTGAATCCCTGGGGGGTTCCTCCAGGTTATTCTAGGCAGACTCATCGATTTTTTGATACCTCACTCGATATATTTCGTTGGAAAGTATTTGCGTAAAATCCAACTCTGCTCCATGGGGGGTCTCGTGGACCCGGGTGCTACCAAAATATTTTACTCGTCGAGACAAATTGTTTGATACCTCACATGATACCCTACATGATTTACTTTGCGAAAATGTTTTTCCAACTCTGCTCCATGGGGGGTCTCGTGGACCCGGGTGCTACCAAAATATTTTACTCGTCGAGACAAATTTTTTGATACCTCACATGATACCCTACATGATATACTTTACAAAAACGTTTTTCCAACTCTGCTCCATGGGGGGTCTGATGGACCCGGGTGCTACCAAAATTTTTTACTCGTCGAGACGAATCTATAGATACCCCACACGATATGCTTTGCGAAAATTTTTTCCCAACTGTGCTCCAGGGGGGGTCTGATGGCCCTCAAAATATTTCTTTCGTCGAGACGAATCTATTGATACCCCACATGATACCCTACATGATATACTTTGCGAAACTGTTTTTTCCAACTCTGCTCCATGGGGGGTCTGATGGACCCGGGTGCTACCAAAATATTTTACTCGTCGAGACGAATCTATTGATACCCCACATGATATGCTTTGCGAAAATTTTTTCCCAACTGTGCTCCATGGGGGGTCTCATGGCCCTCAAAATATTTTTTTCATCGAGACGAATCTATTGATACCCCACATGATATACTTTTCGAAAATTTTTTCCAACTCTTATCCATGGGGGGTCTG
Organism: Parasteatoda tepidariorum; assembly: GCF_982258835.1. Classification (NCBI taxonomy): domain Eukaryota; kingdom Metazoa; phylum Arthropoda; class Arachnida; order Araneae; family Theridiidae; genus Parasteatoda; species Parasteatoda tepidariorum. Next base: position 10,484,680 of record NC_141766.1, on the reverse strand, counting down.
ATGGACCCGGGTGCTACCAAAATTTTTTACTCGTCGAGACGAATCTATAGATACCCCACATGATATGCTTTGCGAAAATTTTTTCCCAACTCTGCTCCAGGGGGGGTCTCATGGCCCTCAAAATATTTCTTTCGTCGAGACGAATCTATTGATACCCCACATGATACCCTACATGATATACTTTGCGAAACTGTTTTTTCCAACTCTGCTCCATGGGGGGTCTGATGGACCCGGGTGCTACCAAAATATTTTACTCGTCGAGACGAATCTATTGATACCCCACATGATATGCTTTGTGAAAATTTTTTCCCAACTCTGCTCCAGGGGGGGTCTCATGGCCCTCAAAATATTTTTTTCGTCGAGACGAATCTATTGATACCCCACATGATATGCTTTGAGAAAATTTTTTCCAACTCTTATCCATGGGGGGTCTGATGGACCCGGGTGCTACCAAAATATTTTTCTCGTCGAGACGAATCTATTGATACCTCACATGATATACTTTGCTTGAATTTTTCAAATTGTACCATGGGGGGTCCATCCAACCCCGGGTGCTACCAAAATATTTTTCTCATCGAGACGAATCTATTGATACCCCACACGATATACTTTGCTTGAATTTTTCAAATTGTACCATGGGGGGTCCATCCGACCCCGGGGGCCACCAAAATTTTCAGCTCATCGAGACAAATCTATTGATACCCCACACGATATACTTTGCTTGAATTTTAAATAATGTCCCATGGGGGTCCGATGGACCCGGGAGCATTCAAATTATAGATTGACTATCAATCTCTTATATAATCTAAAGTCGCTTCTGATTGGTTCAAACTTTTCAAAATTGGGTTTAAAAGGAGCTCCTTCAGCGTTGGAAATCAGTCGCAGCCGCGACTCCACCTTGAGAAGATATGCCTGAAAAATTTACAAGTCTGAACTAGATGAACGACTGGCCGACGATTGCCGTCTGCCTTGCCGAAGCTCTCTCTGATATTTGCCGGAACGATCTGCAGCCTTTGCCGTCGACCAGGAGCAATTGAAGACACGTCTTGACTCGAGGAAGAACTTTTGAATAATGATATTGATGACAAAATACTTCTTGAACTTTCAAATCCTGAATGAGGAGTGAAGAGACTGGGTACTCGCTGGCTAGTTAAAGCCCAATCTCAAAAAAAAAAAAAAAAAAAAAAAAAAAAAAAAAAAAAAAAAAAAAAAAAAAAAAAAAAAAAAAAAAATATTTTTTTTTTTTTTTTTTTTTTTTTTTTTTTTTTTTTTTTTTTTTTTTTTTTTTTTTTTTTTTTTTTTTTTTTTTTTTGAGATTGGACTTTGAAAGCGCTGGTGAGATCTGGGATCCTCACTGTATTGGCAAGCAGTCACCAGCCCTGGAGAGCCTCTACAGTCATTTCGTTACGATGGATTTTGAATAATGATATTGATGACAAAATACTTCTTGAACTTTCAAATCCTGAATGAGGAGTGAAGAGACTGGGTACTCGCTGGCTCGTTTAAGCCCAATCTCAAAAAAAAAAAAAAAAAAAAAAAAAAAAAAAAAAAAAAAAAAAAAAAAAAAAAATTTTTTTTTTTTTTTTTTTTTTTTTTTTTTTTTTTTTTTTTTTTTTTTTTTTTTTTTTTTTTTGAGATTGGGCTTTAAAAGTGCTGGTGAGATCTGGGATCCTCACTGTATTGGCAAGCAGTCACCAGGCCTGGAGAGCCTCTACAGTCATCTCGTTACGATGGATGAATCTACAGCTGAATAGGATTGTGCGCAGGGACCGCTGCCGCTGCTACTCTCTATCTTATACCTTTTGCATGTGTGTGCTCCTTTTCAACATTATCTGCGACTAGCCTGGCCAACTGGAAGCGGATAATGTCTTTCTCTTTGCATGTCTCTTTGCTTGCTGCGCAAATTGAGTTTTCGGATGAAACAATCCTATTCAGCTGTGGACGTCTGTCGTAACGAGATTAGCTTTTTTTTCAGGTGGAGACGACCCGATGGAATGTTCCAGCCATGAGATGACAGAAGAAGCGTTGCCTTAAAGAATTCGAGAGAAATTGGAGATAATCGAGAGAAATAGCTGAATTAAAAAAAATCGAGAGAAATTGGAGTAAATCGAGAGAAATAGCTGAATTAAAAAAAATCGAGAGAAATAGCTGAATTAAAAAAAATCGAGAGAAATAGCTGAATTAAAAACTCTAATGTTTCATTAGAGAGGGAGACTCTGCGGTCCAGCGGAGAGAGGGAGGATGGTGACATCACGACGATGTCATCGAGAAGAGCATGTTCCCGTAGGGGCTTCGGCCCAACGAGAAAACCCGTAGTCGCTACGGCGGCTATGATGCACATATTGCAGGTCGGAGTTGCATTAGCAATACCGAGGTAGCGTTTCCGTAGGGGTTTCGGCCCAACGAGAGAACCCGTAGTCGCTACGGCGGCTATGATGCACATATTGCAGGTCGGAGTTGCTTTGGCAATACCGAGGTAGCGTTTCCGTAGTGGCTTCGGCAGCTATGAGGAGAGCTTATTTTTTTCAGGTCCAGACCAGCAGGTAAGTATTTTTTTTTCAGGTGGAGACGACCCGATGGAATGTTCCAGCCATGAGATGACAGAAGAAGCGTTGCCTTAAAGAATTCGAGAGAAATTGGAGATAATCGAGAGAAATAGCTGAATTAAAAAAAATCGAGAGAAATAGCTGAATTAAAAAAAATCGAGAGAAATAGCTGAATTAAAAAAAATCGAGAGAAATAGCTGAATTAAAAACTCTAATGTTTCATTAGAGAGGGAGACTCTGCGGTCCAGCGGAGAGAGGGAGGATGGTGACATCACGACGATGTCATCGAGAAGAGCATGTTCCCGTAGGGGCTTCGGCCCAACGAGAAAACCCGTAGTCGCTACGGCGGCTATGATGCACATATTGCAGGTCGGAGTTGCTTTGGCAATACCGAGGTAGCGTTTCCGTAGGGGTTTTGCACCCCCCTATGAGATATTTTTTTGGAGCTTATGTGTTGGTCATGACCCTATCCATGGATAGAATGTTTAAGATTTAGATTAGATTTAGATTTAGATTAGATTTAGATTTAGTTTTAGATTTAGTTTTAGATTTAGTTTTAGGTTTAGATTTAGTTTTAGATTTAGATTTAGTTTTAGATTTAGATTTAGTTTTAGATTTAGATTTAGTTTTAGTTTTAGATTAGTTTTAAGTTGGATGATGGTACCTCATCCCCCTCACTAGTGTGGATCTAGTGAATTTTTTTTGCCGTTTGGATGACCTTGAAAATGGACTTTGAAAATTTTGCGTTGTTTAGAATTAGTTTTAGATTTACAATTAGTTTTAAGTTGGATGATGGTACCCCCCATCATCCCCCTCACTAGTGTGGATCTAGTGAATTTTTTTTGCCACTTGGATGACCTTGAAAATAGACTTTGAAAAATCTAAACACAACTTTAAAAAATTTTTTTAACTTACAAAAAAAAAAAAAAAAAAAAAAAAAAAAAAAAAAAAAAAAAAAAAAAAAAAAAAAAAAAAAAAAAAAAAAAAATTTTTTTTTTTTTTTTTTTTTTTTTTTTTTTTTTTTTTTTTTTTTTTTTTTTTTTTTTTTTTTTTTTTGAAGCTGCTATTTAAAACCATGCGTAGAGTCTTGAGAATCTCAGTTCATCAGAATTTTCTGGAGCTGTCAAAACTTGCAAATTTCTTGGAGCTGTCACACCTTGCCAATTTCTTGGAACCAGCCTCTTTAAAAGTCGCTTGTGATTGGTTCAAATTTTTGAGCAGCGAGTATAAAAGGCGCTCACACACAGTTGAAAATCACTCGTTGCTGCTCCAGCATCCGGAGATAAAGTCTGAAAAAACTCTTAGCTTGACTTGATCACAACCCAAAGACCTGTGGAAATTGGACGACTGAATAGCATCATGGCCAGCAATCATCCATACATTTCAACTGATGAGGACAATAGTGAATTTACAGCCACATTGGCTCGAGTGCAAGCCAATGCTCGTGACCAAAATGAAGAGGACACTGAAATTATTTCACTATTCTCGCCACCCATGACTCCTACTCCTGTGGATCCACCCGTTTCGACAGAGTCTACGGAGAGGATACACGATTCCAGCCAACATGGCACGTGGCGAAGAATGTCTGAGCGTCCAAGAAATTCAAACTCTGATGCCTCTGGCTGGAAGCGTCCCAGAGATTTCTATACGCCTCGTCATCGTCCGACAAAGTTCTCATGCACACCTCGTAGATTGGATTTTTCTAGACAGTCTGCCTTCCAACGCTATCCTTCGAGATGGAGGGAGACGCCTCGTGCTCAGCCACCACCCAAATACTACCGTTACCATCACAGAAATGCGTTTGCAGTCCTGTGCTTGCGCTCGGATGGATTTACAATCACCAATGGTTATGTGTGCAAGTCGGGCGACGGATCCATTCCGAAGCAGGAGCTCTTTGATAAACTGTCGAGCCTAAACGCAACGACCCTCGTCTTACCAGACGACACGACACGGAAATTATGGAGCGACATCCTGAGCAGGTGGCCGAAATATCATCCAGCCCACGATATAAAGATTGTGACTCTGGATACTTTGCCTGAGCCACCCATCGGAATGTGCGAGTCTTGTGGTCGAGAAGAGTGTCACCGTTGGATTGCAGTAGTGGGTGGTATTTCACGCTACCTGAATATGTACTTTAAACCAATATATCATTGATGCTGTAAATCATTTTGAATAGATTAATAAAAAATGTTGTATTGAACAATGTCTCATCCTTGTGAATAATGTAAAAAAAAAAAAAAAAAAAAAAAAAAAAAAAAAAAAAAAAAAAAAAAAAAAAAAAAAAAAAAAAAAAAAAAAAAAAATTTTTTTTTTTTTTTTTTTTTTTTTTTTTTTTTTTTTTTTTTTTTTTTTTTTTTTTTTTTTTTTTTTTTTTTTTTGAAATTGAGATTTATAATGTAGGGTTTGTCCACACAATTCACATTATTGATGTACTCTGGCTCAAGTCAAATTCTTTCATAGTCGCATCTGCTTACAATGTTTTTCAAACTGCACGCCAATTCCAGAGTGCCGCCGTTGACGTGTGCCGTGGGAGGAGATGGACATTTGTATTGGTACGTCTCAGATCTTGAAAAGATGTTTTTCGATGAAGTGATTCCTATATTTCACAACTTTATCCAAGACTATCTTGTAACAGGCGATCAAATTTTATTTAAGCCTCTCAATACTTTGACAAAAGAGTGCAAACTCATTACGACTTGTGTATGGATGGAATTTCTAAGAGCTTTTTTTCCACCGATGTATGTATGGTGGTTACGTCTGTTCTTCAAATCCAAGCTCATGGTACGGAATGAATGTCTCTTTATTGCAAGATACGACAATTACTGTGTGGAAATCAAACCTAATGACGATGTTGGAGATGTCACGTACGATCAATTTATTCGAAAATTTGTTCATCTAGTAATGAACTTCAGAGGAAGGACATTTAAAATGCCTGAAAAGTGTCCATCTGAGGCTTTGAAGGGAATTTGTCACATTCATAAAGCAAATGACCCACCTTATTGCGACACTCCATCTTATGCTTTGATTAAAAATTGTCCATTTAACGGCAAGCGCGGAGCAGGATTGTCATGTCTACCATAACAAAAAATTTCTTGAAGCTCTCAAATTTAGAATAATGCTTTATTGTTAAAACGTCATTGACAACGTTAAAAAAAAAAAAAAAAAAAAAAAAAAAAAAAAAAAAAAAAAAAAAAAAAAAAAAAAAAAAAAAAAAAAAAAAAAAAAAAAAAAAAAAAAAATTTTTTTTTTTTTTTTTTTTTTTTTTTTTTTTTTTTTTTTTTTTTTTTTTTTTTTTTTTTTTTTTTTTTTTTTTTTTTTTTTTTTTTTACGTTTAAGTCAAGCCTCGAGTCTCGCTGCTCTTTACTCATTGGAATTTTTGGAGCCTCAAATTTTGTTGGATGAAAAATTTGGACACTCTCTCAAAGCCAAGACAATGTGAATATGAGCAACATGCACCTGTACGTTTGAGTATCACGAGATCCAAGACCTAAACAATTCAATCTTGGCATAACTAGAGTCGTAAAAAATGGGACGAGCTCCCAATTAGGGGAGCTCGTCCCATTTTTTACGGGAACTCGTCCCATTTTTTCAAGTCCAGAATCAAATCCTTAAAATTCCTGTCGGCAAATGGGGCACGTGCTACGCCTCCTATTCCATCGGTAAATACACTGCGCGTGAAAAAAATGTCCACAGTCCAATTTTACACCAGTCACTATACGACTGAGGCATATGGCGCAATCCTTTGGCTCCTGAAAAGGGAGAGGTTGAACATCTTGCCAGTAAATGAAATTCAAAATCTCAAGGCCTACTCGGCACGTCAGTTCTTCACTCAAGATCCATTGCTTTCTCCACCAGAACTTGACGATTTTCTGGAGCCATCGGATACCAAAAAATCGCCACGTCTTCCATCGCCAGTCTCCTGGCACGTGCAAATACTGGGTCGGCAAATCAGAATCAATAAACTTGAAAAACTGTAGGTCCCGTTTGTGAAAATTGGAGTCTATGGCCAAGAGCAAATCGATGTCAGGCTCCTGCCTTTCAACCGGCGCAGACAAATCGTAAATTGGGAAGGGTAGTATCTGCCAAGCGCTCTCACCCCAGAGTGCTGAAAAATGGTCTTCTTCCACCACACGGGACGAATGAGAGAGGATAAATTCGACAACTTCAGAAGGAGTCATTCTGAATATGAACGACTGCTCTGCACGGGCTGAGGCTTTTATACCCGTGAGACAGGATGTGCGCGGGGATTTTGAAAGTAGCAGCAAGGAGCAGCTTTTAGAGTGTCGTCCAAAACATCCTGTGACGCAATCGAAATGTCTAAAATTCTCCTCGCGACCGGATACATGTCTCACAGTACATCCCGTTTGGGCTTGTCCACAGGAAGTGAAAGAGTTGAAGTACTCGTCGATATGACAAAAAAATATCTGGTGGAATAGACGTCACGTCCTGTTGGTGAGGAAAAAACGCATCTCCTAAACATCGTTTAAAAAAAAAAAAAAAAAAAAAAAAAAAAAAAAAAAAAAAAAAAAAAAAAAAAAAAAAAAAAAAAAAAAAAAAAAAAAAAAAATTTTTTTTTTTTTTTTTTTTTTTTTTTTTTTTTTTTTTTTTTTTTTTTTTTTTTTTTTTTTTTTTTTTTTTTTTTTTTTTTTTTTTTTTTTTTTTATAGATAGATATTCTAGTCAAGCATCTACGAGTGGATGCTTGCAGAGGGTCATAACGTGGATCCTCGGGATGTACAGAGTCCAGCATCAGAGTCCTCACGGGAATATTTACAAAACTTTTTCAGTGGTGTCTCCACTCGTGCTTCAACGTCTTGCTGTAGGCATCGATCGACCTCTGATCTTAACGCAAAAAAACTAGTTCCCTCGTTAAATTGTTGACCAAACAAGATTTTGTCGGCAGACTTTTCCACAGGATAGACATTGGATGCCGCGGTACAAATACGAGCCATGTTTTTCTTGGGAGCCTCAAAACTCAATACTTCGATGGGGGAACGTTCTGGATGTCTGGCTAAACCTTCTCGGGTCAGGGGGAGGGGAACTCCCGTTCGGCATTGGTACTTGACAATGGTCATGACATCTTTGTAATACACGTCGTTGGTAATCAATTGGCGTTTGGCCACGCAAGCCACGTTGAAAAAATAACTCACCAAACCACATTTTTGAAAAACGAGACGAATATCCGAAAACCCTTCCACGCGGTTGAGGCGACGCAGCAAAGGGAGGGGTGTTTTATGATACAAGACTTTATCCTGAACGACAATGTATGGAAAATGTATCAAATATTTGAATGAACCATCCGCAGTTTTGGCTTGATTGAATGGACCATTGCTTTCCAACAAACCAGCTTCGGGAAGACGATCCATTAAATCTATATGACGCGTAAATAGCGTCGCATATCCTCCACGACGTGGGGCCATTTCAAAAATTTGAACGTGATTGATGTAACAATACAGTTCATAAAGCATCATTTTATCCACACGGTAGATGGGTTCCACTGAAGAGCAAGATTGTAAATGTTTGCTGTCCAAGGTGCCTTGGGTTTCTGTTTTGGTCACTCGGCACGTGAGTTGAATACCGAAAGCATCACCGGGTGTGGGGAATCGCTTGATGATGGCCTTTACAAATTCAAAACACAGTGTGGGAATAGCACCTTGTCGCTCATTCAACACTCGCAAGTCGGGCAATGATGCTTCCAAATGCTTTTGGAAATGATGAATAACAGCTTCTATGCTATGAGGTTGAATCATGTGCAGCATGTGTTGATACAAATTGGGTTCCACACGAGCCACATATTGAAACAAGACATTTGCTTCAGTCATGTTGAGAGAGAGCTTGCAATAAAAAATTAATTTCCAAAAAGTAAACTATATATACTGGGGGCGCTCGGCTTAAGTCGACAACGTTAAAAAAAAAAAAAAAAAAAAAAAAAAAAAAAAAAAAAAAAAAAAAAAAAAAAAAAAAAAAAAAAAAAAAAAAAAAAAAAAAAAAAAAACAATTTTTTTTTTTTTTTTTTTTTTTTTTTTTTTTTTTTTTTTTTTTTTTTTTTTTTTTTTTTTTTTTTTTTTTTTTTTTTTTTTTTTAACGTTGTAGTTTAAAGCCAGGCGTTTAGTCTTATAATCTCAGACTCGTCAATATTTCTTAAAGCCTTCCAACTCTCAACTTTGAATTTCTTGGGACTCGCTACTTTAGAATTTAATCAAGGTCTCAACTTTAGAATTTTAACGTTGTACATTTAAGGTGAGCTTTGAGTATCAATCCTCGTAGCTTATCAAAATATTTTTGGAGCGAGTCTTGTATCCTCTCAGTTTGATAATTTAACCATTTAATTCTAAACATACTTTGGAAATGAATGGACAAACACAAATTTCCAATTTAACATTTTTTATTAAAGAATGTACTGATGACAATCAAAACTACATAGAGTGTCTATCCAGAGTCCAATACAGAGTTGAAACCAGTCCGTGACGCAGAAGCACTTTATAAACATTTCATGTTTTCGTCGTACCAAGTCCGGAAAGTTGTCACTTTTACCTTGCTGCATTCGTGAATCATTGAAGGGGAATGCCATCCGCAGGACCTCCAGGCTGTTGGTAAGGGATCGAGCTCACACAGAGTGGCCCAACGGGTACTGGTGATGTAGGGAATGGCTACTTGATTCAAAATGTCCGCCGTGTAGGGACAGCCACTGATGCCAAGGTAGTCGCCAGCTGGATGCCACCTCTTGAATGCCAAGTAGATAGCCAACAGTGTGAACCGGACATTATCTTGGGGTTGGGCAGGTTCGTCGGGTGCAGTGATCAAGGAAAGTCCATGCTGGCATTTTAGCATAAAATCGGCAGATTGGATGTCTGAGACGCTGCGAGGGAGATCCTCCACCTTGAAAGTCACGTGCACAGGTGGCTCTTTCTCGTGAATCGATACAGCAGCGAGCTCACGCACATGAAATCGTTCGTTGAGGACGTATCCATTCAGATGCAAAAATCCACACAGGCTCATGGTTATGGATGTGTTGACTCGAGGCTTGTTTGAAAAAATGAGATGCTCTGGCTCTGGAGGCTGCTCCTTATATACTGCTGGAGCCGGACATCCCGTGGCGCTGGAGTAGGATGACGTATGGAAAAGAAAATGTGAATCGAAACAACAGGTGCTGATGCGTCTGGGTATCACAAGATCCGAGACGCCAACAATCCAACCTTGGTGGGTCTAGAGTCGCAAAAAAATGGGACGAGCTCCCAATAAGGGGAGCTCGTCCCATTTTTTTACTCAGTCCAGAATTGAATCCTTAAAATTTCTGTCGGCAATTGGGACAAGTTTTAATATTCTTTTCCCACTCACCAATACATTTCGAGTGAAACTCGTGTCCACAGTTTAATTTTGCACCGGAAATGATGCGAGATAAACATATGGAGCATTCTGCTGGCTCCGTCAAATATCTATTTTCAACGTTTGCCATGTAGATAAAGTGGAGAATCTCAATAGCTACCCGATGCGTCAGATCCTCAGTCAAGAGCCAATGTCTGTCCCACCAAGTCTTGACGATTTTCCGAAGCCATCGGATGCCAAAGAGTCTCCATGCCTTCCAGTGCATTGGCACGTGTAAATACGTTATCTGAGCCTCATGGTCAATAAAGTTCCAGAATTGTTGGCGCCGTTTAAAAAGGTCCAAATCCATATACTTTAGAAAAAAGAAATCAGGATCGCGCCTTTCAACCGGCGGAGACAATTTGAAAATTTTGGCTGGCAAAATGTGCCATGGGGTGTTATCGATGCGCGACTCCCACTCCTCGTCGGTCACTCGGAACGAATTGGTGAGAATAAAATCGACAAGTTGAGTTTGATTCATTCTGAATAATAATGACTGCTCTCTGCGCGTCGAGTCTTTTATACTCATCAGACAGGATGTGGGCGACCTCCAAAACTTCCTGTGACGCAGTCGAAACGTTTAAAATTCTCCTCGCCACCGGATGCATTTCCCGCAATACATCCTGTTTTTTTAGCATTACCAGGAAGTGAAAGAGTTTAAGCACTCGACGATAAGGGGCAAAAATATCCGGTAGGACGAATGTCACGTCCTGTGTGTGAGGAAAAAGCGAGTGCGTCGAAGGAAATGGGCTTCCTGTGAAGACAGATAAAGTATATTTTGAGACTAGAGCATCCTGTCAGACGGGATGTGTGTCAGAGGAAAACGGATGTAGTGGTGGATCAAAGCATCGGGTGAAGAATTTGACAAACCTGTCGAGGTTGTTGTCTGGAGCTCTCACCAACGGGCGAGTGTATCGTCTCAACTCGTCAGAATTTCTGGAAGCCCTCCACTCGCCACTTTAGAATTTCTTGGCTCGACCTCAAACACCAAAAAAAACACCTTGGACAATTTTGGCTCAAGTTCAAACGTCAACAACATCGTTAAAAAAAAAAAAAAAAAAAAAAAAAAAAAAAAAAAAAAAAAAAAAAAAAAAAAAAAAAAAAAAAAAAAAAAAAAAAAAAAAAAAAAATTTTTTTTTTTTTTTTTTTTTTTTTTTTTTTTTTTTTTTTTTTTTTTTTTTTTTTTTTTTTTTTTTTTTTTTTTTTTTTTTTTAGCGCTGTAGTTTAAAGTCTAGTGTAGAGTCTTGATAATCTCATTATACTCATATCCTTCTCTGGACATTGTTGCTTTTCTAAATCAAGATGTCTACTTCTGCCGTTACAAACGAATTGGAAGCCCATGCAACCCATACAGATTCAAATCTTCATAGTTGGGCAAGTTTCGATGAATTGGAAAAGACTACTAAGCAGTTGATGATTGACTATCATACACGCATAATTAGACACAGAAATGGTGTGGATTACGAGCTTACTAGTGACATGCAGGAATGTTTAAAAAGAAAATTATTTTTGGAATTCAACTTTGATAACACGTACGAGTTTACGCGAGGCATTATAAATGTTGAACAATTGACATTGATTCCTTGCAAGAAAGCTCAACAAGTTATAATCCACGCCCAATTTGCTTTTGAAAGTCAAGAGACTGGATATTTGAATCTTCACCAAATATTGCTGTTTGATGAGTTTCCAATGAGTGACACGGGAAATCTTGAAGTTTTCACAAGATGTGCTTCGAACAAGAATGTTGCAGTTGCTGTGGGTGAAGAAGAATGTGCCGTCGTCACGCAAACCGTGTGGTTCAAGTGTCCTCTGATACCAGGTTGGGAAAAGGAGGTCATAAATTACTTGCAGATTTTGGGAGTGAACGACATACATTTGGTTGGGTCCCACACTAAATTTCTCAAAAGTCTTTACGATGTTAGGATGAGTTACCATATTGATGATAGAACTGTTTTGAAATACCCATGTCAAAAGTGCGGAGACAAAAAATGCCCTATTCAACTAGCGTATCTGCTGTTTAGAAGAGTTGCTAAAAGGATACCGTGTGACTTACTACACTCGGCCCCTTGCTTGGAAGAAAATGTAACTATGCAACTAGATGGTTGTAGAGTCTAAAACTATAATACATAACATACGAAACGTAAAAAAAAAAAAAAAAAAAAAAAAAAAAAAAAAAAAAAAAAAAAAAAAAAAAAAAAAAAAAAAAAAAAAAAGAAAAAAAAAAAAAAAAAAAAAAAAAAAAAAAAAAAAAAAAAAAAAAAAAAAAAAAAATTTTTTTTTTTTTTTTTTTTTTTTTTTTTTTTTTTTTTTTTTTTTTTTTTTTTTTTTTTTTTTTTTTTTTTTTTTTTTTTTTTAATATTTATAGTATCCACATGCTCGCCGGTATTCCAACAAATCTTTAGGTATATTACTAAAGCCATTCCATTTATCTTCAGCCAGAGACGCACGATGTTGCATTTCATAAAATTCTTTAAAGGTTAGATCTTTCGATAGTCCAAGTTTATTCAGATTGCAATAAATTCTATGACTCTTTTTTAGATTATGTTTCGACGTCCTGTATTCGATTCGTTTAATAGAACCTTTTAATATTTTGTTGCGGCACATTGGACAAGTTTGATGGTTGTTTGTCCATAAATCAAGACAGGACGTATGGAATAAGTGATTGCAGGGCGTTTTATAAATAGTAGTAAGCTGCATAAAAGAAAAGACACAAATTGAACAATTATCCTCCATACTTGAGTTGCTAAAAGGATACAATGATTTACTACACTCGGCTAGATGGTTGTAGAGTCTAAAACTATAATACAATATATGCAATACTTATGATTATTAAAAAAAAAAAAAAAAAAAAAAAAAAAAAAAAAAAAAAAAAAAAAAAAAAAAAAAAAAAAAAAAAAAAAAAAAAAAAAAAAAAAAAAAAATTTTTTTTTTTTTTTTTTTTTTTTTTTTTTTTTTTTTTTTTTTTTTTTTTTTTTTTTTTTTTTTTTTTTTTTTTTTTTTCTAAGGTTAGACTCTACTCATCTAAAATTTCTTGGACGTCTCACTTGTTACAAATTACATCAGCGTTGGTGGTAGCCAATATCTTTTACCTAGTTCTTCATCACCGATATATTTTTTAAACTTTTCCCATGAACATTGTAAATGTGGCAATAGCTTTCGATAGCCCGTAGACGACCAAACTTTATCACCAGAGAGTGCATCATCAAATTGAAGCATTTGCAAATACATTCGATGTAAATCAGAGTCGTTCATTCTGAGGAGAATATTTGACGTAAATGGCTGTGAATCAGTAATATTATGCATGAACGAATACGGTTTGTCAAGGTGTGGGACCCATTTCAAACATTTTTCTGGACCTACATGCAAACGAACTACGTTTGTTTTGGAATCGTCCCAATCCATATCCAAATGACTAGTAAACACTAAATGTTTGTGCTTATCGGGAATATATGCTCCAAATTCGGGTTCTGACCAAATATATATATTTTGGCCGTTCCTCGTAAACCATCTCGGACCCTCGGAAAAGTCATTCATCGGTACGACAAGTGGCTTTAGATAAAATTCCAAAAGTGAACGATTTCTTCCTAAATTCCCAAAGAGGATGGTGGATTTGCTCGAGTCGAGAGCTTTGATTAAAGTATCGACTACCATGTTTTTAACATGAATCCACTTATCATATTCTTTATTATAACAACAGTAGAGAAATGGCACCCAAGCCAAGTTTTTCCAAATGTTGAAAACAATATGCTCGTATAAAAAATTGAATCTCCAAATGGGAATAAAGGGTGGGAATGGATCGACATCATAGAGCTTCGGATCTTCGCACAACGCCTTATAAAATTCCAGACCGTCGCTCCAATAGTGTGATACCCGAATCGTATTTTGAAAAGGAAGTGCCCTGGAGGTTTCCAGATAGACCACTCGAGGTGACACCGAGACCAGTGGCAGCGGTGAAACCATTTTCTATTCAATACGAACCGATGGGTCCCCAAGAATCGAATAGAACCATAACAGAACGAATCACTTCATATCTTCCGACGCCTCCAGGAACACCTGTTCGAAATCGTGTAGCGCCCACCACACCTCTGACAACCCCTGCTGCATCCACGCTTGCAGAAAATCCTGGAGTAGTCACTCCACCTGCATCACCTATCCGCACCCCAGCAGCGACCGCTTCTAATGTACAGAGCATTGCGTCCACTTCATCTCAAAATGTATCAAACGATCAACTAAACTTTCAGCTACCACGAAACATACAAACGAATTCACCTACACGTCAAGTGAGAAAAATAAAAATTGGCAGACTCACCGAGATACTAGATTAGAGAAAATTGTCAAAGAGCCTTGATGATCTCAGACTCGTCAGGATTTCTTGAAGCCCTCCACTCTCAACTTTGGAATTTCTTGGAACTCGCAACTTTAGAATTTGTTGAAGGTCTCAACCTTGGACAATATTGACTCAAGTTCAAACGTCAATAGCATCGTTAGAAAAAAAAAAAAAAAAAAAAAAAAAAAAAAAAAAAAAAAAAAAAAAAAAAAAAAAAAAAAATTTTTTTTTTTTTTTTTTTTTTTTTTTTTTTTTTTTTTTTTTTTTTTTTTTTTTTTTTTTTTTTTTTTTTTTTTTTTTTTTTTTTTTTTTTTGACGTTGTAGTTTAAAGCCAGACGTTTAGTCTTATGATCTCAGACTCGTCAGAATTTCTTGAAGCCCTCCAACTTGCAACTTTAGAATTTCTGGGGCCTCGCAACTTTAGAATTTCTTGGAGCTCGCAACTTTAGAATTTCTTGGAGCTCGCAACTTTAGAATTTCTTGGGACTTGCAACTTTAGAATTTGTTGAAGGTCTCAACCTTGGACAATATTGACTCAAGTTCAAACGTCAATAGCATCGTTAAAAAAAAAAAAAAAAAAAAAAAAAAAAAAAAAAAAAAAAAAAAAAAAAAAAAAAAAAAAAAAAAAAATTTTTTTTTTTTTTTTTTTTTTTTTTTTTTTTTTTTTTTTTTTTTTTTTTTTTTTTTTTTTTTTTTTTTTTTTTTTTTTTTTTTTTTTTTTGACGTTGTAGTTTAAAGCCAGGCGTTTAGTCTTATGATCTCAGACTCGTCAGAATTTCTTGAAGCCCTCCAACTTGCAACTTTAGAATTTCTGGGGCCTCGCAACTTTAGAATTTCTTGGGACTTGCAACTTTGGAATTTCTTGGGACTCGCAACTTTGGAATTTCTTGGGACTCGCAACTTTGGAATTTCTTGGGACTCGCAACTTTAGAATTTGTTGGAGGTCTCAACTTTAAAATTTCTTAAAACTCAACTTTAGAATGTGAAAAGCTGTTGGCTCTGTGATGCAAAACCTCATCACGGGTATAATGCGTAATATAAAGTTTATCTCTCGAAATGTTTTTGCAAACCATTTTCGGTAGCCACTATTCTACGCATCGCCCGTACTTCCACGGGATACAGTTGTACTGCCTATTTGTCATTACTCTAGTCATTAGTTTGAGTGCCTACATCATACATGACGTCCAAAATGAATGCACGCAGTCGTTTCATAAAAGAGTCCATGCCCTCCGAGTTAAATATGCCACCTCTCAATGTGCCCGTCATGCATAAACCTATACTGGACAATTTTGATGCCCATGTGAATAATTTCATCTATTTTTTAAAGAATCGTGTCCGGTGTATACTCATTTACGATGGACCCGATGACGTGTATCAACACATTTTGAATCGAACCCTGTATGCGTGTTCTGTCAAGCATGTGCCGACGGGAAAAGTGTTGAAAAATGTCTTTCCAGTGATGCTGGGAACTCGATTGGATCTAGCGATTCGGCATGGCCAGCGCCGCGTATTTGAGGCCAGTGTGGATCCCCCTGCCATCAACCCCCCTTTCCAAGAGATGGACCTGGGACGAGGATTTTTCATCATCAGTGGATTTCTCAAGCATTTACCATACAGTTTTACCAACGATCCCTCTCGAACGCATCAAGTGTACAAAAAATCAATGCGAGTCTTTACCTATGATGCCCTGGATCGAGGCAAGGAATTGAGTTTCTACACGCATGATTCACCTACGGGTCGAAAACGTGGCTCCGTGGTGATTAAAAGCAACAAAGGTACGGAAGACACAGAAAACGTCGAGTCTTTTTTCGATTTTTGTCCCTATCCAACAGATCCAGCCACCTACATGTCGTATTTGTACAGCCACGAAGTGTTTGACATTGATTCGCTCACCAATAAAATTGTATTTAGCCCTGGGCATTTGTTTGTCAAATTGTTTATCAAATGCTTATACGGTCCATTGCAACCAGACAAAATCTGTTGGTCTCTCGTCAAAGCCAAGGCGGCCAAAGTCACCAAATGCATTGAAACGGGCAAATTGATGCGAGTCATTTCGCAAAAGACCAAGTTTCACAAGGAAGGAGGGACACCGGGCAAGAGCGGCCCGCAGGAATCCTATCGGGAAATTGGTGCCGACGGAGAAGTGTTTGTCGAAAAATCGGCAGAATGCTATCGTGAAGTCAACTCTCAGACGTATCCCCTGAATCCATTTTTTTCAAACATTATCGTTCGTCAAATTTCGAGTAAAGTCAAAGCCAATTCCATGCCGTCTTTTCACAACAGTTATGCTGGATTTTTATGCATTTTGGGTTGTTATGAGACGAAAAACGTGGGACGCACCACCATGATGGTGAGGGATACGGTCGTGTCGACCTGCGTGGATTTGGATCCAGTGTTTCACGTCACGAGCGCACCCTTTTGGAAAGAGTTGAATGTGGAGCCCTTAAAACACTCGCAGTATTGTGTGGTGGTGAACGAGGCGTGCATCCCCGTGACGCAAGCCTGTTTTACCAACCTCAATCTGCTGCACGTGAAACGTACGTTTGGACTGGTGGAATGCTACAAGACGGATTTCTTTATCCACATCCATTACAAAGCAGGAATCATTTTTAAGAAAATTCCGAGCAGCGACATTTGGGTCACGCCTCGCGACATCATGTACTGGATGTCACAATTGTTTGGATACACGACCCTGGAGGAGGTGGTGCGTCGCTTCCAATATCCCTTCATCACCAGTTATTTTGTGGACATAAATCCCTTTTTCATGTACACTGCTTTTCCCAAAGTCATTTTAGCATTCAATTCTTTGAAAAACGCCGTTTTGGCCACAGATTCGAAATGCGCTCATTATTTCATGGATACGTTGACCGTGTACGCCAAACAATTGACGCCGTACCACCAAAACGTGATGGAACCCCTGGAGGATGGGGTGTCGCCTCATTTCGTGTGTCGAGTCCCTCACATGATGGTATCCTACATGAGTTTTCTGGGATGCACGCAAGAAGATTGCATCGTACGTCGAGAGGATGTGAATGCTTTTGATTGTTGTCGATTTTTTACGATTCGTGTGAAATTGGAAACGGATGCAAGGGTCCTCTTTCGACCGGTCCAGGGCGATGCCGTCGATTCGACGCTGTTGGGCTCACTGGTGCACGAGGGTCCCCTCCACTTGGAATCTTTTTCCATTCACGTCAAACTGGTGCGAGTGAATGACCGAGTCATCAACGTGCATTTTCATAAAAAACCCTTTCGAGTCATCAAGCATCACTTGACGAGCAACACGTTAAGCGTGTGTGTGGAACAAGAGCATCAAAGTAGTACGGGCGATAAATTGTGCAGTTTCCATGGCCAAAAAGGAGTCATGCGCGTTCAAAAACAATTTCCTTTGCTGGACGAGCGAATCACACCCGATTTACTGGTGAACGTCTATGGTTTCTTTCGAATGACACCCGGTCAAATCAAAGAGGGCATCGTGAGGGGGCAAGGCAAAGACGCTAGGGTGGTGCGAAACAGCGATGGGAAAATGTTACCTCATGCAAAACTGTTTTATGGAAAAACGTTTTATTTTCCGATTGCTTACTGGAGTTCAGAACATTTGTATGCGCCAGTCAAATGCACCCAAGACAAAATTTCAAATCAGTCAGTGAAAGGTCGTTCACGCCTGGGAGGGATGCGCTTAGGCACGATGGAACTCAACAATGGGTTGAGAGCCAACGGAATAGCATCCTGTTTTGAAGAAAAGTTTTTTGAACACGGGGATCGATCAAAAGTAGAAGGTTCGGTATCTATTCCAAAAGTGGTGGAATTGGTGCAGGAAGACGCTCGAATTTTCAAAAGCAATATAGATTACACGACGCGCCCGAGCGTCGTCATTCACAAAAAATGAAATGGTTGACTCGTGAATATTGTTTTTCAAAAAAATGTTAATCTCGATGATGAGCTCGATGAGTCTTGATGATCTCAGACTCGTCAGAAATTCTGGAAGCCCTCCAGCTCGCAACTTTAGAATTTCTTGGAACTTGCAACTTTAGAATTTGTGGATCTCAACTTTAGAATTTCTTGGAACTCGCAACTTTAGAATTTCTTGGAACTTGCAACTTTAGAATTTGTGGGTCTCAACCTTAGACTGTATCAGGTCAAGGTCTCGTCTCTAGCATCGTACGTACAACGTCAAAAAAAAAAAAAAAAAAAAAAAAAAAAAAAAAAAAAAAAAAAAAAAAAAAAAAAAAAAAAAAAAAAAAAAAAAAAAAAAAAAAAAAAATATTTTTTTTTTTTTTTTTTTTTTTTTTTTTTTTTTTTTTTTTTTTTTTTTTTTTTTTTTTTTTTTTTTTTTTTTTTTTTTTTTTTTACAGTGTATGTTAAAGCCACGCGACGAGTCTTGAGGATCTCAGCCCATCCGAATTTTTTGGAGCTGTAGGAACTCTAGAATTTTTTTGAACTCGCAACTCTAGAATTTTTTGGAGCTGTCGCAACTCTAGAATTTCTTGAAGGTCTTAACACTTAACATTAGACAATATTGGTTCAAGCTCAAACGTCTGTAACGTTGAGTCTCGATGAACTTTGCTCATCAGAATTTCTTGGAGCCAACATTTTTTTTCGCATATCATTCAAAAAAATTATGATAGAGGATGAATGTTCAATTTGTTGTACTTCTCCATGCGAGTACTCGCTTCACAGGCCATGTCTAGATCTATGGTTGAAATTCCGTCAGACTTGTCCCGTGCGCCGCAAAAAAATATCGAGAGATTTGTTGGAAACAATTGACTACAGGAGAATAACATTTAATATGTCTACGCAAAAACAAATTGAATTTTACAAGGAACAACTGAGCAATGCAAAAACTGAATTCAAAGAATGCGTTTCAAAAATCGAATGCTGCATTGAGAATGTGAAACATTTGCTTCACGAAGACGAGTCCCTATTTCCATCGATGAATGCATTGCGTAAACGGTTCATCTATGACCCATCCGGTTACCTTTTAAATTACAACCTTTTAAATATTGTAGCGCCACTTGTAACTCTCGAACATCAATCCGAGATTAATAAAATCAACATGCAAAAACATCCAGATGAATATGATGAAATTGGTTTTTACCAAGATTGTATACCTCCTAAACGAAAAATAATCAAAGGCATTGTTTCAAATATCCAACTTGATATTGAAAAAATTGTAACATTGAGTGAGGAAGACAACGTCATCAATCGTATGATAAGAGACGATTTTAAACAATTTACAGAATCATATGCTTTGACAGACGAGAGTCTGCGCCGAATTGAAGGAGCCATGGCAGACCTCAAGTATAGGAAGAGGATCAACGGATTAAAGAAAACGAAAGACTGAGAAATTTAGATGATTTCAGTTCATCAGACTTTTCTGAAGCTCTTGTACACCTATTTGGAGAACCTATGAACACATAGATGAAAAAAAAAAAAAAAAAAAAAAAAAAAAAAAAAAAAAAAAAAAAAAAAAAAAAAAAAAAAAAAAAAAAAAAAAAAAAAAAAAAAATTTTTTTTTTTTTTTTTTTTTTTTTTTTTTTTTTTTTTTTTTTTTTTTTTTTTTTTTTTTTTTTTGAGGTTTTGTGTTTAAAAGAGCCGACGAGATTTGCTTTTCAAGCAGTGTGCTTGTCTTGTTGAAAACTATTGTCCAACCTCATCATCTGATTTTCAAAACATGGATGCTTCCACTCAACGATTGTTCCGATACAGACTGAAAGAACCGTTCGTTGGAATGGAACCAAAGACTTACAAAAATTTTGCTGTGCAATTTTTTCCAATTTGCAATTTTTATATTGAACCAGGGGATGACGTAAAAGTATCAACTCATGTCGAGATCAAAATACCACCAGGTACATATGGATGGTTGTATTCATTGATTCAGAATGTGAGAGTAGATGATGATGTGATCTCTCCCGGTTCTTGTGGACACCTCAACTTTCGTCTTATCAATAATGGATCCGATCGAGTATATATTAATGAAAAGGAACCCGTGGTTTGGTTGATCTTACAAAAATACATCCCACCAGTGTTGCAGAAAGTTGGAAAGTTGATACGGACGAGATCCTGTACAAAATTGAAATCGAAACTCAGACGACCAAAAAATAGCAGACAACGAAATTAATAAACAGAATTTCTAGAAGTCCTCCAACTCGCAACTTTAAAATTTCTCGGAGCTCGCAACTTTAGAATTTCTTGAAGCCCACCAACTCGCAACTTTAGAATTTCTCGGAACTCACAACTTTAGAATTTCTTGGGACTCACAGCTTTAGAATTTCTTGGGACTCACAACGTTAGATAATACTTACTCAAGTTCAAACGTCAATAGCTTCGTTAAAAAAAAAAAAAAAAAAAAAAAAAAAAAAAAAAAAAAAAAAAAAAAAAAAAAAAAAAAAAAATTTTTTTTTTTTTTTTTTTTTTTTTTTTTTTTTTTTTTTTTTTTTTTTTTTTTTTTTTTTTTTTTTTTTTTTTTTTTTAACATTGTAGTTTAAAGCTAGACGTTTAGACGATTTCTGGGGCCTCGCAACTTTAGAATTTCTCGGAGCTCGCAACTTTAGAATTTCTCGGAGCTCGCAACTTTAGAATTTCTCGGAGCTCTCAACTTTAGAATTTCTCGGAGCTCTCAACTTTAGAATTTCTCGGAGCTCTCAACTCTAGAATTTCATGGAGCTCGCAACTCTAGAATTTCATGGAGCTCGCAACTCTAGAATTTCATGGAGCTCGCAACTCTAGAATTTCATGGAGCTCGCAACTCTAGAATTTCATGGAGCTCGCAACTTTAGAATTTCATGGAGCTCCCAACTTTAGAATTTCATGGAGCTCCCAACTTTAGAATTTCATGGAGCTCCCAACTTTAGAATTTCTTGGAGCTCGCAACTTTAGAATTTCTTGGAGCTCACAACGTTAGATAATACTTACTCAAGTTCAAACGTTAATAGCTACGTTAAAAAAAAAAAAAAAAAAAAAAAAAAAAAAAAAAAAAAAAAAAAAAAAAAAAAAAAAAAAAAAAAAAAAATTTTTTTTTTTTTTTTTTTTTTTTTTTTTTTTTTTTTTTTTTTTTTTTTTTTTTTTTTTTTTTTTTTTTTTTTTTTTTTTTTTTTTGACATTGTAGTTTAAAGCTAGACGTTTAGGCTTATGATCTCAGACTCGTCAGAATTTCTTGAAGCCCTCCAACTTGCAACTTTAGAATTTCTTGGAGCTCGCAACTTTAGAATTTCTCGGAGCTCTCAACTCTAGAATTTCATGGAGCTCGCAACTCTAGAATTTCATGGAGCTCGCAACTTTAGAATTTCATGGAGCTCCCAACTTTAGAATTTCATGGAGCTCCCAACTTTAGAATTTCATGGAGCTCCCAACTTTAGAATTTCTTGGAGCTCGCAACTTTAGAATTTCTTGGAGCTCACAACGTTAGATAATACTTACTCAAGTTCAAACGTTAATAGCTATGTTAAAAAAAAAAAAAAAAAAAAAAAAAAAAAAAAAAAAAAAAAAAAAAAAAAAAAAAAAAAAAAAAAAAAAAAAAAAAAAAAAAAATTTTTTTTTTTTTTTTTTTTTTTTTTTTTTTTTTTTTTTTTTTTTTTTTTTTTTTTTTTTTTTTTTTTTTTTTTTTTTTTTTTTTTTTTTTTTTTTGACATTGTAGTTTAAAGCTAGACGTTTAGGCTTATGATCTCAGACTCGTCAGAATTTCTTGAAGCCCTCCAACTTGCAACTTTAGAATTTCTTGGAGCTCGCAACTTTAGAATTTCTCGGAGCTCTCAACTCTAGAATTTCATGGAGCTCCCAACTTTAGAATTTCATGGAGCTCCCAACTTTAGAATTTCATGGAGCTCCCAACTTTAGAATTTCATGGAGCTCCCAACTTTAGAATTTCATGGAGCTCCCAACTTTAGAATTTCTTGGAGCTCCCAACTTTAGAATTTCTTGGAGCTCACAACGTTAAATAATACTTACTCAAGTTCAAACGTCAATAGCTTCGTTAAAAAAAAAAAAAAAAAAAAAAAAAAAAAAAAAAAAAAAAAAAAAAAAAAAAAAAAAAAAAAAAAAAAAAAAAAAAAAAAAAAAAAAAAAATCTTTTTTTTTTTTTTTTTTTTTTTTTTTTTTTTTTTTTTTTTTTTTTTTTTTTTTTTTTTTTTTTTTTTTTTTTTTTTTTTTTTTTTTTTTTTGAAATTGTATTTTAAAGTCGGGTGTCGAGTCGGGAATTTCAGACTCGTCAAAATTTCTTGAAGCTATCAACTCGTCGCAACTTTAAAATTTGTTGAACGTCCCATCTTTAAAATTTCTTGAAGGTCTCAACCTGAGACACTATTGGTTCAAGCTCAAACATTGGTTACGTTATTCGGTTACGTTGTTGAGTATTTAAAAGTCAAGTTGAAAGCTGCTTAGATTCTTTTCATAATGTACTATCGACGATTTGTAAAAGAAATTGCAGAGGGAGCCCACGCACTTCTATCTATTACTACCGAACAATATATACGAATTCTCGACTTTTACGACAGTGATACTTTTATTCTTAAAGGCCAGGCTGCTGTCGACATTTTACGTTTTCACATTCCAGAGGTGGAGCAAATCAAATATGACGAAGACAATGATTTGTACTCTATGAAGGTGTTGGAATGGCCACATCATAAAAAAATGTGTTTGTTTTGTAAAAATCAGAATCCTTGTAAATGGAAATATTTGGATGATAAATACAACGAGCTCTTTGACTATCACATTGACACCTTTTCAATATTTAGTCCAACCGCCGTGCTTGGTGGCGACAAGAGCCACTCGCTTGGGCATGGAAGCGATTAAACGATCAAAGTATTCGTCAGGCAACTCGTGAAACGCTTGCAGAATGTCGTCCCAGAGCTCATCCCGATTTCTGACACCCGTCTTCTTCTTCTCGATGCGCCTGACCAACTCACCCCACACATTTTCCACCGGATTCATGTCGGGTCCCTTGGGAGGCCAATCGTCCATCACTATAATGTTGCGATCCCTCAACCATTGTATAGTCATCCTACTGGTGTGAATGGACGACAAATCTTGCATAAAAATGAAATCATTTTCGCACACGTCATCCTCGATGGAGGGTAGAATCTGCGTCGTGTAATACTGGGCGTTCAACGTCCTTTGCTCCACCCTGAGCAAGCGTCTGAGATGTTTCCCAAAGGCCATCCACACACAAATGGTAAACCGCGGGGTACCCACCATCGCTGGATTGGAAGAATGTACCAGATATTTATCATCGTAACGATCACTTCCGTGCTTGGGTCTGTACACTCGCAAGGCTCCGCGGCTCGTGGATCTAAAAATCTTTTCGTCCGAGAAAACAACCCTCTCCCACAGATCCATAGTCCAATTGATGTGACGCAAAGCATAGACGAATCGCATTTGACGATGGTGAGGGGTTAAAAAGGGTTTTCGGGCTGGAATGCGACATTTTAATCCCTTCTCTTTTAAGCGATTGCGAACCGTATCTGCGCTACACGAGGGCACGATCGCTTTCTGCAAGTCTACGGCCGACAAAAACGGCTCTCTGGTAGAAGTGTCGTACAACGTTTGATCTTGTTGTGGATTTGTGACGCGTGGACGACCTGGCTTGGTGTCGGCTTTTTGACCTCTGCGTTGTATCCAGTAATGCACGGTAGAGGGGGACAATCCCAATTGACGAGCAATTTCTCTCTCTGAAAGATGGTCGTGTTCGTATAAATGCATAATCACATGACGGTACTCCATGCTTGTTTTCCAAACAAAGAGACAAGGAATGATGGAGCAGCAACGCATGTATTGCCCCAAATGCAAAAAATGCACACCGACCGAAACGATTGCCAGAGTCATTGCAAAAAATGCTCGAGCCATGCTGCGAGGAAAGTGTAGCCTTTGCCAAACCACAAAATCGACATTTGAAAAAACAAGACATGACATTTCTTGAAGAAATTCAATCGTATTTATGTCACGAGAAAGTACAGGTGGATCCGACGCCACAGCCGTCCCTCGTATGCAGCGTCTGCCACAACAGAGTTATTCCAGACGTGTACAAATGGATCAATGACCTCTCCCAAAACTCGTTGCTGGAAGGGTGCCGAATGGCTCAACTCTATGCGGAATGGACAGGTGACGTAAATATACCTGTATCCATTTACATTTCAAAGCTGGAGGGTATCCATGACAAGCGAATTGAAGGTCAATCCCTTCGACGCTTGAAAACGTCGGTCGACATTTTAAAAGCGTTGAATGCTCCTTTTACAAACATGACCACTCCGATGGAAGGACCCACGCCAGAAATGCAAAATTTCATTTCAGATTACATGAGTGTGTTGGCAGCGAACCAACAAGATTTGAAAACAACTGAGCAAACAGCTTTGAACCATTTACTGCAAAACATGCACACTGTGTTAAATTCAAAAGAATTTGAAATAACCATTTCAAATTTTATTTTGAAAATTGGTTCCCTACGTCAAAGAATGTTGCGCGGATTGGACACCTTTGCCTCCATTTGACGCTGACACAAAACTTGGCGAATCAACTCTGGAAACAACTGCAGTATTCGCAGCAGATTCGCAAGACTTTTGGAAAATACAGTATTCCTTTCGACATATTTCACGTCTTGCTGGTTGTTATGCATGTTGCACAGACATTGGTGTAGTGGCCAATTGGGCTCATCGATTTAATCGTAAGAATATGCAATGGAAAATACTTTGGAAGGAGTTTCAAGAGTGTCCATTTGTAAGCCAATATCGCGCCATCATAACAAAATATTTTTCATTCAGGCGAAACACCCATCGTAATATGGAATTTTACTATTTGGTCAAGAGTATCCAGAGGGGCGACGGTATAGAGTGCCTCTCTGAAAATTTTCTAAAATATGGTCAATTGGAGGCATTTTTCAAAGAAAAACTTCAAGCAATACCCGATATGAAAGAAATGGCAAGCAGTCAACTTTTTCCAGCCACCTTGTTTGAATCACCAGCGGATCAAATGGCGTTTACTATTGCCTTGGCACATATCGTGAGCATTTCGATAAAAATACCTGCCAACCAAGGAAAGGTACGTTTGCGAAAGCTAGAAATTGTCACTGTTGTCAAGACTCTGATGAAATCAGCTTCGGATTTTGATTCACAATATCCTCTTCCATGGACCATGGAAACGTTAAAATTGTTATGATGTCTGATTCGAAAATTGAGCAAAGTTTACAAATGCTAGCAGAGATTGTGTTTACTCCAGACGAGGATGAAATGGAGACGTAAAAAAAAAAAAAAAAAAAAAAAAAAAAAAAAAAAAAAAAAAAAAAAAAAAAAAAAAAAAAAAAAAAATTTTTTTTTTTTTTTTTTTTTTTTTTTTTTTTTTTTTTTTTTTTTTTTTTTTTTTTTTTTTTTTTTTTTTTTTTTTTTTTTTTTTTTTTCCTCCAAAGTTGTATGTTTAAGCTCAAACTCATAGGAGATCATCTAGACTATTGCCTTGTTTGCCACACTCCAGACTCCTTTTAGAGTATACACACAAAACAAAATTTTTTAACGTTGTTATTTAAATACGCGATCCTCACTTGATCTACTTGAATAAAGTGAATAGACATGACTCATAAATATTGTTCCGAGGAAGTCTTCTCCGTAAACACCGACTACCTCCGTGAGCAGTTTAACGACTGCCTAATAAGGACTTTTGACCCATGTATATGTGAGCTGGCATCCTTACAAACACTCAAGTACAAGCTGCTCATCAACTTGATGAATGAATGGGGGGTAACTCGTCAGGAGCTAAGTAACTTGTTTGAGACCCATACACCCGTTCATCACAGCATAGCGAAGGGCATTCTTGATCATGTACACTCACGCCAAAGAGATGAGTGGTCATATGTGTTTGCTCAAGACCTTGTGAGAAACGACAAACTCATAAAGGTATTGCAAAGTCTCTGCAAAAACAATTATTCAAATTTTGTAAGTGGATTGCTGGCGATAGATGGTTATGGATTACACAAGGTTTCAAGGAAATCCAAACCTGTTTTTGACATTAAAAAATACCTACACAACTTGAAATATAGTTTTGATGGTTCAAAAAGTATGTATGACCGAGAACCCGATGATGATTTGATACATCAGCACGCAACAGCCATACGAAAAGTTAGTGAAGAGCTAGTCAAGAAAATGAAAGCGATACCTGAAATTGGCAAATTCGTACATCAAGTAATGTACAAGCTCATCAAAGATACTGTTGAAATAGATATTCCAGATACTCGTATCGAGCCATATTTACCAGAAAAGGTTCTAAATAGTTGCGTAAAGGTGTACAAGGCATTAATGTCAAAGGAGCAGCTGGAAGAGTATTTGAAAAAGTATTTGAAGCTTAGCAAACCCGAACCCAACAGTGAGGATGAAAGCAAAGCCGATGATGAAAGCGAGATTGAGGAAGAATATGAAAATCACGAAGTCGAAGAAATGGAAAATTGAAAAAAAAAAAAAAAAAAAAAAAAAAAAAAAAAAAAAAAAAAAAAAAAAAAAAAAAAAAAAAATTTTTTTTTTTTTTTTTTTTTTTTTTTTTTTTTTTTTTTTTTTTTTTTTTTTTTTTTTTTTTTTTTTTTTTTTTTTTTTTTTTTTTTTTTTTTTTTTATGACTTGTATTTAAATTGAACCTGTTCACAAATTGTCATAGCGTATTCAATCAAGATGTCTGCAAGCAAGTTGTCTGTGAAATTCAGTCCAAACACAACCAGCTATTATCATTATGAAAAGATTGAACCAGAATGTACTCTAGATCATCTGCAAGAAGCTAGGGATCGAAAGCGGGGAGAGGCTCAATCCAAAATGACTCTCTCTCAAATGGATAAGGCTATGAATTTGTTTCAATCGTGTCGTGACAAAGACATAACAAAATTTGGGAAGACATCCATTGATGTTGAATTACTTTTTGGATTTGGCGTTTACAGCTTCAGACACGATTGGTGTACTCACTCCTTGGGACAAAGTGTGCAATTATAACGTCCAAGAACCCGTTCCCGATTTAGATTTCTTGTTTGTAGTGGAACCCTATTTTGGAAAATTTGTTCAAAAGCCTCCAAATGTGAAACATGTGATTATTTTAACGAGTCATCTGATAATGTGGTTTCCAGAAAATTTTTCTCGAGTAGAGCAATTGCATGTGGGGTCTCTATACAGCAATATTCGCATCAAAAACTCCAAGACACTCACGAATCGTGCTTTGGTCACTCCATTACCATATATGGATGGAAGAGTAAATCAAGTACCCGTCAAGAAGGATATTCACTTGGATCTAACAAAATCAAAATGTGCTCACGATGCCTTTCTGAGACTGCTCACGGGACAAGAACTTTTTCGTAATCAAAGTGTTACGGTAGCTATTATACCAAAACACGACAGATTGATACAACATTACATTAGAAATACCTTGCGACTTGCGGAAAAGTATAAAATCGCCATTAAAGACGATTATTTTAAAATATTTCAAGACCCACAAATCGTGTTGTACATTGAAAAACCACAATAATGGTATGTCTTGTATGTGGAGATGCTTTATGGCCAAGAAGTGAGGTGTGGTTATTGGATTGTGAACACGAATTTCATAAACGTTGTCTGGTACACTACAGATTTTGTCCGTTGTGCAACACTCGATTCAGCAGCCTCGATTCAAGTTGCTTAAGGTATTTTCCCAGACCAATAATACGTCGACCCCGCTGTGACTCTGGTTATGAGTCTAGTTAGGATAAAGACCACCGCGCTGGATTTGACAAAGACGATGATAGGAATCAAAATCTTTTGAAAATGAAGATGCATCGGATTTACTTATCAATTCCTGTACGCCATCCAGCTTTAAAAAAATACCAGATATCCAATCGAGAGAATACATATGGTCCCGACTCACCAACTGCTGTACAGCTTCATGGGGAATGCCATGTCCCAAGCACCAAGCTATAGAATTTGCAAAGTAATAAAGTGTATTGTCATTGTCTCTCACTACAATCAACTCATATATACGTTCATTTTGTGATGACGGGACGTATGCGTGTACCCAACTATGTTTAGTCATGTTCTTGATTTAAAAAAAAAAAAAAAAAAAAAAAAAAAAAAAAAAAAAAAAAAAAAAAAAAAAAAAAAAAAAAAAAAAAAAAAAAAAAAAAAAAAAAAATTTTTTTTTTTTTTTTTTTTTTTTTTTTTTTTTTTTTTTTTTTTTTTTTTTTTTTTTTTTTTTTTTTTTTTTTTTTTTTTTTTAAACGTAACTTATTTAAGCTAGGCGTCGAATCTCGATCATCAGAATTTCTGAGGCTCTCACAACTTGTGAATATTGTCTATACTGCTGCCTACTGTATATTATTTATAGACTATGATCAACCATAAGCCTATTGACCTGTGTGCCGAATTTGCTTGGATACAGTATGGCCATGGCAAAAGATTACCTCTTGAAATATCCATTGCAAAGACATTTGATCCCGATCAAGTATATATTCTCCAAATGATTTTGCCAAATAATTTTATGGTTTCGATGACAGATTTAATACGTAACAAGGGATATTCAAGATGCAAGGAGCGATTTCATCATCAATGCACAAATGTAGCAGATGAAGTCAAACCGATAATTTATAAAATGCATGTTTGGAATTGGAGATTAGTTTTGAATCATGTCTTAATAGATGTATTGTTTGCAAACAAACAGAACGTGGGAGTCAGGTCAGAGAGGCAAAAAATGTTTTTCAAGAAAGTGTGTGGTTTACCAAACGTAACACGCATTAAAAGTAAACCAGAACGGATTTTCACTTGCCGTCATAAACACAATAAGCTATATGACTTTCCATGCACGTCAACAGAAGCTCGTACAATGGCAGTTCAACAATTTTGGGATCAAGAAATAATGAAGCTGAAGAATTATTTCAAAAAAAATAGATTTGTGTTTGCACGTCCCATGACTATTGTTCCAGAAAACCATGTATGGATGCAACAGAGACAACAATATCATTATTAAAAAAAAAAAAAAAAAAAAAAAAAAAAAAAAAAAAAAAAAAAAAAAAAAAAAAAAAAAAAAAAAAAAAAAAAAAAAAAAAAAAAAAAAATTCTTTTTTTTTTTTTTTTTTTTTTTTTTTTTTTTTTTTTTTTTTTTTTTTTTTTTTTTTTTTTTTTTTAAATTCTGTATTTAAGCAGTTGAGCTTTAATTTTCCCAAATCTTGTAGACATGGCTTTTGTTCATGTACCATACCATTCGCTGCAGGAATTGATGGAAAAATTTCAATGTTTGAATTTGATACGAGACGCTGCACTTCCTGGTGCCGTAAATCGAAAACCAAATTTTGTAATGGTGGACCCTAAATATTATTATGGCACCTATGGAGGACTCATTTATGACAGTGTATTGGAAAAGATATCATTTAAAAATCAAATGTTGTTATCAAACTATGCTTTCAAGGATTCCATAGGATATGGTTTATCCATTATATGGTGGAATATTTTAAATCCCGAAGTATTAGGAAGTGTCGATGCTCTAGTGGCTCCCGACGGACGAAAAGCAGTTACACCACACATTTATGATCAGATGCAGATTAACAAGATACGAACAGCCAAACCTCCAAAGAGCAGTTATTATGGGAATAGAGCCTGGCGCATAAATGATACATCTTCATTAAATTCCGATTCTGAATAATTTGCATTTTCATTGGTTCGATAGCGATCGAGTTTGCTCTCCGTTACTTTGTTGTGTATGTTGTACCACAGTTTACGTTGTTCAGTCTTCTCGTCCATCAATTGCGGTTTCAATTCTTGGACGATATGCTTCAAATGCGCCATACATATTCCACACCGCAACATTCGATACATGGATTCTGCAATCTGCTCACGCCACATGTTTTTGGCCAATAGGACGTCTTCTGAATCATTGGGTCTACCGTCCATAGCTTCTGCCATCCAGTGCAACAATCGCCAAAATGACGATCCAAACTGACCAATGGTGAGAAAATTGAGTTTTGGAAAGAGTTGTTCAGCAGGCGTTATGGGTGCTGGGATGTGACACTGATTATTTAAAAACTCTCGCAGGGCCGATGCTTTGCCCTCCAGTAAATCCATAATCAACGTTTCAAATTTGTTGAGCAGTAAATCTGAATTCCATTTAACATTGTACAACAAGGTTAAAACTATAAAAATGTTTTCTTTTAAAATATTTTTCCAAGCCATGATGGCCATTTGGGACTCGGGCTTGGTAAACGTACGAATGTACATTTCTTCTTTCACAATCATTACCAAGCGCAATAAATACGTCGAGACGACCTGATGCAATCGTTCTTGGGGAGTGGCTTTACGAAATTTAAAAGTAAATTCCGAAACGTCCCAAGGAACCACAAAAGATTCCTCTTCCGTAACCAGTCGCATCGTCCGATGCAAAAATGGATCAGTTTCCTGCAAGGCGACTTGGTTCAGTTTGGTTTTATTAATGTGACCCCGGTAAGCATTTTTTAAACACAGAAACGTGTCATGCTTCATACTGATAACCTTCTTTCTTATCACGATTCAAATCATTGAAGCCAGGTAACGAGAAGATATAAAGAAAGATTAGTATGTGTTCTGTTATCATTTGCGAGAATTGCAGTACAGGAATAGCTACTTGGGTCTGTGACACTCCCAATACTTGCTACGTGACGATACATCGTCAAGGAACATGTCGCAGGTGCACAAGACGATGGGGTTGAGGATTACAGATTAAACACAACATAAAAAAACTTAGACACCCAACACGATATACTTTGAATGATTGAACAATTGAACAAGATGGCCCATCCAAAAAAAAAAAAAAAAAAAAAAAAAAAAAAAAAAAAAAAAAAAAAAATTTTTTTTTTTTTTTTTTTTTTTTTTTTTTTTTTTTTTTTTTTTTTTTTTTTTTTTTTTTTTTTTTTTTTTTGACGTTGTAGGTTAAAGTCAGACGTTCAGTCTTTCTGATCTCAGTCTCGTCAGAATTTCTTGAAGCCCTCCAACTTGCAACTTTAGAATTTCTGGGGCCTCGCAACTTTAGAATTTCTTGGAGCTCACAACTTTAGAATTTCTTGGAGCTCCCAACTTTAGAATTTCTTGGAGCTCGCAACTTTAGAATTTCTTGGAGCTCGCAACTTTAGAATTTCTTGGAGCTCGCAACTTTAAAATTTCTTGGAGCTCGCAACTTTAAAATTTCTTGGAGCTCGCAACTTTAAAATTTCTTGGAACTCGCAACTTTAGAATTTCTTGGAGCTCGCAACTTTGGAATTTCTTGGCTCAAGTTCAAACGTCAGTAGCATCGATAAAAAAAAAAAAAAAAAAAAAAAAAAAAAAAAAAAAAAAAAAAAAAAAAAAAAAAAAAAAAAATTTTTTTTTTTTTTTTTTTTTTTTTTTTTTTTTTTTTTTTTTTTTTTTTTTTTTTTTTTTTTTTTTTTTTTTTTTTTTTTTTTTTTTTTTTTGACGTTGTAGTTTAAAGCCAGACGTTTAGTCTTATGATCTCAGACTCGTCAGAATTTCTTGAAGCCCTCCAACTTGCAACTTTAGAATTTCTGGGGCCTCGCAACTTTAGAATTTCTTGGAGCTCGCAACTTTAGAATTTCTTGGAGCTCACAACTTTAGAATTTCTTGGAGCTCACAACTTTAGAATTTCTTGGAGCTCGCAACTTTAAAATTTCTTGGAGCTCGCAACCTTGGACAATATTGACTCAAGTTCAAACGTCAATAGCATCGTTAAAAAAAAAAAAAAAAAAAAAAAAAAAAAAAAAAAAAAAAAAAAAAAAAAAAAAAAAAAAAAAAAAAAAAAAAAAAAAAAAAAAAAAAAAAAAATTTTTTTTTTTTTTTTTTTTTTTTTTTTTTTTTTTTTTTTTTTTTTTTTTTTTTTTTTTTTTTTTTTAAGCTTCTTTATATTCTGTGATGAGTCGCTGGTACCATCATTACAACCTGCTGAACAACTGTGAATATTCTCTTGCTCTTGAATCCATGGAGGGAACCAATTTTTTCAATTTGGATAAGGATGCATTTCCAATATTTGAAACATTTGATATGAATACGCCTCTGATTGTTGATGCATATAAATGTAAATGCAACAAAGTTGTCAGATTCTTTGGATATTTCGCCGATGGGTCTTACGAAAAAAGTTTGGCTCGATACACATTGTCTGCTGTCGCTTTACCTATCCTCTCACCATTAGCGTTTGCGTGTGAAGTATCTGAAATTCTGTTCAACAGAGCTTTCAATACATCTTCAAAGATATATTCTTGGTCAACTGCAAAGTGTTTCCTACCGATGATTTGCCTGTTGCTTGGAGTTCATCGTCCAATTTGTCTTTTGAAAAACTTTTTGCCAACGTGCTTTTGGTGTGGTAAATTGAAAATGAATATCAGTGAAATCATTTCAGATCAAGCGGAAGTTGTCCAGAAAAGTGACGACCAACCTCTCGATAAGGACACGATAGAATGTGACGATCGAAATATGGAGCACGTCGAAATTTTCAAGGAAAGTAACGACCAATCTATTGATCAAGATCCCTTAGAAGCTTGTGATCGACATGTGGATCAAATTGAAATCTCACAGGAAAGCAGCAATCAACAAATTGATCGAGAACCCGTAGAAACTGGTGATCGACACACGGATCAAGTTGAAAGCTCGCAGGAAAGCAGCAATCAACAAATTGATCGAGAACCCGTAGAAACTGATGATCGACACAAGGATCAATTTGAAAGCTCGCAGGAAAGCAGCAATCAACAAATTGATCAAGATCCAGTAGAAACTGATGATAGACACACGGATCAAGTTGAAACCTCGCAGGAAAGCGATGAAAAGCAAATTGATCCAAATGAACTCTTCCTGAACCAGATTAAATTGTCTTTGAATCGAAAATTATTTGTAGATGTTTTAATGCGCGAAATTAAAAATTTGCAAGCAGACATTTGGTTGGGAAAGACACCTGCACAAATTACAGAACGTTGGAAAGTAACCTTGGGAAAAAATCAAACCAAACTTTGAATCAAAAGAATTTAATTTTAAGAAAACGTACAAGTTTTAACATGTTGCAAATTTTTTCAACAATCATAAAAAAAAAAAAAAAAAAAAAAAAAAAAAAAAAAAAAAAAAAAAAAAAAAAAAAAAAAAAAAAAAAAAAAAAAAAAAAAAAAAAAAATTTTTTTTTTTTTTTTTTTTTTTTTTTTTTTTTTTTTTTTTTTTTTTTTTTTTTTTTTTTTTTTTTTTTTTTTTTTTTTTTTTTTTCTTACTGATGGATGTTTATAAGGTTTGTCAAGACCACACAGATTTACTAGATCAACGACAGCAGAGGATTGTCAGCTGCAAAAGAACCAAAGTAATTTAACAATGATGGCCCTAAAGCACACGCCTTCTGAATCGGATGAGAAGCCTCCTGCTGCTTCGTGGAAGTTGTTGGCATGTTCTTATATACCAGACTCTGACAAGTCATGGACATCTCGGATTGTAGACCGATTCCTTTACAGGTTTGATTTTTCCGATGAAAAATTGTACCAAGACCTAAAAGATATAGCTGATGAGTACATCAAGACAGAATACACAGCATTTGAGTTGATGCCATTGATAACCGACATACCATTGAACACCGACATGTGTGAATGGAGCGATTCAGAAATCAATTTCCAAATACTTATGATAGCGATATCAATGCTTAAGCGAGATCAACCAATACAAATTACTCATATATTTGTATTTCTGCGCATTGTTCGTTTGACATTAGTAAATCGATACTGTTGTGACGTAGGACCCTTTGATTGCGCTCGAAAGTTTTCAGACAGGTGTGAGCGATTCATTTCATACATGTATGATGATTGTATTGAAAAGCGAGGTGGATGGAAGCGTATCCTCGACAACATACAAAACATGTTATTAAGAAATAAATTGGATTCTTTAAACGTGAAAGACGCCAGTGAATCACCCGACGAGACAAACACTACACAGACTACAAGTTAAACTTTCAAAAAAAAAAAAAAAAAAAAAAAAAAAAAAAAAAAAAAAAAAAAAAAAAAAAAAAAAAAAAAAAAAAAAAAAAAAAAAAAAAAAAAAAAATTTTTTTTTTTTTTTTTTTTTTTTTTTTTTTTTTTTTTTTTTTTTTTTTTTTTTTTTTTTTTTTTTTTTTTTTTTTTATGATACGTTATAATCTCTGCGACCAACTCAATTCATACCAATGCCGTTTATGACTGCAAGTATTTGTGTGCATTCACCACAGCTGGTCTGGAACAAGTATTTGTTATCTCATTACCTGGCAAGTTTTTTTAAGCTGCACCATCCAAACATTTATCAATTTAAAATTTTTCCTGTGAGATATTGGGAATATCAAGGTTCTTTTATAAAGTGCAACGTTTTCATTTTGTACAATTATGGATTTGTACGTGCAAGAATTTCCCAGCACCTTTTTAAAAAACTCAAACGACGAAGGACTCGTTACGTTGAAAACAGACAGCGTGCCCCCGCACTGCGCTCGCATTGAAAAAGGTTTGCGCTGCGCCTGCTCTTCAAAGGATGGAATCGTTGTCAGTGAGCAAAGCATCACAATCAACAATGACGCCCATTTATTGTGCGCATTTCCTTGTTACGCCTTACCAAACCGTTGCACTCTTGAAGAGCAAAAGACGATTGTGGCATGGTTGACTCGAGAGAAATTTTACAATTTTGGTCATCATTGCAAACGAATCGGGAATCAGAAAAGAAAATTTGAAAGATTTTTAATGCCCAATACCGTATTTTTGAAAAAATTAAACATTTCTTGTGAAAAGTGTTCAACATTTACATTAAGAGGTGAACCCGTGTTTTTCTTGAGTAAAAACGTTTTATCGGCTCAAAACAAGGGTCCCACGTTGGAAAGCGTTTTATGTCTAGATGCATCGACCCAGTAAATATGAATTACAACATGCTGTTTTGTATGCAACGGAACACACTCGCGTGTACATGATGAAAAAATACCGAAAACGATATCCTCATTTGTTTCAACACGCTGAAATACATACTCGTCCCGCAACGCGTCAAGATTATTATATACCCGACTCATTGGCTCAGAAATGCATTGTGGTGGAAAATACTGCATTTACCGAAAAGGGTTGTTCGATATTGAGTTGTTTTCCATACAAATCCAATGGAATACCCTGTGAAAAAACGGATCCCGTCCAATGGATACCCATCGGAAGCAATCATCTCACCTTGGCGTGCCAGCCTAGTTGTTGGCGATCCCCCTCGACCGTCGATTCCGAATGGATCGACGGCCAATGTATGGTGGTCAATCCTTTGAAAAAACTGCTCGCCACATTTCCCGAAAAGGCATTTGGATTAGAATCCAAACATACTTTACACGAAGGGTTGGATTGGAAAAAGGGAAACATGTACTTGAATAAAGATTATTGTGCCGCCTATGGTTTGGAATTTGATGGAAACGACTGCTATTCGCCGACTGGACAAACCATTTTGGAATTTCTCTTGGGTAAAACAGTGTATCGAACCATTAAAACATCAGCCATTACACCTCCGAAAAAGACATTACCCACCATTCCAAAAGACGTTGAATTTCCAAATGTGCCGGACGTGACAGATATTACAGAGGCATCGGCTGACGGATCAGAGATTGCCAAAGACATTGCCAAAGAAGTGGCATTTGATTTTGGATTAGACATTACCGTCTATGCCGTGGAAAAGATTTTGCGCAAAAAAGCGCCAAAACTCATTGCAAAAGCGGCTAGTAGCATTCCCATCAAGTCTGCCCTCACGCAAGCGGTATTGAACCAAACGGTATCTGTGTCTGTCCGAACATTGGCCACGTTAGGAAAAGTGTTGGGTGGTATAAGCAATGCTTTCGCCATATTCAGCATTTTTTCTCTCGTATTGGATGTCATCGACCCTTATAATTATGATTCGGTATTGACGGCAGACATGCTAACCAAGATCAACAAGCGGTTGGATTTTTTGTATTTCAAGAAGGAAAATGAAGCGATGCGCCTCATTACGCCTGAAGTGGTGTGGGATACAATATTGGCAGAGGAAGATGAATCGGATCGTTATGAATTTATGTCTGAAAAAATTTTAGAATATTTGACGGCTCTGCGTAAAAACACTATAAAATCTGCGCCGAAAAGAAAATTGTACAATTTTCAAACTCTAAAGGAAAAACAATATTTAAACTGGAGCTTACATGGTGCTTTTGCATTCATGTTGATTGTTTTTACATTGCTATGGATTGAATGGATACACGTATGGGCAGTGTGTTTATTTTTTGCATTGTTTTACTTTACATGAAAAGCTTTTAACATTATTAAAAAAAAAAAAAAAAAAAAAAAAAAAAAAAAAAAAAAAAAAAAAAAAAAAAAAAATTTTTTTTTTTTTTTTTTTTTTTTTTTTTTTTTTTTTTTTTTTTTTTTTTTTTTTTTTTTTTTTTGTGAGGCTTTAATTAAGACAGCGACGCTCGACAACTCTGCTCACAAGAAAATTCATTGGAAAACACGCAACTTGCAAATGGTATCAACTGTATGGTAGCCAGCCACGTACAGTGGGTCGCTTCTTTATCGTAATGAGCGTTTTACGTGGTTTGGTATCTCTTTTTGTGGGATGCGTTCTCGAACAATGGCTCAACAAATAACGACACGATTTATTTGGAAGACGTTTCTGCTTAAAATTTCCATCCTCATTCTTAAAAGTTATTCTATGTGGCTTGTAATCGTACACCAATTCCGAATGGTCTTTTCCCCATTTCAAAAAACGTGAACCCACTGGACCCGTTGCAGACCGATCACTCGCAGCCGAACTCACAGATTGACTTCTGGCACGACTCCCGCATGGAGAAGGAGAGCGTGAAGATGCTCTGGAAGAGCTTGGAGATGACGATCCACAGGAAGAAGCCGCATACGGCATAACACTCCAATGTGTTGCGTTTGCCGTCTTTTTCTTGTTTTTTGATCCTTTCGGACGTCCTCGCTTCCCTGGTATCTTGGGAGGTTTTTTCTTGCCCGAGCCTTTTGGACGTCCCCGCTTCCCATGTTTCTTGGGAGGTTTCTTCTTGCCCGAACCTTTTGGGCGGCCACGCTTACCCTTGGGACTGCACGTACTCAATGGAGGTGTAGGTGGGGCTAGCGCTACGATAGGACTCATGAATTCGCTCAAAGAGACATCGCTGTCACACGAATCGGTTTCATGTATTTTTACCATGTTTTCTTTTTACTTATTTTAATCGATAAATGCTGCCTACCCAGTATTCTAGATTGTGCTTGCTCGCAGCTTTGCAAACATCCTCGGGTTTTGAAAGGGCCAAATATTCCACACCCATAAATGAAGCGGTAGGCACGTTAAACTCCTTGTCAATACTACCCGATTTATAGAATGGTAACAGACCCAAGATATTTCGCAATTCGGTAACGTTTCCATTCTCAATTGTTTTGCAATAGAGCAAATCCAAACAATTTTGCCAAACCTGTTCGAACGCCATCATGCCTCTGCTCTGAGGAAAAGCAATGCACCACCTTTGAACAAGTGATTTATTTTGCAGCATGTAATCAAATGCATCCCAAAAAGCCAAATACATGGTGAGAGGTTGAGTGTATCGAGTCAAATCAATCAAAACGTACGATTCCGACGCTAATGTCTGTTGTGTCTTTCCTTGAATGGTTAAGGAATTGACAGCGTTGGGCTGAACCCGTTGAATGTCTTGCGTTTGGATGGATTTGTCTTGCAGCTTTAACAATTCTTGGGTGTGTCTAATCAACAGTGGAGGAGACTCACCATGAAAGAAAGACACAAGAGTCCAAACCGTTTCGAGATTTCTTGAACAGTTGAAATGACTTGTAAACACTACCAAACGAGACGCTTTGGGTGGTTTCTCCAGTATTTGATCGGGTAAAGGCTCCAAGACGACCATTAAATCACAAAAGGTATCTAAACCTTGATTGGGAGTAATCACGCGAATACGGCCGTCTGGAGAGGATGGGCAATCGTAATAGGCAGACTGTATAGCTACATTGAGCTGAGGGTCTAAACTCAGAGCGTTAAACACTTTTTGGGGGTATCGACCCAAATTTCCAAACACAACCACGTGGTCATGTCTTAAAATAAATCGAAATAAATCTTCAATCGTATCCATCATTCCTTTCTTTATAATGATTGCTTTAAACAAGTATTTTTAATTTCATTGTAAAACAAGTCGCTCAAACCATGCTGGAAGTAAATACAAAATCATTGGTTGTAACTAAACACAGGTTGTTTTGTTCAGAGGATATAGTACTTGAACCTTTTCAATCCAAATATGTAATCATAAAAGAAAATCTGACTTTTTTGCCAGGTTTTGAACATGTGATAGCGCAGCCAAGTACACACCTAAGCTTGCGCGTAAGAACCAGTGTGTTAGCTAAACTTTTTAAAGAATCAGATTATCACTATAGGCTTTTAGTGGTTTTGGTTAATTATTCAAATAAGGAAGAAAAATTTTCAAAAGGAGATTTTTTAGCTACACTGAATTTTGTACCAATGTTTGGAGATCGCAATCAAGAACACGGGTGTTTTGAGATTCCACCCGAACGAGCAGTAAGCCTTAGATTTGGTAATTTCCTACAAGGATAATAAACATAACGATTAATAAATTTGAAAAAAAAAAAAAAAAAAAAAAAAAAAAAAAAAAAAAAAAAAAAAAAAAATATTTTTTTTTTTTTTTTTTTTTTTTTTTTTTTTTTTTTTTTTTTTTTTTTTTTTTTTTTTTTTTTTATAACTTGGTTGAAGCTTCACACTCTATTCATTTTCTTCTCGGAGCGGTGAATGTTAATCACAAGTTTCGTCTGCCTGGAGCCATCTGCCAGATTCCACCACATAGTGCAAGTGCTACAATATACATTGCAGTCTGTAGGTACACAAATAGTTTTTGGTCACTCACAAATACTGAAGCAGTTTTTGTTTCTTCATTGTACGTCGAGTACGTTAGATATCCAAAGCACACCAGTCCTACAAAGGTTACAATAACCAACACCAACAGCAATATTGTTCTGAGGTCCATACTTTATTATCCCATTACGAGTATCAAGCCCAGCAAAACCATACACGCCAAATTTCCAACTGCTGGGTAATAGAAACCAGACTGATTCAAATTCCAAAATTCTTGGGCGTCTACACCTTTCTCTTTCATGACTTTAGTTTGATCTATGCTATATTTCTTGGCGTTGGATATTTGGTACATGACATATACTTGAACCACAACCGTTATAAGCAACAGTCCCAACACCGTCACCAAGATTATATTTCGGAGGCCAAATTTCATCTTG
This sequence comes from Parasteatoda tepidariorum, assembly GCF_982258835.1. Classification (NCBI taxonomy): domain Eukaryota; kingdom Metazoa; phylum Arthropoda; class Arachnida; order Araneae; family Theridiidae; genus Parasteatoda; species Parasteatoda tepidariorum. The sequence continues at coordinate 10,445,225 of NC_141766.1, read as the reverse complement.
TTTTACAAAAAAACAAACAAGATATGGCTGTACATGGTCTTGTTCATACCGTAGGTGTGCTGCTCGGTCAACGATACGCACCTCTTGAACTATCATTTGTGGATGTAACTGGATACGAGAAGCATTTTCACATCAATTGTCCAATGTCTTATGCCTATTTGAAATCCATGTATCCTCACAACTATCCAGATGCCATCGTGACCACTGATCAAGCCACCCCCTATTCAGAAGTGCTTCATTTTTTACAAGAGCGTTATCATTCTTTGGAAAAAATGATACCTGGAGTCGTATTTGGTTGCAAGGGACTGACGTATCAAATGAACGTCTTGCGAGATGCCGAGATACCCAGAATTTTGAATATAGATACCTTGGGTGTACCTTCTTTGACAAAATTATCCGCCCAATACGCTGTAAATATACTCTGTCCTTTCCACAAGCATATTAGTAAGTGTTCTCTCGTGGCTCTCGTATTAATCCTGCGGTATATGTTGGAGCAAAATCTTGTTTTGCTTCTCGGCCAAGAGGAGCTTTTCGGACAAGTGAAAAGTGTCGATGACGGAACTCGTGTCGAGGGGAACGTTGGAACACGATTGCCACAAGTCATCCAGTCGAGCATAGGAGAGTAAACGTTGAAACACATCAATGACCCGTGGCGGTGGTGAGAGCAATGTCACTTCTGAAATGGAGTCGTGCACCACAGAAATGTTTTGTAAAAATTCAAACGCTTTGGAATGGTTCGAGTCCAAACAGGATGGATAATTTCCATCTAAAAATTGATTCAATGCTCTCAACACCAATTGTTGAATGGATTGGGAGAGTGCGTGGTCGGGTCGCAATTTCATAAAGCTTTCCAACGTGTTTTCCGATTGCCAATGCACGGCATTCACATATTCGTGGGACGGAACGATAAACGTGGAAAATGGATTCAAACGCTCGCCACGAGTTTCGCAAGTGAGTTGATACAACCGTTCGTTGCGTTTCAAGTCCAGATCCCGGGCTGCGGGCAAGGGTTGCAACTCTTGTGGAAGTCGGTTGCGAGATAAGTACTGTTGAACCAAATTTCCCCAAAATTCAGCAGATTCAAAGTGAAAGGGTCCCGAAGAACCTTCAAGAATGGCTTTGAGATTCAAATTGTCGTCTTTTACAGTATTTTGGCGAGGGCGAGACAAGAGACACATCAAATGATTAAAAAACGAGGTGACGGCCCTAGTACGAAATACTGGCAAAGCATCCGGATTCTTTTCGAGTGAATCCAGTAACAGATCTAAATCACCTTGTATTTGATAACGATAGTTTGTGAGCCCACCCCGATGAAGCATGTCTTCCCAATAAATTCCATCCTCTTCCAATAGAAAGATTAATTCGGCGAGTTCACAGGGTGGAGGGATTTCTTTTCCATGGTTACACCCAAACAAGAGTTGTTTAAACCAATTTATCAACGAGGAATGTGACATCTTGATTCCAACGATGCAAATTCCAATGAAATGGATGTGCGCGAGCCGTGTAATATTCAAGAAAATTGCGCGCCATTAAGCAATGGAATGTATACATGGCGAAAAATAACATAATATATAGAATCAACATGATTTCAGATTCTTGGTTCACCAAATTGTCATTTCAAAAAAAAAAAAAAAAAAAAAAAAAAAAAAAAAAAAAAAAAAAAAAAAAAAAAAAAAAAAAAAAAAAAAAAAAAAAAAAAAAATTTTTTTTTTTTTTTTTTTTTTTTTTTTTTTTTTTTTTTTTTTTTTTTTTTTTTTTTTTTTTTTTTTTTTTTTTTTTTTTTTTTTTTTTTTTTTTTTTTTTTTTTTTTTAATAAGTTTGTTTAAAAGCAGTCGTTGAGTCTTACCGGGTTCACAACTCCAATCACACATACATTGAAACATGGCTCATTTAGATTTGGAATTTTTCTTGTTGACTGAATCAGCTATAATGCCAACAACGTCTGACGAATCGTCCCCCGGAGTTGATTTGTATTCTCCAGTGGATGTCGATATTGAGCCAGGTGAACAAGTAATTATTGATACTGGTGTAATTTTTGCCATACTCGATTCGAAAATTGGATTATTGAAGGATAAGCGATCTGTGGTGACCAAACGAAAATTAAAAGTGGATAGTGGCGTTATTGATACTGCATACAGAGGAAGCGTTAAAGTTGCATTGCGAAATGTCGGGGATGAATCGGCGCATATCAAAACTGGCGAGCCCATTGCGCAAATGATTTTACTCTTTTGTCAAAGACCAATCTTACAAAGAGTAAAAAGGATTTCTACCGAAACAGAACGAGGTATAATTGGATTCGGCTATCATCATGAGAAATTGAGCAAACAACCTTATATGGAAGATTTTTCTTCCCATTTCGAAGGATATCAAAATTTGCATAATGGAGTAGATTATATAGCCTAGACAATATTCAATGATCTCAGCTCCTTAAAATTGTTCTGGAGACCTAAATGAAGAATCTAGATACTCCCCCTCTAAGTTAAGACAACGTAAAAAAAAAAAAAAAAAAAAAAAAAAAAAAAAAAAAAAAAAAAAAAAAAAAAAAAAAAAAAAAAAAAAAAAAAAAAAAAAAAAAAAAAAAAAAAAAAAAAAATTTTTTTTTTTTTTTTTTTTTTTTTTTTTTTTTTTTTTTTTTTTTTTTTTTTTTTTTTTTTTTTTTTTTTTTTTTTTTTTTTAAACCTTTCTTTAAAAGCAGCAGCTGAGTTTTTCCAAATCATAAACTCCTACAACTTTTCCAAATCACACATAGATTAGAACATGGCTCATTTAAATTTAGATTTCCTCTTGCTGAATGAATCAGCAGTATTGCCAACTACGTCTGATGAATTGTCACCCGGTGTTGATTTGTATTCTCCAATGGATGTCGATATTGAGCCAGGTCAGCAAGTAATTATTGATACTTTTGTGGTTTTTTCTCTACCCAATTTCAAAATTGGATTGTTGAAAGATAAGTCATCTGTGGTGACCAAACGAAAATTAAAAGTGGATGCTGGTGTTATTGATACTGGATACAGAGGAAGCGTTAAAGTTGTTTTGCGAAATGTTGGTAATGAATCGGCGCACATCAAAACTGGCGAACCCATTGCGCAAATGATTTTATTGTGTAGCGAAAGGCCAAACCTACGAAGAGTGATGATGATATCTACCAAAGGATTTAAAACGGATTCAAATGAATATGTTTCTCATTACGAAAAATGTAACGAGCAAGAATACCAAGAATCGCTAGACGAGGTGGATGAATATGGAGATTAAGATTAGCTAGGACATTGTAAACATTATACTACAACACTTGCTCTCGCTCTAAGTTAGAACATTGTAAAAAAAAAAAAAAAAAAAAAAAAAAAAAAAAAAAAAAAAAAAAAAAAAAAAAAAAAAAAAAAAAAAAAAAAAAAAAAAAAAAAAAAAAAAAATTTTTTTTTTTTTTTTTTTTTTTTTTTTTTTTTTTTTTTTTTTTTTTTTTTTTTTTTTTTTTTTTTTTTTTTTTTTTTTTTTTTTTTTTTTTTTTTTTTTTTTTTGAGGTTGCCTTTTAAAAGCGAGCCTCTCGCCAGCACATGTTTTTGTATGATGGGCATTAACAACTTTTGTGCGTTAATCAACAAGCTGCACGAACCTGATCAAGAGCCACCCACTCAACCAAAGTATTTCGATTCCATTTTATATGATGTGCAATCCCTATTACATGTGGCCATCTCGTTGGCCTTGGAGACTGATGAAGAGAAATTATTTAAAGAAATGTGTCATTTAGCGTGGCACAAATTGGTCACGCATTTAAATGAATTTCTGTATTATGGTTCTACAGACAAAATTACGTTGATACTTTCGTTTGATGGAGATGGCGTACCCATGAAATGGCCCACTCAACGTGCACGGAGAACCAGAAAGGATAACCATTCAATCGCTAGCGGAAAAGCCAAATACCGAGCCGCCTTGTTTGGAACCAACAAAATCTCTCTACAAATTCAGGATTACTTCAAAGAGCGGTTGAAACACTTTGAGTTTTTCAAAGCGCGTGAGCTTCACGTCGTCCTCAGTGGATGCAACGTTCCCGGCGAGGGAGAGCATAAATTGTTTCACATGGCCGAAGCGCTACACTGCAAAAATCCAATCGTTGCGAGCGAAGACCAAGATGTATTTGTCATTGCTTTAATGCGTTTGAATCGCTACGAAACGATTCAAATTTATCGGTATGGTAAATACTACCCCTTCACACAACTCGTCCATGAATGGTTACCCTACTCTCCAAAACAGCTGGAAACGTGCTCTTTTTTGTTTGGAAATGATTTTATCCCCGCTCTGGTGGGCATTACTCCCATCAACGCACCTTATATAACGCAGGCTTTGATTTCCGACGAGGATCAAGATCCACCCTTTGCAATAGCTAGTTTTATTATAAAAATGAAAAAATATTTACGTTATCAGGAGGTGACGCACGGAGATTCAGATTTGATTGATTCGTTTTGGGTGACCTTTTTCTGGTTAAAGGATTATTACACAAAACACACATTTCCTCAAAAGTACATTCAAAATACAATTTTTGACAATTTTGATCGCAATCGTCTGTTGACGGCACTATCGACACCCCGATACTCTCTAGAGTCTTTTGAGCGAGCGCAAACACTCTACCAAAACACCGTCACAGTTCCAGCCTGCTACAAAGAAGCGGAGCGGGCCGTATTTACAAACGAGGTGGATTTCTTGCAAGGTCTATGGACCCAACCCAAAAATAGGTCGTGCATTTCCTTGCGGTTGAAAAAGTCCTCTACGAACGTGTAGGTGGATTCGACAGCACCAAGCGATAAGGGGTCCGTTTCGCGACAGTCGAGAATACATTGACCAGAATCCAACCCAATACCAATCCGAGAATCCAAAGCCATTGCTTCTTAAGAAACATGGGTCGAAAAGAACCAAATATACCGTCAGCAGCCTCCTTGTATTGCAAACGACGATCCAATTGAATTAAATCCATCACTGGCTCTGGAGCCATCACTACGTGAGAATTGTCATCAAAGACAATCATGCTCTGCTTCCAATCCACATTTTGCAACCATTTCGCTTCGAAACGTTCGGCATGGGGATACTGTTTATAAACGGGCAAGGATTGAACGTGGGACAGCAACTGTGCTGTGAAAATGACATTTTTTGGAAAGGTTAAAATCATTCGAGAGTGATAAAAGGTGTCATTGTAGGGTATCCAAGGTGTTTGATGTAAAATTGCGTTTAGACTCGACATATTCTTTGTTTTTTTAAATGAAACAATCAAGAAATGAATGAGGAAGATTATTCAGACTCGGACAAAAATTCAAACCCTAGTGGAGAGTTGCTAAACGATTGGGCCGATCCTTTTGTCAACAGTTTGCGTCAAATGGATGTGGACAGTGATACTGAATTGATTGTTCCAATTTGTCCCCAGGATGCCCCTGTTTCAAGTCCATATTCATCGGAGGTATTGTCTCCGATATTTGAAGAAATTGAATCAAATAAAGACGATATGGATGATCAAGCCTACATGGCTATTGGTGAGAAAATAACAGGTGAGGTGAAGAATGTAGCAGAGGGTATACAAATTACAACGCAAGATGGTCAAGTTAAAATCAACCATGACGGAAAAATGTTCCTATTTGGCCAGGACAGCCTTTGGCATACGAGTAATGAAGTTTGGGAAGCTTTTCGTCTAGCCAAGAAACGAACCTTAGAAGGCACTGAAAATGAAAATAATCAACTTCCAAATAAACGAATCCAAATTATTAAAAATGATACGATGAAAGGAGTAGAAGTACAATTTCCCGACTCTAAAGCTGCAATTTATTTGCGTTATCGACACTGGTTGTCTGTGGTACGGCGTTATGGAAATTATATAGAATTGGCTAATGGTAAAAAGGTTTTATTGGCAAACAGAGCGACGGGCGATTTGGAAAATAACAAATTCATCGAAAGTTTGCCTTATGATGATGTGACTAAACGGCGGTTGTCTGCGTTAACGTTTGAACTAATGACTGGAAAAGAACATCCAGACATGGGGGAAATTGGCTATTTCTCAGAGCCGACTAGACCTGGCACCTCTAAACCCTCTACCAGTAACGATAAGCCTAACGAAGAAGAAATGGATACGTAAAAAAAAAAAAAAAAAAAAAAAAAAAAAAAAAAAAAAAAAAAAAAAAAAAAAAAAAAAAAAAAAAAAAAAAAAAAAAAAAAAAAAAAAAAAAAAAAAAAAAAAATTTTTTTTTTTTTTTTTTTTTTTTTTTTTTTTTTTTTTTTTTTTTTTTTTTTTTTTTTTTTTTTTTTTTTTACTCTGATGCCTTTAAAAGAAAAACCTTGTTCATGCCAAATCATTCATGTCATTGAGATTCCTTGTGCAACAGTAAAAGCACTGGATTTTTGCAAAAACGGTCAGACTGTCCCGATACTGTTTTGACAGTGTCTGGGTGAATTTGTATCGTATTTAAATCACCGTTACGAGGCATCAGCAACGATCCTTCTTCTCCCACCGAGTAGTAAAACGCAGCCGTGCCTGGTCTAGAAACGCACCATTCCAAACTTGCCTGCGGACCTTGTCGTTGGTAGTTGAGTTTTAGAGAGTTTTTCAATCAGAGAGTTTCAGAGAGTTTTCAAAATGGATCTTTTGAATCGTCTTTAATCAAGATGGAATATTCTTACATTGTTAAACATACACTCGCAGTTCCTGCACTCGCCAAAGCCATTCAGGATCTCGAAACAGACAGCGGAGCGTTAAACCTCATAACACCTGATTGGGAAAATAAGCTAAATGAAAATGAGGCGTATAAACTTCATAAAGAAAACGGCGTTTTATTTTCCAAGGGTCATACCAGCAGTAATGAAAAGACATTTACTCGCAACATTATCAAACCATGTATGATGCATAAGGTTATTCTCGTGGGATGTTTTACATATGATAAAACAAAAGAATCGGAAGGACACACGTCTTTTGTGGCTCGCGACTGTTACCCATTACAAGTCATTGGAGATGCCATGAGAGAAAATCCAACTCAAAAATTACATGATGGTGCTCGATTATTTATGGATTACTGCGATCCAGCATTGTGTCACACGTGTTATGAAGCGCATTTGTCGAGAAACGTACCGTTAGACTTTGAACGAAATTGGTGTGTGACTAAATTGAGAGTTTTTAATGGTAAAGATTTAAAACACGCCTTCAAAAAACCTCTGGAAGCGAGTTTAACAAAGATGGGATCTTTTTTAGCCATTTGTCAAATTACTATTAGGAGCAGAACAACTTTTGGAGATGATAAATACAAAATTGGTGGGACAATCCAAAACATGATTGTATTTCAAGAATCTGCAATAAAACCATGCCCCAATATGGTGTTTTTGGATCCAATCACACCAGCTATTGAATTTCCATCAGAGGATGCACACATGGAAGAAGAAATACAAAACATTACGTAAAAAAAAAAAAAAAAAAAAAAAAAAAAAAAAAAAAAAAAAAAAAAAAAAAAAAAAAAAAAAAAAAAAATTTTTTTTTTTTTTTTTTTTTTTTTTTTTTTTTTTTTTTTTTTTTTTTTTTTTTTTTTTTTTTTTTTTTTTTTTTTTTTTTTTTTTTTTTTACGCTGATGCCTTTAAAAGAAAAATCTTGTTCATGCCAAATCATTCATGTCTTTGCGATTCCTTGTTCAACAGTAACAGCACTGGATTTTTGCAAAAACGGTCAGACTGTCCCGATACTGTTTTGACAGTGTCTGGGTGAATTTGTATCGTATTTAAATCACCGTTACGAGGCATCAGCAACGATCCTTCTTCTCCCACCGAGTAGTAAAACGCAGCCGTGCCTGGTCTAGAAACGCACCATTCCAAACTTGCCTGCGGACCTTGTCGTTGGTAGCGCGACCACAAAATACATTTTAACCATTTGTCTGGAGGGATCACCTTTTCCACACCGAGTGTCACCACTGATTTGATTGGAACCGACGGAACGCGTACAGCATCTTTGGCCACGTACAAAGCATACAAGTCCATCAAGTACGAAACTGCAACTCTTTCACAAGCTAGCATTAAATATTCTTCTCGTGTTTCAGAATCCATCAAGACGAGTGTCGCGCATTTCAAATTGCAATCGGGGCATCCATGACTGACCAATGGAACCACCCCGCTTATGGAGTCGGGTATCACAAACATGTTGAAACGCTCACTGAAAGCCAACAAGAGTTTCCTTTGTTGGTGGATGCATGGCTTAAAAAACCTAAAAATTTGAAAGTCATTGTGGCGGGTGGACCGGGCACTGGGAAATCCTACACCGTCATGACTTGTTTGGATTTTATCAAAATTCCTCAATTACGCATGGCTCCTACGGCAAGAGTGGCGAGTCGAATGAATGGAAGCACGATTCATTCCGCCATGAGATTAAATTGGGGCAAAGGATCCGTCTTGAACAACTTGGAGAAGGAATTGGTTGAGGAAGCTGATACAGAAGAGTGTTTAAAGAAAAGCGCTTGCCTCCTCGAGGAATTCAACTGTCCATTCGAGCCGAAAATTGTGGTGATTGATGAAGTGGGTATGGTTGCATTTTGGTTGGTGGAATGGATATTTGAGTACTTTTTTAAGCGCCCGGATCCCGTGTTGTGCATCATGATGGGTGACCCCAATCAACTGCGACCCGTAAGGTCTATACACAACATGTTTACGGCGGGTGTCAAATCTGAAACCAAACGCATCGATTTAATGCAAAGCAAGCGTTTTGAAAAAGAGTATGAGGAAATTATTGAAAATTTGAGGTCATTTGTAGACAAAGAGGATGAGACTGGACTCTTTACATTTCTAGTGACGCATTATCCAGTGGTGGAAAATATCGACACGACACTATTGGCGAAATGCACACGAGCTCTGGCCTACTTGAAATCCTCCGTAGAAACGTACAACAATTTTTATTTGACGCAGTTGGTAAAAGGTCCACGACTGCGCTTGTGGCGAAAATCTAAAACCCATTCGGGTAACGCATATGTGGACGTAAAGTCAGGATGTCATGTTTTCCTTCTCCAAAATGGAGTTTCCACAGTTTCAAATGGTACGTCTCTGATATTTGAGCGCTTCAATGAAGAAAAGGATTGCATCGAATGTAAAAATGTCGCAGACAACAGCACAGTAATAATTCAAAGAAACTCCAAAGGAGATTTTCCAATTATGGTTGGGTATGCGGGTACTATACACAAGTTTCAAGGGGATACAATGGACGATGCCGCAATAGCCATCAACTTTAACGGAAGTCGTGATTTGAATTTGGTATATACGGCATTGAGCAGAGTCAGGAGCATGAATCAAATTGTCGCAGTAGAAATTTAAAAAGTGTTGAGACACAGTCTATCAAGAACGTATCTCAGACTCGTCAGAATTTCTTGAAGCCCTCCAACTCGCAACTTTAGAATTTCTTGGAACTCGCAACTTTAGATAATACTGGCTCAAGTTCAAACGTCAATAGAACATTGTAAAAAAAAAAAAAAAAAAAAAAAAAAAAAAAAAAAAAAAAAAAAAAAAAAAAAAAAAAAAAAAAAAAAAAAAAAAAAAAAAAAAATTTTTTTTTTTTTTTTTTTTTTTTTTTTTTTTTTTTTTTTTTTTTTTTTTTTTTTTTTTTTTTTTTTTTTTTTTAACGTTGTATGTGAAAGTCAAACGTCAAGCATTGTTGATCTCATACTCGTCAGAATTTCTTGAAGCCCTCCAGCTCGCAAGGCCCTCCAGCTTTTAGAATTTCCTGGAGCTCGCAACTTTAGAATTTCTTGGAGCCCTCCAACTTGCAACTGTGGAATTTCTCGAAGCCCTCCAACTTGCAACTGTAGAATTTCTTGAAGCCCTTCCAACTCGCAACTGTAGAATTTCTTGAAGCCCTCCAACTCGCAACTTTAGATAATACTGGCTCAAGTTCAAACGTCAATAGAACATTGTAAAAAAAAAAAAAAAAAAAAAAAAAAAAAAAAAAAAAAAAAAAAAAAAAAAAAAAAAAAAAAAAAAATTTTTTTTTTTTTTTTTTTTTTTTTTTTTTTTTTTTTTTTTTTTTTTTTTTTTTTTTTTTTTTTTTTTTTTTTTTTTTTTTTTTTTTTTTTTTTAACGTTGTATGTCAAAGTCAAACGTCAAGTATTGTTGATCTCATACTCGTTAGAATTTCTTGAAGCCCTCCAGCTTTTAGAATTTCCTGTAGCTCGCAACTTTAGAATTTCTTGGAGCCCTCCAACTCGCAACTGTAGAATTTCTTGAAGCCCTTCCAACTCGCAACTGTAGAATTTCTTGAAGCCCTCCAACTCGCAACTTTAGAATTTCTTGGAACTCGCAACTTTAGATAATACTGGCTCAAGTTCAAACGTCTACAACCTCGTCAAAAAAAAAAAAAAAAAAAAAAAAAAAAAAAAAAAAAAAAAAAAAAAAAAAAAAAAAAAAAAAATTTTTTTTTTTTTTTTTTTTTTTTTTTTTTTTTTTTTTTTTTTTTTTTTTTTTTTTTTTTTTTTTTTTTTTTTTTTTAAATGTTGTATTCCAAAGTCAAACGTCAAGTATTGTTGATCTCATACTCGTCAGAATTTCTTGAAGCCCTCCAGCTCGCAAGGCCCTCCAGCTTTTAGAATTTCCTGGAGCTCGCAACTTTAGAATTTCTTGGAGCCCTCCAACTTGCAACTGTGGAATTTCTCGAAGCCCTCCAACTTGCAACTGTAGAATTTCTTGAAGGCCTCCAACTCTTAACTTTAGAATTTGTTGAAGGTCCCAACTTTAAAATTTATTGAAGCTCTCAATCTTATACAATATTGACTTAACATATTGACTCAACATATTGACTCAAGTTCAAACGTCTACAACCTAGTAAAAAAAAAAAAAAAAAAAAAAAAAAAAAAAAAAAAAAAAAAAAAAAAAAAAATTTTTTTTTTTTTTTTTTTTTTTTTTTTTTTTTTTTTTTTTTTTTTTTTTTTTTTTTTTTTTTTTTTTTTTTTTTTTTTTTTTTTTTTTTTACGTTGTATGTTAAAGTCAGACGTTGAGCTCGTAACTTTGGAATTTCTTGGAGCTCGCAACTTTAGATGTTGTTGCATCGGGTCGATACTCTCAGCTCATCAAAATTTTCCAAAGCTCTCACAGCTTGTAAAATTTTAAATTCTCTCCAGTGACCATGCCAATTTAAACTTGACGCCGCTACATCCCCATCTAAAAACTTTTCAACGTTGTTTCAGTTTTAAATTGTAAAAATCATCCACTGATCCAGCCAACTCGCAAATGTTTTATTTTAAAATATCTACTTCAAAATTCGCCTCTTCTCTTTCGAGTTCAGTCTCGGCAACTTCCGTTTTGCTTTCTGATGGCTTTGTTGAGATGGAAAGTAATAACGTTACGACGTAATCACTTATGGCTTTCATCTGCTGAGTCACCTGAGCCCGGATGGGATGATTTATTTTCAAGGTATCCTTTTCCTTTTCCAACATTTGTTTAATTGTATGCACTACACACCGCAATTCCAATTCAATTGCATCTTCATCCTGTTTCACACTGGCTTGATAGGCTTGGAATGCTCTCTTCAAATGTTCATCGTGAACCACTGGTTGTAACATGGGCGTGAGCACTTTTTCGTGAATGTAACGACACATGACCCCCGCAATCATATCCACCATTGAGTTTGTAGCTTTAACCTGTTTCACGCTTAAAAGGGATTGGATGATTGTATTTGCTGCCGTATACATGTACATGAAATCGTTTTCTGAACCAGTTTTGCGAACCGCTTCGATGACGGATTTTCCCATCGGGAGTTGATTCATCAATTTTTCCATATACGTTGTGAAATATTGCTTTTGGGCATTCATCAGTTGTTGACTAATATCGTCTCTTTCCGTCAAACCTGCTTCAAGATCAAGCAATACGTCCGAGGGTTTAATCTGTTTGGTGGGGGGTTCTTCGTCTTCTGATGACGCATCCTCTTCGTGCGCACGCTTCATCTTTGTTTAAAAGAATGGTTCGTTTTCTCGATCAGACTTTGTCTTTTCATACGCCTCGTGACCCGCTGTTACGGCTCGTCGGGTTACTTTGCGATTTTTCAACGCCTCCACCAAAGGATCGTCCCATTTCGGCACATTGTCGGTGACTTGCGAGTATGTTTCCAATTTGTAATCTGGAGCCAGTTCCAGTGTCCAATCACCCCCCTCGTGCTTCAAAAGCAATCCATTGGAACGAGGCGATTCGGGCCATCCGGGAAGGGTTACGTGATGGGGATTGGAAACGATGGTTCCTCGGTATTTTTCAGGTACTCCGAGATCGTTTTTGCCGATATAACAGGCTGGAAATGCGTACATTAATTGATTTTTCCATACGAGGGGCGTCGACCCGGGTTGCCAGTGACGCGTGATCCACCGACACCACTCCATACGATTAGGTTGAAGGGACGATTCCATTTTTAATTTTCCAAACCAAGAGGATGACACGCGATAATTGTAAATTTTCGCTTTAAACGATTCCTTTTCCAAAAAAAACACTTGCATGTAATCGAAAGGAAATTCTTGTCCAATTTGTAAGGATCCATCGCGCACCTGGTCTCGGAGGGGAGCAATCACCTTTTTGGGATCCACGTTACTGTAGTGTAAAAACGTTACGGGATTATGATCCAACAAGTAAAAATAGGCATAGAGTTGCACGTCCATAGGTTCCTCCGGGGGGTTTTTAAACGCACTGACGCACGCATTGTAACCCTTGCCATAGGTGTAGTCGTCCAATTCCTCTATCCTGACTCCAAATTGACCGAGTGTGGGATCACACACACACCCAAAACCAGATTTGTAGCGAGCTTTTTTCAACGGTTTTCCTGTAATGGCGTCAAACGTGCAAGGTCTCTTGAAGCATTTTTTCTCATAGTGCCGACGTATGTAATTTTTGTCGAGCCCATCCGACTCGTTCAACTGGTGCCCGTTCAGCTCGTCGGGTTCACACGGATAATATTTCATGCGATCCACGACTGACATTTTTTGGCATTCGAAATTCTTCGTGGGTACAAAACCCTCTGCACAAATGCATTTTTGCAATTGTATACTGAAATATCCGTTGGGCCGACACGCCACATCGACGGTGCAGTTGCCTCCGAAATGGGTTTGGGTGACGAGATTTGGATTTAAACATATGCAGGCCGCAAACGACTTGCCACGATGCGAAACGAGCGTCCACGTGCCAGTTTCGGGATAACAGTCTTCGCCTCTCAACAGTTGAGGAACGCATAAGTTATTCACGCAAATGTCGTGTTTTTTACAGTCTGATGTGTGTGTGCATGTGTCGGGGGAAGAGGTTTCGGCGTGTTTTGGGAGGAGAGGCCACTTTGAAAAGGGAGTACGAGGCGTTTGCGAGGCGTAATAAATGACGATTACAGCATACAAAAATATTAGAATCCAAAAACGCATTGCTTTGTTAATAAATGTAAACCTTTTGATACGCTTTATCGCTGTAAAACAACCCAATGTTTGAATGGGCGGCATCCTGTAGACGCAACCAAGTCAAGAGTTTACATTTGGTTTGTAAATTTCGCACAGACTTTAAATACTGATCCACACTATACATTTTTGTTTCATTGGGTTCTCTCCACAATACCTTGAATCATCTTCTCCACCACCACCATCAGTTCTTTATCGCAAGAATTGACAGTCTCGTAGGGTTTAACGTAAATACGCAAATCATAACCGTCGTCCATGTTGATGGTGACATTATCGTCCACCCCCATCAAGAGTATGTTTTGACTGTACCTTTTTCGATACATGTCGCGCACGTGCTCCGATGCCTTGAGATAATTGTAAAATTTTTTAGAATATTCGCACTCTGTTCGTCCAAAGAGTGTGTGGGCGCATTCGGCCACGTCCGGCAAATACGCATTCACCATGTCTTTCACGTAGGCGTCTTTGCCATGACTCCACAAGATAATGTCTGCTTGGATCAATTTTAAAAACTGCAATAACGTTTTCAATTTGGGGCGAGGGTGGAATTTTCGGGCACTGTGAAACCCCAGGGTCAAATCCATATCCAGTACGCAAACGTACTTTGGACTCATGTCGCTTTTTTCTCTGTAAACAAAGAACATGAGCTCAAAATGCACGATCCGAGCAGAAGATCGTATTCAAAGTATAATTCGGCACCTCACAAATTCAAATTTCACGGCGGCAGATTGCCCCATTCATCCTAGAAAACCTTGCATGTTGCTGTTGAATAATTTCAACGCGGAGCGATTTCACTGCCTGTACGCGAATCGATCCACCGTTTGGAAATCGTACACGATAGATCAATCTTGCGATATACCCGAACACTTTGACGAAATGATGAAAATGAAAGAATGGTTGGGGAGTCAATACGTGTTGCCGTTTTCAGGTCATCTTCGAGAATCATCCGGTTACACGATCGGCATGTTTCGACAAGCTATTGATTTGTATCCACCCAGTAAATTGCAGCGTGTTTCGTTCAAAGAGTGTGCCTACGCAACCATTGTATTGTTTTGTGCCGCCTGCCATCAATTGGGGGGCGCGGTACCAGATTTAAAACATTTTTTGTTTTTATACACGGAAAAGCATCCTGTTTTGTGTGATATGGGAAGTTATAACGTGGAGAATCGTATTCGGTTAAAAGGAAACGCACCTCACTTTAATGAGAAAAAATGGAGACGATTTATGGAAAAGAAAACCATACGAGATGTCATTCGATATCTCAAACTGGAATTTATGACCATGTTTAATCAAAAGAAAAAGAAGGGTCAACGATGCATTTTGAACGAGACTGAAGAGGTATTTGACACGGAAACGCATATGCTCTTGTGTCAAAGTAATCAAAAGAGCCTAATTCAAGTATTGCGAGACTTTGCACATTTGATGCCAGACGTTTACTTGAGAGAAAATATCATTTTGGAATGGGTCAAAAAACTTGGCTACAACGCAACGTAAAAAAAAGCCCTCAACTCGTAACTTTGGAATTTCTTGGCTCAAGTTCAAACGTCAGAAGCACCGTTAAAAAAAAAAAAAAAAAAAAAAAAAAAAAAAAAAAAAAAAAAAAAAAAAAAAAAAAAAAAAAAAAAAAAAAAAAAAATTTTTTTTTTTTTTTTTTTTTTTTTTTTTTTTTTTTTTTTTTTTTTTTTTTTTTTTTTTTTTTTTTTTTTTTTTTTTTTTTTTTTTTTTTTTTGACGTTGTAGTTTAAAGCCAGACGTTTAGTCTTATGATCTCAGACTCGTCAGAATTTCTTGAAGCCCTCCAACTTGCAACTTTAGAATTTTTCGGAGCTCACAACTTTAGAATTTTTCGGAGCTCACAACTTTAGAATTTTTCGGAGCTCACAACTTTAGAATTTTTCGGAGCTCACAACTTTAGAATTTCTCGGAGCTCGCAACTCTAGAAGAATTTCTTGGAGCTCGCGACTTTAGATAATACTGGCTCAAGTTCAAACGTTAGTAGCATCGTTATAAAAAAAAAAAAAAAAAAAAAAAAAAAAAAAAAAAAAAAAAAAAAAAAAAAAAAAAAAAAAAAAAAAAAAAAAAAAATTTTTTTTTTTTTTTTTTTTTTTTTTTTTTTTTTTTTTTTTTTTTTTTTTTTTTTTTTTTTTTTTTTTTTTTTTTTTTTTTTTTTTTTTTTTTTTGACGTTGTAGTTTAAAGCCAGACGTTTAGTCTTATGATCTCAGACTAGTCAGAATTTCTTGAAGCCCTCCAACTTGCAACTTTAGAATTTCTGGGGCCTCGCAACTTTAGAATTTCTCGGAGCTCACAACTTTAGAATTTCTCGGAGCTCGCAACTCTAGAATTTCTCGGAGCTCGCAACTCTAGAATTTCTCGGAGCTCGCAACTCTAGAAGAATTTCTTGGAGCTCGCGACTTTAGATAATACTGGCTCAAGTTCAAACGTTAGTAGCATCGTTAAAAAAAAAAAAAAAAAAAAAAAAAAAAAAAAAAAAAAAAAAAAAAAAAAAAAAAAAAAAAAAAAAAAAAAAAAAAAAAAAAAAAAAAAATTTTTTTTTTTTTTTTTTTTTTTTTTTTTTTTTTTTTTTTTTTTTTTTTTTTTTTTTTTTTTTTTTTTTTTTTTTTTTTTTTTTTTTTGACGTTGTAGTTTAAAGCCAGACGTTTAGTCTTATGATCTCAGACTCGTCAGAATTTCTTGAAGCCCTCCAACTTGCAACTTTAGAATTTCTGGGGCCTCGCAACTTTAGAATTTCTCGGAGCTCACAACTTTAGAATTTCTCGGAGCTCGCAACTCTAGAATTTCTCGGAGCTCGCAACTCTAGAATTTCTCGGAGCTCGCAACTCTAGAAGAATTTCTTGGAGCTCGCGACTTTAGATAATACTGGCTCAAGTTCAAACGTTAGTAGCATCGTTAAAAAAAAAAAAAAAAAAAAAAAAAAAAAAAAAAAAAAAAAAAAAAAAAAAAAAAAAAAAAAAAAAAAAAAAAAAAAAAAAAAAAATTTTTTTTTTTTTTTTTTTTTTTTTTTTTTTTTTTTTTTTTTTTTTTTTTTTTTTTTTTTTTTTTTTTTTTTTTACGTTGTAGTTTAAAGCCAGACGTTTAGTCTTATGATCTCAGACTCGTCAGAATTTCTTGAAGCCCTCCAACTTGCAACTTTAGAATTTCTGGGGCCTCGCAACTTTAGAATTTCTCGGAGCTCACAACTTTAGAATTTCTCGGAGCTCGCAACTCTAGAATTTCTCGGAGCTCGCAACTCTAGAAGAATTTCTTGGAGCTCGCGACTTTAGATAATACTGGCTCAAGTTCAAACGTTAGTAGCATCGTTAAAAAAAAAAAAAAAAAAAAAAAAAAAAAAAAAAAAAAAAAAAAAAAAAAAAAAAAAAAAAAAAAAAAAAAAAAATTTTTTTTTTTTTTTTTTTTTTTTTTTTTTTTTTTTTTTTTTTTTTTTTTTTTTTTTTTTTTTTTTGACGTTGTAGTTTAAAGTCAGGTTTTAATCTTTGCTCGTCCAGCTCAAAACTTTTCCGGAGCAATGTGTTTGCACAGTTAATAAAGCCAACCATGGCAGAAGATTACAAGACGCTTGTACTGCATTTACTCTCCAAAAGGCAATATCCCATACTGAAGGATATCGTTGTCATGGATATCCATTACAAATTGCTGCCAGAAAATGCAGATTTTGACGTAGTACATGCATATGATAAACGATCGCATGACGCCATGTACACGTTGTCACAACATGCGGATCCATTTCGCTTTTCCTATCTCGTCGGTAACGAAAACATGTTTTATGTGCATGAGACGGATCATTTCGACACCACGTCCTTACCGCTACACTGTCAACGAGTCAAATTGAATCGCTATTATGTGGACGTGATCCAAAATCAAACGAGTGAAACCTTTGAAGAAGAGCTATACCATTTTATAACACTTTTAAATTTTGACATTCCAACCCTCTCTCCTTTGTTGGGTTTGGACACTATCACTTGCACTCGGATGTTACCTAAATTTATCAAGCTTTGGGTTTTCAAATACGATGCGCAAAATTTTCAAAAATGTCCAGTTTCCAAAGGACTCGAAACTTGTTTTGGTCCTCCCGAAACTACAGGTGTGATTCCCGTTCGTGTGCTGAGGGGTAAATTGTCCCCCTGCACCTCCCACGCAAAAATTTTATCGTTAAATAATGATTTTCCAACAAAGCTCAAACATCCGTATTTAATGCATTACAGCCCTCTGCACAAGACACTCTTTCCGTTGGTTTACAATCCGCTCGAAAACCCATTATTGGTATTTTAGACTAAACATGTAACGATCTCTCTCGCTACCATCCGGAGGGAATTTTTTGTATCTTCGTTTTGCATCGTAATGACGACACACCTTGTAAACGCCCGCGCAAACACTTTCTTTCGGCAGATTGACATTGGAGTTGTCACTCTCGTCGTTGGATGCATCGATGGAAAAGACAGACTCGTCATCAGACACCTCGGACATGACTGGAGATCCAACAAAAGCTTTCATTTTCAAATGTTTTCGATTACCCGGTTGGGGTCTGTAATACTTGCGAACATAGCTTGTGGCATCCGGATACGCCTTTTCCCACGCCTCCTCTGGAACCACCGTCGCTTTTTGGTCCACATAGTTTTTGTAGGCCGAAAAACTTCTAAAGAAGGGTTTCAATTTTGAAAGGGGTACCAAGCCATTTTTCCCCAGATGTTCAATGTGTGACAATGAAAAAACTTTTTTCATATCGTCCTTGTAATCTGCAAAATAGTCGAGCATTGACTCGTACGCGTAGAACGCTGGAATTTTGCGAGGAGGAAAGGGGGGAGGTTTTACATATTTACGAGGCTTTGCTTTCTTGGTAATCTTGTTTCCTTTTGCACGTGGCATCCTTTATTTGTAAACAATCTCCCCGTAGTGAAAGAGGTTAAAAAAGGGAGACTTTTGCATTTTGTCGTGATTATCGTAATGCGCGTGATGATAATTTTGAAAAGTTTCCCAGTGCGCTAAAAAGTGACACGTGTAGATAAACAGCATTTGCCACGTGGTGTTGTGTCTAAAGTATTCTGCTGGATTATGGCAAGTCTCATCCAACAAAGTAAAGTTTATGGTGCCTCGTGCCTCGTCGACCATGTTATTGTTTCGACACACATTATCACAATAACTGTTTAGCGTCGCATTAAATTCATAAAGATTGAAAACCACATGAAAACCTTTTCTCTCATCAGGCGTTTTACGTTTATTAGTTTCGGCGTACGACGTGAAAATTTCCTTTGGGCCATTGGGTTCGAAAAGATAATAAAATGTCAAATTATAATTTTCCAAGTCCTTGATGGGACGCCCAAATATGACATTGAGCATGGGAATCCACTCGGCCAACACCATATGAATTTGATGAAATTCTGTAGCAGAGTACTTATCCGCAATGTCCCGACATATGGTCCAAGCATCTTGCCACGTGCCGACGTGATTCGATGAGGTGCGACGACAACTTTGGGAATCGTGGTGATCAATCGATCGTTGCATCTTGATTTTTTTAAAAAAAAGACAACTATGTGGGCCGCCTGGCTCCTTTTTTTAATCATCTGGATGTGTTTTCTGGTGGATACCAGAGGATTTTAAAACAAAATCAAAAATTCAAGTACGCGAACCCATTTTCCAGCAAAATTGTACAGACAAACGCATGTTTTGCGTAGACGATTGTAGTTTTCCTGTGCGTGGAAAAATCTACCCGATGCGTGGGGGGCGTGTGTGTAACAGATGGTCGAACACCCATTGAATGCAATGAAGAAAAGGGCGGTCGATTGATGTTGACAAATGACGACGTGGCGCGATGGATTTGCCTCTGTACCGATGAAACTTTTTGGTCGGGACCTGCATGTGATACACTCAATCCCGATGTATGCGAACAAGGAGCATTTTTATACAATGGACGAGAGAGTTTTTTGTGTCTCTGCCCCAATCCATACAAAAGGTTCACCGTCAACGGAAAACCACATTGTTTAGAAAAGTTTATGAGTAATTTCTTTACAGAGCCAGAAGTAACAGAGATGGGACCTCACATGGTATAGTTTGAAATGCCTCGTCGTGGATCTTTAGGTACACTCTAGCGTGGGTACTTGGACTCAACTCGCAACTTTAGAATTTCTTGAAGCTCTCAACCTTTGACAATATTGGCCCAAGTTCAAACGTCAGCAACATCGTAAAAAAAAAAAAAAAAAAAAAAAAAAAAAAAAAAAAAAAAAAAAAAAAAAAAAAAAAAAAAAAAAAAAAAAAAAAAAAAAAAAAATTTTTTTTTTTTTTTTTTTTTTTTTTTTTTTTTTTTTTTTTTTTTTTTTTTTTTTTTTTTTTTTTTTTTTTTTTTTTTTTTTTTACAATGTGAGCCATTTTAAATTTTCGTTGCAAATCCAATTTAAAAGCTTCGTGACAAAATCCTTCGAAAAGCATTCACACACAATGAAATGATCTCGCTTACAATCATACAACAAATTTTTAAAATCATCGGGTGGGTTCACAAAGATAACGCTCATGTAATCATCATCGTTAGTCTCCACGCTCAAAAATCCATCACTACCCACACATTGCTTCAGATTCACTTTGAGAATACCGGTCGTCTTGCAATTTAAAATCACGCTCTTTTCATTCATTTCCTTGAAACTGATTAAAGGACCAATGGCATTACATTTTTCACATTGTCCATTGCCGACAAAGATCGTTTTGAAAACATTATCCAAAACTTCACTCATAGCAATTTTAACAACCAACGTTGCAAAACTACCCACAATTTCAGCTAAATCGGCTTCGGCCAGGTCTATAATCCATTCATGTTCCTTTTTTTCACCATGCTTCAACAGGAAGCTTTCAAATGCTTCATGGAGAGGAAGATTGTCGCAAACCATGTGAAATCTTCCATATTCTGTGTTACAATATACGTTTCCATACGTCCCGATCTTGACGTTGTAATTCAAGTAGGGTAGCCCCCAATATGCACCTAGCAATGTAATTTTCATGTTTTAAAAAAGCGCCTTTATTATGTAACGTTTTTTCATGGGACAAGCCAAATGGCGATGTTTGGACAAACGGTTTAAATTGACGGCGCTTATATATTTTTTTCTGCTCAAGTATTTTTTCAACTCTCGTCCATATGGTAATTCCATATTCGAAGACCGTCAGCTTGAAACTGGGTATAGCAGAAAACTGCAAAAATATATAAGCACTTCTCAGAACGAAAAAGTACTTGAGCGGGCAAATGTTTGATTTATCATAGGAAAATTTGGAAATTTGGAAAATGGGGAAAACGCAAAACATTTCCATTTTCGAGTCTGTAAATGTTATGTTTTGCTATTGAAAGATGAAAAAACTGATTAAAAAAACTATACAACTTATACAAAATTAATGTAAAAATCACATTTAAAAGCTATTAAAATAGGATTTTAAGTTTAAAAGTTTGATTATAAATTTTAACTTTTAAACGATTCATGGTACCAAAAGGATTGGTACCTTGAATCGTTTAAAAGTTGCAGCTAGAAGGGGGGTACTTTTAAACTCAAAATTCGAAATCGGCATGTTTTTACAGTCTCAATTACATAATTTTTCTACCATTTTTCAATAATACATACTTAAAACAACAATTTTCAAGAAAATAAAATTGTAAAACATTAAAAAAGAGTTCAAAAAAATTGTCAAATATTAAAAAAAGAATTCTTAAAAAAATAAATAATCCAGTCTTTTGAATAATAGGGTTAATATTCCACAGTATTAAATAATGCTAAAGTTTTAATTATAGCATAAGTTTTTTCAATTACCAATCAATTACATTTTTTTTTTTTCAAAAAAAAAAAAAAAAAAAAAAAAAAAAAAAAAAAAAAAAAAAAAAAAAAAAAAAAAAAAAAAAAAAAAAAAAAAAATTTTTTTTTTTTTTTTTTTTTTTTTTTTTTTTTTTTTTTTTTTTTTTTTTTTTTTTTTTTTTTTTTTTTTTTTTTTTTTTTTTTTTTTTTTTCAATTACTGTTGTATGGGTCATAAAACAGTGATGTCCACTCTTCAATCTTTTCATAATTTTCTCCGGCACAATCCCACACAATCTCAGAGCGTGAAAAGGATCTAGTCCGTATGAAATTGTCAATTCTTCGCAGCAATATCTTACCAAATGGGTTTAAAGTAATATTGGCCCGTTTTAAAACCAATTTGACCACTGGTTCTTTTTCATCAATATGAATTTGTTCGCGTTCTTTATTTAATAAACGAAAAGTAAGGTTACAATATGAACCAGAAGGAATTATTTGATATACTTTCACCCCCGGAATTAACGAATGTAACCAACCTCTGGCATCTCGTGGTATTTTGATCTCGATATCAGTAGACACTATTTCCTTGCTCTTTTCCCCAAGGGTGTAATTACCATTAGGAAAAATCTGTACGACATTTTCAAAAACTTTTGGCTCCGTCCCAAAGAATGGTTCTTTCACTTTGTATAGTATTATGCGTCGATCTTTTTCCATCATAATAAGATTAGGTGGAAATGTTGAAACGTCCAATACCGTTGTATGCAGCAAGGTTATATTTTCCAAGTCGTGGGAGCTCCAAAAAATTCTGATGAGCTGAGTTGCACAAGACCTGGCACTCGGTTTTAACCTACAACGTTTAAAAAAAAAAAAAAAAAAAAAAAAAAAAAAAAAAAAAAAAAAAAAAAAAAAAAAAAAAAAAAAAAAAAAAAAAAAAAAAAAAAAAAAAAAAAAAAAAAAAAAAAATTTTTTTTTTTTTTTTTTTTTTTTTTTTTTTTTTTTTTTTTTTTTTTTTTTTTTTTTTTTTTTTTTTTTTTTTTTTTTTATACAAGCAAGTATCAAAGCTTACAAATTGTTCTAAATGTATTATAACGATTGTAAACATTTTACGCTTGAAACAGACGGGGTGGAGGTTGTTGAAAATGTATTAACGGTTCAAGAGGTAACGCAACTCCAAGAGAAAATGTGGATTTGGTTACAGAATAAAACAAAATACTTGGATAAACCCATTGTCAAAAACGATATATCGACTTACAAATCTCTATTTGATCTCTATCCAAAACACGGTATGTTGTTTCAGCACTGGGACTTTGGACACAATCCTTTATCCTGGTACGTTCGTCAAAACCAAAATGTCTTTAATCAATTTAGTCGTATTTGGTGTACAAACCAATTGCTCACAAGCTTTGATGGAATCAGTATTTCCTTACCTTGTGAATATACGATGCGTGGTTGGACGCAGTACAAGGAATGGTTTCACACTGATCAAAACTTTCAACGAAATAATTTTGAATGTGTTCAAGGACTCGTGAATCTTTTTCCAGTTTACGAAGGTGACGCCACCTTGAGAATTCTCAGAAAAAGTCATTTATTGCACAAGGAATTTCAAAAAACGTTTAAAATTACACATTCATCAGATTTTTGTCGGTTGACACAAGATGAAAAACAATTTTACTTGGATCGTCTAGACAGTCCATCGGATATCTGCGTAAAGGCTCCCGCTGGCTCCCTCGTGTTGTGGGATAGTCGAACCATTCACCAAGGTATGGAACCACAACGCAATCGTAAACTACCAAACATCAGATGCGCTCTGTACATTTGTATGACACCTGCAAGACTGGCAAGTCAAACTCAAATTCAGAAAAGGATCAAATATTTCGAAGAACGACGAACCTGTAATCATTGGCCTCACAAAACGAAGGTTTT
Source organism: Parasteatoda tepidariorum (assembly GCF_982258835.1). Taxonomy (NCBI): domain Eukaryota; kingdom Metazoa; phylum Arthropoda; class Arachnida; order Araneae; family Theridiidae; genus Parasteatoda; species Parasteatoda tepidariorum. The sequence continues at coordinate 10,422,123 of NC_141766.1, read as the reverse complement.
TAGCAAGCATCCTAGAACGTATGGTAATCCCCTTCCAAAAGTTGAAAATGATGACGACTTGGAAATTACAAATTTAATGAAACAGCTTGTTGGTTATGTTTAAGAGTATAAAAAAAAAAAAAAAAAAAAAAAAAAAAAAAAAAAAAAAAAAAAAAAAAAAAAAAAAAAAATTTTTTTTTTTTTTTTTTTTTTTTTTTTTTTTTTTTTTTTTTTTTTTTTTTTTTTTTTTTTTTTTTTTTTTTTTTTTTTTTTAAATCTAAAAAAAATTTGGATAACGTGTTGCTCTTAAAAATCCTCTTCCAAAGAAAACTCGTGACTCTTTGAGAGCACTCCACACTTTTGATACTCTCCCACCCGCTTTTCAAAAAAATTGGTCTTTCCCTCCAAACTGATATTTTCCATAAAATCAAATGGATTTTCCTTTTTGTAAAACTTGTCACATCCCAAGTCCACCATCAAACGATCTGCTACAAACTCAATGTATTGATTCATCAATATGCAATTCATCCCAATGAGGCTGACTGGTAGAGCTTCTGTTAAAAATTTTTGCTCGATGGACACTGCATCTGTTATGATTTGCAAAATTTCTTCTTGTGTGGGTTTCTCTTGCAAATACTTGTTGAACAAGAGGCACGCAAAATCACAGTGCAATCCCTCGTCTCGACTGATGAGCTCGTTGCTAAAGGATAAACCAGGTAAAAGACCACGCTTTTTTATCCAAAAGATGGCTGCAAAGGACCCGGAGAAAAAAATTCCCTCCACGGCCGCAAATGCTACCAGACGATGGGCAAAGGAGGGATGCTGTATCCAGTTTAATGCCCAATCGGCTTTTGCTTTCACGCAGGGCATTTTTTCAATGGCGTGAAATAATGTATTTTTTTCTTTGGGATCCCGAACGAGTGTCTCAATCAATTCGCTGTACATTTCTGAATGAATATTTTCCATGGCAATTTGAAATCCGTAAAAACATCTGGCTTCCGTGATTTGTACTTCTGTCGCAAAGCGCTCCACCAAATTTTCCACGACGATACCATCGCTTGCCGCAAAAAAGGCCAACACATGTGAGAGGAAATGACGCTCATCAGGTTTTAAATTATCCCAATCTGCTAAATCTTTGGATAAATCCACCTCTCCTACTGTCCAAAAAGAGGCTTGAGCTTTTTTGTACATGTCCCAAATGTCTGGGTATTCTATCGGGAATGTCACGAAGCGATCCGGATTGGGTTCCAGTAGCGGTTCTACATACAAGAAAGGTTTGCGTGACTTTGGGACTAGTTTTAAAAGATTAGAAACAAAATCTTTATGTTTTCTAATGACTTCCGTTGCCACTGAAATGTTGAATTCGTTAAAATTTTCAGTATCCCAAAAATCCACGTCTCGATATTGATAGAAATTTGGATCCAAATCCTTCAGCACATCCAACTTTTTGCGCTCAGCCTCTTGAAAAAAATTGTTGTAGGTTTCGAGTGTATCGTATCGCTCCAATTCAAACTTGCGCCCTCTTTTTCTCATTCTTTTGTATCCCGCTTCAACAGCTTTCGGTGATCCAGCAATGGATGAACCATAATCCAAAATGAGTACGTGATCTACACCCAAATGCTTCAAGCGCTTCCTGTAATATCTTTCCAAAGGTCTCCAATCCAATAGACCGTCTGAAAATTGAATACAAGATAGCAAGGGACACCTGGAAGTGATGATGGTCCAGTTGGATGCGCAGGTTTTTTGCAGAGTGGATACCTTTGCTTGCAGTCGAGTAGCAAAATTTTCCAAGACCAAGTAATTGCGTAACGTGTCATTGTTTGAGTCGTGAAAGAAATCTGGGTCAGTCTCTATCATGTCGACACAATCATCTATGTAACCATCAACCGTTGGATAAGAAAAAATTTTCATAACGGTAGTTTTGCCGATACCTACAAAGGAGGCTTGAATCTCTACAAGTATTTTGACCATGTCCGTCAGCAGTAATAATTTGATTCAAGCAAGAAGCCACATTTTAAATAATCCAAAAAAAAAAAAAAAAAAAAAAAAAAAAAAAAAAAAAAAAAAAAAAAAAAAAAAAAAAAAAAAAAAAAAAAAAAAAAAAAAAAAAAAAAAAATATTTTTTTTTTTTTTTTTTTTTTTTTTTTTTTTTTTTTTTTTTTTTTTTTTTTTTTTTTTTTTTTTTTTTTTTTTTTTTTTTTTTTTTTTGAAGAAATAACTGTACTAAAATTTTTCTTGTCTTCTTGGAGCATTTGTTTCGTTGATTATTCTTGTTTTCCATTATTACCATATCTAAGGCTATTACCATATCTAAGGCTTATTGCGTGTTCGGATGGAATTTCAAAATAACAGCTATCGTTATTGCGATCTCCACTCATCTGTATAAACTCCAGTTCAGCTAATAAGTCACCTTTGGATATTTCTACCTTCTCCTTATCTGAATAATTAACTAAAACCACTAAAAGCCGACTATGACTGTCTAAAGGCCGAACATACTTGCTTGATTCATTAAAAATGTCAGCTAACACACGTACTGTTTGATCCAACCATAGTTCTGGACTTGGACGAGGTATCACAAAACTAAATCTTGGTAAGAATTCCACGTTTTCTTTTATGATTACGTATTTTGATTGTAAAGGTTCAAGTACTATATCCTCTGAACAAAACAGCTTATGTTCGATTGCAACACGTGATTCTGTTACTAAATTCATCATGATATTTGAGCTATGATTCTTGATGATATTTGAAAGTGCGAAGCTTCAAGCAAGTCGCAGCAACTTAAGTAGTCACAAAAAAAAAAAAAAAAAAAAAAAAAAAAAAAAAAAAAAAAAAAAAAAAAAAAAAAAAAAAAAAAAAAAAAAAAAAAAATTTTTTTTTTTTTTTTTTTTTTTTTTTTTTTTTTTTTTTTTTTTTTTTTTTTTTTTTTTTTTTTTTTTTTTTTTTTTTTTTTATACATTGTTACTACTCAATAATTTCATCAATTGCTCTCGTCCAACTTGTTGCCAATTTTCCTCACAAGACGCATAGACTTGACCCAACTCATTTAAAATTTCTGTCGTTACTTTTCTAACGTCGGTAAAATATTCCGCATTTCTATGTAAAAATGTTTCGGCCCACACTTTGACTCGATGTGTTTGCATCGCAATTTCATCGTTGAGCATGAGGCTCTGCAATTCCCGAGTGTACAGTTGCAACAATGCCAAAAAAACGACGCAGCCTGAATCCGTTCCACCCAAACTACTTAGTTCGGGTTTGTTATCCAACCATTTATACATTTCGCGTACAGATCGAGCGTGTGAGCGATAGTCGCGACGCATGCTATTTGGATGTATCATTGCCAACAAGTAAGTTTTCAAATCTTTTGATTCAAGTCCGTCAAACCCGTCTACTGCCAATAAACGATACATGTCACGGTTGCCCACGTCATGACTTGTTGTATTTTGACTTAACCACTGTTTGAACAATACGCACCAATCCGCTTCATCAGAGGGCAAGAGCTTTAAATTTTTTCTCTTTACGCCTTTTGAGAGTATCGACACCAATTCTTCGCGAACCAGTCCATCGTGAAAATCTTCCAAATCATTGTCAAGATGTAACCATTTAGCGACTTGCTTCAACACATCCCATCGATGTTTTCGAATCGTTTGCCGTCCCAGGAAACAGTGACGCGCCACTTCTTGGTGCAACAACCTCTTCAAAACGTTATGAGAGGAGCCAGTCTCGAAAAGTTTCTGGTGAAACTGTTTTAAATGGTTTGTGCTCTGGCCAAATTTTGTTGATAATCCAGGTTGGCGCAACAACCGTTTGTGTGTCATAGGTTTTTTGAAAGAGCTTTTGAACGATTCTGGATGAGACATCTTGGGCAATGCGTCCGAAATGATTCAATTCTCTTTGAACAAAAATATCTGCGTATTCCACTCGAACACAAAGTCTGGTAAATTGTTTAATAAACCACACCAATGGTTTGTTTCGTAAAGACAAATGGCGTTGCAAGTCTTGTTCAACGTTAAAGTTTTTGGTTGTCTTCATCAAAATGACGTATTTGCAAGCATCGGGAGACACGTCAGCTCTTGTATTTACTAGTTTTGCATTATGCCATTGATCAAATGATGTTTCCATGAAAAAAGACAATGATGCAGCGTAGTGGTAGAAGGTTTACTGTAGATCAAATCAATGACATTCGAAAAAGAGTAAAAACCTTGAGACACGTTGATGAAATGGCTCTATTGGTGTATTTGTTGCTCGAAACTAAACTAAAAATGAACGATTTGCTGACGTGGTTCAACACGGATAAAACTAAACGTATGGAATTTTTGAAAATGCATCCAGAGTGTATGGCCGACTATGCTCGTGCACCCAGACTCTTTCCTAAAACACACCAAGGGTACTTGAAGCAATGGAGTAGAAAATGTCTCGAGTGGTACGGTGTTCAAAGGGCAACGTTTGAAATGTTGAAACGTTCAATATCGTTCTATACTGCAAGCTGATGAGTTGTCAGAGCTTTAGAAAAATTTTCATGCGTTTAAAGTATCAAGACTCACCGCCTGCCTTTAACAGACAACTTAGAAAAAAAAAAAAAAAAAAAAAAAAAAAAAAAAAAAAAAAAAAAAAAAAAAAAAAAAAAAAAAAAAAAAAAAAAAAAAAAAAAAAAAAAATTTTTTTTTTTTTTTTTTTTTTTTTTTTTTTTTTTTTTTTTTTTTTTTTTTTTTTTTTTTTTTTTTTTTTTTACAAGGTTATTGACGTTTAAGCTAAAGTTGCAAATTCTAAATTTGTGTGAAAAGATGACAACATGGATTTATAAACATTTTTTTATTTTTTTCACAAGCGTAATACAAAATTATTTTCATAATAATAATAATAATAATATATATTAAATGCGAGCATACTACAAAAATAAACACTCACATTCGATGTGGGATCGGTTCCATTCCCAAATGCAAAAATTTTGAAATGCCTTTCGTCACGGCAATCCACCTGTGACATTCTGCCCTCGAGCAATATACACACCTGCTCGAGTCTATGGTGGCATCTGGTTTCAATACCACCGCTTTTAGTTCCCTGGCTGGATGATAGGGGGGTAGCCTCGCCAATACTTCACCCCATTTTGATTTGGTGATGGCGTCCGTGTGGATCAAAAAACGGACCCGCATGTCGTAGAGTTTCTCCAACAGATGCTGAGGGTGCATGGGTCCATCCATGACGTCATATACGTAACCGTTGGTCAGGGTGTGTCCGTCTTTTCGAATGCACAGCACGGCAAAGGTCTGTGAATGCCGCCCTGTATAATGAGTCTTTCGCCTGCGTTCGTAGCCGTCTCGACGATAGTTATGACTCGTCTCCTCGAAGGCTGGCGGGGGAGAGTGAGAACGCACGTCGTTGATGGTGCTGGGCTTGGCAGGTGGGGCAGACGTTTTGACAGTCTTTGAGGCCTTAGAGTCCACTGGTGTCTGGCTCGAGGTGCTGGACTTGGCAGGTGGGGCAGACGTTTTGACAGTCCTCGGGTCCACGGGTGTCTGGCTAGAAGTGCTGGACTTGGCAGGTGGGGCAGACGTTTTGACAGTCCTCGAGGCTTTAGAGTCCACGGGTGTCTGGCTCGAGGTGTTAGAGTCTACGGGTGGAACAGAGATGAGACAGGTGGGAAGCCTGGACCTGGAGATGGGTGATTTCAATCTTTTGGGTGGATTGGAGAGGCGAGGTGGAGAGGTGGAGATTCGCTTCTCTCGGGATCGATAGTCAGAGGCCGAGACCAAGGGTATTCTGGCAGGATGAGCACGAGAGGGGGCCACTTGGACGATGGAGCGTGGAGTGGGTTTCAGTGTGTTGGCAGGTGGTGAGGCCACAGGCATGGGTGGCGACATGGGTTCAAAGAGCTGAGGCTCAGGTGAGGGAGGCAACGGAGAAATCAGCTTCATCTGGCCAATATCCATAGAAGTGGGTGTCGGAGGTGATGGAGGAGGCGCCGACTGGAAATTCAATTCGGTCAAATCGTCTTCGTCAGAGGAGGAAGACGACGAGGAAGACGACGAGTCAAAGTCCGAAGATTCAGCCATGGTTAGAAGAGCAGAGAGAACTGGCAAAGGCAAAGCACTGGCTCTGAATGATCCGAAGGCTCAGAAGGCTCTACCTTATATACTGCTCAGGCAAAAAAAAAAAAAAAAAAAAAAAAAAAAAAAAAAAAAAAAAAAAAAAAAAAAAAAAAAAAAAAAAAAAAAAAAAAAAAAAAAAATTTTTTTTTTTTTTTTTTTTTTTTTTTTTTTTTTTTTTTTTTTTTTTTTTTTTTTTTTTTTTTTTTTTTTTTTTTTTTTTTTTCCTACGTTGTTGTGTAACACGTAGCTCGTCTAAAGTGTTGAGAGGTTTTTTAATTTTTTCATCATTCAACTTTGCAAGTTGTGAGAGCTTCAAAAAAATCAGATTCTAAACATTTTGTTACATTACTCCAAACGAAATAAAGCAAAGATGAATCTTCCGAGGTACAGCACGTTGTATAGCAATTTTCATGGTTATACGGAAGCCAAAAATGAAGGAGATTTGATTGTGTTAAATTTTGCAGATGCGAAATTTGATCCTTGGTCCGTGTTGCATTTGTATCGATACGATACCATCTGTAGAAATACAACAAAACCTTTTGCTCAAGCACTCAAAGTGTTTTTCAATACAGAAGATCCCATCACTGTCGTGTGCCAAAATAATACTTGGAGCGCTCTCTTGGGTAATTCCAAGACCATTATGCCTATGCCCGAGGAATCTGCTACATTTCAAATGTATGCCACCCCTTACTTTGTAAGCGATCCCGCTCTTGTCGCCGAATACATGCGAGGAATATCTCATCAAGCGTCAGATATTATATTTTCTTACAAAAACTGCGTTGTCTATTTGGATAAGGAGGATTTACCGTATCCCGGTGGAAACTATTTTGGAAATTGCAGACCGTGTACAAATGCCATGTATCGCATTTGCATTTTGAGTAAGGAACCATCCCAACACGTATTGTCAGTTGCTGAAGAATGGCGCAGCAAACAGAATCTGGGTATTGAAACTCGATTGTATTTGACCAAAGATAAAATTACAGATGCAAAATTGATTCCCTTTCAAGTTGTTGAAAGACCTTATTTACCAGAAGAGAGGGCTGTCGGAACCGGGGCGATACAAAAACGCTTGTCCATAAACAGGCCCCACCTTATCATACAAGACATTTTAAATTCGTATCACCGTAATCATGTCGTCACTCTCCAAGGAAAACCTTCAGATGACGTTTTGCAGCGATTGGGCGTTATTGTGGAATGGCCATTTCGCATTACGTATGAAGGAACGCGAGCCCATTCACAGGAACCCAACGAATTTGTGGCGTTATCTGTAAATGGTCAATTGCCTAAACGTATTTTGTACGTCCGATATCCATATGACGTGTATACAGAATTTCATGAAGTTCCCACCACCGCGTGGACACCCATTTATTATGTCCCGACATTTTTAAAATTACCACCCAATACAGAAAAAGTGAGCGTAGACTCGACGGTGCTGGGATACGTGTACAATGGAGGATTTTTCTGTTTTAGCTTCCCGATTTTGGAGGGACGCCCTGCGTTAGAATCGCAACGAGGCATTCAATACATTTTTCAAACTGCGACACTCACGGATGAATTTCAAGTGATTGAATCGTTTCGATTTGATCACGTACACGCAGTCAACAAAGGTATTCAAAAGGGTGTAGCGTATCCATCGTGGTGCCTCACAAAATCCGACACTGTACTTCCTTCAAAAGTTCAAATGCCAAAGTTGGTTGAATTTGTTTCGGCACAGCAAAAGCAATTTTGTCGATGTCAAAATGGTTCCAATGGCGTTAACATTAGTTCAGCACAAAGTTTGCTTTCAAACAAAAATTACAACCCCTCATAAAAAGGAGGGTTACGTGTACATGTTGAGTGATGACGACATTGAGCTGCAGATGGGTCAAAACGAGACAAATTACATCAACAGTAATCGTGTATCTAGAGGAGATGAAAAGACTTTGGAGGAACAGAGTACATGTGTGATAAGTTGATTTTCAAGTCGAGCGAGTTTCAAGAAATTCTAAAGTTGAGGTCTTGACGAAATTCTAAAGTTGTGAGTTTAGAGAAATTCTAAAGTTGCGATTTGAGGGCTTGAAGAAATTGTGACGATTCTGAGATTATCAAGATTTAATGCATGGTTTTAACAAACAACGTTAAAAAAAAAAAAAAAAAAAAAAAAAAAAAAAAAAAAAAAAAAAAAAAAAAAAAAAAAAAAAATTTTTTTTTTTTTTTTTTTTTTTTTTTTTTTTTTTTTTTTTTTTTTTTTTTTTTTTTTTTTTTTTTTTTTTTTTTTTTTTTTTTTTTTTTTTTTTTTTTCTTACAATGTTAATTTTTTATTTTTCAAAAGACGATGAGGTGCAACAATTAGATGGGTATGATTCCTGGTTCCTTTCAGCAAAAAATCCACAGCCACCCAATTCAAATGAGGGTTGATTAGCAAAACCAAAAAGTATAACAATTCCAATCGAGTCACTTCATAGAGCATTGTATTTTCTCTCGCCCAGGTTTTGGCCAAGTCTTCAATGATTGTGACAATTTCATCCCTTCGTGAACATTGAATGGCCATTTCCCCATTAAATCGAATGTCTAATTTGACAAAAAGAGGTTGATTAATTAAAAAATACAAGTATCCGCAATCATTTTTGTTTTTCAAAAGATGTTCGATATACGTCTTGGCCATTTGCTGTACCGTAGGACATTTGACCAGCTCTAGTGTTATTCTTTTGGTAAATGGTTGCATTGTTTTACATGTTGGGATTTCTTTCTCAATGTCCATCCTGTGTCGTTTGCGCATGAGCTGAATCAATTGATCGTTTGGTAAATCCAATTGTCTCAGCTGTGGAATCATATCGCTCTTGTCTTTTTATAAATTTTCCACGCTATCCACAACACTATAAGCGCTGTCGTGATTCCCGCTGCCCAATAGAGTAACGGTACCAAATAAGCCACCCAATTCCAAGCCCCCAACGTTAAACCTTGAGCATAATGGGCCAACGCTTCTCCAATCGTGGGTCGACGGCATTCCATTTCTTGACCAGGCAAACAATTATAAAATTGACAATCGCATAATTTACAGCACGACTTTTCCTTGTCTTCGTCGAAATTTAAACAAGGATCACCTTGCACGGTTTGCGAGCAGAATGAAAGCTCATCCACTGGATCCGGTTGACAACAACTGAGGTCTTTCACTTTACACACAGAGTTTTCGGATTTTAAAAAACAACCCGAATTGGATTGAATGTAATCGTTGATGGCCGACACGCCAACACCCACCACAGTGGCAGCAGTGACCGCCACCAAACCTTTTTTGGTAAACACTTTGGAAATGACGCGACGCAGTGAATCATTCTTACTCACAAAAGATCGTAAGTGCTTTACATTTTTTACCGTCCCCCTAAACCCTTTGAAGCTTTTTCCTATTTTGGGGCGCTTAAACACCCATTTTTTCCAAGCGGCCATTGCTTGATTTTCAAAGTAAACAAAGTAAGGAAATGGAATCAACTGCTTGCCTTTTGAGTGGAGGAAATACCTTTTGCACTGGACGTAAGAACAGTCACTTGAACAACCTCTTGTGCGCCAAACATTTGAAAGAATATTACGGACTCGAAATATATGCGCATTGCATAGAAAAGCCTACTTCTTATAATTTTACGGGTTGGGTTTTGAAGCCATGCGATGGAATCATTTTTAAACGAAACGAAGTCATTATCCCCGTGCAAAGTTTCATCGATAAAACGTATCGAAATAAAAATGATGCAAATACGCCAGCGCTGACTAATAAGGAAAAAACGTATTCCATGAATCACGTATTGGACAAATTTATGCGAAGAGCAACTGACAAGACTCAAGTCGTTAAAGGTGATCGGAAAACATTCGAAATGCTTCGAAATTTATCCGAAGTATCTAAAAACGTAAACCTTAACCCTAACACAGCTTGTGAACTGGATCCAGTCAACATTGGTTATATCCGATCGAAAATGACAGTATCGGAAACGTTTATTGAAAATCATGCCAACAAGGAGCATATGAATGGAATTGTATTAACCACGGATAAACGAATGAGTCTCATGGAAGCACAAGATTTGTCTCTATGCCTTAAATACTTTCTCAGTAGATTTGAAACCTCCCAACACATTGTACAGGATTTAAATTCAAAAACGTTGGAGGTGGACAATACAAGCTACAGTTGTGCGTATATTGAAGGTATTGGTGTTGTGGCCAGCAATGATGTTGAGTGTAGTGCCCCGCTCGTCATTTTCGGATCTTCCAGAGGAGTTCACGAAGTTGGGGCAGCATCCGACTTGGGATTTTATGCGGAAAATGTTATCGTGTATCCCAAAGAAGTTGTAAACCAAAAAGTCTCGAAAAATATGATTAATCAACAAAATGCATTGCGTAGAACAATAATTGCTGGACGTGCCTATTAAATACATACTCGATTAAAAAAAAAAAAAAAAAAAAAAAAAAAAAAAAAAAAAAAAAAAAAAAAAAAAAAAAAAAAAAAAAAAAAAAATTTTTTTTTTTTTTTTTTTTTTTTTTTTTTTTTTTTTTTTTTTTTTTTTTTTTTTTTTTTTTTTTTTTTTTTTTTTTTTTTTTTTTTTTTTTTTTAAATATATACGTTTAGCAATAGGCAGTTTTTTTTAGTTGAAATCAATAACTTCTTCTTCCACGACAACGCACTCAGGTTTCTCCATTTTCATCATTTTGCACGAGTACACATCAATTATCCCGTCGTCATCATCGTTGTCCAAAGCTCTTTTCTGAGAAGCATCTTGTGGTACGTCAGGCTTAGGTTCCCAAAAAACGTCTCCCAAAAATACTTTCGATTCTTTTAAATTAGATTCTGGAAAGGCAATCATTTTCAACACGTTGCCACCAAGACGAACACATTCATCCCGGCTTTCCTTTAACGTATAAAAATATCGGATATTAAATTCCAATTTGAGAATAGCGATAAATGTTCCCTCAAACATTTGCGATATTTGAGTATCAAATCGATTCAGAACCCTACGCCCATCATAGATGGCTGTTTTCACGATACAACTATGAAAGTTGTTTAATTTTAAATGTGCGCCTTTACTAATCATTTCTTCTCTGGCATCATTGCAGTACTTGCAAAACATGCTGCATGCACCAAAATTTAATTTGCTCGTGTCTGAAAACTTTACATTTTCCACATCGCTGTTCATCGCTGCACTCAATACGTTCAAAATGGGACACTCTTTTAAATTAATGGCGAAATACTTGCTGTCACTGCGTTTTGAATCCTTGTCGTACGAACGATAGACTGAGCATTGTCCAACTAGAATCACTTTAACGGATTCGTTGTTCAAGTTTTGAACGCGAAATTGTTGGTTGTATGAAACTTTTGCAGGACCATAAAGAGATCTGGCATCGGTTTGTAATCTCTGGTAAAATGAGTCGTTTTCCAATACTTGCTTCCAGTCTTGTGTTGTGAGATTTAAGGCATCGCCTTCGGCAGCCAACTCCTTAATCTGTTCGGACAGGGTTTCATTTTTCAAAACTCGAGCGATGAGAGAACTGTAATCTTCCATGTCTTGATTTGGTTGGTTTCAGTTGTGAGTGAAAATTGTTTCGAGGCAACCGAGCTTTTAAACACAACATCGTAAAAAAAAAAAAAAAAAAAAAAAAAAAAAAAAAAAAAAAAAAAAAAAAAAAAAAAAAAAAAAAAAAAAAAAAAAAAAAAAAAAAAAAAAAAAAAAAAATTTTTTTTTTTTTTTTTTTTTTTTTTTTTTTTTTTTTTTTTTTTTTTTTTTTTTTTTTTTTTTTTTTTTTTTTTTAACGAAGCTATTGACGTTTGAACTTGGACCAGTATTATCTAAAGTTGTGAGCTCCAAGAAATTCTAAAGTTGTGAGCTCCGAGAAATTCTAAAGTTGTGAGCTCCGAGAAATTCTAAAGTTGTGAGCTCCGAGAAATTCTAAAGTTGCGAGGCCCCAGAAATTCTAAAGTTGCGAGGCCCCAGAAATTCTAAAGTTGCGAGGCCCCAGAAATTCTAAAGTTGCGAGGCTCTAGAAATTCTAAAGTTGCGAGTTGGAGGGCTTCAAGAAATTCTGATAAGACTGAGATCATCAAGACTCAACGTCTGACTTTAACCAGCAACGTCAAAAAAAAAAAAAAAAAAAAAAAAAAAAAAAAAAAAAAAAAAAAAAAAAAAAAAAAAAAAAAAAAAAAAAAAAAAAAAAAAAAAAATTTTTTTTTTTTTTTTTTTTTTTTTTTTTTTTTTTTTTTTTTTTTTTTTTTTTTTTTTTTTTTTTTTTTTTTTTTTTTTTTAACGAAGCTATTGACGTTTGAACTTGGACCAGTATTATCTAAAGTTGTGAGCTCCAAGAAATTCTAAAGTTGTGAGCTCCGAGAAATTCTAAAGTTGTGAGCTCCGAGAAATTCTAAAGTTGTGAGCTCCGAGAAATTCTAAAGTTCCGAGGCCCCAGAAATTCTAAAGTTGCGAGGCCCCAGAAATTCTAAAGTTGCGAGGCCCCAGAAATTCTAAAGTTGCGAGGCTCTAGAAATTCTAAAGTTGCGAGTTGGAGGGCTTCAAGAAATTCTGATAAGACTGAGATCATCAAGACTCAACGTCTGACTTTAACCAGCAACGTCAAAAAAAAAAAAAAAAAAAAAAAAAAAAAAAAAAAAAAAAAAAAAAAAAAAAAAAAAAAAAAAAAATTTTTTTTTTTTTTTTTTTTTTTTTTTTTTTTTTTTTTTTTTTTTTTTTTTTTTTTTTTTTTTTTTTTTTTTTTTTTTTTTTTTTTTTTTTTTTTTTAACGAAGCATTGACGTTTGAACTTGGACCAGTATTATCTAAAGTTGTGAGCTCCAAGAAATTCTAAAGTTGTGAGCTCCGAGAAATTCTAAAGTTGTGAGCTCCGAGAAATTCTAAAGTTGTGAGCTCCGAGAAATTCTAAAGTTCCGAGGCCCCAGAAATTCTAAAGTTGCGAGGCCCCAGAAATTCTAAAGTTGCGAGGCCCCAGAAATTCTAAAGTTGCGAGGCTCTAGAAATTCTAAAGTTGCGAGTTGGAGGGCTTCAAGAAATTCTGATAAGACTGAGATCATCAAGACTCAACGTCTGACTTTAACCAGCAACGTCAAAAAAAAAAAAAAAAAAAAAAAAAAAAAAAAAAAAAAAAAAAAAAAAAAAAAAAAAAAAAAAATTTTTTTTTTTTTTTTTTTTTTTTTTTTTTTTTTTTTTTTTACAATATTTGCATGTTTGAGCTCTCGAGCCAATATTGTCTAAGGTTGACAGCTCCCGGAAATTCTAAAGTTGAGACCTTCGACAAATTCTAAAGTTGAGACCTTTGACAAATCCTAAAGTAGGTCAGGTAACGGGTCTCGATAATCTCAACTCGTGAGAATTTATTTTTCATTTAAACAAACTCAATTTTTTTCTTCCAGGTCTTGATTTTTCCACGGGAGGAATTATCTTTTCAATCGTTGATCCTCCCCATTTTCTTTTATTCAATATACTATGTATTTGATCTTGTGTGTTTCCCGTCATACGATCAGTCCTCTCACGCAAGACACGACCATCCGATATAGAAACCTCGTAAATGTGGCCGTTTATCAATGCATCTTCTTCCAATGATTTGAACCGATGCTGAGGAATGTAAAAGTATCCATCGTTGTACATGACATCCAAAGAATGGTTTTCTTTTACTTTAAAAACATTATCGCTTTCCGTATCATGGATAATATAGCCGTCTGTATTGAAATCTGGTTCGGGTAACTGAAATGCTGAAAAATAATATTTTTGCGCGCGATACCCTTTAGGCAAAGAGATACTTGGCAAATACTCCAAAAAAATGTTTCTCTTGCACCAAGGTGCTACCAAATGTCCACGGACTTGATACACATCCAGCAAAATAATTGTGTGACCCAAGTTTTCTGCAGAGAATACAATTCCGTCATCAATTGTGATGCCCTTGCGGAGTTTTTGCAATCCACCTTCCCATTTTTCTACAATGCGATCCGAATAGCTATATACCATTCCAAACGTACCATCCCATTTATGAGCCACCAAATGGGTATCAGAGTAGATGAGATCAGGAATGCACGTCACTGGTTTTCGGGACATGTGTTCATCTAATGTGTAGGTTGGGTGTGGAAAACCGCGTAAATAATTATAGATTTTTTGATATTTTGTTAAACATGATAACAACTGCTCTCCGGGAATGGATTCAAGGGATTTTTTAAACACACCATACTCCCATTCAAATACTAACCGAAACATTCCATCGATTGCTTGAAACGTGTAAATTTGGGCACAATCATCCAATTTTAAAACACGTCGCTTTTCGATCCGAAACGGACATTGAAAATTGCCCACTGCATCCAGAAATGTCTTGTGATTCTCCATATTCCATTCTTCATATGGGATTTCTTTAGAATGTATCCATCTGAACCATAAACGATCGTGATAAACCATTTTTGTATTTAAAATTGTTTTGATTTCAAGAGCTCTGTCACGAAACCGAAAATGGGGTTTTATATAATAGACTGGGCGAGTCACGACAGAGCCAAGCCATTCAGACGCAATGTGATTTAAAATATAGTCGAGACTTGAACTGTTTTGAACGACCAATCGAAATTCGTATTCATGCATTGTATAATGCGTGGAATTGTTCTGAAAGATACAGCAGCCAATTCAATCGGTGCTGAATAACAAAATATATGCTTCCCAAGTACAAAATCAGAATGAATACTCCCCAATAAATATTTTTCCAAACGATATGAAGCACTGCTGGTATCGATACTGCTGGAACCGCAACGAGAACCAATACAATCTGGGCCAGTTGTTTTTCACTAGAACCAAATGATTCCTTTACACGATCTGCATCATCCGCGGCCAATATGTTTTCAATTCTCTGTGTTAGAGTAGTACTGGACATTTCTTGTTTCGTCTTTACCTTTTAACAAGGCTTAAAAAAAAAAAAAAAAAAAAAAAAAAAAAAAAAAAAAAAAAAAAAAAAAAAAAAAAAAAAAAAAAAAAAATTTTTTTTTTTTTTTTTTTTTTTTTTTTTTTTTTTTTTTTTTTTTTTTTTTTTTTTTTTTTTTTTTTTTTTTTTTTTTTTTTTTTATCTGATTGTTGTCTGTTGCCTCACAACTCCAAATGGCGGTGGTTGCGTGCTGCGATTCATAAACATACGTATGCTCAGACCAAGACCTACAATCAATAATCCCATTATAATGAGTAGGGTCACCACCAACCAATTGTTTGTTGAAACTGGTGTTGTTGGTTTTACAGGAGGACCTCTTATGACGGGAGGGTTGTTTTGAGCAGGAGGGTTGTTTTGAGCTGGAGGGTTGTTTTGAGCTGGAGGGTTGTTTTGAGCTGGAGGGTTGTTTTGAGCTGGAGGGTTGTTTTGAGCAGGAGGGTTGTTTTGAACTGGAGGGTTGTTTTGAGCTGGAAGTTGTGCATTTTTAATAAAAGGTATTGTATTATATTTTTTCTTGGGTACCCTTGGACTACTAGTATGTTGGACCTTTGTTAAATAATCGACATATCCTTTGTGTTTGCGATATAATCTCCCAATGATATTAACTTCATTCACTTGGGGATTGATACCTGTATTTATATAGGGTTTGTTGTCGAAAGATGGGACGATCACGTACCCATCGTTCGTTTCGGGATATCCCAATGGAAAAAGTGTTTGGATAGTAGGACCCGGTGTCGAGAAATCCTTAATATATTCGTTATTGTATTCATCTACAGGATATCCGATAGCGTCTCCAAATACTCGAGCATACGTTTGGTTTAAAATGACTTCCTTTCTGTCCAAAGACAACTCATCTGTTTTGATCCGGGGGTAAATTTCCTTGCCGTCGGACCGTTTCGCGTATCGGTCAATGTCTTTACCATTCATACGTGTGACATCACTCTCTGTAGTTGGATCTGTAATGTAAAACTCGTTCCCGTCTTTGTCTTTTGGAAATATAACTTTTCCATGTTTGGTAAGGGCATAAATGTAGTTGCCATTTTTCAATCTTGCAAACGACATAATGGTTGGGTAAAACTCATCTCCGTTCGCCTTTCGGGCGTACACCTCGTCACCTCTTTTGTTTGTTGCTATGTTGTCCATGTAATATTCATCGCCGTTGCTGTTTTTTGGATAAACGGGTTTACCGTTGTGACACAAAGGGTAAATTATAAGACGATTTATATCCATAATCCATTCATTGTCGACCACAAATTGACACCCTTTTCTATATTTTGGATAAAATGGAGCTCCTGTGCTCATTGTGGCGTATTCGGGACGTTTATTATCCCTAAAGACATACTGATCACCATTACGAAGTTTTGGATAAAATTCATTTCCCAAGCGATCGCGAGCATATTTAAACGATCCGGTACTCGTTTTGAGGAGTATTTCAGGCGTCGGGTAATATTCGTCATTGGAAGCAGTTTTCGCGTAATACGCTTCACCTCCGCGCTTGGCAAACACAGAATTCTCACTTGTCTCATCAATATCATCACTAGTGGGATAAAGCTCACGTCCATCCAGGCTTTTTGTATAGCTTTCGTTGCCAAATGCATCCACGATAAAATATCTAATGTCGTTTTCGTGATCTTCGGACATGTCGGAATCCCCCATTTGAACGTCAGGCTGTGTGTACATTGTACTTGATTTATCAGATTAATGCAGAGTCGCGCCTGTAGGTTTCAAACCTTTATAATACCTTGGATACATGGGTACGCCTTTTTCATCGACTGCATAATAACCGTTCAAATTGTCTTTAGCGGGTACTTCTTTCCAAACACGAAAAATGTAATACTCGCTTCCGTTGGCTTTTTTAGGATAAATCTCCTTTCCAGACAAATTGCGCGCATAGTAGTACTCATCGATATTTTTAGGCGCTACTTCGAGATTATGAGAATCTTTGGCATAGATTGGATTTCCCAAGGCATCACGCGCATAGTGTTCCACACCACCGATTTCAAGGTAAGTTTCATCGCCATTTTCATCTTTAGGATACAAGGGTTGTTTGGATGTCAAGTCGAATGGATACACGATTAAATCGTCTTTGGTAAACAAATATTGCGGAATTCCATCTTCGTTTTTTGGAATGTATTCAACTGTACGCAATATTCCATCGACTATAGATTGATAGGAGGGATAACAGTTAAATTTTTCATTTAAAATTAAAAATGGGAGATGAAAGGGATTAGGGAAATAAATGCCTTCTGTATCGATAGTCGCGTAACGCACAACCATCGGTATGATGGTTGATTCAAAATGTTCATCTGGTTCATGCGCCGTGTCCATCGGGGGCAGTGCAGGTGTATCTTTTGATGGATTCAAAGAATTTTCAATTTTGTTTGTGGGGACAGGTGTTTCTTCGAAAGGATTTGCAGTGTCCTCGGCTGGTGGTTCTTTAGAAGAGTTTGCAGTATCACTGGCTGGTGGTTCGACGGAAGGATTTGCAGTGTCATCGGCTGGTGGTTCTTTAGAAGAATTTGCAGTATCACTGGCTGGTGTTTCTTCGAAAGGATTTGCAGTGTCATCGACTGGTGGTTCTTTAGAAGAATTTGCAGTATCACTGGCTGGTGGTTCGACGGAAGGATTTGCTGGTGGATTTTCGGAAGGATTTGCAGTGTCATCGGCAGGTGGTTCTTTAGAAGAATTTGTAGTATCACTGGCTGGTGGTTCAACGGAAGGATTTGCTGGTGGATTTTCGGAAGGATTTGCAGTGTCATCGGCAGGTGGTTCTTTAGAAGAATTTGCAGTATCACTGGCTGGTAAATCTTCAAAAGAATTTGCTGGTGGATTTTCGGAAGAATTTGTGGAGTCATTTGCCGGTAGTTCTTTGGAAGAGTTTTCAGTTTCATCCATTGGTTCTTCCTCAGAAGTATTTGGCGCGTCATTTGCTAATGGTTCTCCCGAAGAATTTGCAGTTTCATTTATTGGTGGTTCTTCAGAAGGGTTTCCAGCGTCAGGTTCTTCGGAAGGGTTTCCAGCGTCATTAGCTGGTGGTTCTTCAGAAGGGTTTTCAGTGTCGTCCATTGGATCTTCTCCATTTGAACGACGCTTTTTTGGAGCAGGAATCGCAAAAGTGGAATAATCATCGCTTTTTACTTCGAGTTCATCAGGTTCTATCATGAGTGGTCTACGGCGATGTTTCGCATTGTCAAAAGCCATATCAGGATTCATCACCGGAATGATTGAATTTGGAACGTCATACCATACTTTACCTCCGACCATACCTATTTCGGAATCATTGGGGACAGCCTCGAGTCTCTCCAATCTAGCCTTTCGACGTCGCTTTAGAATGGGCTGACTTTGATCACGTCCAATATTCATACCTTTATTTATGTTTAAGAAAGATGATTGTGATACTGTTATGTGTGATTATGGTTTTTGTTGGCTGGAATCATCGGTTTTATAGAGCCTATATAAACCTTTCATGGTATACATTATACAAAAACGTTATGCCTAAAGAGTGGCGATTGTATATGATTCAAGAAAAACCTCTGGGATGGATCGTTTAATCATCGGCACGTTGATGGCTACAGCTGCTTATACGACAGGCGTTATTACGTTATGCATGCTAATAACAAGAAAGTGGTATTTATTGCTATTTTTTATCATAAATATATTAATATTTATTTTTTTCTTCTTCAGCTACATCAAAAAGTGGTTGTTTTTGGAATGGTTTAGTGATGTATTTGATCTGTGTTATTGGTTTTGCAAAGCGAGACAATGGTGGCAGACTCCTTAACTCTCATGAGCTTAAGAAATTTTTTTTCGTAGACTGAATTAAGAAAATTTTGATGAGCTGAGATGATCTAAGACTCGACGCTAGTAAGTAGTGAGGGCTCCATAAATTTCGATGAGCTGAGATTATCGAGACTCAACGGCTGACTGAAATTATTCATGATACAACATTTGTAAGTTGTAAGGGCTTTGGAAAGTTTTGCTGAGCCTAGATATTGAAGACTCCACTGTCGCAAGTCGTGAAGGTTCCAAACAAGGCTATGGACGTTTGAGCTTGAGCCAATATTGTATAAGATTGAGAGCTTCAAGAAATTCTAAAGTTGCGAGTTGGAGGGCTTCAAGAAATTCTGACGAGACTGAGATCATCAAGACTCAACGTCTGACTTTAACCTACGACGTTTAAAAAAAAAAAAAAAAAAAAAAAAAAAAAAAAAAAAAAAAAAAAAAAAAATTTTTTTTTTTTTTTTTTTTTTTTTTTTTTTTTTTTTTTTTTTTTTTTTTTTTTTTTTTTTTTTTTTTTTTTTTTTTTTTTTTTTTTTTTTTTTTTTTTTTTTACGAAGCTATTGACGTTTGAACTTGGACCAGTATTATCTATAGTTGTGAGCTCCAAGAAATTCTAAAGTTGTGAGCTCCGAGAAATTCTAAAGTTGTGAGCTCCGAGAAATTCTAAAGTTGCGACCGAGAAATTCTAAAGTTGTGAGCTCCGAGAAATTCTAAAGTTGCGAGGCCCCCGAAATTCTAAAGTTGCGAGGCCCCCGAAATTCTAAAGTTGCGAGGCCCCAGAAATTCTAAAGTTGCGAGTTGGAGGGCTTCAAGAAATTCTGATAAGACTGAGATCATCAATACTCAACATCTGACTTTAACCAGCAACGTCAAAAAAAAAAAAAAAAAAAAAAAAAAAAAAAAAAAAAAAAAAAAAAAAAAAAAAAAAAAAAAAAAAAAAAAAAAAAAAAAAAAAAATTTTTTTTTTTTTTTTTTTTTTTTTTTTTTTTTTTTTTTTTTTTTTTTTTTTTTTTTTTTTTTTTTTTTTTTTTTTTTTTTTTTTTTTTTTTTACGAAGCTATTGACGTTTGAACTTGGACCAGTATTATCTATAGTTGTGAGCTCCAAGAAATTCTAAAGTTGTGAGCTCCGAGAAATTCTAAAGTTGTGAGCTCCGAGAAATTCTAAAGTTGCGAGGCCCCCGAAATTCTAAAGTTGCGAGGCCCCCGAAATTCTAAAGTTGCGAGGCCCCAGAAATTCTAAAGTTGCGAGTTGGAGGGCTTCAAGAAATTCTGATAAGACTGAGATCATCAATACTCAACATCTGACTTTAACCAGCAACGTCAAAAAAAAAAAAAAAAAAAAAAAAAAAAAAAAAAAAAAAAAAAAAAAAAAAAAAAAAAAAAAAAAAAAAATTCAAGTTCAAACGTCAATAGCTTCGTTAAAAAAAAAAAAAAAAAAAAAAAAAAAAAAAAAAAAAAAAAAAAAAAAAAAAAAAAAAAAAAAAAATTTTTTTTTTTTTTTTTTTTTTTTTTTTTTTTTTTTTTTTTTTTTTTTTTTTTTTTTTTTTTTTTTTAACGAAGCTATTGACGTTTGAACTTGGACCAGTATTATCTATAGTTGTGAGCTCCAAGAAATTCTAAAGTTGTGAGCTCCAAGAAATTCTAAAGTTGTGAGCTCCGAGAAATTCTAAAGTTGTGAGCTCCGAGAAATTCTAAAGTTGCGAGGCCCCAGAAATTCTAAAGTTGCGAGGCCCCAGAAATTCTAAAGTTGCGAGTTGGAGGGCTTCAAGAAATTCTGATAAGACTGAGATCATCAATACTCAACATCTGACTTTAACCAGCAACGTCAAAAAAAAAAAAAAAAAAAAAAAAAAAAAAAAAAAAAAAAAAAAAAAAAAAAATTTTTTTTTTTTTTTTTTTTTTTTTTTTTTTTTTTTTTTTTTTTTTTTTTTTTTTTTTTTTTTTTTTTTTTTTTTTTTTTTTTTTACTTTGTCGTTTGAACTTCCATCAATTCATTACTGGCTGTTTCGACAAATCCATGTTCCATTGCTACACGGTCAATATACTCAACCGTTTTCTTGAAATTTTGTTCGAGTAAAGTTTCAAGATTTGGATAAACGTCATCGCCACGCTTAATCAATTGCATTATGTCAGTTTCATCATCAATTATAGTCTTTAAATCATATCGGACGTAGTAAAGCAAAAGTTGAAAAATTGCACTTGCTCTTGATTTAACATCTATTTCGCTTAAACGTTTCAATTTTTCTCGTATTTCGAGCAATAAATCCTGTGGAATTGAGGGAATGCGTTTCCATTTAAAGTGTGAATACAATGAAAACACGTTTTGATAAAATATTATAAACAATTGGGTCAATTGAGCCACGGTAATTTTGCTATTTTCAACAGCATCATATTTCTTTTGCAATCGTTCAAATTCCATTCTCCAATTTTCATTTTTTATTTCCTCATCTGCTTCCATGCGCTTGCGTTTTCCTTTTACCTCTGGCTTTAAATTTGAAAAGTTTTCATTTAAATGAGTAATTTCTTTTCGTAAGTTTTTAACTTCCAACGTCAAGTTTGAATGTTCGCGTCGCAAATTAACATTATCCTTCTCTACTATTTTAATGTGTTCTTGTAGTTTGCTGGCACCAGGATACTGTACACTCGTATAAATTTTTAATTGTTCGTGGTTAAGTTCCTTTTCACTTTGTAGAGCTCTTATTTCCATGTTCTTTTTGTCGATGTTTTCGTTTAGCATATCGATATCCCGACGCAATTTTGAAACAGATTCGGAAACTGATCTCTCGTTTATTTTTTGCGTCAGTGTTTTTTCCGCGTCACGTAATTTTTGCAATTCCTCAAACATTGATTTTTGCGCACTAGTGTTTTTCTCATTCGTTTCTTGGAGAGTAACGTTTTCTTGAGTCAATTTTTCGAGAGCGGTTTTACAATTGTCAAATTCAATGTCTTTTGCCTTTAAATATTTTTTGTCGTTTTCCCTTTCTTGGGTCAAATTTTTTATATCCTCATTCATTGTTTTGAGATTGTCATTATATTTTTTAATTTCATCGTTTTTCTTTTTTATTTGCCCCTTTAGCTTTTCGTTTTCTTGGGCCCAGTTTTGTGTTTTGTCATTTTTTGTTTTGAGATCGAAATTACATTTCTCAATTTCCTTGGTTTTCGCTTCTATTTGCTCTTGCAACTCTTTCAGTTTTTGGAGATGAGTATCGGTCAAATTCTGCAGTTGATCGCTTCCTTCTTTCTCGAGTTTTTCCTTTTCTCGTTTTAAAGTCTCATCGAATTGTGATTGCAATGATGCTACTGCTTGTGTCAACCCTTCCTTTTCTACAGTCAAAATATTTACAGTTTCGGTCAAACCCTGTATTTTCCGACCTTGTGCTTGAATGGTTGCCCAATGTTCAACAATTTTTTCTTGTTTTATTTCATTTTCCTCTTTTAATGCAGAGAGAGATTCAACTATGGAATCTTCACACACTTGCATTTTTTCCGTTTCCAATTCTTGCGATAGTTTGATGTTGTCTGCTTTCAAATTGCTTACAGTGGTATTCAATTGACTGATATTGTTTCTCAGCGACGCAATGTTATTATTAAGTTGTTCAATTTCATTACTACAGTCGTCATATTGTGTTTTCAATTCCTTTTCCTTGGCGTTTTTAGCGTTTTCGAGTTCAGTAATTTTATCCTTGTACGGCTTTACTTTTTCTTCTATAGACTGTTTCAATGTATAGAGTTTAGACACCCATTCAGATATATTACTAGAAAATTGCGTGTCATAGATATTTTCCAAAGCATCTTTCAATACTTTTACATTAGACCTGTACAGAGTAAATTGTTTATTCAGATTGTCAAATTGTTTTTTCTTTTCCAACATTTTGGTTTGGATTTTGGCCCCCCACTCACTCATAGGGTTAGAAAAATCCTCGCTATGGACATGTTCCAAGACACCTCTCAATGTTTCTAAATGGGTTGTATAGTACTTTAATTCATTTTCAATCGATTCGTGTTGATTTTTTATTTCAAACATTTTGTTTTGGATATGATCGCCCCATTGATTCAAGGTGTCAGGAAATGTGTCACCATAGACATTTTTCAAAACACCTTTCAATATTGCTAAATTGTCAATATAGAGATTTAATTCGTTATTCACTGATTGGCATCGATTGTTTAAATTTGTAACTTTTTCTCTGATTGGCGACTCCCATTGGTTCAGATCCTCAGGGAGTGTCTCGTGTAAAACGTCTTCCAAAACATTTTTCAACGTTTGTATGTCTTCATTCTGTTCTGGTACACTTTCGATGGCCAATTGGGCGGTACTCGGTAAGGCCTGTTGCACCGACGATTCATTTTCAATAAACATGGAATCAGAATTGGACTGAGCTTCTGGTGGTTCCTCAATTTGGGGTCTTTCAATCCATTGCAGTTGCAGGGTCTCCAAATGCGCCTGTAGATCCATGAAACGTGATTGAATATAATTTTGTAAATGGTCAGTTTGGTTCAGTGTGCCCATGCGTTCATGGATAGACGAAAGCGTCGCTTGTACGTCTTGCCGCAACGCATTATTGGTCGTTACTAAATTCATATTTTCATCCTCCAAAGGTTTAAAAAGTAACATTAAATCTAGTCTAGGTTCAGTCTCCTCACTCGTTATCATGGGTATTTCGACTAGAAGCCGTTGCGCCATACTGTTTCTAACCCGGTGATATTGACCCATCATATCCGTTTGGAATTTTTTGTATCGTTCAATCAGCTCAATCAGTTGCTCTTGCCAATTCTCTCCGTATCCAATCTCTGCAAAATGCATTTTTAAATACTGAGTAATTTTGGAATCCTTATCGATGCGAGCCAGTTGAGTATTGCTTTCTGTGAGATGCTGTTGCAACTCGTCGATGCGATTGGACAAATGGACGACCGGTAAATTATTACCCAATCCCGTAGATACTTTTTGCAACAATTCTCTCGCCAGTCCCATAATATTTTGCTGGCTGCGACTAATTTCAGTTTCCAATTCAGTGTAGGCTACACCTGCTGTGACATAAGTTTTCAATTTTGTTTTGAGCGATTCAAAATGAGCCTCTACTTTAAACATGCCCAACATTTCAGTCATTTCTTCGTGTGTAATGATACGATTCATCAGTCCTTCGAGTTTTTGATACAGCGCGTCGCCAATGAGTTGCACGTTGAAAGTGGGCAACCTTGACATTAAATTGTCAAATTTTTCATCTTTATCCTTTTCAAGTTTCGACAACAAGAGATTCATTTTTTCCTCGTGTTCTTTGGATGTCGAAAACTCTTTCGACCATTCCTCTTTAAAATTGAACAACATCTCCTTGAGAGCAGTCTTCCATTCGCTCCTGTGGATATCCGTCAAACGCTCAGGCTCCATATTTTCTCGTAATTTTTTATTCTCCTCTCCAACACCGGCAATTTGATTCCGTAGACGCGAATTTTCCATTTCAAGGTCTTTCAGTTTGGCTGTCATAGACTCGACCTCTTCTTTCATTTGATTCTCTAGCTCTGCATTTCTCTTTTCATAGCATTTCAGTTGGGCTTTCATAGACTTGACCTCGTCTTGTAATGACTCGAGTTGATTTTCAATATTCAGCTTCTCCCCTTCCAATGCGTCGACTCTGTCTTTGAAATGATTCTTGGACGCTTTCAAATTTTTTATAGTTTCGTCCCAGTTTGACGTTTCGACAGACACCTGGCATACGCGTGGCTCCTCGGATGTGTCCACGTGACACATCTGAAGCAAAAAATCCAAAAAACTCTTGCTGTGTCGATACAGTTCGGGATGGCGTTCCACCAAAGGTTGACTCATGACGAATGCCTCGGAAATGTCACGGGACACATTCCTTTTCAACGTTTGCACGTGCTGCAAATGCACCAAGTCGTTCGGATTCCTTTGGGATTGTAAAATCGCCGCCACTAATGATTTAAAGACCATCTTGTTTCAACGGATCCATTTAAAAGTTGATACACTTGCAACAAATCGTTTTTAATGTGTCTATGCGGTTCTGTTTTTTGAATCGACAACCAATCCAATAAGGCCATCAAGATCCTTTTGTAACGTTCCAAATTGCTCTCGTAAAACTGACATCCAAACGTCCGCCAAGTAAGGATATCTTTAAAGAGTGGAAACCAGTTGCGGCACAGGGTTAATTTGGAAGTGGGTACAAAACAGCAAGCCTTATTATTCGCGTCCAAGTACCATTCTTTGGTGTAGCTAATAATCATCAAAGATACGTATTCTACTTTACCGTTTATCAATCGAAAGGCAATTCCCACGGGGTGCTCATTGCCGAAAGTGATTTGACACGTGTAAAAGTCTGGTGGCGGGAGATGCGGAAGAGGTACAAAGTGTTCCGTGCGTTCTGCAATTTGAAACAATCTTTTTCCAAAGAGTGTGCAGGGATCGCGACCATGATGTCTTACCGTGTCCCTTTGAACCATCGCGAAAGCCAGGGCATACCACGTACTTATAACGTTGATATCTCTTGTATTGCGTTTAAAATGCCTCATCAGTGCCGCTGTATTTATGTCAAACATACATTTGGATGTGTGTAAAACGCAACACTCTAAGAATGTCTTTAATGCTTCAAAGGCCTTTGTCTTTCTCGCACGCTTCCAAATTTTTTTAAATGGATTCCTTGTGGTCACAATGTACAGGGTTTCTCTGTCAAACACTGAAAATATTACGGATGATCGTGGGAAAAACGACAAGAGAATGCTGTGCTCTGTAGGTGTAGCATTTGAGTTTGCAGGCATGACAAACATCAGAGGGGTTCCAACATATCGTACTTGGAGTGGACGATTGCTTGCCTCGACCAACATGCAAGTACTGCGAGGAATGTCTATAGGATTGCAGTCCCCTCCAAAGTGTTTCAAGACAATAACTGGATTCGTGAAGCGCACGGCGAGAAAAGTAAAACTTTTGTGTTGATTGCCACTCACGCACAAAACGTCAGACAGCACTTCATGACTGATATCATATTGAGCCAATTCTGGGCCAGCAGGCAACACTATAATGGCATTTGGAGGATTGGAGGCCTCTGATGATTCAGTGGATGCGTTTTGTCTCTCGTTGGAAGAGGCGACGGGTGGTTGGGTGTCCATCGAATCGAGTGGCAATTCTCGAGACACTGGTTCGGATTGTAAATTTTCCACATCGGGAGAGATGATGCGTGGTAACTCGTCGTGGGCTGGATCAGACTCTACCGCTTCAGCGTTTAAAACAGATAAATTCTCGTGCGTTGGATCAGGTGATTCGACAGACTCTGCTTCCATGGATAACTCGTCATGCGATGGATCAGACTGTACCGCTTCAGCGTTTAAAACAGGTAAATCTTCATGCGTTGGATCAGGTGGCTCCGCTTCCATATCTAGAGGAGGTAAATCCTCATACAAGGGATCAGGTGATTCGGCTCGCCCAGCTTCCATATTTAGAGGTGGTAAATCTTCATACACTGCATCATATGATTCGACTCGTTCCGCTTCCACCAAAAAATCTTCATTCTCAAAAATAATCTCTTCATCAATGAACACAACGCCTTGCCCACGGGGAAAAGACATTGCTTTTTTTAAATATATATGCTTCAAAGCAGAATTTCTACGTTGAATGCTCATCGAGGTTTAGGATTTGAAAGGATCCACTCGCCATGTGCTCTGAAAGTTATAAGGACAATTTGAAAAAAAAAAAAAAAAAAAAAAAAAAAAAAAAAAAAAAAAAAAAAAAAAAAAAAAAAAAAAAAAAAAAAAAAAAAAAAAAAAAAAAAAAAAAAAAAAAAATTTTTTTTTTTTTTTTTTTTTTTTTTTTTTTTTTTTTTTTTTTTTTTTTTTTTTTTTTCGCTGTTAGCTTTCGATGAAAGCTTCCATGCTGACATACAACGGATTCTTCAAATGTGCATTTCGCCATTGGTTTTTCAAGTTCTGCTTTGCATGCCAAGTTTTTGCTTCAGCTTTTGCAATATTTAGACACCACCAAACGTTTATCCCCTCTTTTCCCAAACGTATAGCTTGGTAAAGGCGATATAGCAACATATACACGTGAAATACAATCAATGTCGGGAAAATGCCATACACGATCCAAAACACTTTTCTGTACACGCTATTCAAAGGCAGCAAACATCTAAATTTTCCTGTAGTGATTCCTCCTCCAGAATAATAATCATAGTTGCATGAAGCCATTTCGGGAAATAATAAGGATATGGTATTCCAATGCCAATCAGACTGCGACCAAGCGTAGTTGAAAAAAATATTCAAAATTATCGGAATCAAAACATTTTGCGCGAGGTAAACACATTCTAATCCAAACACTTTCCAAAACAAGCGGTTTCCTTGAGATGCCTGAATAATTTTAAAAACTCTCACGGAATCATCTGTGGTTTTGATTTCGTGTGTAATTTCTGTCATAAATTTGGACATTTGATTCGACCAAATACGAAAGGGATAATGAAACATAAACGCCAGCAATAAAAGTACCACCGATACCCATTGATAGTAATTGTGATATAAAATTCCACTTGAAGACTCTGTAAAAGTACTATTAATGAAGCATTTGGTGTCCAACAATTCTTGGTGGACACGATGCCCATCTACTTGACAGATGATGTTGCTACCGAAAAATTGTCTGGTCATGGCAAGTCCAAAGCAAAACAAGAAAACATTTCGTACATGTATTTGTTGCACGTCAATCAATACGCTAAAGCTCTTTTGTGGAACCTGGGAGCGTTTCCATTTCAGCAGTTGCGTAACGTTAAACATGATTGCTTGTTTTGAATGTGTAATAAAGTAAAAAATATGAATCTACAGATGCTAATGATTGGCGTACTCTTGGTAGTAGTGTTTATAGGATTTTTGTCCTTTGCGTATTCAGCGTATGGAATGTATTACAGTACTGCAACTGCAACCACGGGAGCGGCTTTGATCAGTTCGCATCAAATGCACTATATCATACAACTGATTACATATCTCGTATCGTTTGGTGTGGGTGCCACAATGTTTTATACTAGAAAGCGCTGATGAGTAAAGAGAGACCTTGATGCTGTAGCTGGATGGTCCATCAACAACTGACTAGTTTGACAAAACGTAAAACTTTTGTAAGCATTTGAAAAAAAAAAAAAAAAAAAAAAAAAAAAAAAAAAAAAAAAAAAAAAAAAAAAAAAAAAAAAAAAAAAAAAAAAAAAAAAAAATTTTTTTTTTTTTTTTTTTTTTTTTTTTTTTTTTTTTTTTTTTTTTTTTTTTTTTTTTTTTTTTTTTTTTTTTTTTTTTTTTTGTCTTAGTCCCCCGAGTCTTAAATCTCGATGCATTTATGACGGCTCTTCATGAATTTTGTCTGAACACGTATCGCAGAACCTTATTGAGCGAAAGGGTCTATTGCAACCGTTGTTACACAAATACAACTCCAAGACTTTTTGACATCGTATACAATAAATTTCAGAACACATGTTTTATTTTTTTTCGGCGTTCGTCTTGACTTTAAGATATTTTTGTAAGAGGATGTCGAGGATATCTTCAATTCAGAAATGATGATTGTGAGATAAAGCTTATTAACAAAAATAGTCTAAAGTTGAGAGCTTGTTGAAATTCTAATGATGCTAGTTCGAAGTAATTCTAAAGTCGAGGGCTTCAAGAAATTCTGACGAGACTGAGATCATCAAGACTCAGCGCTTAACTTTAAAACACATTGTAAAAAAAAAAAAAAAAAAAAAAAAAAAAAAAAAAAAAAAAAAAAAAAAAAAAAAAAAAAAAAAAAAAAAAAAAAAATTTTTTTTTTTTTTTTTTTTTTTTTTTTTTTTTTTTTTTTTTTTTTTTTTTTTTTTTTTTTTTTTTTTTTTTTTTTTTTTTTTTTTTTTTTTTTAATTTGTGTTATCAAATTTGTCGTCGTCATCTCTAACATTGTAATCATACTGTCTTATATAATCAGTAGCCAGACTTACAGCATCAAGTTTTGGTCCGCAATATGTCACACTATCCATAGGTAGTAATGCATTCAAATACATAAATGTGCCCATATCCAGAGTCGCTATTTTTGCTTGCCATCCATGAACTTTTTCTGCGGGTTCATTCAAATGCTCGTGGTAAAATTCCGTTTTCAAATATAGTTTCATCTGTGTAATAGGTATCTCGAAATGCTTGGGTGGTAAATTGTGCCAGTCCTTAAAGGGTGATTGAGGTAATGCCCAATTTTTCAAAACTTCGTTAAACGTGAAAGACGTTAGAGAATCCTTTTTTGCGACCACAGCGTAATCGTGGTTTTCCTCATAGGTGGCAGCAAAGTACAAAGAATACGGTACACACTCTCCATTGTAATGCATCCATTGAATCTTTGCAACGTAATCAATATTTGTAGGCCACCTAATAGTCGGTAGTTCCATCTTTTAACAAGTAGTGATGAGAGAATGTCCAACAAGTAGTGATGAGAGAATTTCCAACAAGTAGTAGTGATGAGAGAATAGCATATGAATCCTGGGTTGATCGCGCAAGCTTTTAAACAGTGCTTTAAAAAAAAAAAAAAAAAAAAAAAAAAAAAAAAAAAAAAAAAAAAAAAAAAAAAAAAAAAAAAAAAAAAAAAAAAAAAAAAAAAAAAAATTTTTTTTTTTTTTTTTTTTTTTTTTTTTTTTTTTTTTTTTTTTTTTTTTTTTTTTTTTTTTTTTTTTTTTTTTTTTTTTTTTTTTTTTTTTTTTTAGCAAGATCCTATCCGTCTTTGTGATCGAGTAGCAAACTCTTCATAGTCAGAATAGCTGACTCTGTAGGTATGGTAACGCTTCTTCTTAAACGTATTATTCCATCGTCAACCATATATGTCCTTGTTGTCAAATATCCAATTCTTTGGTACTTTTGCAACACAACAGTCTCATTTCCCTCTGTAGATAATTGCAATTCAATTTGTCCTTCGTATCCAAGGGGAAAGAATTCATTGTGTACTTTAACACCTTTTAATTGGTTGCAGAATTTAGCTGCTTCATTTGGTCGCAGTTTAATTATTCTTTCTATTTTTACAGTTTCAATTTTTCCAGGGTTTAAAATGATTTCTCTATTTGGCAAATGCAATGGATCTTCATCGAACCACAATAAAAACTCTGTTTCTTCTTCGGGAATTTGATTTTCTACCTCAGCTTGGCCGTTTAACTCTTGTTCAGTCGTGTGATTTTGCACTTTATCCTTTTCCTCGTTGAGCAAGTGTAATATACGTTCCGACATCTTCCAAGTAGTGATGAGAGAATGTCCAACAAGTAGTGATGAGAGAATAGCATATGGATCCCGGGTTGATCTCGTTGAGCTTTTAAACAGAGCTTACAAAAAAAAAAAAAAAAAAAAAAAAAAAAAAAAAAAAAAAAAAAAAAAAAAAAAAAAAAAAAAAAAAAAAAAAAAAAAAAAAAATTTTTTTTTTTTTTTTTTTTTTTTTTTTTTTTTTTTTTTTTTTTTTTTTTTTTTTTTTTTTTTTTTTTTTTTTTTTTTTTTTTACAATTTCAATGTTTTGCTTAATAGATGTTGGAAGCTTTCGCTACTCATGACATCTGTAAAATGTAACGCGTTCAATACATCCATTTCAATAACAGTTTTGCCATCCATCAAGCGTCCCTTGTAATCTACATACAACCCTTGTAAATTGAAAACCATCTTTGAATAACTGTAGCCGGGTTCCCAAATTTTACACGTTTTACTGAGCGCATCGTTTGAAGTTTTGGCATGTGCCAATGCTTGCACTGCGTCCAATCCATCCCAAAACGAACTTTTAACGTACATGTCTTCCTGATAACCAATGCACCCAAACATTTGATACAAGTGTTCATAACTGCCTTTGGCACCCGATTTAACCATAGACACCAGACATCCATTGGTTTCTTCAGCTTTTTGCTTAAACGTTTCAAAGGATCCCCTTCCAAACTCGCTCAACATGTCCATTTCTTTCAGCGTCAAACCGAAACATATTTCGTTTTGCAACACCTCCAAATAAAATAATCTCAGACGGTCAATGTATTCAAACGTTTTCTGGGATCCATAATGGTCGTACAACACTTTAAACGTAGTATGTAAATTTTTCGCCTTGAAAGGTAAAAAATCAATCTCCTCATACTTTAAGAAATAGACCACCAGCATGTCCTGGTTGGGCGTCAGCTTTGGGCCCTGCATGACAAAACAACCCAAAGAATATTCGGAATTTAAAATGGTGGCGGCTTCGGCTTGCGACAAACCATTGGGTATCACGTACAAGTTGCATTCATCCCCATCGAAATCACCATTAATAGCTTGCAAAATAGTTAATGGAATTCCAAAACAATCATATTCCCATCCAGGAGACGAAACGTACAACCCTACAAAATTACCGGGTTGTAGGGAGGGCATACGATTCAAAATGATCCATTTCTTATGCAAGTTGAATGATTTTACAATGTGGATAGGTAATCGGATTTCGTTGGGCCGTAACGTGGCGTCCGGAACAATCATGCCCCGCATGGACAAGGTGCATCGCTTGCCGAATCCATGATATCTCATGATGGTGTATTTGCCACCCGATCTGCGTGCTATGCTCCCGTAATTCAATGGCGTTTCCAAGATATCCATCAACATTTTGTCTACTTTTACCTTGGGTTGAACCACTTTGGTGCGTTGCGTCATGGGTTTACCTTGTACAAATTTCATGACTTTTTCATACGTGAGTGTGGATTTGACTTGCCAATAAATGGGATCGGGAAGAATTAAAAAATCTTGATTCGATACTATACGAAACTTGTCCAACGTGCGTTTCAACACGGGTAAAGCAAACGTATACCCAGGCGTGGGGACTGCAATCGATTGGACGGGGTAGGACCGAATACTACCATCATAATAAAACTGCTTACAACATACTGTCCACGACACCTTTGTAAATTTTAATGTATCTTTGCAAACTAAACATTTGGTTTCGTTGGTGTGACTCTTGCGCCATGCTTTTAAAATTTCAATTACATCCTCAGGATGGTATTGAATAGGACAATCTTGTAAAGACAAGAGAGATATCTTGTAATTATCAATCGCCATGGAACGTTATCGACGACGAAGAAATGGTTCCGAGTATTATTCCAAAGATAAGAAGGGTTTTTTAAAGAGATTAGGTGGTGAGGTGTATGCCCGTGACAAGTACGGAAACCAAATATATCCAGACTGTCAAGATTATATATTTGCTCGTGACAAGCGGTTTGAAGAGTTTTACGCTAGTGACGTTGATGGAAACGAGTATTATCCTCTTCGAAACAAGAAAAGTTGTTTAATACAACAAGGACAAAGTGTCAAAATTGCAAAAATGTATGACGGCACACAACGTTATCCGGTGGACAAACACGGTAACGAGTATTACTTATTGCATGAAGGGAAACCGTTTTTATTGCGAAAAAGCGATGGTACGCCGTATTTGGCAAAAAATCATAAAGGTATTTCAATGATTCCTTGGAATTTTTTGCTAGAGTACGTAAAAGATGATACTCCGTATCTCTATTGCAAAGACTCTACAGGTAACGGCGTGTATGTACGTGGTTCAGAGTTGCCAGCAGGTCTCGAAATGTTGTGTGATTGCATATGCCGGTTGACGTTATCTCAACCCTCCTTAATCCCTTGTTGCCTGCGATGTGTTGTTTAATATTTACGTTGTCTTGGCATCGAGAGATTATCCAAATTCTTCATCATTTAAATTTTGCAAGTTGCGACAGCTCCAAAAAATTCTGATGAGGTGAGAACATTGAGACTCGCCTTAAAAGCACAATGTCAAAAAAAAAAAAAAAAAAAAAAAAAAAAAAAAAAAAAAAAAAAAAAAAAAAAAAAAAAAAAAAAAAAAAAAAAAAAAAAAAAAAATTTTTTTTTTTTTTTTTTTTTTTTTTTTTTTTTTTTTTTTTTTAGAATTGTCGTCTTGTGCCCTTGAGCAGTTTCAAACTCTCACCCCCTTTGGATTTTAGGATTCTATTGTCCTACGCAAGTTTCTAATGATGATGTGATCATAATACACAATTGCAGATTCCACTTTTCGTTTTTTGTTTGTCAAATCTTCAAACGTTGCGCTTCTTTTGCTTTTGTTTTCTTCTTGCAAGATACTGTTTTCAAATGTCAAGGGCTCATCCTCTTGATCCAATATACTATTGTGACGTACCGATCCCAATTGTAAATCAGATTTACGGTATTCGCTAAATTCCTCCTCAAACTTTACAATTAAATCTGCCTCTGGAGTTGTGTTATTTTTGGTATTTTTCAGAAATTGACGCACAGCTGATCGAAGATCCGTCATGGTGGTAATGTGATCATCGCTCATTTGCACATCCATATGCGTTTTAAACTGATTGTAAACATCCGTATTAAACAAATACATTTGAGTATATTCCACTACACTGGGTGGCTCGTCTCGATAATGCAGCAACCCATCTTTAATACTCATGTGTTTTTTCAAGTGATACAAGAGTATTAAAAAACATCCCACAAATGATCTTTCGACGGCATATTCATCTTTTCCATATCGATTCAGCTGCACTTGTTCCGAAGTTGTTTTCGGTGGCTTGTTGACAAATCGCGACAAAAAGGGAATGGCTGTGACGCGATCTTGAAATGCTTCAGTGGCTTGACAGTCTGGTACGTTGTTGGTCGACGTAAACAGCTTGGCAGTGGGTATGCCTCCTTGACTGGCCTCATACATGTTTCGAAAGGTTACGCAAGAATTTCCCGTAATTTGTTTGACACGATTTTCGTTCAATTTACCTTCCAGTTCTTCGGATGTCACGATGCGACAGTTGAAAATGGTCGAAGCCAAGTCGGGAGTCGCGTTACCCGCGGCATTGCTGGGTTTCAAATTGTCCGATTGGATACAATGGTAATAGCCTCCAAACACGCGACCCAGAATCTCAAAGAGTTTGCTCTTTCCGTTGGATGTTTTGCCTTTGCACACGAAAAATTTTCTCTCATAATTGGTGGCAATGAAAATGCTCGCCAGCACATCGCACAAGTACATGAGCAAATCGTGTTCAAATGCAGTGTACTTACACAAATGAACGTAAAAATGCATCATGGATTTGGCATAGGGATCGTAAGCAATGTGCGACATTTCTTCTTGAATCATTTCGTGTAACGTGTCAAACAAATCGTCCGTCCGATCCGTAAACAACGCTTTTAAATATTTTAAAAAGAAAAATTTGTCAGTCATCAATTCGTACAATTTTTCCAAATCGGGAGAGTTGTGATACAATTTGATCATTTCTTGCCTGGAAACGTCAATGCCGAGACGCTTATCGGATAAAAACAACTCGGGTACCGTAGCTCCAATGTGTCCAGTCAAGATGTCTAGTAAACCGTCCTGCAAACGGATAAACCACTTGTGACGATCCATTTGAATGTATTTCTGTTCCAGATTCGAATCACTTGTAATGGTGGACGTCACTGCCCTGAGGTTAAATTTCTGAATCGTTTCATCGTCGGGTCCACCCAATTTGCCACACCTCTTGTACTCTTGCAACCACGAAACGATGGATTGCCACAAATTGCTCAGGTGCGATTCCTTTTCACTTTCGCTCGAAATTTCTTTCCACGATTCAATCAAATAATTCCAAATGTACGTCGATGGTTTTCGCAACGAATTGAGCATGCGCAACACCTTGATGGGAAAGTGACTCTCTTGGATGCGTCGATACAGCTCCACCATTTGCTGTGGCGTCGTCACACTCAGAATGGCCCGCTGTGAATCGGTCACAATTTGCTTGAGCTTGTCCTTGTTGCGGACGTAGCGATTGCACAAATTGTTGCCACAAAAATAGATGGTTTCTTCTGTGAAATCCTTCATGGTAACGTTGGTGTGTTCCACATCCACCAGTTCCATGCGATCCAAGAGCGGAAAAAAATCCTTGCCCAAGGTTCCTTTTAAATGCGCCACCATCACCACAGAGGAAGTGTTTAAGCATTTGCACAATGCATAAAACATGGGTAAAAAGTAAATGCCGTCGTTAAACTCCATGATGGTCTTGATGGGATTGGAATCTCTTACAAACCTGTCGTTATTTTCTCGCAATCCTTGATTCATTTTATGAAAAATGGGATTGACATTGGTAGAGTTGGGTGTCAAACGTGCTCCGCGCTCGTACCAACTCTTTAAGGCGGCGTTATTGGTTTCGAAATTGCTTAATAAAAATGTATTGAAATGTAAATAATGATGGCTTTTCAAGAAATGAGTGCCGTCAAACAATAGTTTTTTCCCTTTGAAAATGTATCCCATGGCCGAAGAACTCTTGTATGAAAATGAACAAATGGCTTGAAAATCACTCGATTCATTTGGAATGCATCCAATCAGGGTCGGGTAGGACAATTTATACAAGGCAGGGAAGGGTGTTGCGACGGGCATCATAAAATTCAAAATGTGTTGTCGAATCTGTTGCCTTTCGACAAACAGAAATTTGCGAAAATACGACTCTAGATTGTATTTGACGCGTTTAAATGATTTTTTAATTTTTTCCAGTTGAACATCCAACGGCTTACTGAAATCAATCATGTATTCATTTTTCTCGTCCACGTAATGTATTTGAAGCGCCATGTAGGGTTGTGTGTCGGGTTTGGCTGATCCCGCAAGTGTCATGTTTTGCAAAATATCGAGCGTATAGGTTCCCCTGTTTACAATGGAATATCGTAAGATGGGTTTCAAAGATTCACACAACAGTATGTAATCGTCGTGCGATATGAGAAATTCAGGTAAATGAACGTGAACACCATGCCCGTCGGATCGAGCAGCAATAATATATGTAAAATGGTTAACGTGTGTCAAAAATGTCATTTTGAGGGTGGAATGAATCTCAGGAAGAATGATATCGAACAAGGATTCACTCGTTTGACCATCCGCATGGAAATCCAAATCCAAAACCACGGAATGACATTCGGCCGATGCCAAATCCAACGTGCAAGCTATAAATGTATTTTGTAAGCACCAATGATGAGCAAAATGGAGATAATCTTGCTTTTTTACATAGGAAATACCACCTGTAATGTTATAGAGGAGGTATACATCGGAGACGGGAGCTTCTTCCACAGTATTGACTCGATGTAGATATATAGACATTGCTCTCGGCTGACGTCTTTATTACACCATCGCAACGCATCAAAGAGATTTTTTTCAGCCAATCGAGATATAATCAATTAAAAAAAAAAAAAAAAAAAAAAAAAAAAAAAAAAAAAAAAAAAAAAAAAAAAAAAAAAAAAAAAAAAAAAAAAAAAAAAAAAAAAAAAAAAATTTTTTTTTTTTTTTTTTTTTTTTTTTTTTTTTTTTTTTTTTTTTTTTTTTTTTTTTTTTTTTTTTTTTTTTTTTTTTTTTTTTTTTTTTTTTTACATTGTTGCATCTCCATGTTGATTCTGGCTTGTTGATTCTACTACTTCATGTTGTTCAAGTGCTGACACAATTTTAAGAGCACTGGCAAACGCCACAGCGGACGATTCCTTAAACAGTTTACCTTTTTCATTTATCAATTGATGAACGGATTCCTCTTTCTTAAGCAATGGAGCTACATTCTCAACTTCACGTATGACTTTTAAAATAAAAACATGCAGCCACTCATTCACAATATCCAGTTGTTGAACATGAGCGTCGATTTGAATTTGTTTAGTTAACCTCGTACATTTAATTTGATCCAGCAAACGTTCAGATATTTCGTTGTAACATATGGGACAAGTCTGATACTTATTCATCCATAGATTGAGACATGGCACGTGGAACACGTGGTTGCAGGGCGTTTTATAAATGGTCGCAAGCTTAATAAAAGAAACGAAACAAATTGAACATCTGTCTTGATCCCTCTCCATCTCTGAATGTCAGTCATGCAGAAAATGAAATGCATGTCTCTGCACACAAAGATATATTGGAAAAAAAAAAAAAAAAAAAAAAAAAAAAAAAAAAAAAAAAAAAAAAAAAAAAAAAAAAAAAAAAAAAAAAAAAAAAAAAAAAAAAATTTTTTTTTTTTTTTTTTTTTTTTTTTTTTTTTTTTTTTTTTTTTTTTTTTTTTTTTTTTTTTTTTTTTTTTTTTTTTTTTTTTTTTTCCACTTATTCCAATTCTACATTTGAGTGTTGTCTAAGTGCTAATGCAATTTCAAGAGCACTGGTAAACGCCACAGCGGATGACTCCATGAACAGTTTACGTTGTTCATTTATCAATTGATAGACGGATTCCTCTTCTTTAAGCAATAATGTTACATTCTCAATTTCACATATGATTTGTAAAATAATTACATGTAGTCGCTGTTGACAAAAATCAAGGTATTTAGTATGAGTGTCAATTTTAATTTGTTTTGGTGTTTTCTTCAACGAACCTTTTGATATTTCAAAGCGGCACATAGGACAGGTTTCATGTTTGTTAATCCATTGATCGAGACATTGCATGTGGAACACGTGGTTGCAGGGCGTTTTATAAATTTTAAGCTGCTTGAAAGAATGAAGACAAATTGAACATGTATCTTGATCACTTTCCATTTCCATCTTTGCAAGTTCCAGGAAATTCTTAAGTTGCGAGTGGACTGCTTCAAGAAAATCTGACGAGTCTGAGATCATCAAGACTCAACGTTTGATTTTTGTAGCCTTTAAAAAAAAAAAAAAAAAAAAAAAAAAAAAAAAAAAAAAAAAAAAAAAAAAAAAAAAAAAAAAAAAAAAAAAAAAAAAAAAATTTTTTTTTTTTTTTTTTTTTTTTTTTTTTTTTTTTTTTTTTTTTTTTTTTTTTTTTTTTTTTTTTTTTTTTTTTTTTTTTTTTTAAAATCCTGACACAAGCTCTGACGCAATTTTAAGAGCACTGGTAAACGCCACAGCTCAACTTCACGTATGACTTTTAAAATAAAAATATGCTGCCGCTCATTCACAATATCCAGGCGTTTAACATGAGCGTCGATTTGAATTTGTTTAGTTGACGTCGTACATTTAATTTGTTCCAGCAAACGTTTAGATATTTCGTTGTAACATATGGGACAAGTCTGATGCTTATTCACCCATAGATTGAGACATGGCACGTGGAACACGTGGTTGCAGGGAGTTTTATAAATTGTCGTAAGTTTAATAAAAGAAACGAAACAAATTGGTCATATCCTCTTCATCTGACGATTCCGAGTCCTCTTCATCTGACGATTCCGAGTGCTCTTCATCCGACGATTCCGAGTATTCTTCATCTGATGATTCCGGGTGATAATCTCGATTATCATGATATTTATCACAGGCAACGTCAAGAAGTAATTCTGGTGTTACGTTCTGTATAAATGAATCTATACAAGTGATTGAAGTTGGATAAACAACAAGTTCTTTATCTTCATCTAAGCACACTACAATCTTTCGTGTCTTTCGATATCTTCGAACTTTTAGATAAAATTCAACTACGTTCACGTCACCGAAATATATTTCTCTAACCTTTGGCAAATGCCCCTTATCGATATCCATACTTCTATAATCTCCTTGTATGTTTTCCAAAATAGCTCTAAAATGTCTGTTTACAAACAAATCCCTGATTCCAAAGACCGAACCATCAAATCCTTTAGTCATTAAAATTCGAAAATTCAGACGTTGGTTTCCCTTACGTCTATGACAAAAAACATAACTCTTGTAAAATTTGAACTGCTTTTTTATAACGTAGCTCATGTTTGGATTAATAAAATCTATTCCTCGGAACTTTTTTAAAATTTTGTTTTCCAAAATGGCAACCATTAAAAAGTTGATGGGTCTCAGTTGAGGTTTCGTTTTTCTTTGAACAAATTTATATTTCAAATCATATTCAAACCACTTTGGTAGTTTTAAGTCATTTAAGTGATCATAATTTTCAATAGAATCCGAAACTGCGGCCATAGACATTTGGAAAAGGCTTGGACAAGTGTTAATATCATTGGAATCGCAATTTCGTAGCTCAGTCGGTTCAATCATTTTCGCCAAATATCTTGCTTTGCATTGAATATGTATTTTTCTAGGATATATTTTATGTTCTACAGATGAAATCAGAGGATCCATAGCCTTTGGATATTTTCGAAAGTTGATGGAATTTAAACATTTTATTTTGATGGAATCGTGATTACCAAAGATTTTTTGAAAGAGTTTGAGTTGATTATTCCATCTACAAAAATAATGGCGTTGTTTGGAATAAGTTCTAAACTGGATTGTCTGTCTGTTTCATTATCAAGTACTTTCAAATAGATCATTTCTTTCGTCAAAATGTTGAATAATGCATATTTCAATCGCTTCTTAAATGTATTGTACGCTATATATCCAGAAAAAATCATGACTATAGGTAAATAGTTTGCGCTCAGTTCTATGCAGCTGATGATGATGTGATGAATTCAGATATCACCAACAATTTTTATATTCTCGAAAAAAAAAAAAAAAAAAAAAAAAAAAAAAAAAAAAAAAAAAAAAAAAAAAAAAAAAAAAAAAAAAAAAAAAAAAAAAAAAAAAAATTTTTTTTTTTTTTTTTTTTTTTTTTTTTTTTTTTTTTTTTTTTTTTTTTTTTTTTTTTTTTTTTTTTTTTACGGAGAAAATGTGATTATGTTGTTTTTCCAAGTCAATGGCAAGAAGTAATTCTGGCGTTAGGTCCTGTATAAAGTAATCTATACAACGGAGTAAAGTTGGATATACGACAAGTGTACCATCTTTTCTTAAACACACTATAATCTTTCGTTTGTTGCGACATTTTCGAATGTTTAGATAAAATTCAACAATGTACACATCACCAAAAGTTTCGTTCACTTTTTTCAAATGCACAGTATCTACATGAATATTTTCATATTGTCCTTGTATGCTTTTCAAAATAGATCCAAAGTGTCTGTTTTCAATCAAACAATCTCCATAGACGGCGTAAAAAATTCCTTCAGTCACTAAAATTCGAAATTTCAGTTGCTGGTTTCCAATACGTCTCTGAAAAACATACCTCTTGTAAAATTTCAGCGGCTTTTTCATGTCTTTCAAAGCTCTGCTCATATTCGGATTAATGAAATCTATTCCTTGAAACTTTTTCAAAATTTTGCTTTCCAAAATGGCGGCCATTAAAAAGTTGATGGGTCTCAGTTGAGGTTTCGCTTTTCTTTGAACGAATTTATATTTTAATTCGTATTCAAACCACTTTGGTAGTTTTAAGTCGTTTAAGTAATCATAACTATCAATGGAATCAGAAACTGCAGCCATAGACAGTTGGAAAAGACTTGGACAAGTGTTAATGTCACTGGAATTGCAATTTCGTAGCTCAGTCGGTTCAATCATTCTCGCCAAATATCTTGCATTGCGTTGAAAGTATTCTTTCGAATAATATATTTTATCCCTAAATAAAAATGGAATCAGTGGATCCTTAGCATTGGGATATTCTTGAACGTTGATGGAATCTAAACATTTTATTTTGATGGAATTGCGTGAACCAAAGAGTTTCTGAAAGCATGTGAGTTGATTTATTCCACCCACAAAAATAATGGCATTGTTTGGAATGCATTCTAAATTGGATTGTCTTCCTGTGTCATTAGGTACTTTCAAATAGATCATTTCTTTCGTCAAAATGTTGAATAATGCACATTTAAATCGCTCCTCAAATGTACAGCATGCTATATATCCAGTAAAAATCATAACTACAGGTAAATGTTTTGCGCTCAGTCCTGTTTAGCCGATGACTCTTTGCCTAGATCTCACTGACTTTTTAAATAGATCAAAATTTTTTTTTTTTTTTTTTTTTTTTTTTTTTTTTTTTTTTTTTTTTTTTTTTTTTTTTTTTTTTTTTTTTTTTTTTTAACTCTTCTACTTAACGCTTGGCACTGGATGCAAATTTAAAATCTTGTACGTGCTGCAATTGTTTAATGCTGACGCCATCTCTGCAATACCGTCCAAGAGATTGTTCTCTCTTTCATTGTTGAGTAGCACTTCCTTCAAAATGTCATCTGTGTATTCAGAATCTTCAAACACCAGTTGGTGAAAGCTTTGACTTGCCCGTTTTTTCGATATAAATCCAAACAAGTCAAACTTTTCAACTTTTTTGCGTCTACCATTTTGCACAACTTTTGGAGTTAGATACTTGCGTTTTGAAGCATCGTATATATTTTGCGAACAAGACGATTCGAAATTTTCTGATTGTAGATCCTCTGGAGAACAAAAATCCCCTTGCACCTGTTGAGCATACCACAGGCTGTGAAAAATTTTGTAATTCCCATCGAGTACAGCTGGATATAATCTTTTAAACTCTGCTGCCGCCAGCTCACTTTCAGCCGGTTGAATATTGGCATACTCCAGTTTCTCGTTGAAAATCTTTTGAAAGACGGCGTTTTTAGTTAAAAGATCCTTTGCAATTTTTTCTACATCAGGAGTTTCCATCGTCTTGTTTAAATCATGGAATTTTACGCAAGCGTCATCAGAAACCTCGCTACCAAACCAATACGCAGCATCGGTTTCAATTCAAATACAGTATGCGTGGAATATGAGGATGGTCAAATACTTTCCGAAAAATTTGATTTGGCATGTAGAATGTTCTTAATCACGTTGCAAAATGTTCACTATCGACGAAAAGAGGCCAGTCCTGATTGCATTTCCATACCTTTAGGATATTTTCAGCTGTTTGGATGGAAGGAGGGTGATGTCGTTGGGTTTTATAGAGATGATTTAGAATTGGCTATCGTATTTTCATAGACGCTACAATATCATCCATTTTCTCGCATGTATACCGATATTTCAAGTATTTAAACATGGTGATTGACACGAGTGCCAAAAAAATAATCAATGTGAGCACAATGAAATGCAAACGAAATGTAGTTTCATGAGTCTGCAATGTCAAAACACCAATAGAGTATAGTAAACCACTTGCTAGAGATAAAATTCCAAAAGGTTCCAAAATGGAGACACTCAACATTGTATTCGCTCCTTTGCTGCAAGCAAATTCAAATACACTTGATTCCAAAATGTTTCGTGGAAAGTCAAAGAGTTTTGTAAATTTCTATGAAAAGATTCATCAGCTGACAGCATATGAGCTAAACTGGAAATTGTTTCTTCCCGGCGACTCAATGAATGATTGACGAGAAAAAAGTAGAGTCTTTCCCACAAGTGATTCCAAGTGGGGAAGAGGTTATTCTTTTGAATAAGGAAAGCTTGAAATGAATTGGGATCCAAAGTGTTTTGTAGAAATGTTTCCAGCCCAGCAAATGTCGTTTGCAAAATTTCTTCAGACGTGTATGAAGGATCCATGTATAACCTTTATTTCAATCCAATAGTTTTAGCATCGAAACTCAAAGCAGAGCTTAAATATACAACTTCAAAAAAAAAAAAAAAAAAAAAAAAAAAAAAAAAAAAAAAAAAAAAAAAAAAAAAAAAAAAAAAAAAAAAAAAAAAAAAAAAAAAAAAAAAAAAAATTTTTTTTTTTTTTTTTTTTTTTTTTTTTTTTTTTTTTTTTTTTTTTTTTTTTTTTTTTTTTTTTTTTTTTTTTTTTTTTTTTTTTTTTTTTTTTTTTTTTTTTTTTTTTAATCGTTATGTTTACGCTTTTACTTTTATACTAAAGCCGCAATTCTTACAAACGCGATATAAACTCGGCGGTTCATCTATAGCGCGATCTTGGCGTAAGGTATTGTTGAAATCTGGTTGTTTGCAACAATCACGCTGCTGTTTTCTTTTCAACCACTTACTAGATGTTTCATCAGAGAATAACAATTCCATTTTAAATGGCGAATGGAATGACTTGCTTCAATAGGTTGTTTCTCTAGTATAGTGTTGAGACCTTCAACAAATTCAAAAGTTGCTAATTCCAAGAAATTCTACAGTCACTAATTCCAAGAAATTCTACAGTTGCGAGTTCCAAGAAATTCTACAGTTGCGAGTTCCAAAAAATTCTACAGTTGCGAGTTCCAAAAAATTCTACAGTTGCGAGTTGAGGGCTTCAAGAAATTCTGACGAGTCTGAGACCATCAAGACTCAACGTCTGACTTTAACCAGCAACGTCAAAAAAAAAAAAAAAAAAAAAAAAAAAAAAAAAAAAAAAAAAAAAAAAAAAAAAAAAAAAAAAAAAAAAAAAAAAAAAAAAAAAAAAAAAAAAAATTTTTTTTTTTTTTTTTTTTTTTTTTTTTTTTTTTTTTTTTTTTTTTTTTTTTTTTTTTTTTTTTTTTTTTTTAACGAAGCTATTGACGTTTGAACTTGGACCAGTATTATCTAAAGTTGTGAGCTCCAAGAAATTCTAAAGTTGTGAGCTCCGAGAAATTTTAAAGTTGTGAGCTCCGAGAAATTCTAAAGTTGCGAGGCCCTAGAAATTCTAAAGTTGCGAGGCCCCAGAAATTCTAAAGTTGCGAGGCCCCAGAAATTCTAAAGTTGCGAGTTGGAGGGCTTCAAGAAATTCTGATAAGACTGAGATCATCAAGACTCAACGTCTGACTTTAACCTGCAACGTCAAAAAAAAAAAAAAAAAAAAAAAAAAAAAAAAAAAAAAAAAAAAAAAAAAAAAAAAAAAAAAAAAAAAAAAAAAAAAAAAAAAAAAAAAATTTTTTTTTTTTTTTTTTTTTTTTTTTTTTTTTTTTTTTTTTTTTTTTTTTTTTTTTTTTTTTTTTTTTTTTTTTTTTTTTTTTTTTTTTACTATGCTGGTATCATTTCTTTTACTCGTTGCATTCCCTGGGAGAATAAATTCTCCACCCAGACTCCGACCGATTTCAAGTGTTCATCATTGTGTGACGTCATGTACATCATGTAAGCAGTCAAACCGATTGTCAACAATATCAATAGTAAAAATATCCATCTCCCCGTTAGAATAGCGACAGAAAGCAATATACAGTTTACATAAACTGTCGTATAAAACAATACACCGTGTATAATGGATCGGTCACCCATCCTTGTTTCTCATTCCATTTCAAAGTCAATCGCCTTATAATTCAACGTGTAGGTTGGAAAACCCAAAGATCTCGTTGTAAAGTCTCCTCTCTTCATTAAAAATCCACCCCCAAATCTAGACACTCGACCTTGCAAGTCTTCCGTCAACACCACGTCAGGTGGATAAGTGAGTTGGTATTGGTATTCTATAACGACTTTATTTCGAAACGTTTGCAAATTAAAACCCTGGGGGTATTTTTTGTCATCAATCTCGTATCCTTCTTCTGGAATGCGGACGTCTAAACCGTCAATCTTGACAATTGGTGTGGGATCTCCCCACACTATTCTTTTGACCTGGTTTTTTGTAAAATAGGCCGTAGAGTAGCTTGGCATGGTAAAACTCATGCTCGGCGCCATACAAGCAAATTTTTTCCCTTGTATCAGTTCAATGCCCGTCGTGCTGGAGGATGGGCAAAACAAAAAGGGTTCGTTTTCATCGCACGTCATGTAAATGGTAGAGTCCCAGACGAAATTTCCAGACCGGAGTCGATTCCCGGGCTCGCATGGATCGTCGTACGTCTTCTCCACGGGCCTCTGGGACCAATACAAACGTTTTTCGAGCGATTCCTTTTTAATCAACCTT
Organism: Parasteatoda tepidariorum; assembly: GCF_982258835.1. Lineage (NCBI taxonomy): Eukaryota > Metazoa > Arthropoda > Arachnida > Araneae > Theridiidae > Parasteatoda > Parasteatoda tepidariorum. The sequence continues at coordinate 10,377,956 of NC_141766.1, read as the reverse complement.
TCATTTTCCATCAGGCACTGCGAACCGTCTTCGAGCGATAGTTTAAACGAGGGTATGAGGGAAAGAAACGGATATTTTGCGCACTCTGGATGACTGCACACGTTAAACGCTTCCAAATATGTCTCAGACGCCTCGCAAGTTTTGGTGGGGAGCTTGTAGTTCCACGGCTTTATCCAATTACTGATGCTCAACGAATCAAAGGAAAAGAAATCGAATCCTTCGAACGAAAAAACATTTTCTCGGCGTGGCTGACACAATTTAGTATCGAAATAATGGTTCGCAGGGCATTTTTGGACTGTTTCCGTCTGACAATCATAATACGCGTCGGGTTGTCCACCCATGGGTACTTTTTGAACAGTGTTGTCACAAGCCGATTCTCGCTTAAAACGTTTGTTTATCCGTTGCCCTGGATCCAAGTGAACTCGTTTTCGCGTCTCTTTGAACTCGTAACCTGTGACGCGATCCATTTGAGATGAGTACTTCCAGTTGGGTACGTGTTTTAAAAAGTGATAGGCTGGCACCACAATTTCTGGATCGGTAGAGTGGACGTTTTTACCAAAGGAAGGGACGGAGCATTTCTTGCCGTCAAACACGAGTGGTAAATGAGTCAAATCATCCCCTTCGGATAAATAGGGGTCCCAATTTGGAGAACACATGTTAACGCGTTCCACTTTACCACCCATGCACACTCTATATCCTGGCGAAAATGTGAAAGGTCCATTTTGCTGATCGGGGAGAGGGATGAGCGTTCCATCTGGTATATTGAAACAGGCATCCGACTCACATACGGCTGTGTCGAAATATCGAAACCCCTCTGGACACGTGTCGTACGTCATTTGATTGTCTCGACAGACGAGTAGCGTTTTGGAATTTAAAATTTTGGGTTCCTTGTGAAACTGGCAATAGACGGACGCATCAGACGTGTTGACACATTTGTCGTGCATGAAAATTTCATCGGAAGGGCATTTTTTAGCCGCTCTCGTTCCCTTTTCGCATTCATAATACAAATTTAACTCATAAGGATTGGCAAAACGTTTTCCATCCTTTTCACCCGAGCAAGGTTGGATGGGTTCACATTGTTGGTTGGTAAACAGGTGACCAGGAGGGCACATGTGCAGTTTATCGATTTGGGAACCTTGGCACGTAAAGTAAAAAACTCGTTTGTCTCGTAACGTGGTAGTGGCATTGGATTCAAATTGCACATTATTTTCGAGAGTTTTATCCCTTTTTAAGTACTCGTACAAGGGTTTTCCAGTAGCCAACACGCGAAAACCGTTGGGTTGACCGTGGCAAACATCTCCCAAAGTAATGGTTTCGTCTTGTATTTTGAATTCATTGGGCAAATCTACTTTCCAATCGACAGTAGAGTGGGTCGAGTATTGAAATGTGGATCCATTCAACTCGAGTTGTTGAGTAAACGTTGGTTTGGAAGGGACGTATGGAGTCGAGGGTTTAGAAACGGATAAGGAGTCAGATTGCGCCATGTAATAGAAATACAGTAAAAAAATGACTAGCGCTAATGCTGTCACCCACATTGTAAACTTGCTTTTGTTGTATCATGTGGGGAAACGCAATGAAAATGATCCCGCCACCAAATCTCGTTTCCCCGTGTTTCCAAGTCTAAAAGGTCGAATATCGTGTAAGAGACAAAGAGGGGGTTCGGGATATTTTACGCGAGTGTTTGGCTTCCTCGTTCTAATTTTATCCATTTCCAAAATCATTTCAAACCAATAGTGTCCAGAAAAGAGTTTGTGAACAAAGCTTGTGGAATGTGACGAGGGTGGGAGGCGAGAGCCTAGGACACGAGCAAACGCGCTTTCACGTATCTCAACGGGTGGTGTTTTCTTTTCCGTCAAAACTGTGGAAGCGAGTGTGGTCATCCAATCATAAAAATCAAACGCTTCAAACATTTCATTTTCAGTCGAATCATCGGGTGGGCATTCAGTCGGCAAGTCGGCTAACAATTCTTTGGTGAGGTCATCCATAGATTTCAGAGTGTTTGAGAGCTGCAAGAAATTCTAAAGTTGAGGCCTTCAACAAATTCTAAAGTAGCGAGTTCCAAGATTCAAGAGATTCTAAAGTCGAGGGCCTTAAGAAATTCTGACGAGTCTGAGATCATCGAGACTCAACGCTTGCTCTTAACCTACAACGTTAAAAAAAAAAAAAAAAAAAAAAAAAAAAAAAAAAAAAAAAAAAAAAAAAAAAAAAAAAAAAAAAAAAAAAAATTTTTTTTTTTTTTTTTTTTTTTTTTTTTTTTTTTTTTTTTTTTTTTTTTTTTTTTTTTTTTTTTTCTTTTTTTTTCTTTTTTTTTTTTTTTTTTTTTTTTTTTTTTTTTTTTTTTTTTTTTTTCTTTTTTTTTTTCTTTTTTTTCAACGAAGCTATTGACGTTTGAACTTGGACCAGTATTATCTAAAGTTGCGAGGCCCCAGAAATTCTAAAGTTGCGAGTTGGAGGGCTTCAAGAAATTCTGATAAGACTGAGATCATCAAGACTCAACGTCTGACTTTAACCTGCAACGTCAAAAAAAAAAAAAAAAAAAAAAAAAAAAAAAAAAAAAAAAAAAAAAAAAAAAAAAAAAAAAAAAAAAAAAAAAAAAAATTTTTTTTTTTTTTTTTTTTTTTTTTTTTTTTTTTTTTTTTTTTTTTTTTTTTTTTTTTTTTTTTTTTTTTTTTTTAACGAAGTTATTGACGTTTGAACTTGCACCAATATTATCTAAAGTTGTGAGCTCCAAGAAATTCTAAAGTTGTGAGCTCCGAGAGATTCTAAAGTTGCGAGGCCCCAGAAATTCTAAAGTTGCGAGGCCCCAGAAATTCTAAAGTTGCGAGGCTCTAGAAATTCTAAAGTTTCGAGTTGGAGGGCTTCAAGAAATTCTGACGAGACTGAGATCATCAAGACTCAACGTCTGACTTTAACCTGCAACGTCAAAAAAAAAAAAAAAAAAAAAAAAAAAAAAAAAAAAAAAAAAAAAAAAAAAAAAAAAAAAAAAAAAAAAAAAAAAAAAAAAAAAAAAAAAAAAAAATTTTTTTTTTTTTTTTTTTTTTTTTTTTTTTTTTTTTTTTTTTTTTTTTTTTTTTTTTTTTTTTTTTTTTTTTTTTTTAACGAAGTTATTGACGTTTGAACTTGGACCAGTATTATCTAAAGTTGCGAGGCCCCAGAAATTCTAAAGTTGCGAGTTGGAGGGCTTCAAGAAATTCTGATAAGACTGAGATCATCAAGACTCAACGTCTGACTTTAACCTGCAACGTCAAAAAAAAAAAAAAAAAAAAAAAAAAAAAAAAAAAAAAAAAAAAAAAAAAAAAAAAAAAAAAAAAAAAAAAAAAAAAAAATTTTTTTTTTTTTTTTTTTTTTTTTTTTTTTTTTTTTTTTTTTTTTTTTTTTTTTTTTTTTTTTTTTTTTTTTTTTAACGAAGTTATTGACGTTTGAACTTGGACCAATATTATCTAAAGTTGTGAGCTCCAAGAAATTCTAAAGTTGTGAGCTCCGAGAGATTCTAAAGTTGCGAGGCCCCAGAAATTCTAAAGTTGCGAGGCTCTAGAAATTCTAAAGTTGCGAGTTGGAGGGCTTCAAGAAATTCTGACGAGACTGAGATCATCAAGACTCAACGTCTGACTTTAACCAACAACGTAAAAAAAAAAAAAAAAAAAAAAAAAAAAAAAAAAAAAAAAAAAAAAAAAAAAAAAAAAAAAAATTTTTTTTTTTTTTTTTTTTTTTTTTTTTTTTTTTTTTTTTTTTTTTTTTTTTTTTTTTTTTTTTTTTTTTTTTTTTTTTAAACTTGTTTCTAGTTATTCTTTTTCTCGTTCGCTGTCATCTCTCGCCGGTTCAACTTCGTCACATGGAGTGGATGATTTTGAAATTCCTTCGAGTAGAGCCAATGCTACTTCGATAGCTTCAAGAGTTTTGTTCAACTCAGTGTATGACTCTTTATATTTTTTCAGATGATTCTGCAAAATATTAAAACGAACATCAGTCCGATCTAACATATTTATAATCTGTGTAATATCATCCATAATGCTTACTGCATCATTACTGAGGTGTCTTCGGTCACGATACATACTTTCACGGTACACATTAATCTGACATTCTAAGTGGTCTTCAATCAATTCACTCATCTTGTTTAATCAAAACTAACAAGAGCTCAAGACAAGTCATTTCAAGGCATGACTAGATACAGATTTAAAAAAAAAAAAAAAAAAAAAAAAAAAAAAAAAAAAAAAAAAAAAAAAAAAAAAAAAAAAAAAAAAAAAAAAAAAAAAAAAATTTTTTTTTTTTTTTTTTTTTTTTTTTTTTTTTTTTTTTTTTTTTTTTTTTTTTTTTTTTTTTTTTTTTTTTCAATAATGTGTGTATAGAGAAAAACTTATTTTTCTTTGTCAATTGGCAATTGGTTATTTATAATTGGGTGATTAAATACATGCATTTCCGTGTTGACCATGGAATTGTGAAACTCCATGGTTAATGAGTGAACGACATCAATTTCTCTTTTCAAAACGATATATTGTATTTCATCTTTGTTAAATTTTGCAAGCAAGTTTGACAAAAAATATTTGAGATATCTCATGCTTGTCTCGGCCCTATCTCTGGCCCGACATGCTTTTTCCTTTTCGATATTAATGAGGCATTGTCTATGTGAATTCATCTTTATTTATCTTTTTTGCTCGATTCTGAATTTGCGTGTTTAACAGTGGCCTTTGTCGAATCCATTGGATATTTTTTTTTCTTCTTGGGAGCAGTGGATTCAGATTTCTCACATTTTCGTTTTTCCTTGGGAGTGGCAGATGCTTCCAGTGCTCGTTTTTTCTTGGGTGTGGCAGAACGTTTGGATTCACATTTGCTTTTCTTTGAAAGTGTTGCAGATTGCTTCTTCTCTAGAATTTTATTTTTGATGGGTAATGTGTTTTTAGATGGGTGGCTGGTAGTGGGTCCATCATCCCACTCGTCCGGCTGCAATTTTCGTGTGATACGCACTTTTTTATCAACCACATGATTGTTGACACTGAATGTGTATTTTATTCCCTTTTCCACCAGCATGACGATATTTTGTTTTCGAGCGTGCCAATACAACAATTCGGCATGCATCAATTGTTTCCATTTCAATGTATTCATGACCATGTCACATTCTTCTATAGGCGTCTTTGATCTTTTCCAAAAGGCCATGTTTAACAAAATGCAAAATGTCTTTTTGGTGTTGATAAACATTTGCGCATAATCCACCCATTTACATTCTCGCGCGTCCATGATAAACGATCGGCAATGTTTTTCGCTCACATCTGCTCGAGAATACGTGTATTCAATGTAATCGTTTGCCTTTTCTGGGTACCTTTCCAACATGCGGTAAGCGGCGCAATTTTGGGATTTGTACTCGCTCACGTGTTTTGTTTTCTTGATGATGGAGTATTTCGTCGGATCTCTGCATTTGTAACAAGCCTTTTGAATCAATTCGACCCACAGTAACCATCCACGACTTTCCAAGGAAAGACCCTCCTCCAGCCAAGCGTTGGATACGGCATTTTCTGGCACATCTTGTATGGCCATAGGAGTTGAACGGGTCGAGTAGATGAAATTCCACACATTTTCCAACACCAAGGCTGTCATGAATTCAACGAGTTCATTGACCCGTTTCTGAAAACATTTGGCCACCACTTGTCCCTGCACCGATTCGTAAATGTAGCGCTTTCTGGATAAGACGAGCAAGCGTTTAATGCGTTTCTCATATTTGAGCTCCACGTGAGGCAAGTTTAAAAAAGCATTGATGCTTTCGCAATGGTCGTGTGGCCATTTTTCCACCATCAAGCTATCGGTGTCGGCATAACACACGCGATATCCCAAACGCTTGCAGTAGTGATACGACCCCAGCAATTGATAGCGTGCGAGTGTGACGATAATCATGGCAATGGGCAAGTACGACAGACACGACTGTTTGTTGCCCATGATGCCGTAGAGGGAATTTATCAAAATTTTGATGCACAGTTGGACATTGTGATGATAAATATCCTTGGTCTCCTTGTATTGGCGCTGGTGTGATTTGCGTAAATTGATAAAATGCTTCACGATACAAGGCAGGAAACCCTTGGTGTGGGGGTTGATGACCATGACGAACGATTCCGACTCGTAAGATGGATATCGAAAATGCTCGACGTTTACATTTTTTTCAAAATCCTCGTCTCCATGAATCTTGTACGGAATGGCCAACATGGTTTGGGTGTTGGGGGAGGCCAACCATTCTTCTCTCGTCAAAATGGTGCAGGTGCTGTAACAGAGATTGCAATTGAGAAGGGCGCTCGGGTACATGCTCACAAAATCCATTTCGGCCACGTCCTCGTAAGCCGTTTGAGGAATGCAATAATTTAACGCTCCCTGATAGGTTTTGGCGTTGGTTACCATCAACGCATTGTATTTTTTGGGATCGATGGGACTCTTCATAAACTTGCTGTTGAAAAAATAGCCCAATCGTGAGCCATACGTTTTGAACAGTTCCAACAAAAAGCTTGAATTACCCATGTACAACGCACGCCCGGCATCCCAAGCCGTGAAATTGGCTCGTTCCACTAGAAACGACAAGACCATTTCTTTGGTAAAGAGCTTGTACACTAGAAAGGAATCCTTTAAACAATAACGCACATAGTCTTTGAACGTTCCAAATTGATGCTGGAGCAAACGACGCGGTTGTAAAATCTTGAAACACTCCTCCGCCTGATTGGAGAGAACGAGGGAAGGAGTCACATTGGGATGGGTATACCAAGACCAAAGACCCGTTGAATGGATGGGCACTTTGGTTTCACCGAGCTTTGCTCGCGCCACATCATCCAATTTCAATCCTGGTAAATCGTATTTTGAAAAGACGAGAAAATACTGATACAAATCCAACACCAACTTGTTTTGAAACGTGGCTACGGTGGTCGTGCCCACGAGTTGGGAAGTGTACAGTTTCAAGATTTTGTACATTTTTAGCCACAGCAAGCGTGCAAACACACACGGAATGTCAAATCCAGTAATGTTGTAACCCGTTAAAACGTGACAGTCTTGAATAAACACGTGAAAATCGTTCAGCATGTGTCGTTCGGAGGTGTAGGCGATTGTGTCTTCCATGGAAAGGCCCTCCATCTCACAAGGCAAACGATACAATAGCCATTTGCGCACACCGTCCCGCTTATTCCATTTGTACAAGCTAATCATGACAATTTCGTCCGATGGGTCCATTCCGTTTGGAATATGATCGGTCCCGTCCATCGGCACCGTTTCCAAATCAAACGCTCCAATGGTCCAATCGGGAGACTGTGTTTGTTCCGGATGCATCTGAAACGATTCCAATAACCACTCAGACTGATGAGACACGGTGTACCATTTGTAAAAAAATCCGGTAGAATTGTATTTGAAGCAAAGATCAATGTACAGCCGAACCAACCAATCATCTTTTTCGTAATAACTCAATTTGTACTTGGACAAGAGCCTTCCCACATCAGCCACCGAAACATTTTTGACAAACACCTTGTAAAAGGGTTTGGTGGGAGAATCCAGTTTTCCAGAATGCAATCGCGATTCAAAATAGGGTAAAATCTTGCGAGTAGATCCCAAACTAACATGTCGGACGGGACAATTTGGAAAATTTTCTCGAATGGATTCCACCACCTTGTCAATGTGGTTTGTACAAACACCTATCCATTCCTCATATTTTCGAGTGACTTGGTTAATTTGTCCAGACTCATCCAAAAACGTGGTTTTGACTTGAATAATGTGAGGTTCATAGCTTTTCTTGTTAAAGACGGAAACCACCTTCTCCCAGCGGATCGAGTACAGCATTCTTTGACGTGAGCAAGCCTCGAGCCTCTAGCATTTAAAAGGTGATTACAAAAAAAAAAAAAAAAAAAAAAAAAAAAAAAAAAAAAAAAAAAAAAAAAAAAAAAAAAAAAAAAAAAAAAAAAAAAAAAAAAAAAAATTTTTTTTTTTTTTTTTTTTTTTTTTTTTTTTTTTTTTTTTTTTTTTTTTTTTTTTTTTTTTTTTTTTTTTTTTTTTTTTTTTTTTTTGAAAAAGCTATTGACGTTTGAACTTGAGTAAGTGAGCTCCGAGAAATTCTAAAGTTGCGAGCTCCATGAAATTCTAGAGTTGCGAGCTCCATGAAATTCTAGAGTTGCGAGCTTCATGAAATTCTAGAGTTGCGAGCTCCATGAAATTCTAAAGTTGTGAGTTCCAAGAAATTCTAAAGTTGTGAGTTCCAAGAAATTCTAAAGTTGTGAGTTCCAAGAAATTCTAAAGTTGCGAGCTCCGAGAAATTCTAAAGTTGCGAGCTCCGAGAAATTCTAAAGTTGGGAGGCCCCAGAAATTCTAAACTTGCAAGTTGGAGGGCTTCAAGAAATTCTGACGAGTCTGAGATCATAAGACTATTTTTTTTTTTTTTTTTTTTTTTTTTTTTTTTTTTTTTTTTTTTTTTTTTTTTAAGCAAAGCTATTGACGTTTGAACTTGAGTAAGTGAACTCCGAGAAATTCTAAAGTTCCGAGCTCCATGAAATTCTAGAGTTGCGAGCTTCATGAAATTCTAGAGTTGCGAGCTTCATGAAATTCTAGAGTTGCGAGCTCCATGAAATTCTAAAGTTGTGAGTTCCAAGAAATTCTAAAGTTGTGAGTTCCAAGAAATTCTAAAGTTGTGAGTTCCAAGAAATTCTAAAGTTGCGAGCTCCGAGAAATTCTAAAGTTGCGAGGCCCCAGAAATTCTAAACTTGCAAGTTGGAGGGCTTCAAGAAATTCTGACGAGTCTGAGATCATAAGACTAAACGTATAGCTTTAAACTACAACGTCAAAAAAAAAAAAAAAAAAAAAAAAAAAAAAAAAAAAAAAAAAAAAAAAAAAAAAAAAAAAAAAAAAAAAAAAAAAATTTTTTTTTTTTTTTTTTTTTTTTTTTTTTTTTTTTTTTTTTTTTTTTTTTTTTTTTTTTTTTTTTTTTTTTTTTTTTTTTTTTTTTTTTTTCAAAGGTATGGTGATTGCAAACTTTTTCGGCAAATTGGACAAAAATTATTTATCAGCATCCAATTGTATAAACAAGCCTTATGGAAAATGTGATTGCATCCAGTCTTATTTGCAACGTCATGTGGTTTATAGGTAGCCAAACAAATTGAACAATCAGTTTTCAAATTTTCGACCGCCATGTCTTTCTTCTCAAGTGAAGAATTGTATTTCCACATATTCGAATCCCAATCTTTAGAAATTGTTCCAAAGCTTTTAAAAAAATCAAACCAGTAGCTTTGGGTGTAACTCTGATAGTTACATGTGCACCTGTTACTTTTCCTAGTTTTACATTTTAATACTCTTTTCATTGCTTGAAACATGTTTGTTGCGGATAATGGCATTGGACGTGATACGGATTACCACAAGAGAAGACCCAATGGAATGAGTGTGGTAGATGATGCCGAGGTAAATATCACGAGATCCAATTCAACCAAGTCAATTTGTCAGAGGACCATCCGTAATCCAAATCGTCAGACACAGATTTTCTTCATTAAAATTATCAAGCAAAAAGAGCAAGTTGTCAGAGCTTCAAAAAATTCCAATGCGATGAGATTATATAGTTTTAGTGTTTGGCTTAATACTACATTGTAAAAAAAAAAAAAAAAAAAAAAAAAAAAAAAAAAAAAAAAAAAAAAAAAAAAAAAAAAAAAAAAAAAAAAAAAAAAAAAAAAAAAAAAAAAAAAAATTTTTTTTTTTTTTTTTTTTTTTTTTTTTTTTTTTTTTTTTTTTTTTTTTTTTTAAATGTGTTTTGTTTTTAATCTCCTTCGGCAAAATGGACAAGAGTTTTTTATCAACATCCATTTTTGTAAGCAAGTCTTATGAAAGATGTGTTTGCATCCAGTTTCATTTACAACCTCATATGGTTTAATGGTATCTAAGCAAATTGAACAATCCTTTTTCAAATTTTCGACCAACGTGTTTTTAATCTCAATTAAAGAATTACATTTCCAAATAATCGAAACCAAACCTTTAGAAATTGTTCTCAAGTTTTCAAAAAAAATATTCCAGTAGCTTCGCGTGTAACTCCGATACTCACATCTGTTCTTGTAGCTTTCCGTTACTTTATACATTATTACAGCTTTAATTGCTAGAAAAATGCTCGCCGTGGGTGATGGCATCGGATGTGATGTAAATTGCCTAGCGGGAAAGAGTCTGGTAGGCAGAGGTAAGATCACGAGGTCCAAGTCGTTTTCGTCTCCAGAAGGAGAACGTTCGTAATCTAATTCAACCGAGTCGTCTTCGTCGGAGGAGGAAGACCAACTGTTATCGAAATCGTCTTCATTCATCCAATCGTCGGAGTAAGACCATCTGTTATCGAAATTGTCTTCATCCATCCAATCGTCTTCATCATCAGTCGATATCATTCTTCATCAAGTTGTCAGAGCTTCAAAAAATTCCAATGCGATGAGATTATTTATATGCTATGAGATTATTTATATTATTGCTTCATACTTTTTTTTTTTTTTTTTTTTTTTTTTTTTTTTTTTTTTTTTTTTTTTTTTTTTTTAACAAGAATTTATTGACACAATTTTGCAAGTCTTATGAAAAATGTGTTTAATTTGTTTTCAAATTTTTGACCAACATGTCCTTCATCTCGAGTGAAGAATTGTATTCCCATATATTCGAATCCCAATTTTTAGAAATTGTTTCAAAATTTTCTGAAAAATCATGCCAGTAGCGTTGGGTGTATGCTTCTAGTAAGTACGACCGAACAAATGAAGGCATCCAATTTAAAATCCTCCTGTTTACCAAGTCCTTATCAATTATTCTTTGTACTTCGATGGAATCTAGACTCAAGTCCCGTATCATTTCAAAAGCACTAATTTTTTGTCCATGAAAGCGTTCATTCCGGAGATGAATCAATCTATTATTTGAAGAATTGGCCGGTTTGCAGTGCGGACATGTCTTATACATAACATTCCACAAATCATAACACCTTTGGTGAACCGTATGTCGACAACACTTCCAAGTGCTCACGTTATAATCCAGCAGACATATTCGGTCACTGCAAATGAAGCATTCTCCAGGTAGAATAGTGTATAGCATATTAACAGAATTATGCTTTATGTATTATTGAGTTGTATCGAGCTTGTGACACGTCATATATTCAATAAATTCTAAAGTTGCGAGTTGATGGCTCCAAGAAATTCTGACGAGACTGAGATTATCAAAACTCAACGCCTGGCTTTAAACTACAATGTAAAAAAAAAAAAAAAAAAAAAAAAAAAAAAAAAAAAAAAAAAAAAAAAAAAAAAAAAAAAAAAAAAAAATTTTTTTTTTTTTTTTTTTTTTTTTTTTTTTTTTTTTTTTTTTTTTTTTTTTTTTTTTTTTTTTTTTTTTTTTTTTTTTTTTTTTTTACGCTGAGCATTGAGTCTTGTTGTAGTTTAACCAATCCATATGAGCAGCATATTGGTGATTCATGTTGCAGTTTGTTACATAATCAATTGTGAGCCAGTTGGCATGACGATTGACCAACAACGCATAAAATATCAGCAGATACAAGCACGTGGCATCAAAGTGATCCGTTTCCTTTGGATAAAATTCCTTGGCAATCTCTTCAATTTCGGGCAATGCATTCTTCTCTATTAATGAAAAATCATTGTATTTAATATACACTGCATGGGAGCACCGATCGCGATCATCAATAATATTGTATAGAAAACCATAGTCCACCAGTCCCGTTTGTATATTTTTTACGTGAGCAATGGCTTCTGGTTTAAACTCTCGTACCAACTCTCTCGGTACTGTGTAAAAGTCTTTTAAAACGTGGCTTTTGATTTTGAATTTGCTGATGCGATACTCGTTTCTCACGGCAACGGAATCTACGAGGCGATCCAAACGCAAGTTTTGCGCTTTCAACATTTTTAAATCGTAATACTCGCTAGGCTGGGTACGCTTACAAGACATGTTCTTTAATTATCCTTGTCTATTGAATGGCCATTGACACAAAATCTAGAGGAGAATTTCCAGATTTCACAGGTACGCGAAAACTCAACGCCTCTTCATCAAATGGACAAAAAATGGGTTTCTTTTTCCAACTAAAGTTTGTCATGCAATTGACGCGTCCGGTAAAAACGTTTTGCTCCACCCGCGAGCGTTCCACCACACAACGAGATGTTTCATCTTTTTCGTGTAAATAAGGTCCGCACTCGCATTTGTTACCGATAAACTTCATCATGGGTAAAGGATTTGGAATGTCTTGAATGCAATAATCAACTGAACACGTAAAAGGTAAAGTGTTTACCATCGCGTGCCCACGGGCGTCGGGAGAATCACATTTGCATCGGAAACGTAACGTTTTTCCATCAGACAAAGTTTCGTATGCATTTTCAATATTTTCCGCTGGTTTGTTTTTTAAATGGTCCCACAGCACATTTTTACTGTTGTCTCGAGCATCATCACTGTAACACGGATTTTGAAAAATGGATTTGTTTCTCGGAATACAGGTCCAGCCAGATGACGAGAATACGTGATGCGATGTTGTTTGATTGCAGTCACCCACTCCTTTGGGTAAGCAATACGTTCCCGGTACCAGTTTCTGATCCATTAAATATATGGATTCCCCCTCCATCACCTGAAAGGAGACATACTCTCCATTTCCGCAGATTTGATGACAGTCACAGGCTTCGTCCGTGGGACATTTGAAACCGTATAAAGGACAGGCGAACGCGTTGACGGTGGATATCCACGGACCTTGCAATAAATGGGCCACAGGAGACTCGTTCAAAAATGGTTTGTAAAACAAATTGATGATGGTCACGATCAAAATCAAGAACAAGATGTATTTTCTCTTTACCATTCTTTGTCTATTGTTATTATTGTTCCATTTAGATCCGATTCCGGGTCGACCGCATCACAATCATTATGCCCTCGTGTATTCGTGGAACGAATTCAGGGTCGTACGCATATTCCCACAAAACTGGTACGTGTTGATCGACAAAAATGGTGTGTTTTCGTACGAGCCCACGGAATCATTGGAAACGTATATCCCGGCTATTCGTTTGGATAATCATCGAAAATATGACATTTTTCACTATCGTTATTTACTAGATTGGATGAAGGAAGCACCCGTTGTCATATCGTATCCATTGGAAAAGAAAAACTTGGTCGACATTTTAAATTACATTACGTCGACCGCTTAGCCATTTGGGCACACACCAACTTGAACGCGCCAAATGAACTGGAACCATAAATTTTCAAATTTGAACATTTCTCTTGGAGCGTGGAAATGATTTTGTCTGTATAACTCATCTTTAGAAATCCAATTCGCTCAATTCCAGTCATTTCCAAATACATGATGAGCACATCCAAACCATCTCGACTGCATACCGTCCCATGTTTTTTACAAATCCGAAAAGGATACATGGGGAAGACACTGACGCCTTTCATGGAGCCTTTCATGGTATTGGGGAAGGGCACAATGAGCACACCGACTGCTTTGGAAACTAAACGATTCAATATTGGAATTTTGGGATCGAATGAAACAAAATCCTTTTCTTGAGAATACATTTCGAGTAGATTCAACCAACGATCAATGAATGCCGCCAACCTGTCAGATTCAATGTATCGCAATGTGCTATAATAGTGATCAGCGACAATCTCCTTGGCTCGCAGCAAGTCAAACATATTTAAATGGAAATGTTTCGTTAGCTTGATCGTTCAGCTTAAAAACAACACTGTAAAAAAAAAAAAAAAAAAAAAAAAAAAAAAAAAAAAAAAAAAAAAAAAAAAAAAAAAAAAAAATTTTTTTTTTTTTTTTTTTTTTTTTTTTTTTTTTTTTTTTTTTTTTTTTTTTTTTTTTTTTTTTTTTTTTTTTTTTTTTTTTGTGAGGCTTTAATTAAGACAGCGACGCTCGACAACTCTGCTCACAAGTAAATTCATTGGAAAACACGCAACTTGCAAACTTTTTTTTTTTTTTTTTTTTTTTTTTTTTTTTTTTTTTTTTTTTTTTTTTTTTTTTTTTTTTTTTTTTTACAGTGTTGTTTGAATCTCTATTGAATCAAACGCTTTACGATTATTTTTCTCACGATCCACTTGCAATTCATTCAGAATATTTTGCATGTCCAGACTTTTCAAACACAACAATTGTTTTAAATCTGATTTAATGTCTTGTTGTTTCATCAACTGCTTAAATGCCTTATTCATGGACACCACTTGACCATGATATATGAGGCGATCATCAGTCCAAGATTTTATTTGTTTATCAGCAGCATAGGATGATGTAAATGAATTAAAATAGGAATGTCTCTTCAAATGCTTCACATTTTCTATCAAGAAATAATGTTGCTCATACACAACGCCATTCAATCCTCTAAATGTTAAATGTACCATTGGAAGATTTTCAATTTCAGATTTTGGAATATCAAAATGAAATCCAGTTTCTTCTTCAAACTCTCGATAGGCGGCTCTAAATAAACTGATAGTGTTTATCTTTTCGTGTCTTTTGACTGAATATGGGAGTTGACCATGAGGAAAATCATACACGTCCTCAAATATCTCGTCATTTTTATAGCGTTGATAATCTATAACATCATGTTGCGGCAAATTTACAAGAATTTTCTTTTCAAACCATTCGTGTACAATTTTTTGATTACTCTCGTACGGTATCTTCTTTTTATGTAGGTAATGATAAAAATCCTGTACACAGTATGGAACTTTTCGGCGCAAAAGAACAATTTTGTCGGTTGATGTCTTTACGACAAGTCCATAAGACGTGGTTAATTTGCTTTTCATATTGATACTTGAGAATATAGGAATGGCTGGTTTTGCTCTTGCTTTCAAACAAGTGTTGAACATTCACTCGTGGCGAACTTTTAAACAGCCTTTAAAAAAAAAAAAAAAAAAAAAAAAAAAAAAAAAAAAAAAAAAAAAAAAAAAAAAAAAAAAAAAAAAAAAAAAAAAAAAAAAAAAAAAAAAAAAAAAAAAAAAAAATTTTTTTTTTTTTTTTTTTTTTTTTTTTTTTTTTTTTTTTTTTTTTTTTTTAATTATTATTATTTATCCTCTTCTGTTGTTACTTCATTTTCTTCGACACGCTTAACTTTAATTTTTTTGCGGTGGCCTTTTTCTCCACCATCGCCAGGTCGCTTGTTGCTACAATCTCCTCTCTCACCTTCTGTTACATCCTCTTCTTCGACACGCTTAACTTTAATTTTTTTGCGGTGGCCTTTTTCTCCACCATCGCCAGGTCGCTTGTTGCTGCAATCTCCTCTCTCACCTTCTGTTACATCCTCTTCTTCGACATGCTTAACTTTAATTTTTTTGCGGTGACCTTTTTCTCCACCATCGCCAGGTTGCTTGTTGCTGCAATCTCCTCTTTCACCTTCTCCATTTTTCTTTTTCCATTTTTCATGTGAATCCAACCGCCAGCTTGCGACATCTACGAGATCTTTTCCAATTTGTTCCAAGTAAAAGTTTGAATAAATACTTCCTTTTCCTTGGAATACACCCTCCAAAATCTCTTTCATATGTTTGGGATTCGCAATGCCATCAAAATCTCGATACAATTGCCGAACTGCTCTTATATGCTTCCCTTTAATGTCGTCCGGTCCAAATTTAAAGGCATCCACATATGATTTTAAATCATCTCCCAAGAATCCGTCGACGGCAAAAAATATCCACAACTGCCTCTTGTCCTTGACGAAGCGATTGAAACAGGTTGCTATCCTTGACAAATCCGTTAATCTAACATAATCTCTTCCCAGCACTCGTTCAACGCAATGCTGGTCTTCAGCATTCTGAGTCTTTTTCCTCTGCTTCCAAAGATCTTGCAACATTTTATGCAATTCAGCATCCATCAAACATTGCCCCTGTTTGATGGATTCTTGTATTGCAGTCCATGACAATTTGAAATTTTCTTCTGCCAATCTTTTTAAAATACGAATCACCAGAGTCTCATGTGTTAAATGTGGGTTGTTTTGAGCAAGAGTCAATTCCTTATAAAATAACCATGTAGAAGTTGCATACTGCTGCTCATTAGTAAAACTTTCTGGTTCGAAAATTGCAACAGTGTTTTGAATATCATCCATGGTCGAGCAAGGTCCGGCTGGAGAAGTAGAACAATCCTTGGATGTGTAGAACTTGATTTTGATGTTTGCAAAGACTCGAACTTATATAGCTTAAAAAAAAAAAAAAAAAAAAAAAAAAAAAAAAAAAAAAAAAAAAAAAAAAAAAAAAAAAAAAAAAAAAAAAAAAAAAAAAAAATTTTTTTTTTTTTTTTTTTTTTTTTTTTTTTTTTTTTTTTTTTTTTTTTTTTTTTTTTTTTTTTTTTTTTTTTTTTTTTTTTTTTTTTGTAATTAAAATAATATTGTCTAAAGTTAAACAAGATTTCTCAAGACTAAACTTTAATTAAAATTGTATAATCAATAATCGCCCAAAGTAAAAAAATTACCTGGAACGTAATTCAATTTTTTGCATCTCGGAATTAGATTTCACGACCTCAACTGTCAAATACAACACATTTCAATGTTGTATTTTTTTTTTTTTTTTTTTTTTTTTTTTTTTTTTTTTTTTTTTTTTTTTTTTTTTTTTTTTTTTTTTTTTTTTTTTTTAATCACACAACACTATTTTAAAAACAAAACACATTTATTGATTCAAGTTTACATTCAATTATTCTTTACATTTAACATTTAACAACCAGTTACATTACGCACGCTCAAGTTTAACGGCTCGATAAACTTGATTGCTGACCGATTGCTGTAGGATCCAGTCTTTCGGCTTGTTGTCAAATCCAGAGGCACGTCTGGATCGTCTTCCTGGCACGTCTCTGACGTCGGATGTATCGCAGGCACTAGATTGTCCAGCGTGGGCATGTCTCGTGTCGTGGGCCATTCATACACCTCGCAAGTTTCTTGTAATTCCCTTATGACGCTGTTGTAGTCGTTTTTTTCGTTTTTTTCCTCTAAGTTGAGCATCATTTGCTCAAAGAGTGTGTCCTCCATGTCTGGTTGGAAGAAATCTTCCAACAGAGTCACTTCCTCCGTTTGACTCGCCCCCAGGGAGGGAGGCGACTCGAAAAGGACTGGCTCAGATGGACCAGGCATCATGAATTCTGGCGCTGGTGGATCAGGCATCATGAATTCTGGCGCTGGTGGATCAGGCATCGTGAATTTTGGCTCAGATGGTCCAGGCATCAGGAATTCTGGCGCTGGTGGATCAGGCATCGTAGGCTCTGGCACTGGTGGATCAGGCATCGTGACTTTTGGCGCAGGTGGACCAGGCATCGTGAATTCTGGCGCAGGTGGACCAGGCATCGTGAATTCTGGCGCAGGTGGCCAACTGATGGGCTCTATGAATGCTAAGGGTTCCATTGGCTTGGGATGAAACACCGGAGGCGGTGGCGGCGGATTTATTCGAGTCTTTTCAGCTGGCGGACCCAATCGAGATCTCTTTGCCGGAGGTGCCTCCTCCGGCATGGGCACGGGTGTGGGAGGCGGCAATTTGTAAGGCTGGGGCTCAAATTCCCGGTGGTCTCTGTAATCATATCCCTCCGGCACCGGGCAGTCTCTCTGGACAATGTCCAAGGTGAAGATTGTTTTCTGTACCGTCATCACCACATACTCGACATTTTCTGGAATACTATAGCGTTTCCATGGCTGAAACACAAAGAGGTCATATTTAAACTGGTCCGTTGGCTTTAAGCTCTTTCGCACCGTCCAAGGCTTTTGGACCCGACTAGAGAGCACGTACAGTTGGAGGGGTGCGTCTGAGGTCTGGTAGACGTGCTTCGTTCCACTCTGCACGGTCCTAAATCCAAACGTAAATCCAAATTTTACAATAAACATATTGTCCATTCTGAATCCCAGCCGTTGGTCTGAATTTTTCAAGTTGTTTCTGTTTGGGTTTTTGATCAGCTTACGGACTACCTTGTCCCATTGCGGCTTACTCGGCGAACAGTGCCGCGCCTCCGACACACACCGCAGGAAATTTTGAATTGCTTTTTTTTTCTCTATCCACTTTAATTCAAGTATCGAGTAAAACATTCTATAATTCTCTTGCTCCTGAAATGCTATGAATGCGGTGACTCGTCCCATCTTGGCAGCATGTTCAAAAGCATCCAAGTTATCCTCCAGGCTAAGAGAACGGAGTGAAGAGCTCAGGGTATTCGGAAACACATCCATGGTTTGACACGAGTTGAAAGGCTTTTCGATCTCTTGAGTCGAAAGTGAAGTTTCTCTCGCGGTGCCTCTGCTTTTATAGCCGAAAAGCAGGATGTGCATCCGTTTAGTGGGCGAGTCTATTTAACAGATGACGTCAGGGGGTGTTTTGCTTCCAAAAGGTTTTTCGCACACGGGAATCAAGCTTGGCGCAATCTATCTTGAATTGTTTTGGGTAGAAATTTCTTGGTAAGAGTTGTGCAATGACTCAACAAGCTTGATCCTATAGATGATTTCGAACCATTGAAATGTCTCATAGATTTTGAAACTGTTTAACAAGCTGGGTTAGATTTGGCATTTGACTCAGTAGATGATTTCTTGAAGAACTGACTTTATCATGGTTGATAGGCAACGTTATATACATTCATACGAAAAAAAAAAAAAAAAAAAAAAAAAAAAAAAAAAAAAAAAAAAAAAAAAAAAAAAAAAAAAAAAAAAAAAAAAAAAATTTTTTTTTTTTTTTTTTTTTTTTTTTTTTTTTTTTTTTTTTTTTTTTTTTTTTTTTTTTTTTTTTTTTTTTTTACACTATTGAACAACGGCTCAACTTTTGTTTCAATTTCAACAGTCGTTTACTTTTTCGAATCGATCCGTTTCGAGTTTTTCTTCTTCCAATTCGTGCCAAAGCGGGTGGTTTTGCTCTGGGTGTCTCCTGTTTCTCCAGAAGCTCCATAAGATTTTCTACAAATTTCGCGTCTCCGAATTCACTTGGCACGTCGCAATCATCTACACTAAAATTTCCGGTTCATCAGGATTGGGTAGAAGCACAACGCTTGAAAAGTATTTTTTTAAAAACATAAAGGTATCCTCGTGTATAACCCCGATGGTTTTAGATGGTAAATCCCAAGAATGCAAAATTTTAGCGATCCATGAATCTGTTTCAGATATTTTTCTAGCGGCCAGCTGGGTCAGAAACGAGTGTATCTGACCCAAATTAACTTGAACATATTCCACATTCTCGTAATATCTTGGAGCAAACGATTCATCAGAATCATATAGGTAAACCAAACCCATAGTCTTGACGGATTGAGGAGATGGAATCATGACAAATGTTTCTTTGGGATTGAGTTTGTTGCTAAAGGTAATTTCCCAAGGAATCTTTGTTGGTAAAAAATCTCCGTCATTATAGTATTCCCATTGGGTTGCAAATACAACGTTAATGT
Organism: Parasteatoda tepidariorum; assembly: GCF_982258835.1. Taxonomy (NCBI): domain Eukaryota; kingdom Metazoa; phylum Arthropoda; class Arachnida; order Araneae; family Theridiidae; genus Parasteatoda; species Parasteatoda tepidariorum. The sequence goes on along the minus strand of NC_141766.1, from coordinate 10,358,650 downwards.
AGTAGTCTGTGTTAAAGTTGGCCATGGTCACAAATCTTGAACAATTTAAAATCAAGATTCGACACTTGCTTTATACTAGCTTTAAAAAAAAAAAAAAAAAAAAAAAAAAAAAAAAAAAAAAAAAAAAAAAAAAAAAAAAAAAAAAAAAAAAAAAAAAAAAAAAAAAAAAAATTTTTTTTTTTTTTTTTTTTTTTTTTTTTTTTTTTTTTTTTTTTTTTTTTTTTTTTTTTTTTTTTTTTTTTTTTTTTTTTTTTTAACGTAGCTAATGTGTGAGCTTGAAATAAGTGAGGACTTTGGGCTTAAGAACACATGTTATATTTATCTATGGTTGGTTGCTTTCAACAAATTTTTTTAGAGTTTCGAAAATGTCAGTGTCTACATTCTGTTTTCCAACATTGACGCTTTGAAGTGCTTGCTCAACAAATTGCTTTTGTTGTTTCAATGTATTGTATTCCTTGTACAACTGTTGGAGCTGCTTAAAAAAGTTTTCCTCCACCGGGTCCTTGTCAACAGTTTGAGACATTTCGTCTGTCGTTTGAGTTGTTTCATCGATGGTAAGAATCACTTTAGGTGTTTGAGCCTCTCGTGACATTTCATCCGCCGCCGTCGCTAGAGTCCTTTCCTCAGCAGCAGTTGCTAGACTCCTTTCCTCACCAACAATTGGGTTTGCTCGAATCACGTCTCGAGAATTTTCAGGCCTCACAAGTTGTGAGCCATCATTCAAATCATCTTTCCAAACTTGATTCTCAGATTCCATGCCACTATTGGAAGGTATATTCATCTCTCCAGAGTCGTCCATTATCATTCTATTATCACGTGCACTCTCTATAAACTGTTCTAACCAACTTTCAAATGTTACGCCGGTGGGATGAGGTTTCAGCACATGACAATCACTGTACAATTTACCAAATTTCACGTGTTCGTAGGTCACATTAAATTTTTCAATCTTTAAGATGTATAAAAAATAGTCATACATTGTTGAACTTTTCGATTTTATAATCTCCAATGCCGTTGAAGTATTGATTAGTCTACATCTACTACTAACAGAATGTTGGGCTAATCCTTCTGATAAAATGTCTGCACCCATCACAGATCTGGTGATGACGTAACTAGACTTTTGCAAATCGTAGGGTTTGCTCATTTGACACAGAAAACCAACATCTACCACTCGCCAATAAAGAATTCCATCCTTTCCCACAACACATGACATGGGAGGTGAAGAGTGATCCTTATACAATCTTATCCACATGGTTGCAGAGCTTTCAATCAGGGACGAATTCATCTTTCTATACAGGCAGATCTGAATTGATCTTTCTATACAGGCACACCTCGACTTAAATAGCAGAATCAAAAAAAAAAAAAAAAAAAAAAAAAAAAAAAAAAAAAAAAAAAAAAAAAAAAAAAAAAAAAAAAAAAAAAAAAAAAAAAAAAAAAAAAAATTTTTTTTTTTTTTTTTTTTTTTTTTTTTTTTTTTTTTTTTTTTTTTTTTTTTTTTTTTTTTTTTTTACGCTATTGGTTTTAGGAGCTAATTAATTTTATGTTTTATGCATCAGGCGCTTTTGTCAAGAGTCCTACAACTCTCAAAATTTCAACGTTTAACATTTTCAATCTCTCGTTCATCTGTAAAAGTCCTTGCTCCAAATGATTCTTTTGAAATTCCAGGTTTGTGTTGGTTGAAAGCAACAGACGAAGTCGGTTAAACAATGCTTTATCCACCTCGACAACCGATTGATCACTTGAACCAGCATCATTTTCAGACTCGGGTTTGTTTGGAAAAGATTGATCCACCCTTTGAGGTATTTCAGGTGCATGGGATACCGTTTCATACGCAGCCACTCGAGGCATTTCGTTCTCAGTCTGAGGCATTTCATACACTTCCAACGAAGGTATTTCATCAGCAGTGTGAGGTACGTCATTGGTATTGGGTGTCATTTCATCAGCAAACGGTGAAATTGCTAACGCCGAATCTTGCGTATCCTCTGGCTCCGTAATGATCGAGTCTTCATTCAAAACTTGATTGGCGACATTCGCAGTACTAGTCGAAGGAACATTAATATCTTTAAGGATGATTTTTTCCCGTTGCACATGTTGAATAAACGATGCGATCCATTCGTAGAATGCAGCACCCTCAGGACTGGGATACATTGCAATACAACTCTTGAAAAATTTACAACCCTTTGTGATTTGTAGCGTTGTTTTAAATTTGGCTTCCTGTATCGCGAACAAAAACTTGTCAAGCATCTCTCGCTTCCACCATTTCAAAATGATAATCACAGTGTCTGTATTAACCAACTTGCATCTCTTTAGAATAGAATGGTATAAAGATACATCGGGTAAAACGTCTTCACCCTTAACAATATTACGTACAATGCATCGGATTTTGTGCAATCTATAGGGTCTATTCATTTTACATAGTACACCCACTTCGACCAGACGCCAATAAATACATCCATCCTTTCCCACAACTCCAGATAGAGAAAGAGAATCGCTGGAATCCAAATGCAACTTGAACCACATTGTTGAAGGCTTAACAGGACTCGTGGATCAGAATCAAATCGTTACAAGTTTAATGTGATGTGAGGACCTACCGACTTGCATTTATAAGACTGTCGTAAAAAAAAAAAAAAAAAAAAAAAAAAAAAAAAAAAAAAAAAAAAAAAAAAAAAAAAAAAAAAAAAAAAAAAAAAAAAAAAAAAAAAAAAAAAAAAAAAAAAAAAATTTTTTTTTTTTTTTTTTTTTTTTTTTTTTTTTTTTTTTTGTTTTTTTTTTTTTTTTTTTTTTTTTTCAAAACAATGTAATTTAGAATTTCAGAGAGTTTTTAAATCAGAGAGTTTATAGAGTTTCAAATCAGAGAGTTTTCAAATTTTTTCATCCTGCAACATTTGCAACTTCTCATTCTTGAGGGCCTCCATGGCTCCTTCAATTTGGTGCAGACTCTCGTTTGCCAACGCGTATGATTCTGTAAACTGTTTAAAATTGTCTTTTATCTCGCGATGGAGGACGTTGTTCTCCTCACTCAATGTTAGCGCTTTCTCAATATCAAGTTGGAGTTTTAAACGACGTCGCTGAAGATTTTTCGCTTAGGAGGTATGCAATTTCGATAAAAGTCGATTTTGTCACGTTCGTCTGGACGTTGGCTTTGCATGTTTATTCCATCACTCCTGTATTTACTTGTTAGATTTCCGAGTAGTGTTACAATATCAAGAAGGTTGTAATGCGCCCAACCGGACGATTCATAGAATTGTTCGCCTAGTCCACAAATCGATCGAAATAGGGATTCGTCTTCCTGAAGCAATGGTTTCACACTCTCCAGGCAGTGTTCAATTTTTAAAATGCATTCTCTGAATTCAAATTTCGCATTATACAGCTCTTTGTCGTAAAAATCAATTTGACATTGCGTAGGCACATTAAATGTTTTTCTGCCGTAGTAAATTGTTTCACACAAATCTCTCGATATTTTTTTGCGGCACACGGGGCAAGTCTGACGTACACGGACCTTCAACCATAGATCGAGACATGGCCTGTGGAACAAGTGCTTGCAGGGAGTTTCATAAATTGGTTTTAGCAATTTAAAAGAAGTACAACAGATTGGACATTCATCCTCATCCACATTCATCCTCATCTCCATTCTTAAAGACAATGCAGAAAAAAGAAATGTTTGCTCCAAGAAATCGAGATGAGTGAAGATCGTAAAGCCTCGATACTGGCTCTTTCATACACAAAAAAAAAAAAAAAAAAAAAAAAAAAAAAAAAAAAAAAAAAAAAAAAAAAAAAAAAAAAAAAAAAAAAATATTTTTTTTTTTTTTTTTTTTTTTTTTTTTTTTTTTTTTTTTTTTTTTTTTTTTTTTTTTTTTTTTTTTTTTTTTTTTTTTTTTTTTTTTTTTTAACATTATTCGAAAGGATGAGACATTGTTCAATACAACTTTTTTTATTAATCTATTCAAAATGATTCAATGATATATTGGTTTAAAGTACATATTCAGGCAAAGTATCCAGAGTCACAGTCTTTATATCGTGGGCTGGATGATATTTCGGCCACGTGCTCAGGATGTCGCTCCATAATTTCTGTGTCGTGTCGTCTGGTAAGACGAGGGTCGTTGCATTCATGTTTGACAGTTTATCAAAGAGCACTTGGTTCGCAATGGATCCCTCGCCAGACTTGCACACATAGCCATTGGTGATTGTCAATCCATCAGAGCGCAAGCAGCAGATGGATCGCGTAGACAATCGAAGAATCATTTGTTCAAGCTTGGCACGACCCGTGTTGTAAAAAAATGGGGAAACAGTCTCTCTAGACCGAGAGCGTTTCCCCATTTTTTTACCCATCCCTTTTTTGGAAAAAGAGATGGAAAAACCGTGCGTGTTCAAAAAAACACTTTACATCACGTCACAGTCGTGGGCCAACCAATTTCTGAGAGCACACAGTTTGACGTTGCCACAATTGTTTCTCATGGATCTCGAATGACATCCACACGACTTTTCAGCATCGAATGGGAGGAGGTCAAATCGTGGGCAACCCCAGGTCCCCAGATTGACGGAGGGTATGTCGAGCTCTTGTAAGAGTTTAGCAGTCGCATCACAACCTTTAAACGCCAAGCGGTTGCCCCCTGGATAGGCTTTCAGGAGCTGTAGGTAGATATTTTGCAGGATGGTTCGGACGTTAGATTGTGGCTGCACAGATTCGTGAGGTCGACTGATCAAGCAAAGTCCATGTACGTTGGCGTAGACAAATTCAGCTGACAACAGATCGAGGTGGCTTTGCGGTGCAGAGTCGATGGAGAAGCCGACACGGATCGGTGGTTCCTCGTTCCTCACCGAGAGAGCAGAGAGTTCTCGCACGTAAAACTGTTGGTTGATCACGTAGCCGTGGAGATGAACAAATCCACAAATGTGAGATTGCTGGGTCATGATGGCTAGAGTTGAAGCGAGAGGAATATGGTTTGGCTCTGGAGAGCTGCTTCTTATATATACTGTTCAAAGGGGATATGACGCATCACATCCTGTGATTAGGATATCCGGTCCTTCCATAAAGTGTGTAGACCCCGTCGAGTTTTAAAACAGTTTGGGTGTGGCATGACCATTCTTTCAGTGAGCTTTCAAATCAAAGAGTACATCAAGAATGTGAATTGTGTGGACAAACCCTACATTATAAATCCTAATTTAAAAAAAAAAAAAAAAAAAAAAAAAAAAAAAAAAAAAAAAAAAAAAAAAAAAAAAAAAAAAAAAAAAAAAAAAAAAAAAATATTTTTTTTTTTTTTTTTTTTTTTTTTTTTTTTTTTTTTTTTTTTTTTTTTTTTTTTTTTTTTTTTTTTTTTTTTTTTTTTTTTTTTTTTTTTTTTTTAACGAAGCTATTGACGTTGGAACTTGAGTAAGTATTATCTAACGTTCTGAGTCCCAAGAAATTCCAAAGTTGCGAGCCCCAAGAAATTCCAAAGTTGCAAGTCCCAAGAAATTCTAAAGTTGCAAGTTGGAGGGCTTCAAGAAATTCTGACGAGTCTGAGATCATAAGACTAAACGTCTGGCTTTAAACTACAACGTCAAAAAAAAAAAAAAAAAAAAAAAAAAAAAAAAAAAAAAAAAAAAAAAAAAAAAAAAAAAAAAAAAAAAAAAAAAAAAAAAAAAATTTTTTTTTTTTTTTTTTTTTTTTTTTTTTTTTTTTTTTTTTTTTTTTTTTTTTTTTTTTTTTTTTTTTTTTTTTTTAACGAAGCTATTGACGTTGGAACTTGAGTAAGTATTATCTAACGTTCTGAGTTCCAAGAAATTTTAAAGTTGAGACCTCCAACAAATTCTAAAGTTGCGAGTCCCAAGAAATTCCAAAGTTGCGAGCCCCAAGAAATTCCAAAGTTGCAAGTCCCAAGAAATTCTAAAGTTGCAAGTTGGAGGGCTTCAAGAAATTCTAAAGTTGCGAGGCCCCAGAAATTCTAAAGTTTCAAGTTGGAGGGGTTCAAGAAATTCTGACGAGTCTGAGATCATAAGACTAAACGTCTGGCTTTAAACTACAACGTCAAAAAAAAAAAAAAAAAAAAAAAAAAAAAAAAAAAAAAAAAAAAAAAAAAAAAAAAAAAAAAAAAAAAAAAAAAAAAAAAAAAAAAAAATTTTTTTTTTTTTTTTTTTTTTTTTTTTTTTTTTTTTTTTTTTTTTTTTTTTTTTTTTTTTTTAACGAAGCTATTGACGTTGGAACTTGAGTAAGTATTATCTAACGTTCTGAGTTCCAAGAAATTTTAAAGTTGAGACCTCTAACAAATTCTAAAGTTGCGAGTCCCAAGAAATTCCAAAGTTGCGAGCCCCAAGAAATTCCAAAGTTGCAAGTCCCAAGAAATTCTAAAGTTGCAAGTTGGATGGCCTCAAGAAATTCTGACGAGTCTGAGATCATAAGACTAAACGTCTGGCTTTAAACTACAATGTCAAAAAAAAAAAAAAAAAAAAAAAAAAAAAAAAAAAAAAAAAAAAAAAAAAAAAAAAAAAAAAAAAAAAAATTTTTTTTTTTTTTTTTTTTTTTTTTTTTTTTTTTTTTTTTTTTTTTTTTTTTTTTTTTTTTTTTTTTTTTACATTATTCACAAGGATGAGACATTGTTCAATACAACATTTTTTATTAATCTATTCAAAATGATTTACAGCATCAATGATATATTGGTTTAAAGTACATATTCAGGTAGCGTGAAATACCACCCACTACTGCAATCCAACGGTGACACTCTTCTCGACCGCAAGACTCGCATCGTCCGATGGGCGGCTCAGGCAAAGTATCCAGAGTCACAATCTTTATATCGTGGGCTGGATGATATTTCGGCCACCTGCTCAGGATGTCGCTCCATAATTTCCGTGTCGTGTCGTCTGGTAAGACGAGGGTCGTTACGTTTAGGCTCGACAATTTATCAAAGAGCTCCTGCTTCGGAATGGATCCGTCGCCCGACTTGCACACATAACCATTGGTGATTGTAAATCCATCCGAGCGCAAGCACAGGACTGCAAACGCATTTCTGTGATGGTAACGGTAGTATTTGGGTGGTGGCTGAGCACGAGGCGTCTCCCTCCATCTCGAAGGATAGCGTTGGAAGGCAGACTGTCTAGAAAAATCCAATCTACGAGGTGTGCATGAGAACTTTGTCGGACGATGACGAGGCGTATAGAAATCTCTGGGACGCTTCCAGCCAGAGGCATCAGAGTTTGAATTTCTTGGACGCTCAGACATTCTTCGCCACGTGCCATGTTGGCTGGAATCGTGTATCCTCTCCGTAGACTCTGTCGAAACGGGTGGATCCACAGGAGTAGGAGTCATGGGTGGCGAGAATAGTGAAATAATTTCAGTGTCCTCTTCATTTTGGTCACGAGCATTGGCTTGCACTCGAGCCAATGTGGCTGTAAATTCACTATTGTCCTCATCAGTTGAAATGTATGGATGATTGCTGGCCATGATGCTATTCAGTCGTCCAATTTCCACAGGTCTTTGGGTTGTGATCAAGTCAAGCTAAGAGTTTTTTCAGACTTTATCTCCGGATGCTGGAGCAGCAACGAGTGATTTTCAACTGTGTGTGAGCGCCTTTTATACTCGCTGCTCAAAAATTTGAACCAATCACAAGCGACTTTTAAAGAGGCTGGTTCCAAGAAATTGGCAAGGTGTGACAGCTCCAAGAAATTTGCAAGTTTTGACAGCTCCAGAAAATTCTGATGAACTGAGATTCTCAAGACTCTACGCATGGTTTTTAAATAGCAACTTCAAAAAAAAAAAAAAAAAAAAAAAAAAAAAAAAAAAAAAAAAAAAAAAAAAAAAAAAAAAAAAAAAAAATTTTTTTTTTTTTTTTTTTTTTTTTTTTTTTTTTTTTTTTTTTTTTTTTTTTTTTTTTTTTTTTTTTTTTTTTCTTTTAAGCTAAAAAAATTTTTAAAGTTGTGTTTAGATTTTTCAAAGTCTATTTTCAAGGTCATCCAAGTGGCAAAAAAAATTCACTAGATCCACACTAGTGAGGGGATGATGGGGGTACCATCATCCAACTTAAAACTAATTGTAAATCTAAAACTAATTCTAAACAACGCAAAATTTTCAAAGTCCATTTTCAAGGTCATCCAAACGGCAAAAAAAATTCACTAGATCCACACTAGTGAGGGGGATGAGGTACCATCATCCAACTTAAAACTAATCTAAAATTAAAACTAAATCTAAAACTAAATCTAAATCTAAATCTAAAACTAAATCTAAATCTAAAACTAAATCTAAATCTAAACCTAAATCTAAAACTAAATCTAAAACTAAAACTAAATCTAAATCTAATCTAAATCTTAAACATTCTATCCATGGATAGGGTCATGATCAACACATAAGCTCCAAAAAAATATCTCATAGGGGGGTGCAAAACCCCTACGGAAACGCTACCTCGGTATTGCCAAAGCAACTCCGACCTGCAATATGTGCATCATAGCCGCCGTAGCGACTACGGGTTCTCTCGTTGGGCCGAAACCCCTACGGGAACGCTACCTCGGTATTGCTAATGCAACTCCGACCTGCAATATGTGCATCATAGCCGCCGTAGCGACTACGGGTTTTCTCGTTGGGCCGAAGCCCCTACGGGAACATGCTCTTCTCGATGACATCGTCGTGATGTCACCATCCTCCCTCTCTCCGCTGGACCGCAGAGTCTCCCTCTCTAATGAAACATTAGAGTTTTTAATTCAGCTATTTCTCTCGATTTTTTTTAATTCAGCTATTTCTCTCGATTTTTTTTAATTCAGCTATTTCTCTCGATTTTTTTAATTCAGCTATTTCTCTCGATTATCTCCAATTTCTCTCGAATTCTTTAAGGCAACGCTTCTTCTGTCATCTCATGGCTGGAACATTCCATCGGGTCGTCTCCACCTGAAAAAAAAATACTTACCTGCTGGTCTGGACCTGAAAAAAATAAGCTCTCCTCATAGCTGCCGAAGCCACTACGGAAACGCTACCTCGGTATTGCCAAAGCAACTCCGACCTGCAATATGTGCATCATAGCCGCCGTAGCGACTACGGGTTCTCTCGTTGGGCCGAAACCCCTACGGAAACGCTACCTCGGTATTGCTAATGCAACTCCGACCTGCAATATGTGCATCATAGCCGCCGTAGCGACTACGGGTTTTCTCGTTGGGCCGAAGCCCCTACGGGAACATGCTCTTCTCGATGACATCGTCGTGATGTCACCATCCTCCCTCTCTCCGCTGGACCGCAGAGTCTCCCTCTCTAATGAAACATTAGAGTTTTTAATTCAGCTATTTCTCTCGATTTTTTTTAATTCAGCTATTTCTCTCGATTTTTTTTAATTCAGCTATTTCTCTCGATTTACTCCAATTTCTCTCGATTTTTTTTAATTCAGCTATTTCTCTCGATTATCTCCAATTTCTCTCGAATTCTTTAAGGCAACGCTTCTTCTGTCATCTCATGGCTGGAACATTCCATCGGGTCGTCTCCACCTGAAAAAAAAGCTAATCTCGTTACGACAGACGTCCACAGCTGAATAGGATTGTTTCATCCGAAAACTCAATTTGCGCAGCAAGCAAAGAGACATGCAAAGAGAAAGACATTATCCGCTTCCAGTTGGCCAGGCTAGTCGCAGATAATGTTGAAAAGGAGCACACACATGCAAAAGGTATAAGATAGAGAGTAGCAGCGGCAGCGGTCCCTGCGCACAATCCTATTCAGCTGTAGATTCATCCATCGTAACGAGATGACTGTAGAGGCTCTCCAGGCCTGGTGACTGCTTGCCAATACAGTGAGGATCCCAGATCTCACCAGCACTTTTAAAGCCCAATCTCAAAAAAAAAAAAAAAAAAAAAAAAAAAAAAAAAAAAAAAAAAAAAAAAAAAAAAAAAAAAAAAAAATTTTTTTTTTTTTTTTTTTTTTTTTTTTTTTTTTTTTTTTTTTTTTTTTTTTTTTTTTTTTTTTTTTTTTGAGATTGGGCTTAAACGAGCCAGCGAGTACCCAGTCTCTTCACTCCTCATTCAGGATTTGAAAGTTCAAGAAGTATTTTGTCATCAATATCATTATTCAAAATCCATCGTAACGAAATGACTGTAGAGGCTCTCCAGGGCTGGTGACTGCTTGCCAATACAGTGAGGATCCCAGATCTCACCAGCGCTTTCAAAGTCCAATCTCAAAAAAAAAAAAAAAAAAAAAAAAAAAAAAAAAAAAAAAAAAAAAAAAAAAAAAAAAAAAAAAAAAAAAAAAAAAAAAAAAAAAAATTTTTTTTTTTTTTTTTTTTTTTTTTTTTTTTTTTTTTTTTTTTTTTTTTTTTTTTTTTTTTTTTTTTTTTTTTTTTTTTTTTTTTTTGAGATTGGGCTTTAACTTGCCAGCGAGTACCCAGTCTCTTCACTCCTCATTCAGGATTTGAAAGTTCAAGAAGTATTTTGTCATCAATATCATTATTCAAAAGTTCTTCCTCGAGTCAAGACGTGTCTTCAATTGCTCCTGGTCGACGGCAAAGGCTGCAGATCGTTCCGGCAAATATCAGAGAGAGCTTCGGCAAGGCAGACGGCAATCGTCGGCCAGTCGTTCATCTAGTTTAGACTTGTAAATTTTTCAGGCATATCTTCTCAAGGTGGAGTCGCGGCTGCGACTGATTTCCAACGCTGAAGGAGCTCCTTTTAAACCCAATTTTGAAAAGTTTGAACCAATCAGAAGCGACTTTAGATTATATAAGAGATTGATAGTCAATCTATAATTTGAATGCTCCCGGGTCCATCGGGCCCCCATGGGACATTATTTAAAATTCAAGCAAAGTATATCGTGTGGGGTATCAATAGATTTGTCTCGATGAGCTGAAAATTTTGCTGGCCCCCGGGGTCGGATGGACCCCCCATGGTACAATTTGAAAAATTCAAGCAAAGTATATCGTGTGGGGTATCAATAGATTCGTCTCGATGAGAAAAATATTTTGGTAGCACCCGGGGTTGGATGGACCCCCCATGGTACAATTTGAAAAATTCAAGCAAAGTATATCATGTGAGGTATCAATAGATTCGTCTCGACGAGAAAAATATTTTGGTAGCACCCGGGTCCATCAGACCCCCCATGGATAAGAGTTGGAAAAAATTTTCGAAAAGTATATCATGTGGGGTATCAATAGATTCGTCTCGACGAAAAAATTATTTTGAGGTCCATGAGACCCCCCATGGAGCAGACTTGGGAAAAATTTTTCTCAAAGCATATCATGTGGGGTATCAATAGATTCGTCTCGACGAGTAAAATATTTTGGTAGCACCCGGGTCCATCAGACCCCCCATGGAGCAGAGTTGGAAAAAACAGTTTCGCAAAGTATATCATGTAGGGTATCATGTGGGGTATCAATAGATTCGTCTCGACGAAAGAAATATTTTGAGGGCCATGAGACCCCCCCTGGAGCAGAGTTGGGAAAAAATTTTCGCAAAGCATATCATGTGGGGTATCTATAGATTCGTCTCGACGAGTAAAAAATTTTGGTAGCACCCGGGTCCATCAGACCCCCCATGGATAAGAGTTGGAAAAAATTTTCGAAAAGTATATCATGTGGGGTATCAATAGATTCGTCTCGATGAAAAAAATATTTTGAGGGCCATGAGACCCCCCATGGAGCACAGTTGGGAAAAAATTTTCGCAAAGCATATCATGTGGGGTATCAATAGATTCGTCTCGACGAGTAAAATATTTTGGTAGCACCCGGGTCCATCAGACCCCCCATGGAGCAGAGTTGGAAAAAACAGTTTCGCAAAGTATATCATGTAGGGTATCATGTGGGGTATCAATAGATTCGTCTCGACGAAAGAAATATTTTGAGGGCCATCAGACCCCCCCTGGAGCACAGTTGGGAAAAAATTTTCGCAAAGCATATCGTGTGGGGTATCTATAGATTCGTCTCGACGAGTAAAAAATTTTGGTAGCACCCGGGTCCATCAGACCCCCCATGGAGCAGAGTTGGAAAAACGTTTTTGTAAAGTATATCATGTAGGGTATCATGTGAGGTATCAAAAAATTTGTCTCGACGAGTAAAATATTTTGGTAGCACCCGGGTCCACGAGACCCCCCATGGAGCAGAGTTGGAAAAACATTTTCGCAAAGTAAATCATGTAGGGTATCATGTGAGGTATCAAACAATTTGTCTCGACGAGTAAAATATTTTGGTAGCACCCGGGTCCACGAGACCCCCCATGGAGCAGAGTTGGATTTTACGCAAATACTTTCCAACGAAATATATCGAGTGAGGTATCAAAAAATCGATGAGTCTGCCTAGAATAACCTGGAGGAACCCCCCAGGGATTCACTCTATGATAACCCACTTCCAAAGGTTGCATTGGAAACGTGTCTGCCTCCTCCTGTCACAGGGGGTCCACTGAAAAAAGGTCTTTAACAAGGCGTCAATGGCGGGAGCCGTCAAACCAGACCCCAGATTCGGTTTGACGGCTCTCCACGGCTCTACGCCTACTCGACACGCAGTCACTCGAAAAAATAGCTGAGCACCGTGACCCTTGCAAAATAAAATTGGAAACGCAAAACGACACAATAAATAGTCTCAAGCCTCGATTCTCACTGCTCTTTTGTCGTGACACCATGTTTGGAAACGTTCTCACTGCCCTCTCGTGAAGCAGTCCATTGTGTATGTGAAATGGTCCCCAGAAAGCCCTGTCCAATGCATTTTCAAGGGGTCTGCACCCAAACGCCCAATGTTGGCGTTGTGTGTATTTTAAAAAAATGGGACGAGTCCCCAATGAGGGGGACTCGTCCCATTTTTTTAAAAAAAAATGGCTTTTGACACAGAGTTAGATTTCGTGTCGGCAAAGGGGACATGTCCTGTGTGGACGCGTGCGCAACCAATTGTCCAGACACTGTGCGTGAAACACGTGCTGGCAACGAGTTGGATGAGGCATTTCCAACATTTCCTCCAAACAAATCGGACAAGGCTCAGGTGGGGCGTAATACCAGCTTTCAAAAGGTAACGAGAACAGACAATTTCGAATTTCGCTGGCTAAGCGAATCCGCAAATCGTCTGTCAAGTTGTAGCCTTTCCTAAACCAGTCACACACAATATTCGACAACCATCTCATGCCGAAGCTATCAAAGCTCCGGTAAGCTGGGCTCAAGTGACTGACATTATTCTCGAAACGCAACTCTCGATCGAGAAATTGCTTAAAAGCACCCCTCACCTGCCTCACATCGGAATAGCCTTCCGGGTCGAGGAATCGAAGCACTGGATGCGCCTCGTCCCCCAATTCCACGACCTCTGGCTCTCCCATCAACAACACCTCCCGAGGAAAAGCATAGCATGGAAACACCTCATCGGGGGATTTGAGAACGAGATTTCTTACAATAAAAAGATTTGCCATTTTGAATCGACTCTATGTCAAAAAATATAACGGCTCCTCGGCGTGCAAGCCCTTTTTATAGACACACAGAGGGCGCTCCAGTCGTCCTGAAATGTTTTAGAAAATGCCACGTGACCCGAAAAGAATCACACGATGCATTTCCAGAAAGTCACGTGACAGGACATTCGATTCACCTCACCGGATGCACTTTCAAGAAATCGAGCGACACATTACATCCGCCAGATGCACTTTTAGAATGTCACCGGATGTATTTCCAGGAAGTCGAGCGACAAAACACATCCGCCAGATGCACTTTTAGAATATCACCGGATGTATTTCCAAGAAGTCGAGCGACAAAACACTTTCGCCAGATGCACTTTTAGAATATCACCGGATGTAATTCCAAGAAGTCGAGCGACAAAACACTTTCACCAGATTCACTTTTAGGATATCACGTGACAGGACATGGGAATTGTGATTGAAAGGTCAATGACCCAAGGTCATTAGAATGTTTGGATGATGCATGGAGAGATTGTCTCGAGACTCGAGGCTCGGGGCTCAGCTGAAAAAAATTTTTTAAACCGGAAGTGGGCGTGGCCAACGACAACTCAAAACTTGCATTTCGAAAATTTCAAATTTTGTCTCGACCCAAATTTTGCTGGACCCAAATCTGTGGCCGAGTGAAAAAAAAATTTTTTCATAAACCGGAAGTGGTGAAAAGATAAGTGTCTCAAGGCAAGGGTTTTCCAAAAAATGTCACGCGATTCCAAAGCCCATTTTCACCCAAAACCCGCATCCCAATACACGTCAAACCTATCCATTGGCATGTGACGCATCCAAAGCAATGCGTCCATTGGTCTACAGTCCAATCCATCCATTGGCATGTGACGCTCGATGGCCATCCCATTCAGTCTCGAGAAAATTTTTGCTGGACCCAAATCTGCGACCGAGTGAAAAAAAAAAAAAAAAAAAAAAAAAAAAAAAAAAAAAAAAAAAAAAAAAAAAAAAAAAAAAAAAAAAAAACTTAACCGGAAGTGGGCGTGGCCAACAACTCAAAACTTGCATTTCGAAAATTTGAAATTTGTCTCGATCCAAATTTTGCTAGACCCCAGTCTGTGGCCTCGAGAAAATTTTTGCTCAACCCAAAATCTCCGGACGAGTGAAAAAAAATTTTTTTCAATTTTGTAGTTATAAAAAATATTCTAATTTTTAATTGAATAAAAAAATTCTTATTTGTAATTAAAAAATGATCAAATATGTCTTCAACCCTAGTTAACAGTTTGCACATTCAAAAAAAACATCGTTTTTTCATAATACACACCTTCACCAACCCACAAAGCGTGGGAAATATCGTTTTAAACGATGAAATATAACAGATGAAAAAAATCCAACCCTGCTCCAGGTTGTCAGATCCAAGTGCCATGGATTTCAGAACCCCGCTCCATGGATGCCCTGCACACCAGCCTAGTGTCTCAAAAAAAAAAAAAAAAAAAAAAAAAAAAAAAAAAAAAAAAAAAAAAAAAAAAAAAAAAAATTTTTTTTTTTTTTTTTTTTTTTTTTTTTTTTTTTTTTTTTTTTTTTTTTTTTTTTTTTTTTTTTTTTTTTTTTTTTTTTTTTTTTGGTGGTTAGTATATCTAAGCTAGCGTCTTGACAATTTTCCATTAGATTGTGATCGAGTAACGACGCTTTAGCCAATTCCATTGCTCCATCACTGAAAAGTATTTGAACTTTGAACGCCTCATCAAGATGCCGAAAGCAAAACCAGATAGAAAAATGTATTTTTCATACCGATATTGGAATGAGCAAATCATCTCGTGCCCATTTTGCGATGAAAAATTGTTATTTAAAGAGTATCGAACGACTCATTCCCAATCCGAACACAATTTAAATGAAGAGACTCAATGCATTTTTTGCAGATATACATTTTCAAATTCATCTCAAGACGACATTCACAGAAAAAAATGCTTTGACTCGTTCAAAACGATGAATAGAAAAATACAAAAAAAACGCTTCATCCACGCTGACAACGCCACTGCTGGAACCAGTGCTGCCTCTGCAATCGATTCTGCTGAAATCTCCACACCTGATTTATGTGAATGTCATTCTTTTGACCCTTCATTGCTTCGTCGCAAACTCAAACATAGAGTCCTCGACAAAGATTTACAAGAGGTTGGATTTTACGACAACTACCCCGGCGACTTTCGAGCGTTGACCAACACGGGTTCCTTTTTCCCGTTCAACGACAAAAGCAATTTGGGACGCGAGGCTGCGGCCCTGTTTCGACTGTACTTTTCCAACGCGTGGACACTTTATCACGTGTTTATTCGATCGTACGCCTTTGCCAGTTTCAAACAAAAAATGTCCGTGTTTGACGAGGGTCAACTGGTGGTGTCGACCTTTTGGTGCTTGTGCGACGGCTGCGCGATTCCAAAGAAGAATACCATGACTTCTGATAAATTGCATCGCCACATGATTGTGGCTGTTCAAGATCCAGCTGCCTTCCTAAAGGTTTGGAGGTCGATTAAACAGTCTCATGCCAGAGAGCGCTATTGCAAAGGACATAAAAAAATTGTTTCACCCATGCATTTGGCCAATACCATTCATTACGTGTCGTGCGAAAGATCCCATTTCAACAGATCTAAGAAGCCGGGCGTGGGGCGAGGCGGACATTTTTACATCAATCGCCCGTTACACGAGCATTCCATCATGAACATGGCCAGTCTCTTCCGCCACGGCGTGATGACATGGCTAAAAGGAAAACTCAAAGATAAACTCGTACTGGATTGGAAGTGTGAAAAGTTTGGCTCAAATTACAAAACGTATCGCGTGAAAGTGTCTGAGATTATGAAACTTCCAAACTGTTGCATTCAATTGCGATGGGATTGGGCCCCTCATCCAGACGGAGATTACGTAGCGTTTTGGTTTGAGAACGACGTGATGCGCGTCCAACCCACGGGAGGTGAACCTACATTTTCGAATCACGAACAATTCATGATGTTTCAGATTCAAAAGGGAAATTCTTTGCGCCAACGCATGGCAAATGCTTATTATACGTTGAGTCAACCACAAGCCCGTCAGATGAGTGTCGTAGAGTACATGAGGGAGAAGCAAAGAGTGGAGATGAAACGAATCAATGCAGAAAACGAATCGGAAAAAAATGTATTGAAACGTCGGATTGACCAGCTGGAGACGGAAATTATAAACTTGAAGAAGCAGAAACAAGACGAAATTGAAACACTTCAGCGAAAAATTGCCACTCAGGCTGAAGAAGTGGCAAATTTGAGAAGACAAGTCGCGTCAACAGTACAAATCACGAACATGGGTGAGATGTCGGTCACTGTAGCTACTGGTTCAACGCCATCACCCTAGTACTAACCACCAAAAAAAAAAAAAAAAAAAAAAAAAAAAAAAAAAAAAAAAAAAAAAAAAAAAAAAAAAAAAAAAAAAAAAAAAAAAAATTTTTTTTTTTTTTTTTTTTTTTTTTTTTTTTTTTTTTTTTTTTTTTTTTTTTTTTTTTTTTTTTTTTTTTTTTTTTTTTTTTTTTTTTTTTTGAGACACTAGGCTGGTGTGCAGGGCATCCATGGAGCGGGGTTCTGAAATCCATGGCACTTGGATCTGACAACCTGGAGCAGGGTTGGATTTTTTTCATCTGTTATATTTCATCGTTTAAAACGATATTTCCCACGCTTTGTGGGTTGGTGAAGGTGTGTATTATGAAAAAACGATGTTTTTTTTGAATGTGCAAACTGTTAACTAGGGTTGAAGACATATTTGATCATTTTTTAATTACAAATAAGAATTTTTTTATTCAATTAAAAATTAGAATATTTTTTATAACTACAAAATTGAAAAAAATTTTTTTTCACTCGTCCGGAGATTTTGGGTTGAGCAAAAATTTTCTCGAGGCCACAGACTGGGGTCTAGCAAAATTTGGATCGAGACAAATTTCAAATTTTCGAAATGCAAGTTTTGAGTTGTTGGCCACGCCCACTTCCGGTTAAGTTTTTTTTTTTTTTTTTTTTTTTTTTTTTTTTTTTTTTTTTTTTTTTTTTTTTTTTTTTCACTCGGTCGCAGATTTGGGTCCAGCAAAAATTTTCTCGAGACTGAATGGGATGGCCATCGAGCGTCACATGCCAATGGATGGATTGGACTGTAGACCAATGGACGCATTGCTTTGGATGCGTCACATGCCAATGGATAGGTTTGACGTGTATTGGGATGCGGGTTTTGGGTGAAAATGGGCTTTGGAATCGCGTGACATTTTTTGGAAAACCCTTGCCTTGAGACACTTATCTTTTCACCACTTCCGGTTTATGAAAAAATTTTTTTTTCACTCGGCCACAGATTTGGGTCCAGCAAAATTTGGGTCGAGACAAAATTTGAAATTTTCGAAATGCAAGTTTTGAGTTGTCGTTGGCCACGCCCACTTCCGGTTTAAAAAATTTTTTTCAGCTGAGCCCCGAGCCTCGAGTCTCGAGACAATCTCTCCATGCATCATCCAAACATTCTAATGACCTTGGGTCATTGACCTTTCAATCACAATTCCCATGTCCTGTCACGTGATATCCTAAAAGTGAATCTGGTGAAAGTGTTTTGTCGCTCGACTTCTTGGAATTACATCCGGTGATATTCTAAAAGTGCATCTGGCGAAAGTGTTTTGTCGCTCGACTTCTTGGAAATACATCCGGTGATATTCTAAAAGTGCATCTGGCGGATGTGTTTTGTCGCTCGACTTCCTGGAAATACATCCGGTGACATTCTAAAAGTGCATCTGGCGGATGTAATGTGTCGCTCGATTTCTTGAAAGTGCATCCGGTGAGGTGAATCGAATGTCCTGTCACGTGACTTTCTGGAAATGCATCGTGTGATTCTTTTCGGGTCACGTGGCATTTTCTAAAACATTTCAGGACGACTGGAGCGCCCTCTGTGTGTCTATAAAAAGGGCTTGCACGCCGAGGAGCCGTTATATTTTTTGACATAGAGTCGATTCAAAATGGCAAATCTTTTTATTGTAAGAAATCTCGTTCTCAAATCCCCCGATGAGGTGTTTCCATGCTATGCTTTTCCTCGGGAGGTGTTGTTGATGGGAGAGCCAGAGGTCGTGGAATTGGGGGACGAGGCGCATCCAGTGCTTCGATTCCTCGACCCGGAAGGCTATTCCGATGTGAGGCAGGTGAGGGGTGCTTTTAAGCAATTTCTCGATCGAGAGTTGCGTTTCGAGAATAATGTCAGTCACTTGAGCCCAGCTTACCGGAGCTTTGATAGCTTCGGCATGAGATGGTTGTCGAATATTGTGTGTGACTGGTTTAGGAAAGGCTACAACTTGACAGACGATTTGCGGATTCGCTTAGCCAGCGAAATTCGAAATTGTCTGTTCTCGTTACCTTTTGAAAGCTGGTATTACGCCCCACCTGAGCCTTGTCCGATTTGTTTGGAGGAAATGTTGGAAATGCCTCATCCAACTCGTTGCCAGCACGTGTTTCACGCACAGTGTCTGGACAATTGGTTGCGCACGCGTCCACACAGGACATGTCCCCTTTGCCGACACGAAATCTAACTCTGTGTCAAAAGCCATTTTTTTTTAAAAAAATGGGACGAGTCCCCCTCATTGGGGACTCGTCCCATTTTTTTAAAATACACACAACGCCAACATTGGGCGTTTGGGTGCAGACCCCTTGAAAATGCATTGGACAGGGCTTTCTGGGGACCATTTCACATACACAATGGACTGCTTCACGAGAGGGCAGTGAGAACGTTTCCAAACATGGTGTCACGACAAAAGAGCAGTGAGAATCGAGGCTTGAGACTATTTATTGTGTCGTTTTGCGTTTCCAATTTTATTTTGCAAGGGTCACGGTGCTCAGCTATTTTTTCGAGTGACTGTACCTGGAAAGTTTATAAGATGTAAATGAATTAAAGAACACAAGAACACATTCCTTTGGAACTATTACTATAGTGAATCAATTAATATTTATGGCCTTCCAACTTATGCTTATGGTACTTTCTTTCTTTTTTCTTTATTTAACTAATATTGGGTGCCTGGGCCGCGCAGTGACCCCTAACCCATACATCATGAAATATTTACAATGAGTTAAAACATTTTGAGTTATGCTACAATATGGTGTATGGTACTTTCAGTTAAGAAAATTAGTCTTACCTTGAGATCCATTCTGAGCTGAGGAAACACTTTGTCTTCACCAGTGATGCGTTTATACTGTAAAGTGATGTTCACATATCCTCTGTCTACTATGGGATGTTCTTTTACCTCAACTGGAATTTCAGTATCACTCTACAAAATATAGACAATATTTTAATATATATATATATATATATATATATATATATATATATATATATATATATATATATATATATATATATATATATATATATATATGTATATATATATAGCTATTAACTGCAATAATATTGTTTTACGAAATACGAATTTGAAGATTTAAATTATTAAGCTAAATTAGATTGCTTATATCTTTTGTAAATGATCACTGGTGCAGGTTAAATCTGTCGGGTCACAAATTCCTCCATCTTCCCGTAGCAAATCAATACCTCTGGGGATGCTGTATTGGATATTGATCATGCTTTGGATCAGATCAGAATTACTATTTGTGGATGGATGTGTGAATGAGTCCACCTTATTAACGGGCTGTGACGTGTGTGGGTGCAGTAATATTCTTGGCCATAGATGGCACCACTGAAAGCAAGAAACGCACTCTCTGTTTTAAATTTGCTTTGTTTCACCAAGCAGGCTCACTGGTATTGGCATTATGGCATCAGAAACAAAAGCAACGATATCTTTTGAAATGTTATTGAAAGTTTAAAAATGAAATAAATTGTACTTTATTTTCATAAAAATCTTATTTGATTTGAAAATTTATGCTTTCGAGAACTGTACAATTTTTAATACATCAATGTGATAATTAAATTTATACTTTATAAATTTAATTAAACTATGCTTAACTAAAATCTTTATTTAATTTTGGTTTCATAATTTAATGAAAAGTAAATGAAATTCTATTTATAAATTTCTGCCTTACCTAATTTAAATTATAACACATTTTAATTTAGAATAATCAGTTAAAAGTGTGTTTAATCTAGCTAACAAATTCTTTGTAAATTAAGAATAATAGTTTGTCATCTATTTTCTTTCCAAGAAAAGACGAAGAGAAACTAAAGTTTTTAAAAGTAAGAGTCTCTTTTGTAAATATGTCTAAGCAATTTGAATTAATTAAGATAGTAAAGCGTTTTAAAAGAACCATTTACGATAATATTTCTAACACAATTTATTTTTCAAGAAGTTAATATCACATCTAAGATAATTCAATTAAATTTTTATCTTGTGAATAATAATTATTAAATTTGAACAAACTTTGGTAATAAATAAAAGTTTTTTCGCTCTTTTATTTCTAAATACAAGTTGTAATTGAACTTGTTTATTAAATATTTTTATTGCTATTTTATTTGTTGATGGTTCGTGATATTTTCGAAAGTAAAAGTCAAATGTTTGTTTGAAAATAAATAAATTTTTCTACATATTTTAATGAGAGAGTAACGAAAAGTTAATTGAACCACTAGTTTGGAAATAAAATAGAAAGAAAAAGTTTTCATCGAGAGTAAATTTTTGATAATAGTTAGATAATTGTTTTTATTTTAATGTTTTTCACACTGCAAAAGAGTTTTGTCTAATATCACTAAATTAGAAAAAGATTATAAACTTTTAAATTAAATTCTAATCATAAATTTGCTATGTTAGAATCTTATCAAAATTTAAAAAAAAAAATAAAACATCATTCCTAGCAGTATAAGGGATTAATGATTTTTCTTTTGGTAATTGATAATCTAAGCAGCATTATATTTGCATCATCATGATGAATAAAGTATTATTTGCAGTTTCTTTAATAAACAACGTGTACACATATTTGAAAGATTAAGTAAACTTTTCAGTTTACTAAAATTCTTTGTGAGTAGAAAGTTCGTCTTGTGAAATCGGACATTAAATGTAGTTCCAAATAACACATTAATTTGCTATTCTATAAAATTAACAGTACTTTAAAATGGGTACTTAATGTCTGAATATGACTTGAGTTTAAGAAATAAAGGCTTTATTACGTATATTTGTTTAAAAAAATAAACTTTACTAAAAATTAAATGGTAATAATTTTTTTCATTTTTGAAGCGAAAAAGAAGTAATAAAAAGTGTTGCTTATTGTATTACGGAGTGATCAAAAATTCTCACACAAAGTAATTTTGACATAAACCACGTTTAAACATCTTTTAATTAAAACTCGTAAAGTGTTTTTGATTCTTAAACTTAAGTAATAAACACATTGGCTAAATGGCCTCGGGATTTTATTGGAGAGAAATTTTCTATCAAAAATTACAATGACTATTTTGCATAAATGTGGCTGAACTATATCGATATATTTATCTAATTTCTTTTTCAAGGCATTAGGTGGTTTTGAACATGTTCCGCACAGTCTGTATTTAATCACATGATCTGGGAGGCCAATTTTACGAACCGAACTGAGAAATCACATGAAAAGAGCAGGGAATGACTAAATGGTGCCTAAATTATTATTCATACATTGTGCTTTCCTGTAATGCTCTATTTTTAATAATACTGAGCCGAAGTTGATTCTGTTTTTTTCCCGGCAATTTTTTATTTAGTAATTTTTAAAATTTAATTACTGATTATCCAATCAAAATTAACTGATAATTCCGGGTAGCAGAAATCCTCCAGCACAACAGAAAACGCTGCATTTTTACAAGCTCAGATTTTTTTAAGCATTATTCCATTTTTACTCGAAACATTTATTAACACGTTGAATGCCAAGCTAATTTTACATAGCTTGCCCGTCCGGCCAAACGGTTAATAACTACAAACTAACTTTGCAAATATTACACAGATTTTGCTAGTTTTTTAAAGGGTTTATCATGACAGATCAGAGAAAAGTGATGAATTATATAAGTCTGCGAATTGTTTAGAAGTAGTGGTGGATAAAAATCTACTAAATTGAATTTATTGAACTAAGAATCACAATTAATAAACTACCACTTGAAAATATTTACTCGCTGTCCGGAGCAAGTTGGCATCTCTGTGCATATAAATGAAATTATTTTTGATTTTTGTGTGCTCTATCTTGCATTAATTTCTTTAAACCATTTCAGTAACGATAATAATATAAAAAAATTAAAAGCATTAAAAATTTACTCGAATTATGTGTTTCTAATAATCTTGGCTTCGACGGTCACGGGTGACCCTCGTGCAGCTACAAACCAGGGCTAAAGAGAATAGAAGGGCTGGTTCATTCCTTTGAAGTAACTCTCGCCGTGCCAATCCTCCGATTTTATCTAGTGACGTCACTTTGGCGCAAAGCTCGCACTTTTACTTCAAGAACAGAGCTTTCGGCCTTACTAGCTCTAACTAATATTGGAGCATTTCTTGTTGTGACATATTCTAAGACATTTGTTATTTTCTATAATGACTTTCCTCAGTTTTTGCCGTGAATTTACAAAATTTTGAAACTATTAACGAAATGCCAGTTTGCGCGATTGCAACTTGCAAAAATTCTGATAGAAAAACAAAAGGAAAAAATATAATTTTCCGCGTGCTTCCTAAAGTAAATGAACAACTATGTAAAGAATGGATTCCGAAATGACACAGTTAATATAAAACAGCAATACGTTTTTTCTATCGTTAAGAACTTTTATAAAAATTCGTTATCTAAATAGAAACCGCCTCGTTACTTCAAAAAGAAAGGTATGTGAAAAAAATTAAAAAATGGATAAAGTCAAAGAAAATTAAAACGTAAGTAAGAAGTATAGATAAAATATATAGTGTACAGTTGAAATTCTCCTAATTTCATAACTTATTTTTTTAATGCACTTATTCTAAATATTTATGGTTCTTTTAAAAATTATATTCTCTTGAATTTAAATATCTATAAATTATATCATCTTAAATTTAAATATCTATAAACAATTGTAAAATTTTTAATGTCATTATGAGCCTAAATTATTATTTTGTTTCAGTAATTAGCGTTTAAGGTTGATGTTTCCTAATGATTAAGTATGAACAAGTTGCTATTAAGGGCATATTTTAAAATCGGGGATTCTAAATTTAACTCAACTGATTGTTATAAAAGAATATGTAGATAAAAAAGTGCCGATATGTGCTTTCATTTTTCTTAATAATTAAAGTTAAAACTGAACTTTTTAAAATAAAGTATTTATAGTGTCATTTTCACCAACTAGTAAAATATTTTTACAAGTTTAAAATGGTATTTTTTTAATATAATGCCCAAGAAAGTTTTTTTAAACTATGTTTATGAATGGAAATAATGTGTTAATTACGTAAAGTTTGAAAGCTAATAACCAGAAAAAGTCTAACTTATTTTTACAAGGAGAAAGATGCAAAGTTATCATAATATCTTTGCGTGCGATCTTCCGAGATCTGTGGACACAGTGACGTCATGAGGAGGGAAATCGTAGCTTCAGCTCTAAACGCGGAGTGAACTAGCCCTTCTATTCTTTTTAGCCCTGCTACGAACAAACTCAGTGCCTGTCAACGGTGACCCAATGGCATTCAACGTGTTAACTTGTTTCTAATAAAAATTAAAAAGCTGAATTAATATTTTTTTTGTTACTTAAATTACAGGCTTAACTATAAGGGGGACAGGAAAGTAATGTTATTTCGGTGCATTTGATATTTGTTATCAAGACTTTCAATCAATAATGTATTCTCCCCAGTTAGCTACAACCTTTCAATGTCGGATCGAAAAAAATGAATTGGTTTTTAAGACTAACTAATATTTAATCATCTGAAACTACATTACTTTCCGGTCCCCCTAATATGTAGGGATTTGTGGCATATTTTTAGTATAATTTTTTAAAGTTTAACTTAAATTTGAACATCAAAATCCCCCCCCCCCGATTTTTCAGGACTTCATAGTTGCAAATTTTGCTACGTAAATGTTAGATTAAGCAGAATTTTTGCAATAATAATCTCTGATTCTTTTAAGGTCTCAGATAAATTTGGAATTAAGTAGATAGTGCTGCTGAATCACTCCATAAATTTTACTTCTAGGCTAATGATTCATCCATACACTTAATTAGTTAGTTAGTTAGTTTTTAGTTATTGGTGCAAGAGCCAGTTGTGGCTATATCGCACCTACAACTTGGTTTTTATTAAATATCTATATTGATGTATCAAAACCAATGGCTTTGAGGGGACTGTTACCAATTAATAAAATCAATGATGGATTAAAGCAACCGAATTGGCGTTGTCTCTGAATTTTAAATTTGCTACATTTGGTTAAAATGTGTTTCACAGTGAGCGGTTCCTTACAATGGGAACACTCTGGAGCAGGCTCATTTAGTCGAAGATGTCTGTGAGTAATACGAGTATGATCGATACGTAAACGGTTTAAAACAACTTCTAGCTTTCGTGGTAGATTAAGATGTGTATAAGGTTGTAGGTTAGAATAGATACTATGTAGTTTATTGTTTGTCTCATTATTCCAGTTTTTTTGCCATTCTGAATACAAGGTACATTTGATAATATTTTTAACATCTGATAACGTTAATTTGTGATTAGTTAGGTTATTTGTTGATTTTGCTGCCCTATTTGCTAATTCATTTCCTATAATGCCAGTATGTCCAGGTATCCATGAAAAAATTATTTTGTACCCAGAAAGTTTTAAAGTGTTGTAGAGATTAAAAATACAATTAATAATAGAATGAGGTTTATGATTACAGTTTAACAATGCTTCAATACAGCTTTTCGAATCGCTATATATATACCATTTCTTTAATGGTTGAGATGAGATAAACTGTAAAGCCAAGAATATTGCGTGTGCCTCACTTGTAAATACTGAACAGGATGGGGGAAGTTTTTCTGAAACAGTGAATCCATTGACCACAACAGTTGATGCTGTGGGACCATTAGTTTTTGAGCCATCAGTAAAGACCGGATTAAAATCTGCGTATTGCTCTCGGTGGTAATTAAAAATTTGTTGATAAATAATGGATGATGTGTGTTCTTTAGTATTTCCTTTAAAAATGTCGATGAAAGGAAAATTTACACCAATCCAGGGAGGATGCGGTTCACATACTGGTGAAATATCAAAATCCTCGATGATAAAATCTGATAAAAGTTTTTTCATCCTAAGTCTAAAAGTTGGAACGCAGGATGGTCTATGGTTAAAAAGAGTTTCGTAGTCTGGCGTTAAAATCTTAGGAAACATGGGATGATTAGGGTAACTCTTGATATGAAAATAATAATTTAGGGCAAGTTTTGCTCGGCGTATAATGAGGGATGGTTCATGATATAAAGCTAGCAAGCTTTGAATTGGAGAGGTACGAAAAGACCCTGTAGCAATGCGAATTCCTTCGTGGTGTACTGTGTCTAGGTATCTTAAAACAGATTTTCTAGCAGATCCATATATAATAGATCCATAGTCAATTTTAGAGCGAATGATACTGCGATAAATTTTAATCATAGATTTGGTATCTGCCCCCCCCCCCCCAAGAGCAGTTCGTTGAAACCTTGAGTATGTTTAATTTCCTTTCACAATTTTGTCGCAGATAGTTAATGTGAGATTTAAAAGTTAATTTTGAGTCAAAAATTATGCCCAGAAATTTTACTTCAGGTATAACTGGTATACTGTAACTATTGAGAAATAATTCTGGATCAGGATGAAGACCTCGTTTACGACAAAAGTGAATGCAAGAAGTTTTGTTAGGTGAAAAAGTAAAACCATTACTGTCTGCCCACTGTAATACTTTATTAATTGCATATTGAAGTTGTCTTTCTATTGTGTGCATATGGGTAGCTTTGCACGAAATCCGAAAATCATCGACAAAGAGTCTAAAGTCAACAGAAGGGGGTAAAAGGGATAAAATTTTATTTATTTTGATTAGAAATAAAGTGACGCTAAGAACACTACCCTGAGGAACACCCTCTTCTTGAGTGTAAATGCCTGAAAATATAGGATTTAAAAACACTTGAAAAGTTCTTTCTGCTAAAAAATTTTGAATAAAATAAAATAAATTCCCTGTTATATCATAATCTAGAAGATCTCGCAGAATACCATAACGCCACGTTCGGTCGTATGCTTTTTCGATATCAAAAAATACTGCTACCAGATGCTGTCTTTTCACGAACGCTTCTCTTATCTCAGTTTCTAAAAGTATGGCATTATCAGTAGTAGAACTGCATTTTCTAAAACCAGTCTGCTTGCAAGATAAAATATTTCGAGATTCTGGAAAATAGGTAAGTCTAGCCTTTAAAATCCGTTCCAATAGTTTGCATAAACAGCTAGTAAGAGCTATGGGCCGATAGTTATTAGGATTTTTGTGGTCTTTTCCTGGTTTGGGGACAGCTATAACGTATGATTTGCGCCAGTTAGAGGGAAATTTTCTCTTGATCCAAATTCTATTGAAAAAATTTAAAATTATTTGTAGATGTGTATCTGAAAGGTGCTTAAACATGTTACTGTGTATATTATCAGGACCAGGAGAAGTGGGTTTACAACGTTTAATTGCCGATTTTAGTTCTATTAAAGTAATTTTTGAATTATAATCATTGATTGGTTCGGATGGATATTTAAGTATTGTTTTTTCAGTTATTGCTTTATATCTTTGAAAGGAGGTTGGATAATTTGTGTGGCTGGAATTCTGAGAAAAGCTTTCAGCAAGAGTGTTAACTATTTCTTTTTTATCAGTTATTTTGCGGTTATTTATTTCAAGATGAGTAACAGGTGAAGTTGCATAATGGCCAGATATTGTTTTAATCTTTTTCCAAACATCTTTAGATGTTGTATTACTGTTTATTCCACTGACGTATTCAATCCAAGATTTCTTTTGGCTTCGTCTTCGAGTTTTTCTTGCTATTGCTCGGGCCCGTTTGAATGCAATCAAGTTTTCTTGCGTGGGATATTTACGGAATTTTCTCCAAGCCTGTTTTTGAAATTTATGAGTTTGGCTACATTCCTTGTTCCACCAGGGTTTTGTATATTTAGGGCACTTAGAAGAAGTGTAAGGCATTGACTGTTCAGCTGCTGTTATGAGGGCATTAGTTATTTCAGTTGTGGCTTCATTAATAGTTCCTGTTTCTATTGTATGTTCATTGAATGTAAGAGATTTACAAAACATTACCCAATCTGCTGCCGCAATGCAGAGTCTAGGTAATCGATAGATATTATTTTGAGACCGTACAGACATTTTTATAATGATAGGAAAGTGATCACTGCGGTAAAGGTCAACAAAAAGCTCTGAAAACGGGTATATTTGAGGAGAACAAATAACCAGATCAATAGAATGAAAAGTTCTAGAAGGGAAATGAAAATGAGTCTTTTCATTTTTATTTAGTAGACATAATTGATGATCATTGATGACTTTCTCTATCTGGTGACCACGAGAATTTGAATTGGTGCTACCCCACAATGGGTTATGCCCATAAAAATCTCCCATGATGATGAATGGTGACGGTAGTTGAGTAATTAGATTGTCTAAGTCAGATTGTGGTATTACCTGATTTGGTGGTAAATAAATACAGCATACCGTGATAAGTGATTGAATGAAAGTTTGAACCGCAACAGCTTGTAGAGGGGTTACTAATGAAACAGTAGAAAACGGATAGCTTTTAAATGTTAAAAGTGAAACGCCGCCGCATGCTTTGTTACCTTGTATAAAATCCTTTCTTGAATTAGTATACCTATGTATATTTCCCTTATGAGATGGTTTGAGGAATGTTTCTTGGAGACAAAAGCATATGGGATTGTGTTTGTCAATTAGGCTTTTAATGTCTATTAAATTTGTGTAGAAGCCTCTGCAATTCCAATTTAAAAGTTTTGCCATTATTTATTTTGCAGATTTAAACTTGTTGTTTTAAGGCATAAGGTTAATTGGAGTCTCCCTTCCCTTCTCTATTTGCATGTCCGAATCAGTTGCGTTATCAGTGCTCATATCTTCAGATTGTTCTAGCTTACTGTTGGATAATTTGTTCCTATTTTTATTGAAACGATTTTGTTTACTTTTTGAAACAAATTTGGGTTTGCTTAATTGTGGCGTCTGGGTTAATTTTTTGTGCAAAACATTTACTAGCTGTGGAGTTAGTTTCAGATATTGATTTTTTTCAGTATTGTTTTGTGAAGATGTTGATTGAGGGGAAACAGATTTTACAGATTTGTGTATTTGATGAGACGGTACGGTTTTTGAGGCAGAGGTTGTTTGTTGAGATGCTTGTACTTCTGCTTAGATTACGTTACATTGTATGCCGATGGATTTAGTTATCTTTGAATTGGTGACAGCTGCAGCATACGAAATATTAGGTCGTGGCTGTGAGTTTAAAAATTTAGATCTAGCTTCAGTGTTGGATAGATTTTACGTAATTTTAATGCTTATAATTTGTTTCTCTTGCTTCCATTTTTGACACATTCGAGAATTAGCGGAGTGGGGTTCATGGCAATTTATGCATTGTTCTGGTAACGTGTAGGATTTGAAGTTATGCCTTGTCTGACCGCAGCGAGAGCAGGTTTCTTTGCCTCGGCAGTTGTTGGTGGCGTGGCCAAACCTCTGGCATTTAAAACAGCGAAGTGGATTTGGTATGTATGGACGGATTTTACAATTTCTATAGCCAGCTTTAATGTCCTTAGGTAAATTTGCTGTGTTGAAAGTTAGAATCAAGTGTTGTGTAGGAACTATTTCATCGCCCTTTCTTATTGTTATATGTCGTACATCAATTACGCCTTGACTAGAGAAGCCTTCAATTATTTCAGAGGTTGGAAGAAATTGTAGTGTTTTTTCTGTTATAACGCCTTTCGATATGTTTAATGTCTTATGGGGTGCAACATTAATAGGAACATTGCCAAGTTTATTTGATTTTAAAAGAAGGGTAGTCTGCTTTTCAGAACTAGTTTCCACTAACAAGTCACCAGAGGGAATAGCACGAACATTTTTTGTATTACCTATCTGAGATTCTAGAGACTTTTGTACGAGAAATGGTGATAAAGAAGAAAGTTTCTTTACAGTTGAACTGAGTATCAGATATTTAGCTTTCGTAGGGTCGTAATTAGAGCATGTAGATAAGTCAAATCTAGGTGAAGTTTTTCCGAAACAGGGTGATTCAGTAGGAGTAGTCATATCAAATGAAGATGTTCATCTGGACACTCTCATGCCCACCACCGAGCCCAACAAGGGGAACAGAAACACTGGCTCTGAATACATCAGCCTCAGCATTCTGCTCAGAGTAGCTCCAGATATAGCACTACACCAAAGGAGCGTGGATCCGCCAAAGCTATCAGAGCTCAGGAGCACTCCCCTGAGGCAGTACTAGTCCCGAGCAAGGAGCTAAATTGTCCCTACCTAACTTCCTTCCACTCGTCTAAAATGAAGCAGGAGCCAAAGAGCACGCAGTCTACCAACTCCGAGAGGAAAATGCCCCCTTGGGCGCCACACTCGTATGAGAAAGCAGACTGGTAGCTCCAGGCTCACCCTTTCCACCTTACGAGAAGCAGCACACGGCAAACGTGCTGGTCAGCAAAAGCTAACGTTGCACAGTGGGCCAGAAGACCATGATTTTTCACCAAAAGTCAAAATTAAATTTTCAACTAAAATATGCGTAGACAGTTTCAATATCGCCCAAATTAAGTATTCATAATCATTTCAAACATTATAATTTACTTTTTGGACCGACGAGAGTAAAATGTAGTGAAAAATATGTTTAAAATAAATTCTTTCAATGTAACTTTTAAATTCATATTTCAGAAATATATATAGGAATTTCACCTTACTGTTACATTTTTATCACAGTGTTTAAACTGAAATTATAGTACAGTTTTTCAATTTGTTGGATTTGTTAATACTCTTGATAAACTTATAGTTTATATCTTATCATTTGACATTTTACAATATTTGACTCACTTTCGAAACTTATCTCCAAAAAGTTCCACGAGGTAATTAGCTAAACTTTTTTTTGTTGTCTTCTTTGATGCTTCTTCTTTCGAAAAAACCTGCCCCATTTTGCCCATATTGCAAAGGTGGACTAAATATATCTAAAAACAAAAATTATGTGTTTTTTCATGTTTTTGCCTTATTTTGTAATTAATTAGCGTTATTTTGTGATATTACTTTGGAAATATAATTTGCTTTTCATTTTTAATATAAAATTACGAAAATTATTATATTTTCATTGCTATATTTAATTATTTAAGCGTACTATATTTTTTTTTAATTTCTGCTCGCCCTATTTCAGCCACCATTTTGTTTTTTTCCCCATGTATCTTTAGTGTATTTCAAAACTTCAACTATGAATTCAATTTTCCTGCACATAAAAACCCCCAAATTTTGAAACAAATTTTATCGAAATATTAATTTTGGCCACAAAACCTTGAACGCTGGCTCACTGTGCGTTGTTAGTCTGCATGCTTTAGGGAAAGATTGGTTATTTAAAATAAATAGGTGAAACATAAATCAGGAAACCCGACAAAACCAGTAGAAAACAAACAAAAATTAGAAGATATATAATCTCTAACTGATAAACAGTGTTTTTGAATGAAATAAAATTCGTCCACTAGGTCAATATAAACATTTGATAAAAGGTCGGAAAATCGAAACAGGACCGTCGCAAGAGAGAAATAGAAAAATGCTCAGGTCCAGCTCGGGGCCCCGGGTGCGCCATGCCCGTCACACAAGAGTGTGCCCCTGGGGGTTCCATACTCTTAAAAAATTAAAATAAAAAGATATCTATCAAATTTTTGATACTTACCAATAGTGGCAAAGGTATTCCTGCAACTGAATCTGTTTCAGAACAAATACTTGTAACACTGTTCACAGACCTTCTGTTAAATTCAATTGTAGAGTCAATGTCAATGTGAGATTTTCCAGCTGTTGAATCGTAAGGTGGAGGTGGTTCTTTCTCTAAGAAGCTTAGTGGAAAACTATTTCTTAAGCATTTTAGTTCGTTTTCTTCTAAAAGTAAGAGAAAGTTTTTCTTTTAAACTATTAGTTTTGTGAAGTGACAAGGCTTATATCGACGAGTTCAAACTCAGGACGATAATGTTCTATCTTAAAAATTTATAAAGTTCTATCTAAAACTGCATTTTAGATTTCTTATAATATAAGAAGCTTATAAGTAGACAGTATGTTTTAAAGATATAGTAAGAAATAGACTTTTAAGTTTTAAAGCGGTAGTTTTTAGTAGTAAAAGCTTAAAACAACTTTAAAGTTTTAAAATTTTTTTTTACGTAAACGTTAAAATGAATACAATTTTAAATTTAATAAGTAAAATGCTAAAATAAACCCTCGAGTTTTTTACAGTTTACAATTTATTTTGTTACAGAATTTTGTTACCGAAAGTTGTATTATTCTTATTTCTTAACAAGAACTTAAACTTTCAAGTTATAAAATGACTAAAAAAACACATCTTTTAGTTGGAGTTTTTCAAGACTTTTTCTGTTTTCCAATGCAAAAGCAATATTTGGGAAAAAAATAGTGCATTTAAATGCATTTATTTGGCAAATACACTAGCAAACATTAATGAATGTTTTTTTTTCCTAATGCCTACCTGTGTTAACATCCGTCAATTCAGGCATTTACAGGGCGATTTTGTTGACCTCTCTTTCAGGGGCACCATATTAGGTGGGCCAACATTGCTCCCACAGTAGCGACAGATAGTACAGGGAAGGAAAGAACATCCATGCCTTGCCTGGGATTCGAACCCAGAATCTTTCTGATGCAAGGACAGTTCCCTGTCCCCTACACAGGCCGGTCGGCTCACATTAATGATTGTAAGTTGTGCAAAATTTGAAAGCTAATTTTAGCAAATTTTTTATTGTAGTAGAGGAAAGTTCTTCTAAAATTTGACACCCCTCTTAAAATTTGGCTGGAGATAAATACGGATAACAAAACCCCGACATGTTCTAGATAATTTTATTTGTTTGTGTTTGGCATAAGTTTTGATTTATAATAATGCATGTAAAAACTCACGCCTATCGCTAAAGTTTTTCTTTACTTTGCGAGAGGTTTCAATGCTGTTAAATTCTTCTTTAAGCTAATCAGACACTTCACAATTAAGTAAAAAACACTCTTAAGGCATACTACTGTTAAAGAGCTGAAATTTAATGAAATTTATAATAAAATTTTAATTATGATACATTTCTCCAACTGCAATAACTTAACTAGAGTTCAGCAAAATAAATTGGAATGGTTATTCAGATCACACGAACCAGCCTAGTTTTAGTTCACATAGGTGAAAAAAATCAACAGAGTCAGAGCTGACCAACTTTATGGGCTATTTTGATAACGATTAGTGTTACGATGATCCTCATGTTTTGGTAACATGTCATGAATAAAATCAGAATAACATGTCATGTAATGAATAAAGCCCTCATATAGGCGACCAAATTTGTTATTATATCGTCTAAAATGAGCCGTGGTAGCTCAGGGAATAGAGCGCTTACCTCTTAATAAGGTAACTCGGGTTCAAATCCCAACGATAGTTGATTGATACGAAATCCACTGCCGGTTCATCCCGACCACAGTGCTGACAAAAAATATCCTCAGTGGTAGACAGATCATTGGTTAGAAGTTCCCCTTCCATGAGGCTAACCGTGAGAGGTTTCGCGGATTTCTCTCGTATATTTTTCTCACCATGTAACGCAAATGTAGATTAGTTCCATCAAAAAGTGCCCCACGAACGCAAATTTTTCTCCAATACTTCATTCAGGAGTATACAAGAGTTTTCCCCAATACAGAACACATAGGACGGCGAACGGCTGGAAGGGATGTTTGAAATTAAGCCTTTAAATTTGTTTTTCGTTACATCTCAAGGCAACAACGAACACCTCAATTAATAGAACGTGATCGAAATAGAGCCGTTGTGGCTCAGGAGATAGAGCACTTGCACCCCAATGAGGTGATTCGGGTTCGAATCCCAGCGATAGCTGTTAGATACGAATTCCTCACTCGGTTCACACCAACCACAGTGCTGACGTAAAATATCCTCAGAGGTAGATGGATCATTAGTTAGAGTTCCCTTACCGTCAGGCTAATCTTGGGAGGTTTTCATGATTTTCTTCTCCATGTAACGCAAATGCGGGTTAGTTTTATCAAAAAGTCCTCCACGAAGAGAAATTTCTGGCAATACTTGATCCAGGAGTTTCTTTATATTCTGGATTGGGTTCAAAATTTCAAGGCTACGGAGTTGAACATTAGTTGCTGTAAAGCCAAAAATTGTGTTGGTTGTTCAACGGCGGTTATAAAATAAAACAAAATCATAGGATAGTGATGGCTGGCTGATTGGCTAGTTCCGCACCTAGTACAGCCTGTATATCCACACCATTCATAAACAACTGAGATGTATTTGAGGCATTTGTACTTTCCACACTTTGATCAAGTCCTATCAAATGCTAAATGCTTTCAACACACAAATGTACAGATACATATAGTTTTGTTTGAAAAACTGATACTTGAAAACAATTTGTTTCAATAGAAATGTAAATCAATCCAGCGGAACTCTCATATTAACATGATGGACCGCATCAGGTCCAGATGCTGTGTGTTGGCCAGCCGGATCTGAGCAGAACTCGCTTCAGATGAACCAACCCCTGACAATGAATATTTTATTTATGGTATATGAATAATCAAGTTATTGCTAAAGGGTTAAATTATTATTACTTGAGGTAGTGTTTTTAAATATAATGGTATGAAATGCAAATATATCATTGCATAATTTTGTTCTTGTAAGTGAAAGAATGTAAATAACTTTTTTTAATCAATAAATTGATTAAAAATAAATAATTCAAAAAAACTAATTTGTTTTAAATCAAATCAATTTTAAACTAACAGATTTGTGTATTTGATCTGCTTAAAAAATAAAAGGCAAATAGCTATTTCTTTTATAAGCTCTTCTTTAAAATTCAATAAAGTAAAACCATTTGTTTAGAATACCTTTAAAAAAAAGGATTAATAATTCTACTGTCTTAAAATTTGTTAATTTTATATTGTGTAACATTTTTTTAAATTAAAAAACTATAGTCAATTGAGAATTGAATTTGTTTCTAAAAAATAAAAACAGTCGTTCGGATCATTTAAGAAGAACTTCCAAAAAAAGTCCATCTCTTCACTTATGCAAAATAAAACTAAACAAGCAGCATTTCTTTTACCATTGTGTCTACAGCGAGAAGCTAGACATCAAAATAACATTACACTGAATAAAATATAGAAGCATTGAAGATTTAGGTAAATTCAAAAAACGTGTCAGATTTTACCAATAACCGAAAGCACAGAACCAAGTGAAAGGAACTAAAAAGATTTTGTACCATTTTTAAAGTGTTTTCAAGGGTGAAAAAATTTATTCCCTAGCGACATTTATTCTCTTGCTTGTCTTGGTAACTAAATTCAAATATATCTGTTTGAATTATAGAAATGTTGTTTTCCAGTCCTTCGCGTTTATTGATCCTTGATACAAAATAGAAAGGGAATAAACATGCTTGGGCATGATTTTCAGAATCTGAAGTAAAATGGTATGAATAACGTATCAAATACTTTGTGTTTTTATTTATGAAATTGAAGACAATTTTATATATCTGCTATTTCGGAAGTTGATTATCACAGCCCTGTTTAGTTTGAATCTGTCATACTTATTTCAGTAAAGGTTTGAATTGAATTTAATATTATGTATGATAAAACATGTTTTATCTTGATTCACAGAATCTGAAGTAAAATGGTTTGAATAACGTCGATCAAATACTTTGTATTTATCAAATTTCGGAAAAAATTAAATATTTGTTACCGTCATCCTGGGTTACTTTGTCCACTGGAGTAACTAAAGTTATTTTGCTGGATGAATGTTTGAGTCTTTCATATTTATTTCAGTAAAGGTTTGAATTGAATTTAATACTATGTATGATAAAACATGTTTTATCATGATTCACAGAATCTGAAGTAAAATGGTTTGAATAACGTCGATCAAATACTTTGTATTTATCAAATTGCGGAAAAAATTAAATATTTGTTACCGTCATCCTGGGTTACTTTGTCCACTGGAGTAACTAAAGTTATTTTGCTGGATGAATGTTTGAGTCTTTCATATTTATTTCAGTAAAGGTTTGAATTGAATTTAATACTATGTATGATAAAACATGTTTTATCATGATTCACAGAATCTGAAGTAAAATGGTTTGAATAACGTCGATCAAATACTTTGTATTTATCAAATTGCGGAAAAAATTAAATATTTGTTACCGTCATCCTGGGTTACTTTGTCCACTGGAGTAACTAAAGTTATTTTGCTGGATGAATGTTTGAGTCTTTCATATTTATTTCAGTAAAGGTTTGAATTGAATTTAATACTATGTATGATAAAACATGTTTTATCATGATTCACAGAATCTGAAGTAAAATGGTTTGAATAACGTAGATCAAATACTTTGTATTTATCAAATTGCGGAAAAAATTAAATATTTGTTACCGTCATCCTGGCTTACTTTGTCCACTGGAGTAACTAAAGTTATTTTGCTGGGTGAATGTTTGAGTCTTTCATATTTA
This sequence comes from Parasteatoda tepidariorum, assembly GCF_982258835.1. Lineage (NCBI taxonomy): Eukaryota > Metazoa > Arthropoda > Arachnida > Araneae > Theridiidae > Parasteatoda > Parasteatoda tepidariorum. Next base: position 10,322,788 of record NC_141766.1, on the reverse strand, counting down.
TTTCAGTAAAGGTTTGAATTGAATTTAATATTATGTGTGTTGAAACATGTTTTATCATGATTCCCAGAATCTGAAGTAAAATGGTTTAAATAACGAAGATAAAATGCTTTGTATTTATCAAATTGCGGAAAAAATTAAATATTTGTTACCGTCATCCAGGGTTACTTTGTCCACTGGAGTAACTAAAGTTATTTTGCTGGGTGAATGTTTGAGTTTTTCATTTTTATTTCAGTAAAGTTTTGAATATAATTTAATACTATGCATGCTTTAAATGTTAATTTTTTTTCAGGAACAATACTTGTAATTACCTTCAAGAAAAAAAAAATTAGAGATATGAAAAGTTAAGATAATTTATTCAAGAGTATTTAAGAAAATATATAACCCAATGAAAAACCTACCATAAGGCTACAAATTTAACGATTCCAGAACATCATATGTGTTGGATACTATAAAGTTCGCTGTGTCGTCATACAGACACTACACTGCAATAAATTTTACATCATCCTCATCTGCTGCGTCGTGCAAAAAGTCGTCTTTACATCCCTTCAAAGAATTCGAAATTCTAAATTTTTGAAAAGATTTTATAACAACATTTGAATCCAACTTTTGCTACGCGTCTTAATATTATTTGACACCTTACGGACTCATCTGATGACGACCCATTTTTGTAAGAATTCTTGATGGGAAATACTTTTAATTTGGAACAATTTTATGGATTTAATACTTTTTTGTGTTTTTTAATTTTAGAAATTTTCATATTTGGTTTTTTCTAGAGCACGACTAATATACCCAACATACCAGAAATTCGCTATGTCGTAATCAAAAATAGAGGGTCGACTTATACAAGGGTCGACTTCTACACCCACATACCCAGTACTTGTACTTGTTTCCTCTGGGAATAACAAAAACTGACAATTTTTTCCCACAAAACTATGGAACTATGTGACTATGTTAAAGCTATGTGAAAACTATGTGAATCTCATAGACACCATCGCCTTAGCGCAGATTGCAATTACCAATAGAATACGCTGTTTGAACTTGCTAACAGAAAGTCAATAATTATACAATGTATAACTCCTACTACCTCGATTATTTTTCGACTAATGAATATCGGTAACCCTAAAAATATAATTAAACAATTTTTTACAAATAAATACTCAAAATGATACTTACACATTTATTTTAACTTTTCATTACCCATGTACCAACTAACATGAGTCAAATATACAATTTTTAATGCTCGCTTAAGTTATCCTACGTTTATAAGTAACTTAAGCCACTATTTTTAAGCAATTTTTTAACATACACTATTAGGAAACTTTCATGTATATAAATATGGTGCGTAACTGAAGATCCAAGTCTTTCAGTTATTAATTCTTCTTTAAAGTAAATGACCTTCAACAAATTGACTAATGTTTTAAATTAAAAAGTGTGTTAAGTAACCCTGAATGCCGGCATTCACTATATTTTCATAAAATGTAAGTTGTTTCATAATTATATTATGTGCAATTATATAATTATTTCACCATTCTTCCTACTATCACTGATTTCTTAATGCTTGCTTTTCTGTTTAATTGTTGCGTCGATGGCTCTGAGCATAGTTGTTACCATGTTTGCTTGAAGCCTTCTTCGACTTTAAAAACACTCAGAGACTATCGCTTAGTTCCTCCCTTTGAATTTCAACGACTTTGCAAAGTAAGTTCACTGAGATCTTAGAAATTCAATGACTTTTTGAGAAAATAAATGAATGTTGTAGAGTTGAATAAGATTAAAATAAGAATCTTCTCCTAAGAATCACGATCATATTCTTCACGAAATTTCAATAATCTTCATCTAAGCTTAAATTTGTAAAGTAAGTTCATTGAGGCCTAAGATATACAAGGAGTTGGCAAAGTAAAATCGATGTTGTATATTTAAATAAGATTAAAATAAAAATCTTCCCCCAACAATCACGCTATATTCCTAAAAATGTCAATAAGAACCGTCTGCATCGAAGCTCTACAATTAAGGAGAAAAATAGTCTTCTTGGTAACAGTGTGCAAACAAAATCTGCGGAAAAGACGTTTGTGATATTCTTGAATATAACTGTGATGAGTCATTCGAGATCTCATTATAAACACTTTTGCACGATGCAATTTAGCAGCCAGATGCAAATATTTACAATGGAATACGCAGGAAAAGACTTTCCTTAATACCTTTTACACGAAAGCTTTTCATCTTAAAATTTTCTCATTAAGAAAAGTGTGGCTGGAGGCTTAAGAGTTAGGTCTTTTAAATTACATAAAATTACAATAACTGAGAGGGTTTTAATTTTTCAAAGCTATACTCTATCTAGTTTTAATAACAAGTAGTCTAATAAAAGAGTAAAATTGTTTTCCAGATGATAATGCTCGCGGAATATTAGAAAATATCGTAAAATTATTGGAACGATAATAATGTGATGGAAGTGTTAAATGCTTCTTTCGCTTAAGCTTGAAATGGAATCTCATTAGTTTAATGCAGTAAAAGAGTATAGTATTTAAAAATAGATATTTTGAGATTGGCTAACTGAAATAACTCTGAATGCTGCCATCGTGCGATTATTTGGAACGAAACAAAATATCTTACATAATAGCCACAATGTTCATTTTGAGTGGAGATTTATTTTCTAATCACTATAAAGCAATTTTCTTTTCTTTCTTTGGAATTTTTTTTAAATATTCTTTTTTCTTTATCTTTTTATTTTAAATTGGCTTTATATAGTGACTGTAACCGATCCTGCGGCCGGGGTAGCCTGGTTGGCAGGGCGCTGGACTAGCGCTCGTGAGAACGGAAGTTCGAATCCAGCCGGCCGAAGTTTCCCTGCGTAGTAAATGGTGACTGAAGCACGTTAAATAAGTCTGGTCACAAAGTCCTCCATGTTCTCATAACAAATTACACCTCTTAGGGTACTGAACTGGAGATTGATCACTATCTAGTTCAGGTCAAAATTACGATCTGTGGATGAATGAGTGGGTCCACCCTATAAACGGGTGTGACAGAAGTATGGGCGTGGCAGCAGTCGAATTCTTAGCCATAGATGGTGCCACTGGAAAACAAGGACAATCGCACCCCTTGCCTTAAATGGCCAACGACAAAAACAACAACATTTGGTCATACCCCAACGTCAGGTCTTATCCCCAGAATAAAATTTATTGGAACGTGCTACTACTAGACTAATAATGCTACTACTAGACTAATTTCTTATTGTTTTTTCGAGAATGAATGCTTTGTAAACACATTATAAGCTGGGATAAAAAGATTTTTTATAAGTGTAATGATTAATAAATAAGGATAGTTTGAAAATAAAAAAAAATTAGAGAAATGATAGAGAAAAACCAACTTATCAATCCAGACGCCAATAATTTCAACAGCAGCAAATCGCTAATATGGCAATGCCTTCATACCTAGTGGAATGCAATTCAAAGTGTATTTAATAAGAAGCAGAACTAATTTCGCGAGAATCGAAGTACCTGGTTTAATTCCACTACCCGGTTTTACCCCATTATCGCTTATATTCAGAGTTTCAGAGATGCATATTCCTTTAGTGGAATATGCAGAAATCTGGAATATGTGCTCTTTATTTTATTTATGCTCTGCAACTGGACAAAAACATAGCCGCGCATTTAATTTGGACAGATTTTGCATTGAGTGTGTCCTATGTTAATCGTTATACTAGTTTTATTTTCTACCATTTAGAGATACTGCAATTTGTAGGGAAATTTTCGCGTATGCGTTGTAATCAAAAATCGTTAACATCAAAAGAAAACTCAACGGCTTGCGAAATATCTCAAATAAGGAGATTTTAAATTTCGACTTAGCATTCTTCCCATTAATGCACGTAGAATATGCGCAAGCTCTATAGAGCATCAAGGTTGTTACGTTGCAACTTTGCTTCATAGAACTCACGCACGTGAACTTGAGGGATGTTTCGTGAAAATGCAAAATCTCTCAAATAAACTTTTCTCAAAAATAATTTGAGCCACGATGACTCAGGGGATAGAGCGTTCTCCTTCCAATGAGGCGAACTTGGTTCGAATCCCAGTCTATACAAATTCCGCATCCGGCTAACACCGACCACAGAGCTGATGTGAAATATCCTCAGTAGTGGACGGATCATGGGTTAGAGTCCACTTGCCGTCAGGCTAACCGTGGGAGGTCATGATCTTCCTCTCGATGTAACGCAAATGCGGGTTAGTTCCATCAAAAAGTCCTCCACGAAGGAAAAATTTCTCTCAATACTTGATCCAGGAGTTCCCTTGTCTTCTGAATTGGGTTCCAAATTACAAGGCTACGGAGTTGAACATTAGTAGTCGTAAACCCAAAAATTGGGTTGGCTGTTCAACTACGGTTATAAAAAAATAAAAAAATAAGCTTCTCTACTCATTTCTACAGGGTTGTTAAACATTTATTTCACTGTACTCAGAGACTCCTGATTTAGCACACGGTTTTACCTTCTTAAAATGTACTCCAGACGATTACATAATCGTTACTGTCTGATAACCTATATGTATGATTTTTTTGCATGTCTGTTTAAACGATTGAATGGGTAATAAGAATAATCCATATAAAATCTGATATAAAACAAATGTTTTGAAGACTGGTGTTTTGCAAAAAGCATTTATTATATCTTTCAAGATTGTAAACGTAAGTTTGAAAATACGCTTAACAAATGCAAAGATTCAGGGGAAATGGTGTTTTGTTAGTTGAAAACTTAAAAACCATGTGTCAAAAAGATAAGTTTGAATGTGTTCAGCCTTCTTTAAATAAGCTTTACAACACTCGAGGGATATTTAATAATAAGCCAGTACATTTTTAAATTGCCTAGAACCGTGTTTTGTGAAAAATACTAAGACTTCCGTGTAGATAATAATAAGTTTTTGTGAATTGTGCAATTAAATTCTTATGTGTAGTGAATGCGAATGTAAAGATTCTAGAAGCATGTCTGGAAACAATTCGAAGGAACAGTTTGGTGCAAAAATTTAACTTTGAAAACAGTCTCAAACTCTATATTTATATAAAAAGCACCTTCTCAAAATTACTGTGAAAACTAATAGCTATCCAATGGAAGGTGGAGCTGAATTTGATTTGCAACCTTTAAAAATTAGAATTTTTTTTAATACTAGAAAATCACTAGATATCATAACTTTTGTTTTTGGTGATAAATTCGTGTTTTTAAAAAGGGCACATCTGTAAAAAAGCAAATGAAATTGTTTTTCAAAAATGCTGATAAAAACAAATCGTATCATTCTTGTAGTTTTGGATCAAATTTAATTTGTGAACTAATGTTGAAAATCCAATAAATGTAATAAAAAACTTAATAAAAATAAATGTCATAGAAAACCTAATAAATATAGATGCTATGATATCAAGCATTTATTTATCAATGGATATCATTTGTCTGTAAATTCATTAAATCGATAAAATAGTTTTAGATGAGAATTGATTGTATTTAGATAACATCTATTTCCCGAAATAATCTAATAATTTTGATCAGAAGAGATTTAAAATCATTCCAAGTAAAAAGAATATCCATTTATTATTATTCTCAAGTTGAGTTTATTCGTTAACATCTGCACGTTATTTAAGAATAAATTATTGCATTGAATAATATGTCATAGATAATATGTACTTCCTGAACTTTGACTTGAGTAATTACTTTTTTGTGACATCCGTTAAAATTTCTATTCATTTCTGTACCTTTATATTTTGCAATAAATAAAGAATTCATTTTAAAATAAAAATAATGAAAATAAATGAGGTAGAGGAAGTAAATTGAATCTTTACTGGTAGTACAATTTGTGACGTCAAATAATGACAATAATTCTATTCACCTTCGTGAAAAAACGGATTTCATCGACTTATAAAAGCTGTTTTTTAGAGTAAAAAGAAGTGTTAGCGATGCTTGATAAAAAATAATAATGGAAAAACTGATTTTTTATGTAGATCAAGATAGTGAAATCTGTACAAACATGGAATACGAGCGTTTTATCACAGTTATGGGTCGTTTAGGCAGAAATATAGCCACCATTTAATTTTGAGCAGCAGATACTTACGCATGTGATACAATTTGTACGTACCACAAATACGTACGTACGTGTACAGAATGAACATTACAAATGTTAGTATATTAGTCTAATGTGTATATTGCCGGTAAATTCTTTTTTATCTTAGGCATAGATTAAATTGGAAATTTTAGAAAAATAGGCGTTACGTATAATCGGCATTTGAAAACATCATGCTCGTTTAAGATGATGAAATATTCGTGTTTAAAAATAGACATAGGCTTAAAAAACGTGCTTGAGCATATGGGCATAGCTTAGGCAGCGCGTTTGAGGAAATGGGCATAGCTTGAAGAGCTTGGCTGAGGAAATGAATTTAGTTTTAGCAGCGCGTTTGAGGAAATGCCCATGGCTTAAACAACACGTTGAAGGAAATGAACATAGCTTAAAATGTGAGTTACTGAAATATAGTATATATATAGCACGAGTATATATAGCACAAAACGCGTCTTTCCAATGTTCAGCAATGAAACAAAATTGTTAGCATCTGCATTATTTTTGAAGCGCATACTAAATCAATGTGAATGTCCTCTTAGTTTCTGTAAGCACAGCGGATCTATGTCAATTTTTCAAGCACGAATTTTTGTGCTATGTCTATTTTTTCAAATGCGCATTTAGTCCATTTTTTCAAATGCGCATTTTAAGTAAATGTTATTACATTCGCTTTTCAAGCTCTACATTTTTAAACGTACATATTAGCCTTGTCTATTTTTTTTTTAATTTTCTTGAACTCAGTTTTGTCAAAAATTAAACTTTAGTGACAGTATGCTTGAAAGTAAATAGCGGTACAGAAAGTTTTAAGCTATGAGAATATCTACAAGCAAAACCGATAGACTGAATTTGTTATATATTTGAATCAACATATAGTATATGTACTGAACAAATGTACGAAAATCTTACCAACAGAAACCAAGCATAATTACAGGGTTGTGCAATTCGCATATTTCAAAAATAAATTAAGGTTAATATTCAAAAATAGAAACCACTGAAGAAAGTGTTAAAAATTTTAAATCAGCAATCTCATTGCAGTTAAAACCAATTTCAAAATACCGAAATTGTGTATTCTGATTTTCATATGAAACACTGCTGCAATAATATTTTGTCGGCTAAGGAGTTTCGAAGGTTGAAGTTCCACAGCTTCAAAAAAAGTGGCATTCTGGAGCTATCATTGCATACTAGCCACTTTTACTTTCCAGACAAACTGGTGCCAATCGATCTGGAGTTAGTCGGGCTTAAAGCCACATCCAAGGACCGAACTCCGGTCCTTTACAATGTCAGCTCAGTGCCTTAAGCCATATTTCTACATGATGTAAACAAACTTTCTTTGCGTTTTTTTAAAATTATTTTAAATGAATAATTATTCGAAGTAACTAATTTTTAATACGTACCCTTTTTTCGTTTTTGTGTAATCTTTTTGTTGATGTAACACTTTGGACATACAACACAGGCTGTTATCAAAATAACTATTATTAGAAGCATTGTACATCCTGACAGAATGATTAGCTTCTCAATATTTGTTAAAAAAAACATGGATCTTGTTAAAAGATTGCAATATTAGGCTGCTTCACCCTAAAAAGTAGAGAATGGATTTTAATTTGCATTTGAGACATTAAAAATATTAAATTAAATACTTTAAGTTAATTTAGAAAATGCAATTATGAGAAATAATTTTTTTAAATACTTCTAACAGGACATAAAAAGTGAATATAATTTTAAGCTTGCTTCACATTAAACAGAAAACGAGGAGTACATCACTTGGAAAAATCGTTGGAGAATGTTATTGCTCTATCTAAGATAATATTAAAAGTATAAATTTTTATATTTAGGGAATACCAAAAAGGGCAATGCTGACAGAGTTATTTTATGAATTTTTTTTGTTAAAATAATAGAATTTTGTTAAATAAAGCAACGGAGTTTGCTTGTTAAAATAACAGTACTTATTTGCTGAAATAAACAGTTCTATACTGGCACACCAGCTGAATTTTTTTCCTTAAATTTAACAGTTTTTCTTTACCATGTACCGTTAGGTAACTGATACCACTTTTTCTGGGTAAATTTTGGACGCTGAATTTATCGACACTGTTCTGAGTTAGTTGTTTTTCAAGTCACAAATTCCTTATTCTAATGAAGTTTTAGATCAAATATTTAAATACTGTATGCGTTCTAAAGATATGTTTATTAGCTTTAACTTATATTGAAATGAATTTCATCTTTAATTTACACGTTGCACAACTTTAATTACCGAACTCGTATTTTTAAAACAACTGTTTACATACACTGTTGGTTTACTTTATTGATGGTTTATTGTTGTCTGATTTATTGTTGGTTTACTTTATTAATGGCTTAATTCATTGACTATAATTTAATTTAATTTTTATTCCATATCTTTGAATTCATTGCTTTTTTTGTGTGTGGAATTAAAAGAGCCACCATTTTTTCCCGCAAAACTGAATTTTGTTACCCCAGAGCCAAACTAGGATAGTAGGAGGGGACACGTCAATAATTGCCCCTTAATAGAATGATTTTATGGAAATATTGAAAAATTGTAGTCTCTGATTTAACGAAAATATTGAAAAACTGTCATTGATTTCGCTATTCTACTACGTTATTTATAATATTTTTTAGAAAATTGTAAACATTCTTTGATAACATAAGTATATTATGACCTAGACCTAGTATATTATGACCTTAATTGACCTAGACACGTTTGTATTGTTAGAGGAAGCGTTTCTTCTATGAGTTGTTCAGGAAACCCATAAACAAGTGGCTAACGTAAATTTTGTCGAAACTTATAGTATAAATAAATATAACTATAATAGTATAATAAATATAACTATAATAGTATAATAAATATAACTATAATAGTATAATAAATATAACTATATAGTATAATAAATATAATGAATAAATATAACTCATAATCTCTATATTCCTGTGGACAGGAATATTAAAATTTTAAGAATTTCACAAAGTCTTAATTGGTTAAAAAATATTCGCAAAGCTATCAAATTAAGTTGAGCTCACACAAGAATGAAAGTGCTTATCAATGTATGGAATGTTAAATAAATTGGTTTACTGTTTTGTTAAGATTTCATGTTAGATTATTTGAAAAATATTAACGAATTTTATCTTTAAGTGTAGTGCTACGTAAAGTGGAAAAAAAATGAACCAGTGTGAATAACTTTTGATCTAAACATTGGTTCTTCATGTTCTAGGACTCAATCTTAAAGGTTGGAAGGAATGGTCTTAAATATCGTAACTTAAAGTATCGGCCGCACTAATTAAGTGTGACTGATATTTTAATCAGACACGAAAACGTTCTTTCTCAGAATAAACCTACCTTTCATTTGGCGGATTCTGATTTTTGGCCCCCAATGTATTGGGGGTAGCCGCAATGTGGGAAATATGGTTCCAATAGTTTGGAGAGGAGAACTATCCAAAATTTGGACCCCTTAGCGTTAATCACACTTATAGTGCATTTCACCATAATTCGAGAATTTTTTAAGAAAATTGAAAAATTTGCATACAATTATAAAATTCGTTTATCCAGAAATAATTCTTTGAAAAATTAGTTTTAAGTGAATAATAATTATTTATTTTATTCCTTTATTTAATAATGGTCGAAAAAGTTTTGACTGTAAGCTATGTAAGTTTATAAATAATTTTAAGAAAATTAATTATACATTATGAAATACAAAATTTGAGCAAAATCGGCCGAATAGTTCCTGAGATATTGAATCTTTAAAATACGATTTTTTTTAAAATTCAATTTCTCAGGAATTATTCAACAGATTTCGCTCAAACTTTGTACTTTGCCATGTAAAATTACATTCGCTAAAATGATGTAAAACTTTGTATATCTTAGAATTTAATTTTTTACTATTAATACAATAAAAATCATAAATACTTATAACCAGTAGTTATACTTCAAATGTAATTATCTTTGAATAAATTAGTTTCATAATTGTGTGCAAATATTTTTCGATTCACTTAGAAATTTTTGAAACCAAGTTCTAATTTAATTATTTTGACCAAACTATTTGGTGCATTTTTCCCAGATTATGGCTAATCCCTGTGTTTCGGGGGTCAGAAATCCGAAAACGTAGAGAAAAAGATGTTTGTTCAGAGAAAGTACGTGTTTGTGTTGGTTTCCGTAACTTAAAATATTGTCTACAGTAATTAAATAGCATACTTGAAGAAAGAAGATTTATACCATTTTAATGTTTCTTGATCAATCAAATATTCAGTTAAAATGATTAACAAAAATAATGAAACTTAGAATATGATTTATTTTAAATTTTAATGACAGTTTCTTTATAATAAGCATAATTGGGAGATTTAAGGGAAATTTCACTTTGTTAAATTTCAATGTATTAATTTATATCTACGAAATATTCCTTCTCGCTCCCGTGATATTGACGGGCTGGAGTGTTCAGTAGTAATGCTCCAATAGGAATAAAACTATTTAATTTCTTTTGCCCGGAAAACATTTTATTTCTCATTTTACACACCATATAGCAGTACCAGGATATTTTTAAGGTAATTGTAAATAGTTAGTTTATTTTAAACTAGATACTAGCACTAATCAAATACGTGTATTTGGCAAAATAGACACTTTTATCACAGTTTTCTTGAAAATTAACCGATCGTTAAGGGGTTAAGATGAATTATAACAGATAGAAATCAAAGATAAACCATAATAATTAAAATATCTTATTATGGTTGTGGGTTTTGCACGGATCTACAATTGGATTTTAAAATAATCGTTCATTAGAAATAAGAGAAACTTTTGGAAACAATTTTCTTATTTAAACATTTCCAGAATCAAAATATTGAAGATTTTGAACACAGTTCTGAATACAGTACACAGAAAAAAATCCAGTTACATATCCAATTTATTTTATAAAATAGTTTCGCAGTAATTTGATGCTTTATATTTCTTTTACTTTTTCTGTCTGAATTTTTCATGCAGAGTTTTGCTCAGAAAGATACGGAATTCTAACAAATCCATATGGTTTAAAAAAAACTTACTTTTGTATCTTTTATTTGGTTGTTTTCGTCTTGTGGCTACGTAGCACGAACTCTACATAAAATGTTGAAAAATGGATTGCAGAAACTGAAAAAGATAATACTTTTTTCTCGGAATAAAATTCCGAATATTTCGGCAGGCGGCATGGTTTGCATTTCACTCAAATATATTTCTAGAACCACAGATGTATGGCTGAAACATATAAGGTTTCTTTATAGGTAAAAATGTCCCATATATTCGGATGCCGAATTGCATCACTTGGAAATAGTTTTCAGAGATTTGGTTTTTATCACTATATTCTACTTTTTCTTTTTTTAAAAAAAGCATGATATCTATATAAATTTGTTTTCATTGCTCTTATTCATGCTACATAACATTTTATAGTTATTACAGTGTTTTAAAAATTGGAAATAGTGAAATAACAATCTGCTATAGCAATAAAGTATAGGTTTTTAACTTATAGGTTGAAAAACTGGAGAAATTATGTTTAAAAAATTTAAAAATAAGTTGTAATATCCGTTGGATACTTTTGCAAATTACAGCTTCAGAGAACCTTGAATCATATCATCGCACAGTGGGCCAGAAGACCATGATTTTTGGCCAAAAGTCAAAATTAAATTTTCAACTAAAATATGCGTAGACAGTTTCAATATCGCCCAAATTAAGTATTCATAATCATTTCAAACATTATAATTTACTTTTTGGACCGACGAGAGTAAAATGTAGTGAAAAATATGTTTAAAATAAATTCTTTCAATGTAACTTTTAAATTCATATTTCAGAAATATATATAGGAATTTCACCTTACTGTTACATTTTTATCACAGTATTTAAACTGAAATTATAGTACAATTTTTCAATTTGTTGGATTTGTTAATACTCTTGACAAACTTATAGTTTATATCTTATCATTTGACATTTTACAATATTTGACTCACTTTCGAAACTTATCTCCAAAAAGTTCCACGAGGTAATTAGCTAAACTTTTTTGTTGTTGTCTTCTTTGATGCTTCTTCTTTCGAAAAAACCTGCCCCATTTTGCCCATATTGCAAAGGTGGACTAAATATATCAAAAAACAAAAATTATGTGTTTTCTCATGTTTTCGCGTTATTTTGTAATTAATTAGCGTTATTTTGTGATATTACTTCGGAAATATAATTTGCTTTTCATTTTTAATATAAAATTACGAAAATTATTATATTTTCATTGCTATATTTAATTATTTAAGCGTACTATATTTTTTTTAAATTTCTGCTCGCCCTATTTCAGCAGCCATTTTGTTTTTTTTCCCTTGTATTTTTAGTGTATTTCAAAACTTCAACTATGAATTCAATTTACCTGCACATAAAAACCCCCAAATTTTGAAACAAATTTTATCGAAATATTAATTTTGGCCACAAAACCTTGAACGCTGGCTCACTGTGCATCGGGCTAATCTGCTTTAAATTGAATATGATGTCAAGGTTAACCGTATTATCGTGCAATTTGAAACCTCTTTAACTTGATTACATGATAATATTGTTTAAATTAAACGGAAATGTTATTCAAATTGAACGAAAATATTCTTTAAATTAAACGGATATATTGTTTAAATTGAAAGGAAATATTGTTTAAATTGAACGAATATATTGTCTAACTTGAACGGATACATTCTTTAAATTGAACGAAAGTATTGTTTAAATTGAACGGTAATATTGTTCAAATTAAACAGAATTATTGTTTAAATTGAATGGAAATGTTGTTTAAATTGAACGGAAATATCTTTTAAATTGCACGGAAATATTGTTAAAATTGTTCGGAAATATTAAAATTGAAAGGAAATATTATTCACATTGAACGGAAATATTTGTTTAAATTGTTGGAAAGATTACTTAGATTGGACGGAAATATTGTTGAAATTAAACATAAATATTGTTTAAATTGAACTGAAATGTTGTTAAAATTGAATGGAAATATCTTTTAAATTGCACGGAAATATTGTGAAAATTGTTCGGAAATATTATCAAAATTGAAAGGAAATATTATTCACATTGAACGGAAATATTTGTTTAAACTGTCGGAAATATTGCTCAAATTAAACATAAATATTGTTTAATTTGAACGGAAATATTGTTTAAATTAAACATAAGTATTGCTTAAATTGAACGGAAATATTGTTTAAATTAAACTGAAATATTGCTTAAATTGAACGGAAATATTGTTTAAATTGAATGGAAAAATATTTTTCAAGTTGAATGAAATGGAGAACAATTTAACACTATATAAGGATTACAGCTCATTACATGATATACTTCAAGATTTCTATAATATGGTTCGACACTGAACCAAATTTTTTGACCAGAAAAAAAAATAAAAAGAAAAAATCAGTGGTAGAAAGCGAACGAATATTGTACTTTACGCATAGCTTTCCCAGAAGATTTTCTTTTCATATTTAAAATGGTATCAAAACCCATGTTTTTACATTAAACTTTTTAAATTATAATAATAATTATAAATGAGTTTTACTACCAATATATATAAATAATTGCAACAAATATTAAAACTCATGTAACTCTTTACGAAAGCAAATTTCAACTTGATCAAAATAAATATAACTTTTTAAGTGAGATTGTTTTGTCGATAACTGTTTTACTACCATTTGGAAAATCTATTGTCGGAAAGAGTGAAAGATGCTTGCGTACAAGTTTAAATAAACATTTATGCATGTGGTGTTATTCTTATAGGACTCAAAACGTATCGTTATTATTACTTGGTTTTGAAGAATTCTTTTTCAACAGGATTATAATAGAAAATCGAGCCTTTAAAAAAATAGTCATCAAAAATTATAAGTCGGATTCGTTGCATTTCTGTTATTAAAATAAATATCTAAATTGAACAGGAAAATTCTTTTTTACAGTAAACCTTTGAAATTTAAATAAAGCTTATGTTGAAAAAAAGTAGACTGATTACTTGAGTTTCATGGTTGAATAAATATGAATCTTTTGCTATTATTGAAATTATTTATTGATTAAAGTAAAATATAAATTTAATACGCAGTCATTTGTAAAATCTGAAATGATTGGAAAAATAGAAATTTTTTTGAAAAATAATATTCTTATGCTCATTAAAATTGTTATTTTTTTAACGCGAATCTTACATGCAAATGAAATTTCTCATTTTAATTTGTCAACGTACGTAAAACGATAATTTTTTTTTTTTTTTTTTTTTTTTTTTTTTTTTTTTTTTTTTAGTTTTGACATGCAGATAATTCGGGCTTAGTAACAATAATTGAACAAATTCCTTTGTTGATTTTAACTTTTTATTTGACTTTCAGTAGCGTTAAGAATTAAGGAATAAAATACTACAATAAATATGCAATTTTAAGTTATCGCACTGTAAAAAAAATCTGTTATATTTATAGAGCACGCTAACCGCTCGGCCAGGTGGCCGAGCGGTTAGCGTCCCTGACTGCAAAGCCATAGGCTGCGGGTTCGAATCCCGCTCTGGGCATGGATGTTTCTCTCTCTCTTTGTGCTGTCCTCTGTTGTGTGTATTATGTGTGAATGTGGCCCACCCTATAAACGGGTTTGTGGCAGTGTGGCGTGGGCAATGTTGCTCGCCTCCGTGACTTTGGTTCACAGGTGCCCACTGGGTAACGCGAAATGAGCAACAATTCTGGCATAGTATAGGCAAAAGATTGAAAATTCAGTGTCTGCCATTGAAAAAAAAAATATTTATAAAAAAACCTGTCAACTGGAGTGCCAGTATGAAACTGTTTATTTCCAGAAAACACTGTTATTTAAAAACGGATGCCAGTTTTTTTAGCAAATAAGTACTGTTATATTTGCAAACAACTCTGTTTATTTAGCAAAACAGCTCTATTATTTTACCCAAAACTCTTATTTTAACATAAAACTCTAGTATTTTAATAAAAGAACTATACAAAATAATTATGTCAGAATTGTGGTAGGATCGAGCAGAGACCAGAAATAGCATGACCAGTCAACGCCGCTATTCGAACCCGGGTCACCTTATTGAGAGGCGAGCTCTCTGTCCCCTGAGTCAAGGTAGTTCTAGAGCTTGGTTATTTTATTTTATTTTATAACCATCATTGAGCAGCCAACTCAATTTTTGGGCTTATGACTACTAATGTTCAACTCTGTAGCCTTGTAATTTTGAACTCAATCCAGAAGACAAAGGAACTTCCGGATCAGGTATTGGGAGAAATTTGCCTTCTTTGAGGAGGACTTTTGGATGGAACTAACCAGCATTTGTGTTACATGGAGAGGAAGACTACGAAAACCTCCCACGGTTTATCAGACGGCAAAAGGGACTCTAACCCATCATCCGTTTCCCACTGACATATTTCGCATTAGCACTGCGGTCTGTGCAAGCCAGATGCTGATTCCTATCAACCAGCCATCCCTGGGATTCGAACCCGGTTCACTTAATTGGAAGGTGAACGAACCCCAGAGGCTCAGGGGATAGTGTTTTTGGTTATTAATAAAATTCTTATGCTGTTTTATTTTAAGTCTTACTTATTGAAATTATATTAAATGTAAAAACAATTAAAACTAGATTGTCAGACCATTAAAAAATGTCTAAGCTTACTGAAAAACTATATCTAAGGACAGATAATAATCAGCTCGCAATTTTATTCCTACGATGTTCGAAACCATAAAAGAATTTCTAAAAAGTAAGAGCAAGTATAGAAAATAATCGTAAAATGATTTGAAAAAAGATAAAGTTATTAGATTGTTAAAAAATTTCTTCAGCACCCTTGCAACATTCCTTGCTGAAAGATCACATTTATAGTAATAACGTATCAAACCCGAAGTTCAGTTTTATCCAAAGCCATTTAGAGTCTATTGATAAAAGTTTAAACCAAGAACAACAAAGAAGAACAAAACAAAATGAAAATTCATAAAAGTTTTTCATAAAAGTTGTTAAAGAAAATTCGTAAGAATTTTTGCAAGTGTCGCAGAAATTTTTAACTACCTAATATATTACTTTAAGCACAACTGAATGGCAAAAATTGAATTTCAAACAACGCTTTTAATCCACTTGTGATTAGGATGAAAAACAGAGAAAAACTTGTGAGAAAAACTTACAACAGTCAAATATACGAGAAAGTCTGTAAAAAAAATGGGTAATATTGTTCGGGTAAGTATTAAAAAAGAATCTGTATTTATCTTTAAATATTTTTTTGCTGTAAAAATGTTTTTTTTTCTATAGAATTTACAGTTGCATTTTACAGAACATGCTTCTAGGATCTTCTCATATTTCAATATTGTCTTTGTTTTTTACTCTTAATTATTTTTAAATCCTACTAGATGCTTTTGTTTACTTAAAAAGGATTGAAAAAGTATTTTTTAACAATAGAATTATACCATATGTGTTTAGACAAAGTAATTAAGAAAACTATTTTAATTGTAATCCGTTATCAATTTACATAAATTAGTATTAATAATATGAAATTCTTAGACTAATAGTGAACCATTGCCGCAACAGGTTGTCAAAGGGTCATGGAGGTTATCCACTATTTCACAACCAGCGGCATGATAGTGGTAATGTGGTCAGAACTACGCTCAATCCACCTATACTTATCGGACGAGCTGGTAACTCTTGATCTGAAGATAGTGGGTTTCAAGTTGCCACTGGGGATCGAACCCCAGTTCTTCGCACTGAGCTCTCGAAACTCAAAACTAATGGAAACAAGCGCGATAAATTATTTTGAAAATATATTTTTTTTTTACCTTTTCAAATCCAGAGCAAAATATTCAAATTTATTTTATTAGCAGACAAAATATTTTACTGCATAATAGGTTGTATAAAAAGGGTTTATGTTACATATTTGTGAAATCTTGAGCCTAGCGTTGAGATGTACATCCAAGGAAGTATATTTTTGATAGCCGATATACAAGTAGTAAGTTCCACAATATTTGTTAAAATTTTTTTTAAATACAGTTCAAAATTTATGGTAACGAACAAAAATAAGCTTGTGCTATTAATTTCAAGATTTATTCAATAAATCCTGAAAACACGTGAATGACATATTCATTTTATAAGAAGACATTTAACCTCCACCTGATGTAATGCAGTTGTGTACACAGCTGTAAAAGATTCAGTAAAAAAACTTTTTAAGTCATCCTGTGGAATGTTCTTCAATTCCAGCAATCTTAATGACTTTGATATCTATATACCTTTAGCAAATTGTTTAGTTTTTTTAAGCGATAAGTCTACAAAAGATTTGGCTATAGATTATGGTAAATGAATCATCTCTTCAACCTCCGAAACAAAAGAAATTGATACAGGTACAGCAGTAAAGGATGCCGAAGTCATTTAAATACATCAATGTCGGAATTAAAGGACATTTCGAGCAGGGACATTAAAAGTTGACGCTGAAACTTTCACATCCAGGTACAGAAGTACAGTACACGAAAAGTAAATTGCTACCTTAAATAACTTTTGATATAATCTCACGAGTTAGGATTCAATTTTAATCTGATGATATTTTAAGTAAAATTGCATGGATTTATCTTTGGATAAACGATAGGTTTATAGGTGTGTGCAATCCATTTCCAATTCACTTTAAAAGTTCTCGGCTCCTCAGTAGACTGATTGTAAAGACACGGTTCCCAGTAGAACACTGAAGTCAAGCATCACTGGCTGCTGTCAGTAAGCTGGTGGGCGACCACTTTGATCAGCCTGCGTAGTGGCCGAGAGTGAGAGGTATCGATCCTCGTTAAACTATTCCACCGTAAAGTGCTCGACTTCACGCGCAGGTAGTCTGGCTACCAAAGTGGATGAGCCATTCCCTCTGCTGAGGATCAAAATTGTGATGGCATGTCTTCGGATCTTCCTCGGGGATGTTTCCCCAGACGATCGCCAATAGCCCATTGTTTAGCTCTAGTGAAATGTAAATAAATAGATATTCAAATTTCATTAAACTTTCTTTATTTTTGACGAAACAGTTTCCTGGTATTTACTCCGACCAAGCATTTCATTAGTGTGACGAAATAACTGTCGTCACTTCTTCCAGGAAACAAATTTCGTCAAAATTAAAGAAAAAAGATTGTATCTAATACTTACTATATCGCGGTTAACATAGAGGTAGATGATTGTCAGCCGAACAGCACAAGAAAGCCAAATTGAGCAGAGAGATAAATTAAACCCGTGCCAGAAGCGGAATTCGAACCCGTGATCCTTCTGATACGTGGCCAACTCCTTGACCAACATACAGCCCCATTCGGTTTGGTCCGTTGCTTTATTTTCTATCGTCTAGTCTTTACTCTAGATTCGTCATTCAAGTTAACAATCTCACATAATGTTTCGTGTCGAGGAAACATTTTCGTCATCAAATTTAGAGTTCACGTGTCGTCACAAATTCCGTGAATTTGTGTCGAAATGATTCTCAAAATTAACGAAATACAGCTCCAGAAGTACTGAATCATCAAAAGGGTGAATTTTGTTTCTGAGAGTGCGAGTTTTCCTTAAGGCAACTGTTACTGACTAATAGTGTTCAGAGCCCTAATGCACCTATATTCAAGCAATGCTACTAATGGCACTTTCTAATGCACTATTTCCCCAAACTTGTCCAGATACTTAATGGAAGTCACTTAAAATACCTTTTTCGGGTTTGAAGGGATTCTTTCTCCCTATCTTAGCCTTACATGAATATGTTGTCTGAAAGTTTGTTACATTTTCTTATTAGTTTTGGGCTCATTTTTTAATAAACAAAAGTTTTCTCAGAAACTGTCGTTTAGAATTTGATTGGTTGGTTTAATTGCTTGATACTTAATTTGCTCAATTAATATAATGAAAATAAAAAAAATTCCAACAGAAAATAGAGTTTGTTTATTTATGAAAACAAGAAATGCTAGTACAATTGAATAGGGAAAACAAGTAAAAATTGATAAAATGATGTATCGTAAACTTTTTTGTGATTCCCATTACTGTAGTTATCGGTTATTTTGGCGATTTTTATTTCAAAGTTGAAAAGTTCATCACAATTATATATATTTAGATTAATTTAATGAGATTTTTTGATTTAAAAGATGTTATTAATGTAATGGTGATATTTTTAAAAACTCTCCTTTTAATGATATATGTTCCAAAAATGTCCAATCGAATTTATTTTCTTTTAAAAGACTCAAAGTCATATATTTATTTCAAGAAGTTTGTGTATCGAGTCAAAATTTAAAAAAAAAATCTTTAAAATTGTTTTACCTGCATGAAGGGACCCCTTATATTGATAAAATTCTGAAGAACATTATAGTTATTATTCATTGAAAAGATATAAAATGAAAGAATATGCTGAATCTTTAAATAAATAACTGTTCATAAAATTCTAATTTATAATCAAAAGTAGCACACTATATTAACGTAATAGTGTAAAATATTAGCCTAATCCTAAAACAAATAAATGAATAAATAAGTAGAATATTATCAAAATATAATAAAATAACAAATGAAATAAACAAATAAAAAAAAGCAAAATAATAAATTGACTGAAATAAAAAAATAAAATAAAAATGATGAAAACTAAATGAAATAAAAAAATAAATAAAATAAAAGCAAAATAAAAATAAAAGAATAAATAAAATGAGTAAATATATAACGTTATAGTCTTTTTCACTTCATTTAAAACATTCTGCATACTAGTAAGATTTTGCCTTGATTTCTCGCATAACTTAGATTGCATTATAATAGATCATGTTTTGGAGTATATTATGACTTATTAACTTATATCCGTATTCATGAATCTATGTAATAATTCGCTGCAAACATGCCTAGTCACGTTATGGTGTGGTTAAATGGAGAAGAATCAATCATTCATCATGTAGTTCACAAGCAAGACACATTTGATAAATTTTTATATTACCCTCTAGAACTTTATCTCATAAACATATTTATCTCATTAATATGCTGAACTGAACCAAAGACAATTCATTTTCGAACTATTTGCTTTCATTAATGAAAGCGCAACAGTGATTGTTTACGAAACAGAATTGTTTTTTAAAGTAAATGCATTGCATTATGAATTAAAACATATTTAAATTGTATATATTTTCTTAACTTCTATATTTAAACTAAGTAATATAATAAGTTTTCGGAGGTATGACTAACGGTTGGTCGATGGTGTAAAGTTTCTGAAATGATTTGTTAACATCATGTTCATTAAATTTTTCAGTTTTCGTCAAGCTTATTTAAAACTTTAGCAGTGTGTGGAATAGATTGAGTCTAAAATAGGATTCTTAATAGGGCGAATGGGGCAGAAAAGAGATACTCTATAGAACTAATATGAAACTCTCACAATTATTGAATCAACGTGATGCACTCAACATAATACATTTAATGCAAACTCTCAAAACAATAAAGCTAATATACGATACTCAATATAAGCCTAATATGTTATTTTTTCTTATATTCGACGCATAAAACCGAATAATGCGTAATCATCAAAATAATAAGGCTAATATGAAGACCTTTTGAGATTGGCTTTGCGAATGTAAATAAAGTCCTTAATATTAGATAAATAATGTATGGTTGGTCATTATTTTGTAAGAAATAGGACACATATCATGAACTTAAGGAAAATGTAAAAGAAACCATTTGAAAATTATATACCTTTATTCTTTTACCAAGTAAAATTTTTCTTTAGCAATTTAATGACGTAATAATTTAAGTAAATGATTTTAATAGGGTTTAATTTATTATATATAAAAGAGTTGTTTAAGCATTTAATATGTTTAATATAAGTTATAACTTGTATTATTAAATTCAAGGAGTAAATGAGGGACGTGTTTTTAGTTGTTTTGCTGCTTTATTTCTAGGGCACTCATTATTTTTAATTCAAAGACAAATAGGGAATAAAATGGATTAATAATAGTTTTTATTTTGTTCCAAATTCAAAAGTTAGAATAATAGTTTTCATATTAGTCCTCGGACGACGATATCAGTTGTCAAATCAATCAAACAATGTAGAGATTAGCATCTGACTAAATTGTTTATTACTGAATGAAATATTTTTTTATTTAATAGTATTAGAATTTATTATTAGAAAAGTTTGTTTTGTATATATACAACAAGTCAACCAAGTGCTTTAACACAGGGAATTAAGAAAAGAAAAAAATAAGTAGAGTTATCCTTTTGAAACAGAATTTTTATTAAACATATTTTTTATAGTTTTTTCATTGTATTGTATTTATATAGATCAACATAAGTGAGAAATGTTATATTTAGCATTTTAATAGTTTATGGTTATAAAATACAGCATGAAACTCCCGTGTCTTTGTCTGCGTTATCTTTCAAACATGGCTCACTTCCAAGTAATATTTTTTTTAAATTTGCACTCATTTGCAGTTATTTAGATCTAAGAGAATAGTTATTTATCGCTGACATTTTTTAAATTTAAGAAATCAATTATAAAAATCTTTAAATATGAGTAAATCTTTAAATATGAATGAGAAAATT
The DNA here is from genome assembly GCF_982258835.1 of Parasteatoda tepidariorum. Taxonomy (NCBI): domain Eukaryota; kingdom Metazoa; phylum Arthropoda; class Arachnida; order Araneae; family Theridiidae; genus Parasteatoda; species Parasteatoda tepidariorum. The sequence continues at coordinate 10,301,223 of NC_141766.1, read as the reverse complement.
TAAGCAATCATTTTTGCATTTTGTATTTCAGTACAAATATAATTCCGATAATCTGACAGAAATTTCAGTAAGTATTAGACTGTTTGTTATAATAAGAAATATAAAAATTAATTTTTCCTTTTAATTAGAGCGTTAGAAAAAAATATATATAAAAAGGAAATTGGTGTCCCATTTCCGTCAAATGGTTAATCGAGTCATCTAGTGAAGTAATCATATTGATTAGCTATACTTTGGCTTAAATTCCAAATTAATTATTATTAGTAAAAAATGAATTAAATACGGAATGAAAGTTTTTCTTTAAAAAATAGATAAATTTACACTCACTGATGCTTAAGTTCAGTCAGTGTAAATCTAATTAATTTAATAGTTATTTTCAAGATTATTTTGTATGATAATAGTAAATATTTTTATACCAACTAGAAAATTACTAAAAAAATGCTACTTGAAAATTGTTTTGTTTCATTTGAGAAGGATGAAATATCTTTTGATTGATTTCCAACAACAACGGCTACAGTGTTCTTCCGAGTAAACAAATTTAAGCATCCAGCTGAATTTTGTAAAAATGTATATTTAATTGAAACCCAATATTAAATGAACAGTCGTTTCTAATACAATTACAGCTTTTAAGTATATATAAATTTGGTTGAAAAGAAAAAAAAATTACGAGACTCATTATTCAAAACAATCTGTTTTATTTGCTTATTTTTTGTAAAATAAAATCTTATCTGCTAGTTGTGGTTTTCATATTTAAAGCTGCGTCTATCATGCTTCTTCGATGTAGTAATATCTATTAATGAGCCATACATCAAACCAAACAATCTTAAACCATTAGTAAACCATTTCAATAACAGCTCGTTGTGGGCCAGTAGGAATCATAGAAGTTAAGGCTCCACATATTGTAAACAACGGTATGATGGTTACAATGGGGTCTGTATTGCGCACAATCCCGCCTTTACTGCCGACAAGCTGATTCAGATCTATCTGATGCTGGTTAAGCTTCGAGCCGCCACTGAGGATCATACCTTAGTCCTTCACAGACAGCTCAGTGTCCTTAACTACTGAACCTTTACGTTTGTAACCGTAGTGGTGACTATTCACCAAAAATTTTAATAGTTTCTAAAAAAAAAATGGCTCAAGAAAAATGATGTTTATTTTTTTGCCTCAGATCTTAGTCCTGTTTCTATGCATGAGAACCATGACGGCTCAGGGTATAGAACGTCCGCCTTCCAATGAGGTGAAAAGGGTTCGAATCCCAGCCGTAGCTGGTCGATACGAATTCCGCATTCGGCTCTCACCGACAACAGTGCTGATGTAAAATATACTTAGTTGTAGATGGATCATTGGTTGGAGTTCCCTTGCCGCCAGGCTAATTGTGGGAGGTTTTCTTGATTTTCCTGCCCATGTAACGCAAATGCTGGTTAGCTACATCAAAAAGTCCTTCATGGAGGCAAATTTCGTCCAATACTTGATCCACGAGTTATCTTGTATTCTGAATTAGGTTCAAAGTTACAAGGCTACGGCGTTGATCATTAGTAGCAGTAAACCCAAGAGTCAGCTGTTCAACTACGGTATTAAAATATAAAATAAAATGTATGCATAGGAGGGGAGAAGGATGGTTGAAACTCCTCATATATTGAAGGAATGGGGAAAATATTTTGGTGTCAATGTTTTGATTCGAACCTCGTTCGGTCGGTCATTAGATTGACGACTTATTTTTCGCATACCGCATATATATACTAAATATTACGTTCACCGCATATATATATACACCCTTGTGCAAATTAATTGAAAGAAACTTTTTTTTTCGTGTTTTTTAAAGAAGATGTTTCGGGGTTGTTTCGGTTACAATGAGGTTGGACCTTTGCAGCCTATTGACGGTATGATGTGCTCTGAGCAGTACATTACTATTCTGGGTAAAAAAGTTGTTCCAGAGTTGAAGAAACGATACCCTGATGGAACAGGGTTTTTTCAACAGGATTTAGCTCCTTGTCATACGTCCAAAATTGTCAAGAAATTCATGTCTGAGAATCAAATTGAGACATTGGAATGACCAGGGAACTCTCCGGATATCAACCCAATTGAGAATCTCTGGGCCATATGCAAGAATCGCCTATTAAATATGGACTGTACAACTATGGAGAAGCTAATCACGGCGTTAATTCATGTGTGGTACAAGGACACAATTATATAAATGACTCTAAAAAATTAGTGGAATCCATGCCGAATCGTGTCCAAATGTTAATAAAGTGTCATGGAGATCATATTATGTACTAAAACTTTCTGAGTTTGTATAAATTTAAATAAAATAGCATTTTCTCTTAGTTTTCAGAATTTATTGAGTTTGTTTCAATTAATTTGCACAAGGGTGTATATATATATATATATATATATATATATATATATATATATATATATATATATATATATATATATATATATATATATATATATATATATATACTCAAGATTACACGTATGGTGGGAGACCACAATATGTCTCCGTGGTGGAACATTACACAAATAAGCAAATTTGGTCATACGATTATCTAGATGGGTGAACGCAAGATGTTTACCTCTCCAGTTAACGTTTATATGGAATAGTTTCGCTCTACAGATTCCACGTAGAAGAAAATTAGACCTGATAATTTATTCAGATTCAGTTTGTTGCTTATATCATGCTGAAGGTACACTAATGGGCTATTGATAATGGCCAGATATATAAAGGGGACATCGGTGTCAAATCTTTGTCAAAAGGTTAAACCAAAGCATGGAATGAGTAATTCTAAGAAAATTCATGCCTTTCCTAACATTTGATTTTCCATTCCTAATATAAAAATATCGTATAATATTACATAAGAAATATAACATAGTATTGTGGGATCACAAATTCATCTCCGTCATATTAAAAATAAGATGTGTTTACTTTAAAACTTATAATTGCATGAAATGGGTAATTTCATTGAAACCCATGCCTATTCATGAAATTTTATTTTCTATATCTGATATAAAATATAAACTTATAGTATAGTAAGTATAATATAATTCTGGAAGTGTTACTACTTCCGAAGTAGGACATTTCGGTTTCGTCGTTTTGGTTCCATCATTTTGGTCTCGTTAACGTTACTTTTTTAGCCATTTTTGTTTTTTTTCTTTCAGATATTGAAATTTAAAAAGAATTACCAAATGAGCAAAAAATTTTAAGGGAAATTGTAATGATTTTTATTTCGATTTTCTTGAATTTCGCCTGCAAACTTTTTATACAAACTTTTTTGCTATAGCCATTATTTTTCAACGAAGAAATTAATTAAAAAATTACCAGATTTGCACTTGTGGAAGTATTAAGTACTCCACTCCCTATTTAATTGTTTATTTGATTACAAAACTTTACAATCATAATTCATTAATACATAATAATTAAAAAAATTACATAAATAATGGAAATATATTTTCAGAATTCATATGTTTAGAGGGGGGGGGGTTGTTCTCAACAACCCTCCACAGTTGAACCATTGATAGAATGGGAAAAAAAGGAGTTAAAAACAAAACTCAGATTTCTCAATCCCATAGTTTAAGTTTTAAATACTTAATAACCATTCAAAACCCCCGGTTTTCTATCAATAGCAATAATAAATAAATGAAAACCATTCAAAACCCCCGGTTTTCTATCAATAGCAATAATAAATAAGTAAAAACCATTCAAAACCCCCGGTTTTCTATCAATAGCAATAATAAATAAATAAAAACCTTTCAAAACCCCCGGTTTTCTATCGATAGCAATAATAAATAAATAAAAAATTTAGAAAACTAAAAAAACGTATTTAAGGACGATTAGAATATAATCGCTGTAATAAAAAAATTAGGAAATGGGATGGAACGCCCATAAATAACTGAACTCCATAAAATAAAAATATTTCCCTAAATAAATGATCCCTGAAAATTTTGCCGAGAATTAATTATAGAATCACATGAAAAAATTTAATGGAAGTATAAGTTAAAAAAATAATTGTAAAGAAATTTTGGTGAAATATAGTCTATTTTTTACAAGTGTTCTTAAAAATCAGTTTTTATAAAAAATTTATTCTAGCAAGCAAAGTTTGAATGAACCGGCTGATTTTGTCTGACAACCACTTCGCCTTTTTGCTCTAAGACAACTTAATTTATACAAAAATGTGTTTAAATAAAGTAATAGAATATAAATACTAGTTTTAAAGCTGTGCAAGTTAAAAAATATCATTATTACATACATAAATCAATTTGACTAATTTGTAAACAATTATTAAAATACTTCTGTTCAAAAAATGCGCCCTAAAAACAGTTTAACCACATTGTTATTTTAAACCACATTGTCTAAATTTTTTTTTAATTGTTCATCATGGATTTAGGGGTAAAACGGAGCTATCAACTTTACCAACCTGATGGTTTTATCAAACTGATTCTGTAATTTATATAGAAAAATGAATATAAATTAAGTAAAAGAATATAAAAACTAGTTTCGAAGCTGTGTGCGAAAAAAATACTACTTAAATGAAACAATTCGACTAATTTGAAAACATTTATAAAAATACTTCTGTTCAAAACATTTTCACTAAAAACTGTCATTTCAAAGTACATTGTCTAAAATACGTTTCGGTTGTTCATCACAAATTTAGAGCAAAAACCAAACAACCAATTTTACCCACCTGATGGTAAAATTGGTAGCTTCGACCTGATTCTGTAATAAATATAAAAAATGAATATAAATAAACTAAAAGAACATCAAAACTAGTTTTGAAGCTTTGTATGCCGAAAGATCTTTATTACATACATAAAATAATTTGTCTCTTTCGTAATCATTTAAAAAATATACTTTTTTTCCAAAAATTTACCCTAAAAAATGTCATTTTAAACTACACTGTCTAAATTTTCACCCGTATTTAGTGGTAAAACGAAGGAACCAGTTCTACCAATCTGATAATGACGCATTACATTAATTACTACCCTTGAAAACGTAAGAAAATTTTATAACACTTACCTTATCAACATATCTGACCAAAAAAAAAAAGCAACAGATAGAAGAAAAGTTATGTACAATCCTTCGAAATGGAGTTTTTACGTGATTGTGTTTAGAGAATCGCTTTCAAATGCCCCTGCTATTTCATTCGTGATTTAACGCTCACCTGTTTCGTGAGCACACGATCTGCTGACGCTGAAGGCAGCTGAATACTCAGTGCCGAGATATTTACAAAATTATTTCGAAAGAAGAATCGAAAAATTAAAGGAAAGCGTTTAATGTTTACATTTTTGTAGGAGTATAATGAGCGTTGTTTTTATGAGGAATAGAGCGCTCGAGTTTAACTTTGGAGTAGGTAGGTTTTGCTGCTTCAGTGAGATTTTAGTGCGCAATGGTAGAAAGTATTGTTTCTCTATTGTTTTGATCCAAAAAGACAAACGCTCTTAAAAGTTTGAAAAGATGAAAATATGCAATAAATTCTTTTAGGAGTCTATCGATAATATTGGTTTTGTTATATCAAAGTATTACTGTTGTGAGAATTTATATCGTTATAAAAACAGTGATGTATTACGGGGACCGGAAAGTTATGTCGTTTCGGAGCATTAAGTATTTGTTAGTCTTAAAAACCAATTCATTTATTTTCGATCCATTTAGAGTTATTTTCGATCCGACATTGAAAGGTTGTTGCTAACGAGGGTGAATACATTGTTGCTTACAAATGAAATCTTGATAGCAAATATCAGATGCACCAAAACGACATTACTTTCCGGTCCCCCTAATATTTTCCATTTAATGTAATTTCATCATATAAAAATGTTTTCAAATTATTTTTGATGCAATATTTTTCAAAATATATTGTTGGAAATAGTTGGAAATAGAAGCAAATTGTTGGAAATAGAATTAACAAAAGCTCATGGTATTAACCCTTTGACGCAGATGAGACATTGGTGTTCCTTTTTTATATATTTTTTTCTGGCACTCTAATTACTAGAAATAACATATTTCGATAATTTTCAAATATAAAAAAAATCTAATAATTGCGAAAAAAATCTGAAAGATTTTTGAAATTATATTTGTACTAAAATATAAAACCTAAAAACAAGTAGTTTGAAAAAATTTTTATTTATTTTCAAAAATTTATCAATAGCTGATTTTGTAAATTAAACAAATTTCAATGATGAATAACTGCTTCTCTTAGATCTAAATAATAACAGATAAATGTAAATTAAAAAAAATTTTGTATGGAAATGAGCCGTGTTTAGAACATAATGTAAAAAAAGACACTAGTGTTTCCTGTTGTACTTTTTAAAAATAAATTGTTAAAATGCTAAATATAATATTTTTCATTTAGTTTGACTTAATTAATGCAAAATAATGATAAAGTATGAAAAGTGTGTTCAATAAAAATACTGCGTCGAAGGGATAATAATACAACCACAGTTTTATTAGTCAATTTATGTAACATTTTTCTTATTTAATGATAATGTGATTTAACTTTATTAATCAAATAATATGAAAAAGTCATTTATTTAATGTTATATGTAATGAAATTTTTAATGTTAATGTAATGAAATTTTGTGTCCAGATTGTATAGGTTTGATGCTTTAATTAGAGCATAATGATTACAATATTACTGGGCAGGGTTTTAATGCTAAAAAAAACAATGTTAAAAGTTTGAATGGGAAATTTTTTTAGATGTGCTGCTTTTCAATATTGATTTTATATTTTGAAACTGTCACTCTTCCGTGAATTCGTAGGTTTAATATAATTGTTGAAAGACAAAAACTATTAATCATTTATTTGTCATTTAATTTAAATTATAGTTACTTACATAATATAATAATATTTCATATTATTTTTGATGCTATGAGTTTTAAATTATATGGTAATTGAGTATAGTTGCAATTAAAGTTATTGACATTAACCATGCAGTAATAGTTCTTTAAATTAAATATTTAATTCAACTTTAATACTACTTAATTTTATTAATTAAATTTTATAAAGAAATTTTGAGATCATTATTATTAGAAAGATTTATAAGTTTGTATTAAGTGTTAAAAATAGTTAGAAACATTTTTAGTAATTTTTATTTAACTAAGTGATTTTAATTAACTTAAGTAATTTTCATTTGTTTTGTTATTTTAAGTAAATACACTTGAAATTTAATTATTCTCATTTCTATATAATAGTAAAAACGTGTTAGTTTTCATTATTTACAAATAAATTAAAATCCTAAAAAGGAAAAACTTATTTTAAAATGAATCAGCAGTATTACAATAATATACAGATAAGTAATATTACAGATGTAAATATTACTTCAGATAAGCTTTTGAAAAATTAGTTCTCGTACTTATGGTAGGCCAACATTTTGATTTTTATAACTTTATTTATTTTGTAAGTCGGAATATACAGTAATAGCAAAATATCTTTAAGCTTGTACGAAATTTTGGTCTATAGTAATTAAGTTACCACCATCTTTTTGAGGTAAACTAAATACATTTTTAAGCACAGAACTGTAGTTATCGTGCAAATAGTTTATAAGATCTGCAAAATAACATTTGTTTGGAAGAATTGTTGCGAATATATTACTAAAAATGTAATTTTTTTTTTAAATGATGTTTTTATAGTTAAGTCATAAATGAGCATGAAAATATGTGAGGTCAGTATACAAACAAAAAATTGAAAAATATATAAATAAAAAATAAATAAATAAAAATAAATAAATAAAAACAAAAATTAATTAAAAAAAAGTAAAAAACTGTAGTTATTGTGCAAATAGTTTTATAAGATCTACAAAATAACATTTGTTTAAAAGAATTGATGCGAATATGTTACTAAAAATATGTTTTTTTTTTAAATGATGTGTTTTTGAAATTAAGCAATAAATGCGCCTGAAAATATGTAAGGGCAGTAAACAGGCAAACAAAAAATGAAAAAAAAAATAAATAAATAAAAAATAAATAAATAAATAAATAAATTAATAAATAAAAATAAACAAATAATAAATAAATAAAAATAAATAAATAAACAAATAAAAATAAACAAATAATAAATAAATAAAAATAAATAAATAAATAAATAAAAATAAGTAAATAACGAAAAGTAAAAAAAAGTAAATAAATAAAAATAAATAAATAAATAAATAAAAATAAGTAAATAACGAAAAGTAAAAAAAGTAAATAAGTAAACAATAATTAAATTAAAAAATGCATCCAAAATAAATAAATAAAAATAATAAATAAAAATGAATAAAAAAATAAGTAAAGAATAAATAAATAAAACTATCACAGTTAAAAAGAACAAAAAAAAAAATGTGACGACAAGCACTGCAAACAAAACTTAGTTTTCCTGCACACTAAAAATGGTGGGAGCTATGCACCAAAATATTTTGCACTATAGTTTTTATTGACTTTTTAAATTTGTTTATGCAAGAATTTTACACAATTAAAAATGGCTTAGCGTCTTTTAAATTTGAGTTTCTTCAAAGATTTTTCATTAAAGTTAAAAATAATATTCCGTTTAAGATATTTACTTTTTAAAAAACTACATAAACATAAACTTTTTCTTAGAAAAAAGATTCTACTTTTCCTTTTAACAATGTATCCAGCTCATTTTTATAATTTTTCTAAAATCAGGAATATGAAGCAACACTCTTTAAGAGAACGAATTTTTAGTATTCCACCGTTGTTCTTGAAAACAGCTCTATTTTAAAACCACATACCTTAATATGTTACATTTTTATATAAATAAAAATTTACTTTTATGAGCCGTGAATGCTAGTATCTTTTTGAACTTGATACGTGACCGAAATATTTGCGTTCTTTGACGCCAAATTTCATATCTTTCTTTCTTTTCTTTATATCAAAACATTGTCAAACTGTTACGTTTTCTTAAAAGCTATTACTATAAATTTTTAAGTGACTTAAACTTGCTTAAAAAAAGTTTCGCGCGTGTAACTTTGCTTTATATTTATATTTCCAAAGCAGTTTATCTGGTGTGTTTCGTCTTAAAAAAAGATATTTTAGAATGTTATAACCAAGGCTTTAAACATCTATTACACAGTTCGTAAAATAAGCTTTTAAAAATGTTTTGAACCCTTGGATAAATTCTTCTTTAGAATGCATTGAGCAGCAATAGTATACGTGAGGAAAATGTTTCTTTTTAAGAGACTTTTTTTCAGTCAAGGATTTTTAAATGTTTTCATAAACACCGAGAAAGAATTACCAGAATATGGTAAAATGCAACATATTTTTGGTTTGATAGAAGCATCAAAAAGCTTTATAATTTTTCCCGAAGGGCTTTAGTAATTAATATGCAAATAAGGTTTTTATAATATGTGATAAAATCTGATAAATGTGGTGAAATTCGGTAAATTTATCACCATACTTTAGAGCATGGCATAAAAATGATTTATTCGCTTAAACTTGCTTCTCAATTTTGTATTTTTATACTTAATGTGTGGAAATAAGAACTATAATTTTTAAAAGACAAAATTACTGATAAAACGTACCCTTATGAATGTAAAAATTAAGCATCAATGAGTGGTTTAAATACTAATATTTACGTTTCTAATATCAGAATTATGTTTTATTTTTACAAGAAATGACATTATCACAGAGTATAATAATTTTATCAGAATTTTTTTCTCCATGTAGTTGTAAAAGCTGGACGTAGAAAACTTATAATTGAATAAGTATAATCCAAAAATGGTGAATTGTATTATTCTTTGTAAATTGACTTACTTCAAATACGAAAAATGTTTACTGTAAATCACACATTACAAATACAAAGAGCTTACGTGAAATGCGTTTTGCTAATAAATTAATATAATACTGTAAGAAAATAAGAAATACAATCAAAAATTATAATTTTAAGTAGTTCTTTTTTAATATGAATAAAATTATTATGTATTCATATTTGATGTTAAGATGTCTCATCATGGAGCCAATTATGCAAATTATTTTTTGACAGACACATCAATTATTTTACATTTATTAAGTGCAGAAAAAACCATGAAATTACTCCTTGATTAAGTTTGGAGTACATGTTGTATTTAATTCTAGATACTGAATTTAATTTGCTGCATAGATAATTTTTAATATTTAAAAATAATAATTTGGTAAGAAATTGATAAACAGTTAACGAGAAATATCAATTTATGGAAATGCAATAAATTAGCTATAACTTGAATACTACTATGGCTCAATTTATTAATTTCATGCTAACTATTCTGGATAATATAATATTTAATGCCTTTACCTGGGTTTTTTAAAGGTTTCTCAATCCTTCATACATAAAAAAATGATCACCAAAAGCTAAAGAGGTAATTATTTCTTGCTCTATGCTTAAACGGTAAAAATATTTTTTGGGTACTCAATGATAATGACATTTCTGCTAAAAAAATATAGTTTATAAAACCAAAAATAGGTATTTTTATTCAGGTGTTAAAAATTAAAGCGTGGTTTTATGTCTAGTTACCTTACGTTAAATGTCTTTTGCACTAATTAATTAGTTTATCTGAGATCACCTTTTGAAAACCATTAAGATTGAGCCCTAGTACGTGAAGATCTAGTCATTAGATCGGAAGTTATACGGGTCATTCTGCTTTTTTCTTGCACTGTTCAATGAATGTCGTGTACTTTGGATCAAATACATATTCGCGCCACCTTGCCTGGATTTTTTTTTTAATGGCAGGCACTGAACTTTTACGTTCTTCGCCTAGGAAGATGCCGGAAGTATTACACATTTAACGTTATCCATTTTGCACCTGTAAACGTAAGTCACGGAGGCGAGCAACATTACCCAAGCCACGCTGTAACAGATACCCGTTCATAGGGTGGGCCACATTCATATATCACACTACAGAGAATAACACAGAAGGAGAAACATCCATGCCCGGAGCTGGATTCGAACCCGCAGCCGCCTGGCTGGCTGTCTAGAAATTCTTACATGCAGTTGATGAGTGTATAAGATGAAATATTAGGTAGTAGTTATAATAACAGATGCTGTCTGCTGCATTGGGGACCATTTCATGTTTTCCTAGCCCGTACTAAAGAACATTCGATTTTCCACAGATTTGATTGTTTCCAATTAATACATTTAGAAAATAAGACCAAATAATATTAACATTTGAAAACAAAATTAAAGCGGGTGTATATCACATTGTCATTTTCCATGAGATGAAATTCAATTATTTTAAGAAAAATAATAATTTATTTTTCTTAGACCTGACAAAATTAAAAATAAATAAATAAATAAATGTGTTCTTGTACTTCAGAACAGGATCAGAATAAGATACCTGCAAGTGACGGAGTGTGGGTATCTCGATCCAGATTGGTTGTTGAAACGTGGCTTTTGCTTATGTTAGCAACTGTTCTTCCCCTTCGATTTCGAGTAAGCTAAGCCCGTCAAATTTAAATTCTTTTAAGTGACACATTCTATATTCTTTCATAAAGATTCATTCACAAAGATTTCAATTCTTTCATTATCTATTTTATGCTTAACACAAAGCCAGGTACCAAACCATGCAGAACATGAACAAACTAACAGTGCATTGAAGTTGCCAGTTACACAAAATAAAAATATATCACGTTTACTATAAAATACATAAACAAATAATAAATCTAAGTCAAGTAAGATGCATAGACGAGAAAGAATTACATTTAAACAAATTCGAGGTGCTATATTTTGTTGTATTTAATTTTAAATAATAAAAAATAATGGTGTTGCATTCGATATTAAAATGAAATTATATTATCGAAATTATATTAATCAAAAATTACATTTATACTAATCAAAAAATGCATTTATTCTAATTAAAAAATGCGTATTTGAAACCTGCTTAATGCAGAATAATATTTACTTATTTAATGCAAAACATGCTTATGCTAATCAATTATTTTACTGTATTTTCATGTAAATGCTTATCAGAATCTTATTGTAAGGGTTTGGAGTCTTTATATTTAGAGATATACAATCTACATACATTCGTGAATACTACGTTCTTGCTTCCACTGCCATTGAATTCATTTCACTTAAAATAAAATTTATATTTTTAAATAAGTTTTATGAAACTCACTCTTTTACAAATGTTTATCAGAAAAAAATATTTATATAATATTTCACTTAAAATTAAATACTTGTGGTAATCGAAAAATGCTACAAATAGTGCTTTATATTATTTAAATTTAAATAAAATGCTTTAGCTATACTAAAAATGCATTTATACTAATCAAAAAATGCTTAAAAGCTAATCAAAAAGTTTTTTTTGTTGCTATTTTTATATAAATGCTTAATGAAATCTTATTATAAGGGTCTAGAGCTTATATATTTAGTGAAAAAAAATTTTTTTTGTGTCATATCACTCTAGTATTTTCTATTTTTATTGAGCAGTCAAAAACACTTTATTGCAAATTACGTTCTTACTTTGATTGGCATTTGGTTCATTTTACTTAAAGTAAAATTTATATTTTTAAATAAGTCTTATAAAATCACTTTTTTATAAATGCTTATAAGAAAAAATATCTATAAATATCTATTGTTCAAAATAGCTATTTAAAAGAGTGAGAGAGAATTATATAAACTCTATTTTCATTTCACAAAAAGTTGTTTAATCTTCTCGAAGAAAAAACATTTTGTGATAAATTAAGTTAAAAGACACCAGAAATTGGTTTGAAAGAAATAGAGTGCTCAGGTGTGAACTTTCGACTTTTCTACATTAAGTTAAAATTGATTCCGTTCTTCAAAGTCTAGGCTTTCAATATTTTTGTTAAATCCTAAAGAATGCTTGGAAATATATATATATATTTATATAAAAAGCGTATCTCTTACCTAAATAAGAAAAAACAGTCAATTTATTTCGTCTTTTTACCAATACTCCAAAATAGAGATTGAATTTTTAAAAATATTTTCTAAGAGAGATTTGCTTTTTACATTCGAATTCAATAGCATGACATGTTCTTATCAAGATTTAAAAAAACGATATTTTCTGCATCTGAACAACGCACAAAAAAGCTAAACCGCTTTTAATGTTTTTATTTATTTATATTAACAATAGAAAGAAGTAAGCTCTTTATGCTATAAATATTTAATTTCTTCGTAGTTAAAGATTCTAAAAAAAAGAAGGACGCAAAATTTACTTGCAGTTATTTGTAAACATTTTTTATAAGTTGGAATGTCAATCGATTATTTTTCCAGCTTAGTATAGCAAAGAAGAAAGAACTTTTCAGAATTGATTACAGTAACGATGTGTGATTACTTTGATTTTCATGTTAAAAATGCAAATTATCAAATTTAAACAAGTGCCATGCGAATTTCGATTAGACCGTTACTTTTTATTCAAGATATTCCGTACGGACCTCTCTTAATGTATACTTTTAGAAACTTAAATTACAGTAACGATGTGTGATTACTTTGATTTTCATGTTAAAAATGCGAATTATCAAATTTAAACAAGTGTCATGCGAATTTCTTTTCGACCATTACTTTTTATTCAAGATATTCCGTACGGACCTCTCTTAATGTATACTTTTAGAAACTTAAGTAAAAAATTAATCAAAATATTACTGGGGCCGGAAAGTAATGTCGTTTCGGGGTATTAAATATTCCTTAGTCTTAAAAACCGATTCATTTTTTCCCATCCATTTCGATTCATTTTCGATCTGGAATTGAAGGGTTGTTGGTAACGAAGGTGAATACATTATTGATTAAAAATAAAATCTTGATAACTAATGTCCAATGCACCGACACGGTACTACTTTCCGGTCCACCTAATATATAGTTTAGAGGATACAAATTACATTCAAGTGGAGAAATCAACATTAGAAACCGTGAACCCAAAATTGGGTTGGCTGATGAGCGACGGTTTTATATATTTAAGTTAACATTAAGTTTAAGAGACAACCTTAAGAGCATATAAAACAGTCTTAGAGCATATTCAGGAATAAAGGGAATGATACATTAAAATACTAAACATTTCTCCTTTCAACAAATATGCACAATGGATTTCAATGTTTAAACAACACACAAATCACCAAAGAATTTAATTTCATTGTAAGGAATAATTCCATGTAAAATGTGTTTTGTACTTATTTGAAAATGATAGTTACTATAAACATAAAATATTTAGTGCAAATACTCTGCAATATATATTCTAAACTAATTGCGCTTGCCCACGGCTCAGATTACTCAGTTAATTCAGAACATGCATATTTAAAGGTGAGGTTTGACTTGTGTAATAGCCTCTTCTACTCAATTATAATTATTCAGTGGTTTCGCCTAACAACCGCGATGTTTGCGTGCTTTTTGCGCAACGCATTAAAATAAAAAACAATCACCGGTTATCTATACAGTAAGAACTGTGGTGTAATATTTATCCGAACATGATGTTGAACAACACTGAAATATTCTGTGAAGGAATCCTTTATTCCGGGTTAGCATCAAATAAAGAGTTCGTATACATTTTTAAAAGTGTAATTTAAATCTAATCACCCAAATTAGCTTACACCAAATTATCGTCTTGTTCACACAAAGCAGGAAATATTTTCCTTTCCAAAAAAAAAAAAACCCCGACGTGTTGGCGCGCTTTTTTTATCGCCAGAAATAAGCATTTGTAATCGAGAATTAGTTGGCGAGTTCGTTGCTGTTAGTGATTTGTCGTGATTTAGTTGAATAATTTGTTTTTCGTCGTTAAAATATGAATGCATGTTTTTAGTTGTGTAATAAAGGTAATTTTATTTAGTTTTTTAAATCACTGTGAACTGTATTAACGAATTTTACCCTGTAAGATTTCTACTAGCTTATATTCTCTCAAGCCTTGATCGAGTTCTTCTTTATGTTCTCTGTGTGCTACTCGCATGTTTGATTTACAAAGTGATTATTTTGAAAATTAATGCATGTATCATTCTAAATTAATGATTCTTACTTTATATTATATCGTAATAACGCATTTACTGACTCTTATGTGTATATTATCTTATATAATTATAAAGTTTAGTGCTATCGAATGCAAAAAATGACGGCGGCTACTTTGCCCCAAGTAGTGTAATAGAACATACGTAGTGTAGTGGTACCACTACTTTATACCACTTTGGTATAAAGTAGTTACCACCATTCCTTGGTGCTAAGAAACACACGAATGTTTTATAATGTGCATAGCTTTCACAGAACATAGTTAACTGAATGAAAGTCCCATCTGAAAGCCCTATATATCTCTAATATTGTAAGATTATTGTATATCTCTAATATTGTAATGTGTATCTATTGTATATCTCTAATCTAACGTATATCTCTAATGTATATCTCTAATATTGTAAGATTTAGCTCCCATATCATTTTGCTTATTCACGTACATATATCCGGAGCTAACTGCTCATGGTGGCGATACGGAGTCCCCAAACTGCATCCATATAGTTATTTAAGAACATATTCACGGAAAGGAAAGAATGATTCACCAAAGCTTTGAAATTTTCCCGTTTTACTAAAATTGTATTATAGACATTTACGAAGCAGTAAATATCGGTTGTGAATTTTAGTCATGTAATACATTAGCAACTGCTACCGCAGACAGTGTATTCTTTTTGAATAGGCATACTTTACTTCTTTGTTGTTTAAAAAATAATGGTAGCTATAAATTATTAAACGTTTAGAAGCAAATAGTTTTACATTTCTAGTTGTTTGTAACATTTTTTGATTAAGTTTTGCTGGACAGGGTTGAAACGACGCACAAAGCCATGGAGTACTTAATTGTATAGTAAAATGTAATAATATAGGGTAATTCAAAATGAATATAGCGATTACATACAGCTATAACCATTTAATAAAAAATATTTTCATACATAAGATTAACATAGAATGTAGATGTAACTTCAAATTCTCGTCTACGTAATGCGCAGGTGCAGTGGAGTGGAATCCTGCGCATGCGCGAGTTCATTAGTGAAAATGGTGAGTCCCGTGCAGAAAGCATTCTTCATGTTGGAATTTAGAAAGGTTAACCGGCACAACGTCGAATATGGGGTACGGGGAAGTCTTCCAGTGCTATTGCACATGAACGTGACTTAGCGAAAGTTAATATGTTCTGCGCGATCTTATCACGCAAATTGTACGAACCTTTTTTCTTCTGTGAGCGAAGTGTTACCTAAAATGTATATCTCAACATGCTTAAGGTATGGTTGCTGCAAAATGTAATCCGTAGATACTAATTCTACGAATTACATTTTGCAGCAAGATGGAGCACCCTCACTCTAGGGTACGATGGTTCATACATTTTTAAATCGAAATATTCCAAACAGTTGGATCGGACGAAGTGGAGATGTCAACGATGTCTTCTCTTGGCCTCCGAGATCTCCGGGATTGACACCCTGTGATTCCTATCTATGGGGTTATGTGAAAGACCAATATATATGCGTTATATGCAATATAAGATATATGGTTCTCATGCCCAAAACAATTGAAAAACTCAAAGAATGCATTTGTAATATGCTTGCGTCGATAATATGCGTCAGAATGTATGGCGTGAAACGGACTAACGTCTAGATGTTGTCAGTGTGACCAAGGAAAATCACATAGAAAATTTGCAACGCATGTATACAAAATTTTGAAGTTCCTTTCAGATTCTGTGTATATTTTATCGATGAAATTCCTTTATATTAAATAGTTATAGCCGTTTGTAATCGCTATATTCATTTTGAATTACCCAGTATACAAAATGTGTTAATTTGTACTTATTTAAAAAATGATAGCTATATTATGAATGAAATACAGTACAAATGGTGTAACAAACCTTTTTACTAAGTAGACAAAATTCAACATATACCATGATATAAAGTATGACTACTGTTAACAAAGAATTTTAACACATGTCACTTTTACAATTAAATTTTTGAACATAATAATATTGTCTATTTCACGTAAATGTTAAATTGCGAATGTTATTTTTCAGCTTACAACATTCCTTATTACATAGAGCTTATCATTTTCACATAGAAGATGGGTATAACTCGGACACTGGAAATATAATATATATATAGAGATATATATTAACTATAAACATTAATATAAATAAATTTTGATTGGGAAAAACGACAGGAAAATGCCTTTTTTCAAGGAATACATATTGATGATGTGTGAGGTTAGAAGCATGTACAAAAAATTAATACACATTGCAAACACAGAATATTACGTCTTGTGTTTAAATAAATGACAAATATAAAATAAATTTGTCTATAGGAAATATAATGTTCTAATATTCTTTTTTTTTCTTTAAAAAAAAAAACTTAGACGAAAATTATTTTGCGTAGAAAAATTTAAGTTAGAAATAATTGTGAGAGAAATGAATAAAAGTTATTTTAAAACATAATTTTATACTTTGTTAAACATACTTTAATTGTTTAAATAGAGACGACTTAATTACATTTTAGAAAAAAAAAACAGTAGTAAATTTTGATATTTCTCTGGATAAAATAATTAGTGACAACATACATACTTAAATTGTTTTAACAGAGACAACATAATTAATTTTTTTGAAAAAAAGAACAATAGAAAATTTTGGGATTGCCTTAGAGAAAATAATTAGTGACAACATACGTACTTAAATTGTTTTAATAGAGATAGCGTAATTGCTTTTTTGAAAAAAAAACAATCGAACATTTTGAGAATACTTTAATTGTTAGTAACAACATACATACTTTAATTGTTTTAATAGAGACAACATAATTACTTTTTCGAAGAAAATAGAAAATTTTGATATTATTTTAGAGAAAATAATAAGTGACAAATTTTCTAGTTAAGTGCAGTGATTTCCTATTAAAATTCTAAATTTTGTGCGCTAATAACAAGTGCTAGCACAAAATATTTATTTTCTATTTCATTAAATTATATATTTTTTAAATCTAAATTTTACCATTCTCGGGATGCTATAGGCCAAATTACACAAAATAGACTTCCTTACTAATTAACAAAAATAATTTCCTTAGCAAATGTAAGGGATTAATTATAGCCTCTAACTGAGGACAAGAAATTGTAAGGAAAGAATTATTCTACGACACCTAAATTAACAATTTTGTAAAAAAATAATTTTACACAATTTTACTCAAAATGAATATCAGATCTATTACTACATACCGCAATAAATACTTTGCTTAAATGTGAGTGCTAAGTTGCAAAATTATTTCTCAGTTGATGGAATTTCGTTTTCTGAAAACTGTGTAATTTTCTACCAGAAGAAAAATTTTGCTTGGAGCTCTTTTCTTTCAGATGGCAAAATACAGACGGATTTCATAAATAGTTTACAAAAATGTATTTTTATACAGTAATAATATGTAAAGTCCTTTTTAGAGAAATTCAAAATCATTTCAGGTATTAGAAAAAAATCCCTATAGGTAAAAACAAATAAATATTATATGGATAGTCAAAGTTAATAAGTAGTTGATAAATATAGATCTATATTAATAAATTATTTATAAAAGAAATTTTTTAAAAGACACAAATTTACAACAATCATTTGATAAAAACACTAATTTTTGTTCGTTTTCTTTGAGAAAATTTATAGTTTAAAAATTCACTAAATTTAGTATAAATTTCAAAATACGAATGTATAATAATCATTAATAGCTGCTGTGGATATGATATTGTTTGGTCATCAGTGCCTAGTTTTATTTACAAATAAAAACTTTATAAATAATAGGAAGTTAAAGTGTTATAATAAATTATGTATATTTCTCACATTAACTTTTGGATTAATTTTAATTTGTAAATTTGATTATATAAATTATTATTTTGTATAATGATATATTATGCTTTTTGGGGTAAAGAAAAGCGAATTAAACAGCAGCAGTTGGTTAGAAAGTGTGCAAGAATGATAAAGTGCACAAAAAGATGCTGTATAGCTAGGTAAAGATTTGTTAAAGTGCTACAGAAAGACGGTGTGACTCTTTACGACTAATATGGGAATGAGAATGTCGTACGACACTTTTTGGTGTAATAACACTGACTTATTCACTTTCACAGCACAAACATGATTTTTTACAGTGAAAATGGTATTCTATCAGTTGGCAAGCTGGTCTACAGCATTAGTTATAAATAGAAATAGCAGTTGGCGTTTGTGATTTATATTTTTAAGTTTGTCTATGCTCACACAATAAAAGGCAGATAGAAATATGTTTAGATATTTTCTCGACGTTTATGCAAATACTTTCAAAGAAAAATAACAATCATCAGTTAGCACAAAGATGAAAATGAATTCGTTAGATTACCTTCCAGAGAATTCGCTTTACAACATTCAATTAAGTTATTAGTCATTCAACATTTTACATTCTCAGACTTTTAAATATACTTACATGGTATCACATGAGCTTTATATAATTTCAACATTAAGTACTTTAATACTAAATGTTTTTTTTTCTTCTAAGACAGCTATATTGAATTTTTTCCTTTTATAGATACAATAGGAAAAACAGGAAGTGTAGGATCCGAAAAATACTGTTTAAATAGTCAATGTTCATATGTTTGTGGAAGTATGAGAATTATTTTCAGCGATGAAACAATTACGTTGACATAAATATTCTTTGGAAACACAGAACTTGACACAATGAAACTAGAAATATTTTTTTTTTCAGAATGAAAAAAAAGAGAACAGCAGTATGCATCGTAAAATGCATTAAAATACACATACCATCAGCTGAGTGTTTTTGTGCTGAATGTTAAGTCTCTACAGAAGAGGGATTGGCACAGGGCAGAAATGGCAAATAACAAATGATATTATAAACCGCCTAAAGAGAACTTCTTAATACTTCTTGAGGAACCACAGAGGTATCAAGACTTAAGAAACGTTCTTGTGTACATTTCTAACTTCCGACTTTCCTGTCCGTTCTCAAAAAAGATCTGTATATCATCTTGATATGTCAAGACCCATACTTACAGCCATAAAAGCTGTCGTAAGAAAAGATTATAAGTAGTACAATCACTTAAAAGCCTTCAATTATATCATAGGCTTCCAAGCTGGACATGACAACGTAGAAAAGCCACAAACAGACAAACAGGATGGTTGTTGGTAGTTTATACCTCATTGGTCCGCCAAGTTCTCCACCCACGCGCTTATTGCGACGCATTAACAAGACGATGCAAGATATTAAGGCGCAACTGCAGAACATGGTTACAGAGAAAGCTAGACTTCCAGGTTCAACTTTAAATTGTGTTCCTCGGCTGTAGTGCACTATAGCGGCAATGGACCAAGCAATTCCTATACCTAAAAATACATTGACTGCATTGCTTCCAGTAACATTTCCGATTGAAGAATCTGCGTACTTGTCTTGAATTGCTGCTACTTTGCTAGCAAAAGTATCTGTAAAAGAAAGATAGATGGAATTGTTTATTTTAAATGTTTTATTAAATAGTATTTAAATATTTTAACGCACATTAGGAAAATAGTGAATATCAGAAAAGTAGAAACACATCCTACACAGAATGAAAGATAATGTTATACAGGATGGTTATAATTAAAGTTCCACGTTGAAATGGTCTTTGAAAAATATTGAACCAAATGTTATTCAACGCAGTAATAGTTTGTCATGAGAATTTATTTTCTGGCATTGAAAGCTTAAAAAATTACCACTAGGGTGAAAATGGCGCTGTATGCAATATTGTAAACCAAAATAAACATCGGAGTCTAACTTATTTCAAAAGCACTGCTTACGGTTATCTCAAAAACACCGTTTATGGTAATAATGTTGTAAAAATTTCACGGAGTTGAAAGATGTAATGCAAAAACATGTCTGTAAGATTCCTTTTGCTATTCTACGAGCTACTGTCGAGAAAGCAGAAATACGACTTAACTTGCGTTCGAAAAATGTTGGCTGCAATATAGAACGTGTTTTGCAACTTGTTTCAGAAACGATTAAATATTTTTTAAACCGGTGTCCTCATTTCTTATTTAATTTAATAATATTTTGGAAGTAGGGTGAAAATATTTCTTTTTGGCGGAAAATAAATTCCGATGGCCTTCTATGAACTATTGCCAAGTTCCATTACATTTTGTCAAGTAGTTTTCTTTTTATGACCATTTCAAAGTGGAACTTTAATTATAATCACCCTGTATTGCGTATTTTGATTGCTTCGATTATGATATCAATTATTGTGATTTCTCTTTGTTGCTTATTAATTCTAATTCTATATTCCCGATAGTAGAATTTACGATGTGAATCTGCAGCATTATCTTAACCCAAATTCGCCTGCGACCTCAATGCATTCAAGCAAAGCTATTATAAAAATTCAACTTATTCTATTAATTATGCATGCAACAAAATTTGTAAATATAAAGTCTTTAAAATTTATGCGCAAAAACTTTGTTGTTTAGATTTTTTGCAATACTGAAATAATAAAATGGAATAAATACGTATAGATTTCAGTATATAATCCAGGAACAGAGGTAAAGTCTTTACTACTTGTACTTGGCAGTGTTCTCCTAACTCTCATTGAAAACAAAAAGGTGCAATTTTTATTCGTTCATTTTCAAATCTGGTAACATAAACAGAAGTCTGTGCACAATATTTCAGAAAAAAAAAATAATGATTGGTTTTAAAGTTATAGCTAAAAGAGAGGTTTTTAATTGTTAATAATTAAAAAGTTCCTTGTGAACGAATTATAATTTTTTAAATTAGTTTCTTACTTTAAAATCTTGTTTATAGGTATTGAAATAAATATAAGTGGTTATGGTAACTGTGTAAAAATATAACGTACCTAAGCATTAAATTTTTATTTTGTCACTAAAAATGTCTTCGATAAATACACTTCAATATGTTTGTTCAATTATTAAAATATTAAATTAAGTTAATCAAAGCATTTAAAATTAAAGAATAGACATCAAAAATAAGTTAAAAAATTTTATGACAATAAAATAAAAATTGGTGATCTAGGAGTTTTTTGAAATTGTGAGAACATTGAAAAATTCCATTACAAGAAAAAGCAACTTCGTCAGCGTGAACTACACATTGATGTATTGACCTTTAAAAATTCATAATTTTATAATTCGGTAACGAAAACTCCGATTTTAACATGGTTTGTTGCACATTACTTATTAAATCGCGAATTCTTCTAAAAACTATCAAAACCAAATGATGATTTTTTTTTAAAGATTCTCTCATTCTGAACGTCTAGTGTCCCCTGAAATCAGTGTTTTAATTGTTATTGGAAACAAGTTTAAAGATATTTTAAAAACGATTCTCAGCAATTTTTCCGCATTCGTTTTTTTAAATAAAAAAGTAAAATGATATGGTGCAGATGAATGTGTAGATGTATCCTTGAATAATTTGCAGCGCCCTCTGCCATGCAGGAAAGTTTCTGCTACGAGGTATATAGCTAGTTTAGGATGTTTTGATTGTTTGATCCAAAATTTTCAAAAGTGCTTTAAGTTCAAGAATATTTATACAAGAAATAGTGTTTGCTAATCGTTTGCTTAAAATTAATTGCTAAGCAGTGAAGGATGAAGTGGTGCAGAAGATTACTGACGATCTTCACGTTGTTGTTCTTGTTTCTAATGCCACTTGCCATTATCTGCTTGGTGCAATCAATCGAATTTAAGGCAGATGGTGCGCTTATTCTCTTTTAATTGTGCCATATATGGCCAAGAATACGACATCAAACAAACACGCGTAACAGCCAGTTCATAGAGCGGGCCCGTTCATACATCCATTCATTCATCCACAGATCGTAATTTTTGCCTGAACCAGAGAACGATCAATCTCCGATTCAGTACCCCCAGAGGTGTAATTTGATATGGAAACATTGGAGACTTTTGTGACCTAACTGATTTTAACGAGTACCAGTCACCATTTACTACACGGGAAGTCTTAGACCGGTGGAGATTGAACCCAAGACCATTTGCACATGGGCAGAACGCCCTACCAACCAGGCTATCCCGTCCCGGTGATCTTCATAATCTTATTTAGATACAAATAAACAATTTCCGTAACTTCGAGTCTCCCAATACAAAGTACGTGCATGCTGAAGGCTTCAATTTCTATAATTTAAAAATATTATCCAGAAACTTCTTCCATTTAATTTTTTTTCCAGTTTGCAAATGTATTAAAGTAATTTGTTTCAAAAACCATGCATGTTTATCTTCCAATTAAATTTTTAAAAAAATATTTTTTAAATTTAATATTTAAAATTTTTTTTAAATTTAATATTTAAAATTTTTTTTAAAATCAGAATATATAATAAACTATGATGCTTAGCTCAAAATAATTTGAAACTTAATATTATAGTTCTGACGATGAGAATAATCACCAGACATTTCAGAAACGGAAATGAAACATATAAAAACGCTAAGATTTAGAAAAGCAAACATTTTTCAGCTTTAAGGAGTAAAAAATACTCTGAATTTTTTTAACGTTTTGTGATTTTCAAATCTAATACATATTTCATACTATCGAAATCATTTGTGCTGTATAAGCTATAATGGTCATTTTTATATATCATTTAAAGGTCATAAATTTTACCTGGAACACTTGTTCCTAGAGCTACCAGAGCAACAGCAGTTACTGTGTCCTTAAGTCCCACTGTGCAGCCAAAATGAGACGCTAAATCTCCAATAACTGCAGTTAAAAGACCAATTCCTATTATTGAAACAACAAAGCATAACCATCCATCTAACATATCTGTAAAAAAATATTTTTGTTATGGTAAAAACATCATAATTTAACAACTTAAAACACTAATAACACATTTTATGTTTAAAATTTAAGTAAGAACTGTTTAGAAATAAAAACTAAACGAAAGGAAATTTTCATGAAGCAAATTTATTTTTTAATTCTACACACGGTTCTCTTTTCTCTTCAAAATAGTTGTAAAGTTTTCTTAAACACTTATCATACCTTACAACTAGATTTACAATATCCTGTTCATGGTATCTTGTTGCCTGCTCCGATAACCAAGAAATCATGTTCGTTTTCACTTCTTCGTCATCGTTGTACTGATTGCAGCCAAAATGATGTCTGAAACACCGGGGAAAAGATTTAAATCACTTAGCGCAAGGTCCGGTCTGTATTTGGAGTGGTCCAAAACTTCCCAGCCAAAAGAGTCCTAAAATGCTCGGGACTGACAGTGGTGAGAGTCATTGACACGGAGTAGCTAAATTTCCTGTCAGCATTACAGTAGGAAGCTTAGATCTGTCGGTTAATGTTCAAATTTGCCGGTGAATGTCTACAGCAGACAGGTTTTTTGTCCACTAAAACGCATCAAAATTTGTTAAATTTGAACATTTTAAAGAACTGACAGTACAGATTGTCTACACAGCTATAACTGAGCACATTTGTTCCAAAGGAATGCTAGGACAGACGACATAAGCACTCGTTGCGACTCACGCGTAACCTTTTAGTGTACGCAACAAAATGGCGCTTACTTAAAAAACAGACCTCGTATTAGCGTACAATTTTTTCTGAACTTCAGTAAAGTGTCAAATTTAGTAACATTTGATTACATGATATTATACGCTTTATTTATAATAAAAAACGGATTAGTTTAATACGTTGATGAGATAGTAGCAAATTTATTTGGTATTATGATGTATATACAGATGATCACAAATTATGAGATAAAATGCACATTTACTATACATGAGTACTTTTTATTATGGATGCAGTACCAGCATGATACGTCCATAGATATTAAGTGTTCACTGTCAAAGATAAGAAATTAGGTTGACTTCTAATTCCGGTGCTTTGGTACGTGAAAGAAAGATTTTGACGCTTCCACGCCATTTCTCTTACCAGCTTAATTAGATCCCCACTGCGCATGCGTGAAACAGTTATTGACCGACAGGAGATTGCGCAGTTGCTATCAATTTAAGAGGAAAAAAGCTGATTGGTTAAAGAGAGGGAAAAATCTCTAATATTTACTAATATTTTGCTAATATTTAATTATTACTAATATTTAATATTTAAATATTTACTAATATTTAAACTGTTTATCTAACTAGTTAGTGAATTTAATATTATTTTATATTACTGATCTTAAATTTAATATTAAAGATAATTTAATTTTATAAATTAAAATTTTTTTTATTAAAATAGTTAAGAAAATTTAATACATTTAATTTAATATATTAGCAATATCCTTAGCAGTTTAGAAGTTGCATTTGTAAATCTAATAAACAAATCTGGTTGTTTCAGCTTCTTTTTCGAAAAAATGTTAAGAGCATGGAAACATTTTTTCAACATTAGGTTTATTTCGAAACCAAAGTAGCAATAAATGAATTTTATTTTTCATTAACTCAAATTTCTGTTAATTGAATAGTGGTTTCTTAATTAATACTATTCTATAACTAAATAAATAACTAGAAATAAAAGCCAATTAATCCTCTTAACTAATTTCTTTTTCTTTTCAACAATTCGATCCACTTCCTAAGAGCTTAATTATATTATTTAAAATGTTAATATCTTATAATTACAATAATTGGTTTTTAGTCAATTTTACTACATACAACATCTTTAAAACAAAAAAAATTGCAAAAATAATTAATGAATAAATAGAAAAGGAACAATGTTATAAAGAATCAAAAGTATAAATAAACTTAACTTTTATAAATTTTTATTAAGTTATTATTCTTATTATTTGCTAAATTAAAGTAAATATAAGTTATAATTTTGTTTTGTATTTTTAATTAAAATGTATTACAACAAGGAGAAATAACGTTACTTTTCTCTAGTGTCAACACGCTAATTAAGATATTTACTCTTTCATTGCACGAAAGAATATGATTCTTCTGTTTAACTAGTAGTATATATAAAAGTAAATATTTCACGCAAAATTGTAATTAGTCGAATAAAATTTTAGCATTTCAATAACTAAGCTAAAAGCCAATAAAACTAATTATTTGAGAAGAAAAATAAACTATAAGGAATTGAAGCTAGTTTTAAACGGAAGAAAGAAATTTTGGAAAAAAAATCACATTCTAATTAACAGTATAATTTATAAACATTATTGTAATCTAAAATTACTAAAAGTTATTATGCGAATCAGATGTATTAGAATAAAGATTTTTTTTTTGTTGAAAATTATGTATTTTTTTTTCTTCTTTTTCTTTAACTTTGGAAATTCTGAGATGGTTAAATGCCGCAAATATTAAAAATAGTAGCGAATTTATAAATAAATTAATTATATATTTCAAACCTTTTTAGAAAAATCAAATTATGCTTTTTTTTTTTAAGAAAAAAATGTGACTGAATGCAGTAAAACACTTATGTTTTGCTTAAACAGACCATATGTTATTATGTATGTTAAGCTTGATTAAATTATGCAGTAATCTTAAATGTTTGAGATAGTGAGTCATTTCGAAATTGAAAAATTATAAAAAAGCTCATATGATTGCTCCTTGTAGTATCTAGAGTTGCTGTAAAAAATCTAATGTTACCCCCGAAAAAGTATGAAATTTAGTTTTTTTTTTAAACGAGGATGAAGAGGATATATTCAAGTAAGAGGAAATATTGAATAGTATTTTTCGGACACTACAAAATCAAATTCAATATTTCGATCAATTCTATTTTATAACGATAGCTGAACAGCCAACCCAATTTTGAGTTGACGACTACAAATGTTCAACTCTGTAGCCTTGCAATTTTGAACCCAGTTCAGAAGACAAGGGAGCTCTGAAATCAATTATTGCAAGAAATTTGCTTTCGCTCAGGATTTTTTGATGGAACTAACCCGCATTTGTGCTACATGGAGAAGAAAACCACTAAAACCTCCCATGGTTAGCCTGACAGAGTGCTCTATCCTCTGAACCGCCACGGCTCTATTTCGATCAATTTCAATTTATTGGGGTGTTCGTTATAGCCTTGAGATGTAAAAAAATTTTTTTTCGATGGCCTAATTTCAAACATCCCTTACAGCCGTTCACCATCCCATGTGTTCTGTCTTGTAATTCATGCAAAATTTTATTACATGTTATTAGAAAATGGTGTTAATTGTACAAATTATGCCAGAAAAAAAATAGAACAAAATACTTTTTAGAATATATTGTAACAGTGTTACTTTTTCAGTAAGAACGTACAGAGTGACCATTTAAGTTCGCTACTACCGACAATCTTTTTAAATTTTGAGCAGCTGTTGCTAAAGTTAGTAAAATGATATATAGGTGAAGTAAAGGCTATGCGCTACAAAATGAGATCGCTTACAGTGCAAGCTGGAGGAAAACTGTCTAATTAGCGTTTATATCTCTAAAACAGCTCAAGATGTGAGTAAAAAGGAATTTTATAGGTGTAGATATTTTTTGATTTGATTAAGATTATGCACTCTGTGGACAGTGAGGCTAAGTAAGTAACGCTAAAAATTAGCCTTTGTTTTGGAATTTCCTAAACTGTGACATGATTGAACTGTCTTAAAAAATAATGCATCCTCTATCAATGTGTAAATCTTTAGAAAAATTTGAAAGTAAAGGAATCTTGTGTAAGCTGGTTGGTTAGTATTTTTTGTTGAAAAAAATCGTTCAAGTGTCAATGTTGGAAATTCCGAAGGATGAATTACGGTTACGAATCTGTGTTTTTTTTTCTTAGCACTAATATCCACAAAGTGTCTGTTTGTACAAAATTGATGAAATTCTACAACCTCGTAATTTACTTTTTCTCCAAATCGCGTGCTGTTTTCCAATTAAGAATGCTTATTCCTGCCAGGTGGATCAGTAAATAAATTGATATTGTTCCGTACAGCCACTTTATTATACCTAGACATCACTCTTGTTACAATCGTTCAAAAAGTGAAGGGATGGTTAGGGATTATGGATGTCAATCTGTAGTTTAGTGCAATATTTTTACCCCTTAGGGATGGGTGATTCATAAAAGTATTTTTGCAATATCAAGATGAGAAAAAAATAAAAAAATGGTACATTAAATATGGGCATTGCTAATTTGACGGAATTGTTTTGCTTTTATATTAATTATTATTAATCTAATCCCATTATTATTAGCTCAAAGTGTAAAGATATAATTTTAGTTTCGAACAAAGTAGTGGTGAATTTAATAAATCAAACTATTATAACCCCGCCCACAAATAAACTTCTGAAGAGTTTAGCTATCAGTTTTATCTTTTTATCATGATTGATAAAATTTTTCGCTTGCACGTATTCATGACAGCCGGGGCGAGTAAAGGGTTGATAAATCCAGTCATATATTTTTGGTATAAGAAAATGTGGATGGTTTTAGACAATCATTTAGGCTTACTGAATAGTATGACATTTTTTAATTTAAAAAAAATAAAAATTATGTTCATAAAAAATTATAAGGATAAAAAAATAGTTATATTTAAAAGGGGAAAATAGAAAAAGGACAGAGAATTCTAATTTTTAATCAATGTTAACTTTCTGAGAAGTCAAACATAAACTGAACAATAAGTTAAACAAATAAAGTTTCTCATAATTTAAATTGTTTTACATTGTTGTTGAAGATATCTCTCTGCTTTTGGAATACCTTTAAAGCAGCATATATCTAAAAATAAAATTTAAGTATTTATTGATTAGAAATATGACCAATGCTTTTAAGAATACAGATTTAAGATAAAATCACTTTTTTTCTGTATCTTAAATAAAATATAAAACCAGAAAAAGGGACATGAAAAATTAATTACTAGCTTAATTTTCTAAAAAGAATTTCATTTTTATTTATGTTCATTTTTAATTCTTTA
Organism: Parasteatoda tepidariorum; assembly: GCF_982258835.1. Taxonomy (NCBI): domain Eukaryota; kingdom Metazoa; phylum Arthropoda; class Arachnida; order Araneae; family Theridiidae; genus Parasteatoda; species Parasteatoda tepidariorum. Next base: position 10,272,566 of record NC_141766.1, on the reverse strand, counting down.
AATATGTCGCGAATTTCTTAGTTTAGCATTCTTACTTTAAATTTTTTTCTTAAACATCTTTTTACCCTTGAATAGCTGGATACATGAAAAGAGTCTTTCTTAACATATTGGCTTAAAATGCAACATTTTCGTTTCTTTATGTATTTTATTAGAATTTTTTTTTTAATTTTTGAAAATTCTCCACTTACCGGCTGGTGGAATGAAAGCGAAGATCAATTTCCAGAAGAGGGTTATGAAATGCATGACGTAGTCAGAGCACGTTGGTAGTTTCGGTTCCTTCTCGACCCTTTCTTCTCCTTCTTCCTCTTCATCATCATCATCATCGTCATCCCCTTTGAACATAAATTAATTTTTTTTGCAATTAATTTTTGAAAAAAAAAACTCATTTACCATATCTTGAAAAATGTACTTTGTGGTTCAATACCTGCGCTTACTGTAATGGCTTCGATGAACTGCTCTTTCCATGAGGATGTGCCAATCGATAAGGATACGTTTGCTTTTTGGAATAGTTTGTCAACAGTGTTCTGGAAAATAATAATAGAAATGATTTGCAGTAGGTAGTAGGGGGACCGGAAAGTAATGTCGTTTCGACTCATTAAATATTCTTTATTCTTAAAAAACCAATTTATTTTTTCGATCCATTTCGATTCATTTTAGATCCGACATTGAAAGGTTATTGCTAACGAGGGTGAATACATTAATGATTAAGAATAAAATCTTGATAGAAATATCAAATGAACTGAGACGACATTACTTTCCAGTCCCCTTAATACATTAAAAACTTGATCTATTTTTTTAAAAAAAATGTTCAAGATGAGTATTATTGTTTTCTTGCTGAAAAATACTATCGTTTCCAAGACAATAAGATATTTCTGGGAAATACTACTGTAAAAGGTAGAAAAATGACATTACTTTGTTAAAAAAAAACATTAAACAAATTCAAGCATGGCTGCATTCGGTATGTAACCTTAGAAACCATGAAAGTTTATTTTTATTTTAAAAAAGAGAAGCCCTTTACAGACAAAAGGAAAACACCCTTTTTTTTGTGCCTTTATTATATATATATTAAGCGTATTACTTATAAATTAATGCATATTGAACTGTAAAAATAGTTTTTTATTGTTTAATGGAAATTCAGAAATAGTGCTTTTATAAAGTTCAATTGCTGTCACAATTTAAATAAAAAAAATAGTGTCCTATAGCTGTCTAACATTTAAAAAATACAAATAAATTTTTACCATATATTTTAGTAAATATTACTACTCATGTTGCGTTTGTTACTACATTGGTTTCTTGTTATATAAAATTTATATTTCGAGATTAATTTTCATGTGGAAATCTGATAGCCACTGATTTTCTTTCTGATCTTTTTTTTCTTCTCAATAGTACTATTCCAACATATTAGGTCATTTTTATGAAAATTGACATTCTTTTTCGTTTACGTAATTCGCATTTTTATTCGGTTAGTTAAATTTAAGCATCCAATTTCGTTATTAGTTTTTTTCGTTAATATTATTATATTTATTTTATATATTTTCATTTATTCTATATTTTAATACTTACTGACAATAGATTAGAAGAAACATCAGTGTTTGGAGTATCGGGCAAATATATACCGGACAATGGCACTTGACCTTAAAAAAACATCAGTGTAGGGTATACCGGGCAAATGTATACCGGGTAGTGGCACTTAACCTTAAAAAAACATCAGTGTAGGGTATACCGGGCAGTGGCACTTAACCTTAAAAAAACATCAGTGTAGGGTATACCGGACAAATGTATACCGGGCAGTGGCACTTAACCTTAAAAAACATCACTGTATGGTTAAAATATCGAATAAATGTAATTATATCCACGAATAAATTCATATCAAATCGAATGTAATAAATATTTCGGACATTCACCAAAGCATATCTGTGATTGTCGACATACACCGGTGAGGGTCCGAATGTACAAGAATGTAATGAAATATTCGATCTTTCACCGACGTATTTGGTGTTTGTCGACATTCACCGGTGAAAGTCAACAACCACCGATTTTGGTCCTTCGCCGTGACATATATATATGTAATATGTTGGAATTGAGGGAAAAAACGGTCACAAAATATAACACACTTCGGATTTTTTATTTAGAAATTGTAGTAAGCTACAAAATGTACTAAAATTCTTTTTTCACACTTAGAACTGTATATTAAGAAATTAAGAAATATTATAAAAATTATTTTTAAATTTATGAAAGATAAGAGAATAAAGTTTTTTTTTATATGATGGCATACAACTTAAAAGCTTTAAGTATTAACTTGAGTTTTATAATACCTTGAATTCTCTGCTTTCTTTAATACGAACTTGAACTTTATACGTTTCACCTAGTCTAGGTTTGCCAAGTAATGCAATTTTCTCATCTTCTGAAAGATCATCCCTATTTTCATTTATGTCTTGACCACTTCTTTCTCTCACATAATCTGAAAAAGGTTTAGAAATTGATAAGAAATAAAACCAATAAAAGTATTACTTGCTTCATACTAATTTCAATCTGAAATTAGACTAGTTGATATCTTACATTTAACTAAAATTAGTATTGTTTAACTTAATTTAATAAAAAGTTTAAATTAATTGAAATAAAACTTAATTAAACTGGAAATAAACTTGAACATTTAACTTAATTGAAATAAAAAGTTTCGTGTTGAGTTTGTGCAATTAGATAGTAAATATGGCTCTTTAAAGCACTTTCGCTAAAGAAAATAATAATAAAAAAACATCCCACTATTAAAGTGCTTTACACTTGAAGCGGAGCTACAATTTTAAGTTACATATGCAGTCTTGCAGCGAAGAATCATCTGAGCTTTAGAACCGACAAATAACGTATAATACTTTAAACTTAATAAACATTTTTCTTGCAAAATAGCCAACTTGGCGACATTTCTTCAACTTGGCGAACTTTTCCCGTCAAAATCAAAATTACCAAATTTAATGCCTTATTCTTATTTTTTTGCAACTTTTTACGAACCTAGATAATGCAGCATTGGGGTAAGTTTTAAATATTTAAAAATTAGACCACAACCGTTTTCTCAAAACTATAGCTTTTCTCCGTTTTGCGACATTTTCAGAATCAGCATGTGAGCGTTAGCTAAAGATAGGCTAAACTTGATCTAACAGTCATGCGTGACTGTTACAAACCAACAACAGTTATGAAAACAGTACATTATTTGCAAAGAAATATCATTTCATGCCATTGAAAAACAACCTTAAAATTATTCTATGTAACCTACTAACAGATAATTCCCATTTTAATTAATATCATGGCCTTTTTTTTATATAATCTGAAATGTTTTAGAAATCGATAAATAATAAAACAAATTAAAATATTTCTCTGCCTTTACATTAATCTATAATTTATATTAGAATAATTCATACCTTACACCTAAAGTTAGCATTATAATTTGCAACTGAAATATAGAAACTGAAAAAATTCCAAGTAAATAAAAAAACGATTTTGTTTAGTCAGCTTTTAGAGTTATTTCTTACACCTTCTGACAAATAATTCCTGTTTTAGTTAATATCTTATGTAAAATTATATGGTTAGGGTAAATAAAATATACTCTACCTAGCGAGATATACCATACAATTTTCATTCTAAAATTTCTGTAAAATAACCGGCAACATTCTATCGATCCAAACAACCGTGAAGTTCATGGTTAGGAACATTTTTTACCTTTGCGGTTTTTAAACTGATTACAACTAGCATGGTTTCTAAACCATAAATATGAAATTTAACTAAACTTTAGAGTTAGGTTATAGTAGGCTCTTCGTTAGGCAATGGGCATTGAAATTAGATTGTGGTTTGTCAAATGAACCGTAGAATGTGGCTTACTTTGTTTATTTGGTGGCGCCATCTGTCGTAAGCGATGGGAAATACCAGATTTTTGTGTGAAAGAGAGTATCATTTTCCAATAGTTTAAGGTCACCAATTGAGTAGTGCAGGACACTTCAAACTCATGACGTGTTGAAGGGAATGAAGGAATTAGTGTGGCGTCATCGCTAGGACTCGAACCTCCGTTATGTCGATTATGAAATCGACAAATTAGCCATTCTAGGTTAAAATATGCCCCCATCTATGCAGAACTAACTTGCTTGATTAGGTGGGTCTAGTTGGTGCGATAAAATTCAGGTTTTTTAACAGTATTAGGTGAAAGGAGTTGTTAAATGATTTTTATCACAGTTAACAGCTTGAATATCATATTTTTAATGATTATTTGACTGTTACGGTTGAATATGCTAAAATAACAAAATTCTATTTAACCATTTTTCCGAGAAATATCTAACAGTGTATGCTGGTAATAGTGTCTATGAAAAAGAACCTATTTAGCAATTATAACATATAGAACAACACTAACTAATGATAACCTACAAAGCAATTGTAACAATTATTAAACTATAGAGTATTGATAACAAACTTTGCAGGCCAGATCATGTTGGTTTAAAGTTTTTAGCTATGTGGTCCCAGCATATTGCGAAAAAAAATGTAAACTCGAATTTCACGAAAATGTCTTTGTTTTTGACGAAACTGTTTCATAGTATATGTTCCGAGGAACGTCTAGTCAAAGTGACGTTGATCACTTGCTGATCACTTCTATTGCTGATCACTGCTATTGCTGATCACTTCTTCGTTGGCAATATGTAGGTGGATCACCGTCCCCCCAACAACAGAAGGACAGATAAAAGCGGGATTTGAACCCTGGAATTTCCTGGTATAAGGTCTGCTTCTTGACCACCATACAGGCCGGTGTTTTTTTTTTTTTTTTTTTTTTTTTGTCATTCTAGTTTCAATCGTCTAGTTTTCATTCTAGTGAGTTATCTCCCACAATGCACTGCGATGAGGTTTCGAGTTTAAGGAAGCATTTTTGGCACTTATTTGAGAGGTCGTGTTTCATCAAGATACTGCTGAATCGTCAAAAGTGAGACTTTTTTCTGAAAGTGCAAGATAATGCTCTGACCCACCTAAGATCACGTGGTCTGACACCACTAAACTTCTTTCAGAAATACGTTAAACGCATAGCTTATGAAAGTAATCCTCAATCAATTCTAAATCTAAAACCCGGGTTAATGCATGTTATTGGTGAGCTAGTTTCAACTTCATCAAAATGTCATAGAATTTTTTAAGAAAAGACAAATTCATGGTATAATCTCCGGAGAGGAACTTCTGGCAGAAAAACATTCTGGAGTATAATTGCAATACTCTGTTCTTTAATTAGCAATTTAAGCTCGTGTAAGCAATAGGGCTTATTTATATTTCAATAATGCAGTTCAATTTTAAAGAACCTATATATAAAGAATGTGATAGCCACTTATTCTCCGAAAAAAAAACTCTTTTGAAACTTCGTATGGAACTATCTCAAGTATTGACATTGCTGAAGGCGATAGAGAAGAATGATGACTGCACTCGCGACAGGAAAAAAAATCAAAATCGATTTTACTTCTGAAGTTTTAAAAAAAGTGTTGAACCAACTATTATTACTTTTCTAAAAATATCTTATAAGTAAAAAGGTAAGTGAATTATTTTTTTTTAATATTCTTATAGAGTTAAAAATAGTTCGATAATCACACATGGATTTCCTTTTTTTAAGTAAAAAAAAGTTCCCCAAATTTCTTTCTCTTGTATTGTCTCTTTTTTTATTTTTATTGATTGACAATTTGTCTTCGTATTTCAATATTTTCCTCAATTTATTAACGAATTTCTATCTCCTTTTTAGGTTTTTAAAGGTTGTAAAATAGTTCATAAAATTGGGAAATATTAATTATTATATTTTCAACAGTCAATTTAGAGTTTTAGTTAGTTTTAATTTAAAAATGCAATTATTTATTAGATTTTTGAAAAATGTTATAAAGAGTAAACATTGTTAGTTCATATCTATTATAAAAAGTGACATCAGTTCAAAAAAGGGAGTGCTATTTACAGCTTTTGTTTTATAACTATTTGATTATAGTTAAAATTACAGTTTCAACACTTTAACGCATTAATCTGTTGAAACCAGTAAATCTACGCAAAATTTGCATCGTTGAATGATTCAACATTCCTGATAAGTTGCACTACACATTTACCTTTTATTGCACTGCACATTACTAGGAATTCCACTGTGAAAAGATGGTTATATGACAATTTATTAAATTGTAATTTTGCTATTTTCAGGTCACACAGTCAAATAACCGTAAAATGATGGTGTTCAAATTGTTTACTGTAAAAAAAGTCATTTATTCAGTATTTTCCTCTATCATTGCGAAGAAAACAGCCAGAATCTTATCCACACCAGCAACGATACAACTTGTAAAGCCACTTAGTTCCTTGCAGCTGGATACATAGTTTATCTGAGAGGTCTAATCTTTTAATCTCATGACTGATTTAGCAGGGGTTCCGAATTCCTGCAGTGATATCACAATATTCCCTTCACTACATGAGCATTTTAGCCCACTAGAATCCTCAATTGGTGATCCTGGAGTATAGGAATACGGAACTCTCTATCATGAATAGATAGCAGCACCACAGGGGTGCATAACACATAAAAGCGGTAAATTGCAACGCTAGATGAACTCTCGGTGCAATGCAACGCTCAAAAAACTAATTAAACTACATGTCCATTACTTAAAAAGCCTAACTTAATCTAACTCCACTGTCCAGTTAAATTTAATTTTTATGATTTTGAAGCTATGCTAGTTATAAGTAGTTACAAAACCGTACAATTTTGCATACGCGGTTTTTTAACCCCTTGGGGACGGGTGATTCAGAAAAGCATTCGTACAAAATCAGAATCAAGTTGCAATTAAATAAAAAACGGTAACTTAAATGTAGTCATTACTAATTTGACAGACTTACTTTGCTTTTGTTTTAATTATTGTTAGTTTAATCATATATATAATCAATGTTAATTCAAAGTATAACTAAATAGTTTTATTTTGAACAAAGTAATGGTGAATTAAATAAATCAAAAAATTATAACTCCGCCCACAAATAAACTGCTAAAGAAATACTTTGATTACCAGTTTTATCTTCTTACCCTGATTGATACGGTTTTTTGCTGTCACGTATTTGTGACAGTCGGCGCGAAAGGGTTAATAATGCCAGTTGTATGCGATTTCAAACGCACACAATTGAAGAATTTTTCCTAACCGCAAACTTTACAGTTAGTTACCATAAACTTTGCAGTAACTATAACCGTAAACTTTACAGTTTTAGACTGTGGTCGGATATTTTAACGTTATTTTAGAATGAAACAGCGTATAATCTCGATTTGTATTTCTGCTCTTATTTTGGTGTTGAGAGGATTCTATATTGTCTGAAAAGGTTTCAAATTTAATAAAAAACATTTCTTTTGTACGTTTACAGAAAAGTGAGCACATCAAGATTTTTTTGTTTATTAAAACAGATTTTAGTACTAGGAAGCAATATACAAGTTTTTTTAAATATTTTTGAATGGATATAAAATTTTAAAACTACAATTTTTATCTTAAATATGTTTCCAATATCTTTCAGTTGACAAGCGAAAAGCAGTGTTAGACATATAAAGTTTCTTTAAGTTTAATATATTTTTCATTAAGGAGGCTTTAGTAAGGTTCATATTTTTAGTGTTTACTTAAAAACTATTGAAAAATAGTTTTTAAGACAAATATTGACTTTTTATAACATATTTTATTGACAAAAAACTTGAAAATACTCATATTTTAGAACATAAAAAATGAGAAAAAATTACGTTAGTATATAGTTTTTTTTTAATAAATTTTACTTGAAATTAAATATGAATAAAGTTATAAATATCGTTCTGTTTATTAATTACATAAAAAACCACTTTTTAATGGATAGAAAATAAAAATTGCCTATGGTTCTATTAAATGAGATAATTAATATCGCTATTTTGTTTACTTGTAATAAATAATATCTTATTGATGCTATCAAATTTCTTTTGATCTTTTGCTTAGTGAAAACTCGCTAATTTCATTTCTTAAAACATAACTTAATTTAAAAGATGTTTCTATAAGCAAAGGAGAAGTAGACAAAAATTCACATTTTAATTTCAAAATTTCCTTCGACATAAAAATTCAACTCAATTAGTACCTAACGCTTAGGGAATTTTCTTAGTTGATAATGAGAAATGTTTATCTTCAGATTATTATTTGAAAGAAAAATTTAAAAACTATTCATCCATTAATCTATTTATGTATAATCAATTAACTAAATTATTCATTATGAAATAGAAATTATTCGTTTCTTATAAATTTATTAATGCAGTAACCAAATCAATTGAAACTAGAAAAATACAAGTGCACACAAAGATATACATTACAGGGATGATTTCTTAACCAAAACATTTCCGGCAATAATTAACCAAAATATTCTGTAGAATTTTTTGAATAATATTTATTATTTGAAGCAAACAAATTTTGCCGACTTTTTTGCTTTAATTTGGAAGAGTTTTCATTTGCAAATATATTTTTCTGTATAAGTTTCTTGGGATTATTCATACATAGAATAATGAGCCGTTGTAAAATACCTATTAAAGTAAATTTAAGTTCCGATTCCTGTTTTTTTCTTAATAAAATACAGTTTTCTCACTTACTTTAAGAGACCATAACTTAGAATTTCTTCATGAAACTTATAAACATAACTGGTATTTAATGAATCAACATTTAACTGCCTTTTCTCAGAAATAAAAATGCAGTTAATGCTTTAAGTCATAAATCTAGTCCTGCTCAACTAGTATTATAATATTTCTCATTACTCTGCTTTTCATTTGGCATTTATAATTCACAATTCATTTGAGCATTATTGTAAATCATTTCAATAACTTAGGACAACTTATTTTCAAAATAGCATAGAATATCAATCGTTTCCATATAATATCAATTATATACAAGTTGATATGACGGATGCTTCGTAATTACCTCCTCTTATAAGCATTTCTTGAATCCTTCGCAAAAATAGAGACAACGAAGCACACGCATTGGGAGGTTGTAAGTATTTACAGTTTGTCTAAAGTAAGAACTTCCTTAGCCATTTGTTTGAACCAGTGGCGGTGACTATGGTGACGAGGTATGACTATCTATGGTTTGGGTGTGGGGTCATTGTTTAGGGCAAGTTTTGGCTTAGGTCGGCAAGAGAAAGGTAATCTTTTTCTTCGGTCTATTGAGTTAACCCTAGAGTGAAGAGAAGCTTCCCTTCTTGAAATGCGTTATTCTTGTTTCCAAGGCAGCAGGTGGTCGCAGGCTTTGTATGTGGGGGAGTTTCTACCGTAGACATACTATATATAAGTCAGAGAAGTCGAAATTTTACAAAGCGCAGTTCAGGATGTTGGTCTTAGTACAATTATCAAAACCTGTTTGTCAACTGGTTGAAACTTGAAGGTGCTTTTAAAAATAACTTCTATACTTCATAAATCAAACAGGTTTTGATATTTTGAACACCTGCACTCCTTAATAGGGATTTATAAGGTTTCGATAACGTTTTTGGTTTTGTCCCTCGCTTAAATAATAATTTGTGACTCCTAAAATGAGTACTTTTTATTTTTTATTCTTGAAAGGGATTGTATTTACTGAAAAAGATTTAAAAAAAACTTAAAAAGCAATAGAAAAATAAAGCACTTCTAAAGCATCAAAGAAGTTAAAGGGACAATTCGTAAGATTGCTATGTGGTAACAAAAACTACACGACACAGATCACACCATAAAATTTTTATCATTAATAGAATTTTCTTTAATTTTTAATGAAAAAAACTCAATATAAACGTAAAAGATAAAAAAACAGAACACTGAGAAATTAACTAACTTAAGACTTAAGTAATAAAATTATGTTCTACCAACAAGTAAAGTAAACAGATCACACAAAACAAGCTTTATAATTAATAGCCAGTTTTGATTTCAAATAAATAATTAACATAAAAAATTCTAAAAACAATTGTTATTCTAAAAAATTGTTCATTAAAAATATGTGAGGAGAAAAAAACTAATCACTTTCAATTGGCTTGAAACGTTTTTAAAAAAAATCATAAAATTATCAGGAACTGCTGAATAGAATCACAGAGATTAAATCTTTTGTCATTGAGAATTTTTATAAACGAAAATTTTTATAAAAGAATAAAAAAGAAAAATTTCAAAGTTATAAAAACATTCAATACAAATAAATTTCTTTAAAGATCTTAATAAATATTTTGTATTTCGATTGGATTTAAAAATCTGGATGCTTTAAAATTTTTTTTTAGATTACGAGGTTGAAGATTAAAAAAGAAGAGTGTTTTTGAGGATTAAAATGCATCCATTTATTTGAACTGAAAGTAAAAACCAGTGAATTTTTTTGATTTTCTAAACGTCGAACGCTGTTTTCTAAATATTTATAATTTCAAGTCGCATGGTATTGTATGATGTTTACAGAAGAAGTAATTATATTAATAATAGTTTAAAATTCTACGAGAGACATTTTAACAAAATTTCATAACTTCTTTCATTCAGAAATAAAATTTTAATTTTTATCACATTTTGTAACAGGAAAACTAAGTAAAACTGTCTTATGCATATTAGTTTAAAGAATCAAAATTGCATAAATACGTATTTTTCTTCCTGGGAAAGAAACAATTCTTTTTTATTTCAAAATAAATATTAAATTCATTTATTAAAAAGTAAACATTGCAGTAATTATTATCAGATATATTTATTTTTAAACTTCAAAAATAAATCGCATGGTATGTTTATTACGCACTTAAGGGAATAAAATTTGTTTTATTTTTTAATTTGTTTTAAATTTTTAATGTTTTATCCTTGTTTTATTTTTGTAAACACGGTTAGAACTTTCTCTGGAAAAATGGTTGAATAACAATTAATTTAATTCTATTTTGCGATATTCAAGAAAAACAGTAAAAAAACTATAAATAAGATGACATTCAAACTGTTAACTGTGAGAACAGCCGTTTATTAACAACTTTCTTTTAAAAACTGTTAAAAAACCAGAATTTCATCGCCCCAACTAAGCCTACCTAATAAAACTATTTAGTTCCTTGCAGTTGCGTAAATATTATAGCCTAAGAGGGGTAATCTGTCAGTCTCAGTACCGACAAAATTGGGGTTCGAGTCCTAACCTTGACACCATAATATTTTCTCTATTCCATTACAAATATGAAAAGCTTTCAGCGTCCTGCGTTTCCTAATTCGTGTCCTGCACTCTCTAATGCCCATTATATAACGAACATCTTATGGTAATTATATCACAGATTATGCCATTATTAAACCATATCACAGATTATGGTTTTGAAACCATGCTAGTTGTAAATGGTTAAAAATGGTTCTTTACCGTAAGCTTTTTTCATATTCCATTAATTGGATGGGCAGACTGCTGCCGGTTACTGTACCATAATTTTGGAATGAAATTTCTAACTTTGCCCAGCGTGGTTTACCGTTTCTTTATTGCATGGCTATTGAGAACCACTATATTTGAAACAAACATTTTATTAATTTGTTTTCATTAGTAAAGTGCGTGTCAAATTACTACTTTGCGTCTTTGATCTTATTTACATATTAAATTCTTTATAGTAATTGATTTCTGTAACTTATGATATATTTAACATAATATTATTTTCAAAACGGAATTACCCATGTGATAAGATATGATTTTAAATTCAAGCATACTTTAAATCAGAATTATATACTTGTAGAATATACTTACATCACAGTAATTCATAATTATATACTTGTAGAATATACTTACAATACAGTAATTCATAATTATATACTTGTGGAATATACTTACAATACAGTAATTCTTAATTATATACTTGTAGAATATACTTACAATGCAGTAATTCATAATTATATGCATATAGTTACATTACGCTAATTCATAATTATATACTTGTAGTTACAATGCTATATTCATAGTTATATAATTATAGAAATATCATAATTATTTACGTATTAAAATTTTTTACTCTTTCCTTTGAAAGTCAGTTACTAATTAGAGAAGAAAAAGAAAAGTACAAGTACATAGGATTTAAAAAGAAACAAATACACACAGAAACTTTAAGACTAAGAAACATAAAATACAACACTGGTATTTCTTAACATAAATAACATAAAACCGAAAAATATCTTATTTTAAAAGTATGTATCCAATGAAATTTACAATACAAGCTGTAAAATATCACATGCGATTTCTAAGCTATATTTAAAAGCGCAGACACAATTTTTAACTTTAAAAATGTAAATTATTATATATTTTATATATTTTCTAAATTTATTTTAAAATTCTGTAGCGAGTATAACGATACTTTAAGTTAATGTTCTATTTATTCTGAAACTAATATAATGCTAAAAAAGGAGTTTTAACATTTATCTGTGAAATGCAAATATATAATGACAAATATAAAGGAATAAACATTTTTTTCTCATAAAATACAGATCTAAGTATTTACTCGTTATTCAAAAAAATGCAATTTTTATTTACTGGTGCCATATCCCCCAGAATCTCTAACTTAAAATAAGGGCAAAAAATTTGCTTTTTATTTCAAAATAAGTAGCTTACCAATAAAATGAATAAAATATGATTTTTTAAAAATAATTAAAATTTTTAAGCTTAACTTTATGGTTACTTTTATTTTTGGTATAAAATGCTCAGTTTCATTTTTTAGCATTTTTTATATGAAGTGGAATATTTATATGGCATATTTATTCACATTATTTAATGAAACAAAATCTATTAGATTTCTATAAGCCATAAAACTTTCTTAAAAGTTACTTGAATCAAATATTTTACTTTTCTTATGATTCATCATAATAATTAAAACACCTAATACAATTATAATCTGATTACCAATTATAAACCACTTATAAATTTATAACTCCAACTATATTTTCACATCGACAATTGCTTTGCTAAGACGCGAAAGCAAAAAATGTATTCTTGAAATATTTTTTAATTGATAAAACCGTACTAAATGTTGTCAATATATTAGACACTGGCTATTAAGAGTTAAAATGGGGAAAACTTGGTTTAAATACTGAAACATATTAAATATAGCTAGCGTATTTTTGTATTTAAATATTGTACAAAGTTTTTATTAATTGCATTTAGTTATTAAAACATTAATGAAACATTTATAATAAGTTGGAATCACTTTTGAGTTTATTGTAATTTTGAAAAAATATTATTCGAGTTTTTAAAAAATTATTTAAGATCCACTATTTTATCTGATTTATAAAATTTTTCTTTCTGGAATCAATAGTTAAATCTTAATCCAGAATTTTAACGTATGAACGAAACTTTTATTTACCTTAATTTGACACTTACACGTTAAGCCCATTGAATGAAAAGGAATGAATTATTTAAGATCCAATATTTTATCTAATTTATAAAATTCAGAATGTTTACTTATGAAAAAAAACTTTTATTTACTTTAATTTAACACTCACACGTTAACCTCATTGAATTAAAAAGGAAGGAAATATTTAAGATCTAATATTTTATTTAATTTATAAAATCCAGAATTTTAACTTATGAAAGAAACTTTTATTTACTTTAATTTAACAATTACACGCTAACCTCATTGAATGAAAAAGGAATTGAATGAAAAGGAATGAATTATTTAAGATCCAATATTTCATTTAATTTATAAAATCCAGGATTTTAACTTATGAAGGAAACTTCTATTTACTTTAATTTAACACTCACACGTTAACCTAATTGAATGAAAAGGGAATTGAATGAAAAGGAATGAATTATTTAAGATCCAATATTTTATCTAATTTATAAAATCCAGAATTTTAACTTATGAAGGAAATTTTTATTTACTTTAATTTAACACTCACACGTTAACCTCATTGAATGAAAAAGGAATGAATTATTTAAGATCCAATATTTTATCTAATTTATAAAATCCAGAATTTTAACTTATGAAGGAAACTTTTATTTACTTTAATTTAACACTCACGCGTTAACCTCATTGAATGAAAAAGGAATGAATTATTTAAGATCCAATATTTTATCTAGTTTATAAAATGTTTCTTTCTAAAATCAATAGTCAAATCTAAATCTAGAATTTTAACTTATGAAAGAAACTTTTATTTACTTTAATTTAACACATACACGTAAACCTCATTGAATGAAAAAGGCCGACAATAAAAGTCAGCCATTAATAAGATTTCTCAGCAATTCAAGTTAGCCTTTTTCTTAGCTGTAGATGCAAAAGTGGGATAAAACATTATTTTTCCCCTGAGTTAAATTAAAAGAAAAGTAGTTTTTCCCATTAGAAGAAAGCACTTGAGTATCTTAGTGTTTGCACTTTTTACTTAAGTTACTATCATTAAGCAGGATAATAAAAATAACTTTTTTTTATTTCAAAAATACTTTTCATTATTTGTTCTTTTATGTTCAGTTTATTTTTTCTATTTAATCTGGAAAGACTGGTGTTCTGAAATGCAAAACAAATTTACTCTGAGATTTTATGCACAATAAAATATATATAACTGCGTTACTGTTTAAAAACACAATTACTATAAAGAGATTAAATAACATTATTTAATATTTTTACTTAAGAAAAGTTTTACTGCTTTTCAGTTTTTTTTGGAGAAAAAATTAATACAATGATGCATCAAAGAAGTGAAGAAAAAAAGGTAAAGACAGTGAATGTTCTTATAAACGTAAATTATGCGTAAATTTAAACCACTAATGAATATTCATTGTAAACTTTTAAAATCTTCATATTTCTAGTTTTGGATATAATTGTATTACCAAAAATAAATTCTAGCAAATTTTTAAATGCATGTTCCACGAAAATTAGTTCGTACACAGAAATATTTAACAGACTAAATAATAAACCGAAAAAAAATTCATATTACCAAATATTTATTTGCGAATCATTTTGAATTCGGAAATTTATCAAACTTCACTCATCTGATACTTTTTGAAACTGTTCCTTTAAATAAAGTTCAAATTAATTATTTTGAATTTTTCGACAGAAAAATTAATGGATTTAATTTTATTTAGATAATATCCAATATATTAATTAGATATTTTTAATGATAGTAGGTAATTATTCCTAATAACGACAAACTGTTAACTTTTTGAAGTGCGTTGAACTATAATGTGGTAAATTGCAGCTACTGAATTCTTATTTGGTTAAAAGTACCAAATATTATGGCTTTACGTTACTGCGAAAGTAGTTTTAATAATAAAACCTCTACACTTTCAATAAAGTGTTTATCTGTTTCTGCTTACTCTGAAAGCATGAATCATAGAAAATAAATATTTTTCAAAAGCTATGATAAAATTATTTTTTTATTTGATCAGTTCAGGTTTAGTTAAGCACTTACATATTTTGATGTGAATGATCAACTAAAATATTGAAATTTCCGATTAACAAGTTTTAAAAGCAAGTGGAAATTCTATTAACTTTCAGGTAGTTATTAATTTCTGGTTAACTTTGTAATATTGTTTGAATGATATATTGGTTGTCCCAGGATTATTGGGACAAACTTTAAGGAGATTTGGGGACATCACAAGGATTAAGAATTTCAAGGTAATCCATGGCCGGAAACATGATTTGAAAGTATTATAACTGGTTCAAGAAACAAGACATAGATTATCTGAGATATGCATTGGTCAAAGATAATTCTTATATTGTGGAAGATGATATTTAAAAAAGTCACAAGAGAGGTTCAAAGTGTCCACCTTTTCTAGAGATGCATGCGTTACACAAGTCGGCCTTGAATTGGAGAACTCGCTCAAATATACCTAGATTTTTTTATATTTCCCTCAACATCACAGACTAATCTTGCAGACAGATCCATTTTGGAATTCACATGTGTTACGTACACATTACATTTCAGTGAATATCAGAGAATGAAATCCCCGTTGCTAAAATCAGGAGAGAGTGGTGGCCAAGGAACTGATTCACCGCTCCCAATCCATATTGTGAACAACAACATCTAGTGGCAAACGAAGACGTTTCCGACCATTAATTATTAGGTAAATCTGAATCCTTGTGATGTCCCCTACCCCTCCTCTTTAAGGTTGCCATGATATCCTGGGTCACTCTGTATGTACATATATATATATATATATATATATATATATATATATATATATATATATATATATATATATATATATATATATAGATATATATCCTTATATATATATATATATATATATATATATATATATATATATATCCTTATTTATTATGAACATTAACCCTAATTTTGATTTTATTATTATTGTTCATTGCATAGATTTGCTTAAGTTGTATGCATTTTATTGTAATCAAATGAAACAAAATATATTTTTTGTATCTAGTGCACATAACTATTTCGAGAGTTCGTTTTAGGAATAAATTTTTAAAGTTAGCTGCTACTAAGCTACCAATAAACACTTTTAGTACATGCACGTGCAAGAAAATATTTAAAACAAGCATAAGGACAAACATTGAGTAATATGCAAATTGAATTAATCAAGGACAAAAACTTGGCAAAAAATAGCGAATTTAATATTAGAATTTGTATCAATAGAGCCAAGAAGTTGATTATATAAATTAAAAGCTATATCAGTAAAAATTTTGGCTCTTTTTACCTTCATTTTCTGCTAGACCAACATCTTCAGAGGTAGCATGGAAATAAAGAGATAGATTAGATAAAATATGATTGGTTGCTTTGAATAACAGTGCAGGTAAAGAATATTTTTACAGGAAAGAATGGAAGGTATTTTTTTTAATTAAGATAGAATTAGAAAGATATTAGAGTAAAATGATAGAATAAAAACTTACCTTCCTCTAATTTTGGGTCACCAAGTTCGACAAAGAAAACTGCATCAGCTTCGTACATTTCATTATCAATGATTTGAAGGGGTATGTCTTTCCTAAAAAAAGCATATTAGCTTTAAAATATTGTTTTTATAAACAAGGACCTAACAATTTGTTTTATCAGAAAATTTATTCGTTGGACAGCATATATTTTCTTTGAATAATTTAGACAGCAATAAAAATATTTAAAGGTTAGAGATTTATTTTTTTACAATTCTTAGGACAGCATATATTTTCTTTGAATAATTTAGACAGCAATAAAAATATTTAAAGGTTAGAGATTTACTTTTTTACAATTCGTTGGACAGCATATATTTTCTTTGAATAATTTAGACAGCAATAAAAATATTTAAAGATTAGAGAGTTATTTTTTTACAATTGAGACATGCCAAAGAAAATTGCTTTTGTATCAATAACTTTTTAATATTAATAATATAAATTTATGGTAAAAATGTAAGAAACATTTTCGTTTACCACTCAGCAGCCGTAAATTTTTTTTTGAATAATTAATTTTTTTTTTATGCAAACAATATAATATAGACCATTAATGAATGAGAAAATCCTTGAAAGTCAGTGATTTATTTCTCTAAAAGCCAAATATAAAATGAGGGAGATATTATTTTTCATCATAAACTTAATACATGAAAATAATATAAATGCTTTTTAGTTCTATTTAAAAAGCAGGGGATGTGTTAAATGTAGCATTTTTAAAGAATTTGCATTAATTAACCTTTTTATATTTATTGTTTCAAAACAAAACAATATAATCGGATTTTTTTCTCTGTTTATATTTAAAGTTGATTTTTTTTTAAACTAACATTTTATTATAACTTTTCGATTAAATAAATTTCTCGTTATGGTTCAGCACTTACTAATAATTTTTTAAAAATAGCCGTTAGGTGTTAGTTTGTGACTTAAATGGAAAGATAATTTTTCTTCTTTTTATTTTACATATTTTGTATTTTTGGTACTTTAATTTGCATAGTAATTGTTTCATTTGGAAAGATTTTCCAAATCAATTTGGATGTTTTCTTACAAGCAAACTTTCTTATAAATAGTTTTCTTATAACAAATGTAATTTGTTTTTTTTTTACGAAAAATTGCTCAAAATAGTAAAAAACGACAAAAAAATTGAAACAGAATTGAGTAAAAAAAATTCTATTTAATTTCTTTGTCAACATTATTTTTGACATTAGTAAAACTGGAAAGTAAAGACACAGTTTTTAGTTCTAATGTGATATTACGAAAAGTGATGTAATGGTATATACATATATCGTTTACTAAAAAATTTATCTAAATATGAAATTGAAATGTTCGGCCAATGTTTTACTGTAGCATTGAAAAGGATAACTCAGAAAAATAAAATTACTTTGGAATAATTAGCTGTATTTATAAGCGATTCTGATTCTCTTTGTTTCATTTGAAAACTGATGACATATATTAAAATGTTGTATTTTCAGCTTATTTTGCGCTAATTTAATGACAAAATTAATATATTGTGTATTTAATAAGGATAGAATATAACTGAGGTTTGTTTATAAAAAGATAACCGATTGTTTTTAAAATAACCGAAAAAATGTGGAATTGTGACAAATATTATAACATATGATTATAAGATTCATAGCTTACCCGGATAGTAATAAAAGTGTTTCAACATAACTTTTTTTTCACATAAAATGACTTTTTAGCTTAGAAAATTGATGAACAAAAGTAATTTTGCTATGAAAATGTTAGTTTGAAAATTATTTTATGCTGATGACTGTATTTTCGGTTTATCTCTGAGTGTTTTAAAATGTTTTGTTTTAAAATGCCTTAAAATTTAATACAACATTTCTTAAAACTTATTTCTTATTACATTTGTCAAAATATTTAGGTGAGATTGATGTGGAGTTATTATATAAAAAACATGAAACATGAAAACAAAAAGTATAAAAACAACAGAATACCATAAATTATGTCATTAAAAACTTTTAAGCCTAAGGGCAAAAAGTTTTGTATGTCATTACTTTGTCCTAGAAAGTTTTTGGATTAAAAAAAATATTCAAAGTCACACTCCCGCTTTTTTCATTGTTAGTTTGATATGATATTTTCAGGATAAACACTTCTAATACTTCTCATAAAAAGTCAAAAAGATATTTTGTTAGAAAATCCAGAGAACTATTTAATGTCAATCTTTATAAATGATTTCTCTTTTTTTGCTTAAACTTTAACAAAATCTGTTTCTATTTATAACTCACTAGATTTACTGCAATGCATTAAAGGTTTTTTTTTTAATAAAATTTTAGCTACGGTTTCAAGCAGCTGTTTATCTAGAGGATATTTAGTATTATTAACAAACTTCATTTTATTTTACTTCCGTATTTATATTAGTTTTTTTTGTTTCCTACTTCTTATTCAAATAAAATCGTACAAGTAGATAGATAGTTTAAAGATTCCAAGTTAGCTTTGAGTTTTTTTTTAACATTTTTAGATTGAGTGCTTCTAATCAGTGGAAATTCTGAATTGTGTGTTATTTTGTAATTAATTTTCTATGATTAGAAAATTCAGCCCATTTGCAATAATACAATACATATTGAATAGCAAGAGTTCTACTATACTATTTAATAGTCTTCAATTATAAGTTAGGTACTACTAAGTGTCATAGATTTGCCGCCGACTAAAAGAGTATGACTTTTGTCTTCTATTGTCGATTTGATTAAAATGGAGAGAATATTGCAAATTTATTACCTTCCCTAAGTATTGAAATTTCAGTTCTGATGAATTTTTGTCCCAAATAGAAACACTATTAGAAACTTTATTAGTAACAGAAAGGATTTGTATGCAATGCAATGAATCATTACAATTCTTATCTTTAAATTTCTAGCCCTTTATTTTCTGTGCAATAATTATATTTGCGTAAATATTAGATTATGATGTTATGAATTTTTAATTTTAATATATTTTTGCTTTAAATATACTACTTGCTTGCCCCCAAAAAGTAAACAATAATAGTAACAGTTATCGATAAATTTTATTCTTAATTTTATGTTCTTTATGAAAAAGCCGGATGTACAGTTAGGAAAAATACTTAATAAATAAGTTGAGAAATTTCTCACTAAAAATTAATTATTTTTTTATTTATTTATTTTGAAAGTGTCTTATAAAGTTCATCAATGTTTTATTTCATTGAAATATAATAAAGTAAACTAACAAATCAATATTTGAAATTAATTTTCACACAAAATTGGACGTTTTACTTCTGTCACACACTACAAAGTTTTTACTGAAATGGGTTTAGCAGTAGAGGGAAATAGAGTTTGATACTATAAATTTAATTCATAGTAATCTGAAATAATGAAGCAGGAAAATGCTTAAATTACATTTTTATAATGTATTTTAATTAGTTTTTTCATCTAATAAGTAATCATTCTAGCAGGGTTCTAGCATTTATTATAGCGAATTTAAAAAAAAAATTAGCTATGCAATATATGAATTATCAAATTAGCTTACTCGTACTCGTAACTTCAGAGAAGATAGACCAGATACTAGAATAAATATTTTCAAAATAGCATATCTTACCTGATAAAGCATTATAGTAAGATGTTGTTTAAATATCTAAAAAAGCATGCACTATGTTGACAAAAAAAATAATTAAATTCATTTTAAAGCAGTTTACAATTTATGAGCATATGTATATAAATATTCCATTCATTTTAATCATTTTATATTCTTTATCCATATATAACTTTTTGCTTAATCACATCCTATTTCTGCTTGAGCTCTGGTCATTTTATATGTTTCCTGCCTACTTAAAAAAATCTACTTCAGACTTTATTAAATATAACCTGATCCCTATAAACCCTAAGATTTTCTGAATTGTCGTGCTAACGGACCAAGGTTCTATCCATGGTGATGGTTTGAATTCTTCAGATCAAGCGGTACATGGTTGACCAAAATTTAAAAAGTGACTGACATGTAGTACTGACTGAGTTTATACAATCATATTGTTGGTCACGAATTTCCAGAACCTTCACCTTCATGACTCTTTGAACAACAATTGGCTGTTACAAAACTACTTTAGTTTAAAACTTACTTTACACTTACAAAATATAAGTGCATTTAAAAGCAAATACGAAGATCAATTTACCAACATTAATTTCTGAATGCTGTAATGGAAAAATTGATCTCTATAATGTTTTGGAAGCTGAGTTATCCAGTAGTAGTAGTAGTTGTGTAGACATTTGTAAAAGTATCCAACTTTAATTTTTGCCCTTGGCCAAATCAAGCCAGAGTGGCATAGTTGAGTTCAAATGTACAAAAGATTTAACTCTTTTTTTGTTGGATCGGGATGGCCTGGTTGTTAGAGCGTTGGACTCATGTCCAAGAAGCCATTGGGGCTTGGATCCCCGCCAGTCGAAGACTCTATGTGTTGTAAACTGTAGTTGGTGCACGTTAAATCTGTCAGGTCACAAAGTCCTCCATGTTCCCATAATAAACCAATACTTCTGGGGGTACTAAATTGGAGATTTATCGTCCTCTGGTTCTGGTCAAAATCACAATCTGGAGATGAACGAATGAATGGATGAACGGGTACGCCGTATAAACGAGCCTCGACGCATGGGTGTAGAAGAAGTCTAATTCTTGTGATAAGATGGCGCCACTGAAAACTAGAACAATCTCACCCCTTGCCTTAATGAACAACAACTACAACTCTTTTTACATGTTGCAGATTGTCGTAAATCATCGACAAATCTTCAGTGGTTCATGGGTTAAAGTCCCCTTGCCGTCAGACTAACCATGGCAGGTTCTCGTGGTTTTCCTCTCCATGTAACGCAAATGCGGGTTAGCTTCATCAAAAAGTCCTCCACGAAGGCAAATTTCGCCCAATACTTGATCCAGGAGTTCCCTTGCCTTCTGGATTGGGTTCAAAATTACAAGGCTACGGAGTTGAACATTAGTAGTCGTAAAATCACGGATTATTAATTTACCTGTTATGGTTTGATTCTTTCTTGAATTTTCTCTTAAAATGTTTTTTTGTGCTTTAGTTTCATGCTTTGTCAATCTCTGCCCCTATGTGATTCCTCATTTTGAAAATTTTAATCACTTGTGTTCCTAGGGTTTTTATATATAATATATATATGTCCTTTCTGTTTAAAAAAAAAATTACTGGAATTTGATACCTTTAGTACTGTTGTGCCAGCCGTAATTATATTCTGAGTTACAAACATCCTATATTTTCCATGTGAAATTGTTTCCTTTTATTAACTTTGCACCCCTACTGAAGATGCGACATCAATATCTCTTCAGATTGTTACTGTTTATTTTCTTTGTAATGTTTGTTTGCTTAGTTTATTTCTAATTAGCACTGTTTTCTGGATTTCATATTTAATATTCCACCTTTTGAAAATTTTGAATATGTTTGCTCATGTAATTGAACTGTTACGCTCACTTCGAACTTTCGGAGCGCCCCCGGATGCCCCCTTACGGGGGCGGGACGGGCTAAAGCTTATTATTAGTAGTCGTAAACCCATAAAATTGTGTCAACTATTCAACGACGGTTATAAAAAAATTAAAAATAACCATCGATATATTAGGTTATTTCACTGTTTGACATATTATAGCATTCCAAAAGCATTTTTACGTAAGGAAATTTTACAAAAAATCAGTCACATGGAGCTTTATCAGTAAAGTAGGAATCCTTTCGAAGTTTAGGCATGTTGTATTTGGTCTTCGTGACGTATGAAAAACTTTGTATCATTTCAAGACAAAGGACTTGGATGGATCAAATATGAAAGGAAGAATGCCAAAAAGGAAAGAGAGGATCCAATGATAAGTTCGTCTACAAGTTTCCAGACTGTTGAACGTTTCTTCATCACCAGAGAATTGATCGACTACAATCTTGTTTCTAGATATCATGTGCATGTTTTATTACCAGAACATATTTTACTCTCCATGAATGGGTAGACGTTTTCCCAATTACAAGTAGTTTCACCAATTGTATTGCACAAATTATTTATTGTGTCTTCCATTGATTTTTTTTCTTGAAGTTCTTCTTGTTTTTTGGATTTTTTCCAATTTGCAGTCATCAAGTAGTATTTGTGCTATTATTTGTCAGAGTGCGGATGTGAGAGGATTCTGTTTAGCAACCTTGGTGATCAAGTGAGGAATGTCAGACAAAATAATCGAACATTTGCAAAATTGCTTCCCTCAGTTAAATGTGTTCATGCAGAAAACCGTAAGAATTAAATTTTTTTATCAGGCCATGTAAGTTCTATTTTCAAATCATGAATTTACAATAAAAAACTGATATTGCAAAGTACAATTTACAATATGGAACTAATATTACATCTAAGCAGTAGAAAAATGCATGAAAATCTACTGGAAATCATTTACCTAGAATCTCGTGTAAAATTACTGATAATTAAAAACAGGAAGCTTTTGCAAAAGTTCGGAAAAAAAAGTCACGAAAGACTCAATAATTTCACAGAAATAAAAAAAAAAGCAAAATTTTGTTAATCACTTCGTGGTTTTTAGGCGTTAAACCTTTTTCTGGCTGACACTGAAACTGACAGGGATATGAATTTAGAAAAAAAAAACTAAATCCCTACAACACAATTGGAAGAGGTGCAATCCGATCAGACGCGCCTAATAGCACAGAAAGTCAATCCGAGGCCGTTTTAGGCAAAGTCTCAACCCACCACACCGCTTGGGCAGCTAAATACTTATGAAATCTTTTTTTTCTACATTTTTTCATGAAATCGTTTTAGAAAAATACTCAGGAAAACCGGTATTTTCCGTAGCTCTGTTAACGAGAAAATCGCTTACACGCATTTGAACAAGAGCTATGTAACTCAAAAGAGATTCATGTTTTTTCTCTGTATTTTACATGTGTTTTTACTGCGTAGTTATCCATGCACAGAAGGCTTAAAAGTAATAAAAGCTCAAAAGTCCCAAATTATTATTATTAATTTTTAAGAAAAATTTTCACGTCAAAATTTTAAACACGGTATTTATATATTTAAATAAAAGGGGTTTTGTTTGAATATAAAAAAAAGAAAAAATTATAGCTTTACAGAAAATCAAACATTTTTGAGAGACAAAAAAACATTTCAAAATAGTTTTTGTTTCCAGTCCTAAATAAACAATAATACATAATTTTTTTAAAAAGATAACAATTTGCATGCACTGTAGAAATTTCCGGATCAAATTACGGCATACATTATCAACACTTTGGTGCATCATCCGTAAATTCCATTTTTACTGTAAAATCCATTTTTACTGCAAACTATTATAACGTAATTTTTACTGTAATTTAAAAGTAATTTTACAGTAATATTAATTAGGGTGATTCAGGTGATTTTACTGTAATTATTACTGCAAAAATTACGGTGTATCAGGTTATTTGTTCCGTACATGTTCTGCTAAAAATGGATTTTACGGTAAAAAGTACCGGCACCCTGAGTGCCGGTACTTTTTATAGTAATTTTATGCAGAATCTGTTTAGTGTATTAAGATAATAGAAGAAAAACTCATAAAATAATTTTACTATTTTTTAAAAATATTTTCGAATGATTTACTATTTAGGGGAGAGTCGGGTAGCCCCGCTCACTTAAGGAGTATTGCTTATATTTCTGTATAATATTGAGTAATAATCAATATTTTTGTATGTTTCTATTGCTTTATCGTCGAATTAAATAATGCAAAAAGAATAAACAAAAAAAAAATAGTTTAACTTAAAAAACTAGAAATTAAAAAAAAACATGTTTTTCAGCTCTTTTCAAAATGTGTCGGGTAGCCCCGGCCAGTTACAAAAATTAAATTTTTTGACTGTTTTTTCAGGTGTAAATGAAATTGACCAATGTATTGACAATAGGTAAACCTCGTTTATCATTTTTATCACAAAATTATTTTATTTATTGCATATTTACATACTTTTAGTGAATTCTATCATTTAATAACAACAATATTTGTTGTTAAAAATGCATACAACATTCAAATTTGAAGCAATAAAATAATAATCTTTGCAACCGTACATTTATCGACGAAATAAAATTGGTCGTTGATACCCGACATTCATGTGAGCGGGGCTACCCGAAATCCATTTTTTTTGTAAATTTGTAATTACTCGAACAATTTTTCACATATAGACTTCTTTCTTTGTGCAAATTAAACTTAAGACTACATACTTTAATGCTGCATGTATAGAAAAAATTATTTTTTTAGTATTAAAATGAAGTTTAATCGAAACATTCAACCAATTTTTCTTAATTTCATGACTACTGTATTCAACATATTTTCAAAACTGTTTCTTACCATGTTAACAGCTGCATAAATACTTGAAACTTTGAAAATAATCTTTTGTTAATATAAGAATTAATGTCCGATCGCCCATTGACTTGAAAAAATATTTTATACATATGAAATTGACAGTGGGCGGGGGTACCCGACTCTCCCCTACATACTTAATAAAATTTCATAAAATAATGTTTAGCTATACACCTTCTAAGTTATCCGTAAACTAATATTTCCCCCAAAAGGTTAATGAGATCCTATTGTCTTTAAACTATAATGATCAAATGTAAATTTATTTGACATAAAATTTTCACTCTTGTTAAATGAAGATTAAAATAGAATTCTAACAGAGATATATTTGATCTTGATGTGTCGAATAAGTTTCGGTCATAATAATAAGAGAAAAATCAACTTGTGCAAATATAATTAGTTCCAGTGTTATTTAATTGATCTTCGAATAAGCAGAACAACAATTACTTATGACAATATAAATATTTTGAAGCTTATTTTAATAAAATAATGAGTTTTATGAAATTCATAGTTATAGAACATAATAGTTATTAGAACCCGTTTTTTTATGGAGAAACAGTATTTTTATTAAGATTTTTTAATGTTTGTTTTAATAAATTAAAAGCTTGATAGTCTTTCAGCAGAAATAAGTTAATAGAACGCTCTTTTTTGGGGGGAAAATAGTAAATTGTTATTTTAATAAGATTTTTCAATGTTTGTTTTAATGAATAAAAAGTTTGATAGTCTTTCAGTAGAAATAAGTTATTAGAACGCTCTTTTTTGGGAGAAAAATAGTAAATTCTTATTTTAATAAGATTTTTATATGCTTTAATGAATAAAAAGCTTGATAGTCTTTCAGTAGAACTAAATTATTAGAACGCTCTTTTTTGGGGAGAAAAATGGTAAATTGTTATTTTAATAAGATTTTTCAGTGTTTGTTTTAATGAATAAAAAGCTTGATAGTCTTTCATTAGAAATAAGTTATTAGAACGCTCTTCTTTGGGAAAAAAATAGTAAATTTTTATTTTAATAAGATTTTTTGATATTTGTTTTAATGGATAAAAGGTTTCAAAAATCTTTAATTGCTTATTAAAAAATTTTTTTTGGGAGAGAAATAGTACATTTTTATAAGATTTTAAGCTTTGGTCATAATAGGAGGAAAGTCAACTCGTGCGCTTGTAGTTAGTTCCAGCTTCATTTGATTTTAAAATAAATAGAATAGCATCTAAATTACTTATGACAATATAAACATTTTGAAATTTGTTTTAATAAAATAATGAGTTTTAAGAACTTTTAAATAGTTGTTTGAATACGTTTTTTATACAGAAAAATAGTATTTTTATTAAGATATTTCATGGTCTTTTTTAATGAGTAAAAAGTTTGACGGTATTTCAATGGAAATTAATTATTAGGTGGTGCTTTTTCGGGAGAAAAATAGTATATTTTTTAAGAACATAAATCTTTGGTCATAATAGGGGAAAAGTAGACTGATGTTAGTTAGTTTTAGCTTTATTTGATCTTAGAATAAACAGAACAAGATCTAAATTACTCATGACAATATTAGCATTTCGAAGTTTGTTTTAGTAAAATAGTGAGTTTTATGTAACTTTAGTTAAAAAATAGTTATTAGAAGACTTTTTTACGGCGAAATAGTACTTTTTTTTAAGTTAAGCTTTGTTTTACTGAATTAAAATTTTGATACCATTTCAGTAGAAATTAGTTATTAGAACGCGTTTTTTTCGTTAGAGAAAAGGTAAATTTTTTTAAGATTATATAAGCTTTGGTCATAATAGAAGAAAAGTCAATGCTTCTTTCTATAATTAAATTCTAGCTTTATTTGATCTTTAAATAAAGAGACAAATTAACATCTGAATACTTTCGAAAATGCGAACACTTCGAGATTTTTTAGTTGAAATTATTTACTACGCGGCATTTTTTGGGAGAAGACTTTGAAATTTATTTCTAGATTCGCGAAGTATATTTTACGTTTAGCTTAACTTTTGCTTCTAATATTTAAATTTTTAAACTGTGAGTAGTTACCTTGCATTAAGACATAATCACACATTGTAATAATTTCCGGATCAAATTATGGGTATCGGCAATTTAGGTGTATCATCTGTAAAATTCATTATACAGTAAAATCCCTTAAACAGTAACATATATTTTTGCCGTAAAATATTATACCGTAATTTTTTCAGCAATACTTATTCAATTGGAGTGATTTTACGGTCATTATTGCTGCAAAAATTACGGTATATCAGATTTTTTGTTTCGTAAAATGTTTGGTAAAAATGGACTTTACGGTAAAAATACCGGTACTTTTTACCGTAATTTGATCCAGAATCTTTTGCACTGTATGAGCTTTGAAATATCATAAATGCAATTGAAGTAAGAAAATTCACCATTTAATGTTATTTTGAAGCATATTCTGCAATTTTTCCGACGCAGGCTTCAAACTCCAATTGTCTCATTGAAATAAAAAAGTAATTTTAATTTGCACAAAAGTTTAATATACAAAAATGGTTTATTGAACATTCAAGAATATATTATGCGTCCTTTGCAACGATGGGATTCGATTAAAAAAATAGTTATTTTAATACGTAATAGACCAAGTGTAAAGTGCTTATAAATTTTGTCACCCGTCAGTGCATACGTCTGTCAAGAAAATAAATTAATAATGATTAAAAATAATTAAATCGCTTAAATAAGCGGCAGACCCAGAGCGAATTAAAAATAATTATTTCATAGTTTGGACTACCAGTCTACTAAATGTGCATTTTTGGTCTGCAAGAGGAAATCAGTGGTGGCAAGAGTTTTATAACCATTAATTATTCTTCCTTAAAATTTGGTCAGCTACAAAGATTACTTGCAGATTTTAGTTTCAATATTTAATTAAACCCTCTCTTCACCGTTCGAAAGTTCCGATTTTGGTACGATGTACATCAAGAATTAATTACCTTTCAAGGAATTTTTCATTTGCAGTTGGTCAACTGCATTTCAAAGTAACTTAAAAAACTGTGAATAACCTTGAAAGAATACAAAAGCGCCATCTGTTGGGGAATGGACTAAGTTTTAAATTAATTATAGTTAGCCGTCATTTGTATTTGATTGCTTAATATTAAAATGTTATTAAATTCGGAGAGAAATAAGGCAGCGAAAGAGGGATTCAATTCAGGTAATTAAAATTTGTTTACGACTTTAAAATTGGGGCCCTAATTTTTTTGGCAAATTAATATTAATATTCTAATAATATTAAATGAAAAAAAATACAATTTTCAAAAAATAAAATTTACATTTAATCCCCTATTAAAATATATTATTTCATGTATAATATTAAAAAAAGACAAATTTTCTTGGAAACTAAGGATTATATTTTTCTATGTGTTTTGAACTAGATTTAGGAGACATAAAACGAATTACTTTAAAATAATTATGTGTATTGTCAAATGCGCTGGATTATGACAGTAAAGAAAAACAAATTTAGTGGAAGTAACTAGGGGTTACTTATTTCTACATGTTTTGAAAAATTTAAATCAGTTGAAATCAATTTCGTTATAAAAATTATGTGTATGGAGAAGTAGTAGGATTATAACAGTAAAGAAAAAAAAAGCAGAATAATCAGAGGTTACATTTTTCAATATGTTTTGAACTAGAATATAATATTAGAACTAGAGTTTTTGGTTCCAGATTTGTCCATACACGTAATTATTTTAATTTCTGTTAAAATAATTGCGTGGATGTTCAAATTAACTGGGATCCTTACTGAAGATATTTCAGAGCAGTAGCCTCAATTATTTAATGTGTTATCCGTATTACGTAAAAAGTTAGACGCATGTATAGTAGCATTGTAGTTTAACCTGCGGAATGGATATTTGTTTAAAAAAGACATTTTAACTAAATGGTAGCATATTTCATTTTTATTTTATAACCGTCGTTGAACAGCCGACAAAATTCTGCTTTCAAGACTACCAGTGATCAACTTTGTAGCCTTATAATTCTGAACCTAATCCAGAAGACAGGGGAATTTCTGAATCAAGTAATGAGAGAAATTTGCGATCATGGAGGACTTCCCGATGGAATTAACCAGCGTTTATGTTACATGGAAAGAACGAGCACGAAAATCTTCCACGGTTAGCCTGGTGGCAAGGAGACAATGGCAGCATATTGATCAAAAGCTATCAATGCCTAATATATCCAGAAAAAGAAAATATAGTCAAAACTACTAGAATATGTTAACATTTTCCATATTTCCAGCTCATTGTAATATTTACCGAAGCTCTTTGGCAATGAGTTTGCTAAAATTAACAATAAAATATCTTTTTGTAATATGTGATAACATTTGCGATTAATTGTGATATGTAATTAATTTTATCATAATACAATCCAACAGTGCGCAGAATTACTTTCTTAAAAAAATTCTTAAAATATTAAAAAAAAGTATGGACTTTATACTACATGATCCTTAATTTTTCTAAATTCTCATTTTTCTAAATTATTCATTTTACATGCAAATCATTTCAAGCCAAATGAAGAGCAGAAAAACACATTTAAGGAAGAAATAATTTCCTTCTAGTGTAGCTCCTTTATTCTAAACATTATTTGTTATTCAAAAAATTCAATACGAAATTACTTCTTTCTTTTTTTGAACTTTATAAGTCAAACGTATTGAGCGCGTTCGAAAGTTCTAAAAGATTTGAGAAGTGTGAGAGAGAATTACCTATCTTTGACTTTCTCTTTTCAGTAAATTAAAAAAAAAGTTATATACGTGAATAAATTTCTGATTCGTCTAGGTTAAAATGGACGCCGTATAATTATGTAAATTTTTTCTGGGAACAAAAGGAAAAAGGGAATAAAAACAAAAATAGTCAAAGCTGTAAAAGAAATTTATATATTTTTTAAGTTTGTAATTTTTAAAATTGTTCTAATATATTTGTTTTAATAAGAAGATTGAAGTTGGAAGTATTGTAACAAACTCATTCTTTGATTTAATTAAGGTTTAGAATTTCAATTATAATAAAAGAAAAGTCTTTGAAATTAAATAAAATATAAAAATAATAAAACTTTACAATTTAAAAAAAATAATGAAAAGTTTTAATTTGCATTAATTTGCATAAAATTCATAACTCATTACAGTTTCGTGTGAAAGGAAAGTTTTTGTTATTTTTTAAAATCAACAGGGAAGAAAAATTATGGTAAAATTACTGTACTCTAAGGTATTCACATTTTTGGTAAAAAAAAAACCATAGTTCTAATAATGAAACGTAAACATGATTGCATTTAAACCATCCATTTGGAAATTTTTCTATTAATATGTGTACGGTTTATCGAAAGTTTTCAGAGTTATAGTTTTTATTACCACACAATTAAAGGAAAAACAAAACTTAAAATTAACCAAATATAAATTTTAGCATATATTCTATAACAATATTTTGTCGCCAATTTTACCAAACTCATTAACAAAGCGCTTCCGTAAAAGTTACCGCGCTTTGTGAAGTTCCCACAGAAGCAGAAAAACGGTAAATTTCGCATTTTCCTCTTAGTTTTAACCATACTTTTTTCTCAGTGTATGAAGTCACAATTGAGGAAGGCGGGGAGATCACGAAACATAAAACTTGCTTGATGGCGAGAGAAAAAAATAAGATGTAAAACGAGCATTAGAACCTTCTTCAAGCATTAATCTACAATGCAAAATGATTTGATGATTTATATTTCTTCCCTATTAGGACAATATTAACAGAAAATATCTAGTAGCAGTTCCTTTGCCGTCAAGCTAGACTTAGAAGATTTTCTAAAAATGTAACATAAAATGAGCTTTACTTCCCCAGTTATTTTCATCATAGACATAAAAACGTGAATAATCAATTATCTCGATACGTGACTCAAGAGCTCTCGTCTTGAGGGTTGGGTTCAAAATTATAAGAATATGGCGGAGATTGATGCTGTCTTAAGCCTAATTATTCAGTAGGCTTTCAATACAGAATTATAAAGTAAATTATCCTTTATAAAGTCATCTTAATTGAATCATCTTATTTTATAAAATTATAAGAATATGGCGGTGATTGATGCTGTCTTAAGCGTAATTATTCTGTAGTCTTTCGGTACAGAATTAAAAGGCAAATTATCCTTTATCATCTTTCTTTACAAAATTATAAGAATATGGCGGTGATTGATGCTGTCTTAAGCCTAATTTTTCAGTAGGCTTTCAATACAGAATTAAAAGACAAATTATCCTTTATAAAATCATATTCCATGAAAACAACGGAAAAAATCCTTAAATTAACATTTTCTTACTGTAATTGATAAGCAATAAGTATTGTTAGATATTTACTTGGACTGAGAGTTTAGATTTTAAAAAATCCTTTTTCAAACTTATTTGCGTAAAAATATTTGCTTATTATTACATTAAGTGCAATTTTAGGTAATCAAAAAGTAGCAACAAATCAATTGAAAATTATAGACTGCACGCAGACAAAAATAAATGAAATTAGTTTTTTTTTAAGTCTCTTACAATTTTTATTTTTCTAATACATTTGTTTCTAAATGACAATAAAGTGTCGCATGAAAGTTTAAAACACCCTTTTAGTAATAAAAGAAATGTTTGTGTCAAAAACTACATAAAAGTACAATGGCTTTCTCAAATGCAGGAAAAAATTTATGCTTTCAACAGTAGAAGGGAAATATCAGCCACAATCCATTGTTTAGTCTGAAAAATGCCTTTTTTTTCTCAATAAAATAAATGTTCGTTTCTAAGTGCTTTTGCTTTTTTCTTTCGTTTTTAGTAAATATGTTGTCAAAATGTTATTATCACGGAAAAGCAGCATAAATTTGCTTTAATATGAGTGGATGTTTGCGTGAATTATTTCATAAAATTATATTCAACCACGACAGTGAAATTTAGAGATGAAATTGCAAAAGAAGATAAAATTAGTTACAAAACAGTTTCAGGGGATCATCTTTAAACTGCGAAGTGTACAGTGCATCAAAAAACTAACGGACACCCCAAATAACTTTTTATCTAATAATTGGATCGTCACGTTCTGGGTCTCAATCTTAATGGTTTGAAGGGGGGACATCAAATATGCTAATAAATAAGTGCAAATGATATTTTAAGTTATGAAATTAGACACAAAAACGGACTTTTTCAGAATAAAAGTACCCTTTTTTCCGACGAATTCGGATTTTTAACCCTCAAAATGTCGGGGTTAGCTGCTATCTGGAAAACATGGTCACAATAGTTTCATCAAGGGAGCAACCCAAAGTTTAGATCTATTAATGTTAATTTCACTTTTTGCATTTTTGAATAAAAAATAGCATAATCAAGATATTTTTATTATTAAAAAAGATATAAAATAATACTGAGAAAAAAAATTAGGAACAAGAATAAGATTGAATTTGCCATGATTCCGCCTCTATGGAAAAACCAAAAGCTCGGGATTTTTTCCGACACTTGTCTTATAATATGTGATATAACTTAGAAATCTTATCATAATATCTTAGAGCATGAGATAAAAACAATTTATTCAGTTAAATTTATTTTCTGTTTAGTATTTTTTACTATACGTGTGGAAATAAGAACTATTATTTTAAAAGAGAAAATATTTTACATCTAACAAGATATATTCTTGCAAGATATTCACAAGTACTCAACATTGAGTAATCGGTAAAATTTTTCATTCCAAAGATAATTTAGAATTTATATTTTGCGTAATAAATTTTAAACTTTCTGTTTAACCGTCATAGATAAATTTTTGTCTTATGCATGCAATACTTACAGTTTTAAAACCGCTAGCTAGTGACTAACTGAAAATTTAAATTTGCACTTACCTTCTGAAATATATCAAACATAAATTTTGGAATGAACATTTGACTTAAACAACTAATAGCATTATTATAACAATTAAAAATCTTTATTACAACATAGTGTCTATTGGCCCACATAAAAAGTTTTAAACTTCTTAAAACATTTTTAAAAGTAATGATCAAAATTGGGAACACTTTTGGAGGGATTTAAAGAACAAACTCTCTCACTAACTCTTTTCATATCCTATAAATATCTTTCTGATTTAATCTTAGATCACGATTATGATATGCTGCACTTTTCACAAAGGAACATTTTATTATACCAAACTGTTTCTTAGTATTGTTTTCACACTTCTATTTCATTTTATTTTATATGTGTTGAGCAGCTACTACATTTTTGGATTTACATTTACCAATGTTCAACTCTCCTGACTTGTCTTTTTGAATCTAACCCAGAAGACGATAGGAAACTTGGATCAAGCATTAGGACAAACTATCCTTCATGGAGGGAGTAAGATGGGAACTATTCACATTTACATTCCACAAAGAAGAAAACAGTGAAAACTTTCCACAGTTAGTCCAAAGACTAAGGGATTCTAACTCATGGACAGTATCACTGAGAATACTTTTATGAAAGTAATATGGACAGTACGAACCGGGGGCAGTGGGAGGCGAGCTCTGTATCCCATAAGCCACAGTGGGTGAGTTAGATATTTGATAAGCTTTCGAAATTCCAACTAGACAGTACTTAGAAAAATCGCATAACTTAACCAGAAATTTTTTCTCCAAAAACTTCTTTAAAAACGCTCTTATGAACAGTTCGAAAATGTGACTTATCATCATCATATTGCTCCAAGCTCATTATATTTCAATCTCAAAGCGCTAATGCTTGTGTCATTTTTTAAAAAAAAAACATTCAAAGTATAGTTATATTGCTTCAAGCCATTTAGTTGAGCAGTAGAGCAAAGTAATAGCAGATAATTAAGCTGATTTGTGATGCGTTTTTTGAAAAAAGTGGTAATGTATTCTTTGAAAATAGTTTTTACACATTTTCTATGCCCTTTTTTTAATTTTCATGTACTCTTACATTGCTCCAAGCCATTCAATTGTCTGTTAGAGCGAAATGGAAATAAAATGATAGCATATAATTAAGCAAGTATGTAATGCATTTTTAGAAGAAATTAAAGATGCAAAATCAGTAAAATTTTTGATAAGCAAGAGTACTAGTCTTGAAATTGAAAAAAAAAAAAAATGCCGGACTGCAAAACTAACAAAGTTTTCTGACAAAGTCACAGACATTTAAAAAAATAAGTTTCTCCGGAATCAAAAATTAATTTGGATTCTGACTAACCACAATTAATTCTAATCCTTTTCTTCCGGAACAGTAATTATAAAAGTTTTATAAAATTTTTTAGGATTAATTTTAGTTTTCAGTTAAATTTAGAATTTTAGCGGAAACACACAGACCACTAACTTTGAATTAAGGGGAAAAAATAGAATAACTCCTGATTTAGGGTTCAGAAACTAAGGAATAAAATAAATAAATAACAATTTTAAAAAAGATTAGGACAGAAAAAATTATGCAAATGTAGGAATGTCATTACATTTATTTAGTCTTGAATTTCTCAAATTTTTATGCAGTTTATTATTATTAATTTTTCACATCTAAAACGAAATTTTTTTCCTGAAATTGAAATACGTGTAGCATATAAGTGTTAACTATGATGTTTACAATCTTTAAATAACTGTTTTGAATTTTGTAAACAAAGAAAATTTTTTGTAAAGTTTCACATTGTAAGCAAAGCGTAAAGGTTAATGCGAAAAACATAAATTAATTCATTTGCTTTTAAAAATATTTAAAATGTATTTGTTTCTAATAAAATTAACCTTTGTCATTTAAATATAATTTTAGATTGATGAAATGCATTGATGAAATGATTAAGTTGATTATTAAGTTATTTTAAGGAATTAATAAGTTATCAAAAATATTTGAAAGTGTGGTATTGTACTGAAAAATAGAATATTAAAAATGTATGGGACTATTTATTTTAGTTTTATGGAAATAAGCGAATGTCTGAGACAGGTTGGAAATTAGGAAAAACGATAAATATGGTAAATAGGAAGTCCAAAGAAGAAAGCCAATTTTATTCTTCGGCGATAATGATAAGCTGCAGGAAAGTTATTTTTTTTACAGTTAATGAAATTTTAAAGCTTTTGAGATTTAACACTCTTTCGTCTTGCCAAAATTTAATTACTTTTATGTATTAAAAAAACTCAATCGAAATTTGAATAATAAATTATTTACAATCGCAAACACACCCTTTTGTTTAGAGAGATTAAAGAAAATTTTAATTTCTTGTTAAGTATATAAGAGAGGTTGTGTAAATATTTTTCCACAACGCAATGGTAATTCTTTTGAAAATTTTTACAGTATATCGTTCAATCTTATTAAAGAAATATAACAAAATAAACAAATGGAAACAAGATAAGCAAGAAATATAACAAAATAACAAAAATAAAGTTAAAAAATTAGATTAATTTTTCAGATGTTATGAATTATAGTGTTAAAATACTCTATTATGTAGACTAGGGAAAACAATGGCAAAAAAATATTTTATACGATACAAATACAACTTAATTATTCAAACAAAAATAATTGGATTATTCACGTCGAAGGAATTATAAATTGTAAATTGTCTTTAAGAAAGAATTTTAGAAGAGAATGTGCTTACTGATTACTGATGTTACTGATTTTTAAAAGTAACAGAGCGCAGGTAATAAGATTTTTATGTACCGTGGTTATGAAAATATTTAAACACATTAAATATTAATTAATTTCTGTTTTTAAAATTACGTAGTCGTGGTTTTATTAGTATTAAATGAAGTAATCTGATAATTATTGCTGAGAGCAGCAAGTTATTCTTTTCTGGAGAAAAATTTTTTTAAAATTGCCGCACTATATGGTAATGGCAATTCTGGTTAAAAAAATTATACTTCTGGTTAATAAAACAAAATTATACGGGGGCCTGGATAAATTGGTTTGTAGGACGTTGGGCTCGTGCTCGTGAGAACGTGAGTTTGAATCACATCGGCCGAAGAATCCCCATGCATTAAATGGTGATTGGTGCACGCTAAATCTGTTGGGGTCACAAAGTCCTCCATTTCATCAGAACAGGAGCTGAAGTCTAATTTTGGTCATAGATGAAGCCAATGAAAAAACAAGAATTGCACCCTTTGCCTTAATCAGTCTTCAAGCAGACTTGCTGGTACTGGTAAAAGACATATGGTAATCCGTTCATATGGTAATGGTTTACTTAAAATTCCGGTTTTCGAAATTATAGTTCTTATTACCACACATTTAGTAAAAAATACAAAATTGAAAAGTAAATTTAGCCGAATAAATGGTTTTCACACAGCACAAAAACAATATTTTATTTTCAATTCAACCGAAATTGTTACCAAAGTGTTTCGGTAAAGTTTATCGTTCCCAACATTCCATACATTCAGAAAATCCTATACATCCAGAAACATGGTAAATTTAAAATACCATATTCTGGTAGTTTTGCCCATACTTTTTTTCTCAGCGTACAGCTCAAGCTCAATCCTTATCACTGGAACGAGGTTTAAATTAAGCGACATGGTTGAAAGAAATATAATTTAGTTCAGTGAAAAATCATTTTTGTCCAGATATTTCATTTACGAAGCCCGTTATCTGAGTCCAGTTCAGAGCTACGAGTTTATGGAAGTTAACTTTCAGAAAAATAGATTCGTATGTATCGAGGTGTCTGTAACTCTGGCAATGTGTAAAATAAAACAGTTAATTGAACTTAAGGCAAAATTGGGATGCTTTACTCTTTCTTCATATCAAAAATTTTTAAATTAAACAGTTCTGTGGTATTTTTCAAAGCTTGGTAATTTTACAAGTTTCTATATTTTTGACAAAATATTAATACAATACACAAAAACAACCTATTACCCACTTGGAAATTAAGGTATTTTCACCAAAAATGGTCCTGAAATTTGCAATTCTTGAAAACCTGGGTTATTATTATTTTGCAATAAAATCTTCAAATTAGTAAAGTATATTGTATTGTATTAGTAAAGTATCTCGTATTCTAAGATTTTATTGTTTTTACCTAACAAACCCTAATTCAAAATAATTCAAAAAGGTTAATTCGAAACTAGATGGTTATAGAGAAGAGATGGTCAGTTTAAATTTCCACGATATTTTTGCTTAATATATCGTAAGAGATGCTGTTTCGCTGGAAGCAGTTTAACTTTTTTATTAATTTGAACAAAGCATTGCGTTACGTGACAGCAAATATTTTGCAAAATTTAAATAATCGTTTCATTTAGAGGTCAAATATTTTTCGCGAAATCAGTATTTTATCGCTTTTCCTAATGTGTTGTTTTTTCCAACTAGCTGGACTTTCAAGGCACATATATAGTGCAATTTTTGGTCCTGAGTAAAAATAAAAGGAACATTATAGTGAAATGATGCTATAAATTCGGTGAATACTTCATCTTTAACTTCAGGAGAGATTGCCACTTTTGATAAAACGTATTTAGATATAAAGGATAGCAGGTTCCTTAAAAATTTAAAAATAAATGAAAGTAAGAAAATAAGTTTTCCTTTAGTAAATTATTCTCCGCAACGTTTCATCCTATATCTATCCTATACTTAACTTATATTTATTGGAGAAAAAAAATCAGTAGAAAAAATGGTAATTTTTTTAAATCAATTTAAAATATATTTTTGATCTCTAAAATACACTGGAATAAAAAATTAAGAGAATTCACTGACTTGGTCAATTATTTCTAGAACTACTGGACCGATTTTAATGAAATTTGATCTGTGCATACATTGATACAATACAAAACAAATAACGTATAAAATTGTGTAGTTATGCTACTACCGTTCAATACATTCAATAACTATATTGCAGACTTGGTGAACTAGAACTACTGGACCGATTTTAAAGAAATTTGATATGTACATGCATGAATACAATACAAAACAAATAACCATCCTATATCTATGCTATACTTAATCTATATTTTTTGGAGTAAGAAAATCAGTAGACAAAATCGTAATTCTTTTAAATCAATTTAAAATATATTTTTGATCTCTAAAATACACTGGAGTAAGAAATTAAGAAAATTTACAGACTTGGTCGATTATTTCTAGAACTACCAGACCGATTTTAATGAAATTTGATATGTACATACATTGATACAATACAAAACAAATAACGTATAAAATTGTGTAGTTATGCTACTAGCTAGTTTCTAATATGATAAACAGACTATAAGCAGAGCTATTAAGAACAATTTAATATTAACAAAGTTAACACAAATTAACAAAGTTAACACAAATCAATTTAAAATATATTTTTGATCTCTAAAATACACTGGTGTAAGAAATTAGGAGAATTTGCAGACTTGGTGAACTAGAACTACTGGACCGATTTTAAAGAAATTTGAAATGTACATGCATGGATACAATACAAATCAAATAACCATCCTATATCTATCCTATACTTAACCTATATTTATTGGAGAAAAAAAATCAGTAGAAAAAATCGTAATTCCTTTAAATCAATTTAAAATATATTTTTGATCTCTAAAATACACTGGAGTAAGAAATTAGGAGAATTTGCAGACTTGGTGAACTAGAACTACTGGACCGATTTTAAAGAAATTTGAAATGTACATGCATGGATACAATACAAATCAAATAACCATCCTATATCTATCCTATACTTAACCTATATTTATTGGAGAAAAAAAATCAGTAGAAAAAATCGTAATTCTTTTAAATCAATTTAAAATATATTTTTGATCTCTAAAATACACTGGAGTAAGAAATTAAGAGAATTCACAGACTTGGTCGATTATTTCTAGATTTACCAGACCGATTTTAATGAAATTTGATATGTACATACATTGATACAATACAAAACAAATAACGTATAAAATTGTGTAGTTATGCTACTAGCTAGTTTCTAATATGATAAACAGACTATAAGCAGAGCTATTAAGAACAATTTAATATTAACAAAGTTAACACAAATCAATTTAAAATATATTTTTGATCTCTAAAATACACTGGTGTAAGAAATTAGGAGAATTTGCAGACTTGGTGAACTAGAACTACTGGACCGATTTTAAAGAAATTTGAAATGTACATGCATGGATACAATACAAATCAAATAACCATCCTATATCTATCCTATACTTAACCTATATTTATTGGAGAAAAAAAAATCAGTAGAAAAAATCGTAATTCTTTTAAATCAATTTAAAAAATATTTTTGATCTCTAAAATACACTGGAGTAAGAAATTAAGAGAATTTACAGACTTCGTCGATTATTTCTAGAACTACCAGACCGATTTTAATGAAATTTGATATGTACATACATTGATACAATACAAAACAAATAACCATTCAATAACTGTAATACATAGGCAAGATCGTGTCTAACACTAGATGGAGTCAGAAGGTATGAAATTGCCACTGGAAATGATCAACTGCCTTATTTCAAGTATTAAATCACGCTGCAGGGCATGCATATCTGCAAGAGGGGACCATACCCCCTATTAACTCATTTTTTTTGTTTATTCTGCAACCGCTGTTTCATACCTTCTGACTCCAACGAGTGTTACGCACGATCATGCCTGTGTATTACAATTGTTAAATGGTTATTTGTTTTGTATTGTAGCAATGCATGTACGTATCAAATTTCTTTAAAATCTGTCCAGTAGTTCTAGTCCACCAAGTCTGCAAATTCTCTTAATTTCCTACACCAGTGTATTTTAGAGATCAAAAATACTTAGTTTTTTTGTGTTAACTTTGTTAATTTGTGTTAACTTTGTTGATTTGTGTTAACTTTGTTAATTTGTGTTAACTTTGTTAATTTGTGTTAACTTTGTTAATTTGTGTTAACTTTGTTAATTTGTGTTAACTTTGTTTATTTGTGTTAACTTTGTTAATTTTTTGTTAACTTTGGTAATTTGTGTTAACTTAGTTAATAATAATTTGCTCTTAATAGCTCTCTTATATTCTGTTTATCGTATTAGAAACTAGTTAGTAGCATAACTACACAATTTTATACGTGATTTATATCTGCTTGAAGTGTGTTTAAATAATTATTATAATACAAAACAAGCATGGTGGATATTAAGGCATCTTTGTCAAAATCATCATTTTTATTGTAACTGTCAAAGGTTTTAATGGTGTAACAATTAATATTTTCAGAGTGCCCTACCAAACAAAACATTAATTTGACCTTCTAAAAATTTACCAAATAGGGCATACCCGAGACTTTTTGATAATAATAAGTTTTTTAAATAAGCATAATTTACATGTTATAGTAAATAACATTATCTGTTGACACAATTAAGTCAGTTTTAGCCTTATATATAATCAAATAAATAATTCTGAAAGTAAAATTCTAATTCTAAGAAAGAGGCTTAAATGCTAAGAGGGTTTATAATTGTTAATGGAAGAAAATGCAAACATGTTTAATTGAATAAACATTTAATAATTCACGAAGTTCCTCGGATTAATGATATCACGGCTTAAGCCTTCAGGGACTTTTCCAGAAATCATTGTTAATTCTACAATTATTATGCACAGCACATTAAGTTATACGACTTCATAACTATATAGATAAATTCGCGAAAACCATTATCAGATTATTTATTGCAGTGATTGATAATTATAAAGCAGATTGGATCAAGAATTTTGAAATAATTCACTAGAAATTCTATGGAAATACACTAGTTAAAAAGCCCAATTGGGAAAGTAAGATGATGATTTAAAAGCATTTTAGGATTAGCTGGACACAGTTAAAGAGAAATGTTTGTTAGAATCGAGAAACAAAGAAAAAGTTAGTATTTATATAATTTTATATCAGTGTTAATATTTAGTACTTATATTATTGTTTGATATTATATTTTATGTTAGTATTTTCCAGTTTTTATATGACTTACCCGTATAACCAGCGATAGTTTAAAATTTGATGTTCGAGCAATATTAATAGAAAGAAAATTGTGTCAACTTATTATAGGAATTTATTAATTGCATTTTTTGTAAAAGTATATGTAATATTTATATAATAGCATTTTTTGCAAATATTTTTTTTCTTTCCTTTGATAAAACCAGAATATAGAGTATTCAAGTCATACATTTGATAATTTTTCCATTAAAATGGTAACGGTTTACCGGAAATTCTGGTTTTTAAAATTATAGTTCTTAATACCCCACATTTGGAGAAAATTTCAAAACTGAAAAGTAAATTTAACCAAGTTTAGTTTAGTTTGTATGCCATGCTTTAAGGTATCATGATAAAATTGCCAAATTTTACCATATTATTAACTTTTATCATGCATTATAAAACCATATTTTGGCGTTAATTTTAACAAACTCACTAACAAGCCACTTCGTTAAAAATTATCGAGTTTTTCGGTATTCTTATAGACCCAAAAACACGGTAAATTTTACCATATTCTAGTAGTAATGATCTTACTAGTTTTGAGAGCAACTCCCAATGAATATGTTTTGAAAAATTTGTATAATTTGCAGCAAAAATTCAATTTGTATTATTTTAAGAAAATTCCATATCTCATTTTCTTAATTAATGATACACAATTTTCTGAAAAAATTGCACGACTAATTTTCTGAAGCCTTATAATCAATATTAAAAGCATATACTATCCAAAGCTTCCTAAATTTCTAGTACATTATATTTTATTTTCATATTTTGTAATTGCTAAAAAAATGACATTCAATAAATAATTTTGTAAAACTTTATAGTAAAAATTTATAATAATTATCTATGTCTAACCATAGATTAAACGGTCTTTTGAACGAAGCAGTGTAATGGCTATATTTATGATATACGATTATTAAATATACCATAGTTTGAAGTTACTAAAAACACCAACACTCAATAAACAATTTTAACAAACTTCTATAAATTTATAGTAAATATCAGATTTATAATTTACGATTATTGAATATACAATAGTATGAAATTATTATAAAAACTAACACTCAACAGATAATTTCAACAGACTTCCATGAATTGTCAGTAAATATTTACGTCTCGCCGAACATTAAATAATTTTTTGAGTGAAACAGAGTATTTATTAAAATATACTATGTGCGATTATTAAGTATACGAGAGACTGAAATTATTATAAAATCTATTACTCAATAAATAATTTTAACGAAATTCTGTACATTTATAGAAAATAATAAATCTACGATATATGATTAGAAATAATATCGACTAAAATTACTATAAAAACTAAAACCTTATAAATAATTTTGACAATCTCCTCTAAATTTTTGGTAAATATCTACTTCTCACCATACATTACACGGTCTTTTGAATGAACCAGAGTAATGAATAAATTTACTATATGCGATTAT
Organism: Parasteatoda tepidariorum; assembly: GCF_982258835.1. Lineage (NCBI taxonomy): Eukaryota > Metazoa > Arthropoda > Arachnida > Araneae > Theridiidae > Parasteatoda > Parasteatoda tepidariorum. The sequence continues at coordinate 10,230,222 of NC_141766.1, read as the reverse complement.
TAAATATACGATAACTTTAAATTACAATAGTAGCTTACACTCAATAAATAATTTTAACAAACTTCTATACACTTATAGTAAATATTAAATTTACAATATACGATAGTTTGAAATTACTATAAAAACTAACACTCCATAAATAAGCTTAACAAATTTCTCTAAATTTGTAGTAAACATCTACATCTCATCATACATTAAACGGTCCTTTGAATGAACCAGAGTAATGAATAAATTTACTATATATGATTATTAAATATACGATAATTTTAAATTACAATAAAACTTACACTCAATAAATAATTTTAACATACTTCGATACATTTATAGTAAATATTAAATTTACAATATACGATTATTAAATATACGATAATTTGAAATTACTATAAAAATTAACTCACTATAAATAAGCTTAACTAAATTCTCTAAATTTGTAGTAAACATCTACATTAAACGGTCTTTTGAATGAAGCAGAGTAATGATTAAATTCCAATACCTAAACTCGAAATTGAATGGAGTCCAAATTGGACAGTATTCAGGCAAATTCGTACCGTCATCACTTGTGTTATCTTAAAACAAATTCATTCTATCTGACTAAACTTACTCAGCCATTTCAGGCTTATTCAAGCTCATTCTGCTTAGTCTGAATCTTTGAAAATCTCTATATTGAATGAGAAATGTAGTACAGAAAAGTAGACTATGTTACAGCCGGCTGATGGTAAACTAGTTAAGCGAAAATTACGGTTAAAAAGAAACGATAAAAAGCAATAAAATATCTAGCAATTTATGTCAGAAAATATGTATTTATGTTAGTAAGGTAAAATAGTGATAAAAAGTTTATAATGGTAAAACTTTCGTACTGAGAAATATCACTCTCTCTACACACACGCATAAAAAAAACCTAATTGCTAAAGTTGAAAGTGCCCTTTATAGTAATTCAAAAACTTAGAATTAATTACATTTATGATACCGAGCTTATTTGTGATTATCAATAATCTGATGATTTATCACCTCCGATCTTCATCTGGATCAGCATTTTGTTGTGGTGCAAAAAGTATTTTTATGATAAAGGGTATTAATACATAGACTAATCTGGCATTTTCTTTAGTGCCAGACTCAGTTTTAGAATAATGAAATCTGAAAATATTTACATGAAATAAGAAATTTTCTATAACAAAAAATCGATATTTATATTATCAATATTCTGCAGTGAGCAGGAATGCTTTGATTTTAAAAGGATAAATTTTATGAATAAAATAACTCAGTTACCAATCTTTTTCTTTTAAGAAGCATCATGGGAAGAGATTTTACCCATTAAAAAATATTGTTGCGAAAACTCAACATTAATTTATTGCGATGTAAAAATATTTTTACGAAAAAAATTGAGGGTAGAGGTAGGATATTATATGCCTAATATAATATTCTTATATTTTCTAGTATTGGCTTAACCAATTTGGTTTTATAATATCGCAATTTCAGATTAAAGTATATATATATGGGTCATTCTCACAAAAACAGTCATTTTCATGTCCCCAGTATATTTTATGTTTGTTTTACAGCTTACGAAAGAAAAAAATTCAGGGAAAGTGTCCTTCAGAATGCAAGCTAACAAATGAATAAAAATAAAATTATCAATTTTTATTTTTTATTTATTTTAGGTAATTAAAATATACCAATATGTCATTCCCTCACTTGTCCCCACTGCTGATTTAAGAAAAGAAAAAAATTGTTTCTGAAATAATTTTTTTTTTTGCAAATTCGTGTATTTTATTTCAGAATACTGAAATATAGAATTCAGAAAATCAATTTAAAATTTAATTTTTGATAAAAATATTAACACAGCACTATTTTAAACTTTGTCCCCAGTGTTTCGCGTCATTCCCTCACAACAATGTTCTTATCACCTGCAATCTTCTTAGAATAAAAATATTTTAATAAAAACTTCAGAAGTTAACAACTGGCATCATAGAACAAAATTGCAGTATGTTTCCATCTTCAACTTAAATAAGCTTTGCTGTGGAATAAATTTGAATGAATCAAACCAGGTAAAATTTTTTACATTTGTCATTCCCTCATGTCATTTTTTAGAGTGAAATAAAATACAACTTCATCGAGAAAGTGGATAATTATATGTTGCTTTCTTGTATGAATATAATTGTATGTGATTGACTTCAGAAATTAATTTGGCCTAACTGTTATTTTTAAATTTTATTGAATTCGTCATTCCCTCACTAGTGTATAAAGTGAGGGAATGATTCAAGATGAGTATATTATTAAATTTTTTTTTGTTCAATCGTGCCAGCCAATTTAATTTCCCAAACCTATAAAAACTATTAAATATATAAGACTAAATTATAATAAATATTAGATATATTTCAAACTTTAGATAGATGTAACTTAGATAAAAACATGTATTAAAATAAAATATCATTCCCTCACTATTAGTGTCATTCCCTCACTTTTTAAATAGTGAAAATAATTAATTTACTTATTAATTAATTTGAAAAATAAATTAAAAAATTAATAAATTAATTTATTAAAATAATTAATTTGTTTATTAAATTAATTAATTAATTAGTAATTATTATTAATTAATTAATTATAAATTAATTATTTAAAAAATTTATTAATTTAAATCGTAAGTATAATTTATAGGATATATACTTTCCTTATAATGCCATTACATATTTCTATTAATATAAAAAGTTTCAGAGCTTTTTATTCACTTTACTTTTTTGGGATTTTATGAACTGAAAAATGACAGTTTTCGTGAGAATGACCCATATATTTATAGCACACTAAATTATGACGAACTAGAATGTCTTGTATTGGAATTAACATAACAGGAATAATTGAGTCAACGCTCTTTTTTTTTCTTAAATACACAGCAACGTTAACAAAGTACCAGATAATTGGGTTAAATAGGCGGTTTTTTGAAGCAAGACTCTCACTCTTTTGAGTCCACGGCTTTGAATTTTTCCATTATTAGCCATAGTTGTTTATAAACCATCAATAAATGATACACAACTCCAGGTTCCGTATATAAGCCATCGTTGTGATCACATTACAAGAATTCATTCAAAATACGAAATTAACTAGCTGAATGGTAAGAAAATTGTAGAAAAAAAGTTTGACATTTCAGCCATTCTTTGTCGTGTGATGACATTTGTTAAAATGACCTTGTACCAGACATCATTTTATACTCGACTCAAAAACCACTTCTACCATTACGTCCCTAAAAATGGTCGTATCTAGTAAGATCAGGTGAATATGAAGGCTAATATATTCATAACTATTGCAGTTGGTAGTATTGAAGACGCTGTTTTAAGAAGTAAACTTAGTAAGGTACAGATTTTAAACTGTTGTTGGACGAAATAAAGATTTTAAACTTGAATACTGGATAACATGGTTCACTTAGAACAAAATAATGGTTCATTTTGACATATTACTCAAATTTCATCAAATTTACGTTACATTATGGTTCCCGCTACCCATATTATGGCTCACGATCAAACTTATCTTTTTATTAAAAAAAATAAGGTATAAAAAACAATTTTTCTTTTCTGGTCAGAAATGCCGGTTAAAATGCTGGCACTTTGCGTGAATCATCCGTAAAATTCATTATTACAGTAAAATATTATACCGTAATTTTTACAGTAATATTTGTTTAATTAGAGGGATTTTAAGGTAATTATTACTACAAAAATTGTGGTATACAAATTTTTTTGTTCCGTAACATGTTCCGGAAAAATAATTTTACCGTAAAAGGTACTGGGGCACCGTGAGTACCGGAACTTTTTAACTTAGTTTGATCCGGAATTTTTGTTCATCGTGAGACCCAGCCTTTAATTTTGGACAAAATGGGACATAATTTTTTTAATATACATTATTTAAAAATTCGTTTTTATCTTTATATTCTTTCAAAAAGAGATTATCTATATGATATTTCAACAGATTTTAACTTCGTTGTTCAGAATTGTTAATTTTAATGAAAAATTTAGAGAAAGGTATGATATTTGATTCAAGTAATTCTTTCAACTTCATGACTTCAACGTACTTTATTATTTGCGTAGTGTGGACTTTTTTCATGAATAAATAGGAAATATATAATAAAATATCTAATAATATTTTAAAGTGATTAAAATTGAAATTTATTATTTTAAACGTAACAATTAAATGTAATTTTTTAAAAAATTTATTAAAATAATTAATAAAACAATTAATTATATTTTTTCATCATACTTATTAGTTTAACTTCTTCTAATCTACAAATTTCAAAGTAAATAGAGCATTCCTGCTATTATTTAAAGTTCTGGTCTTAATAAGGTATCTATTTCTATGCTGAAAATTGTGTACATTTTAATTAGATAAAGTCACCATTTTTATCGGGTAAATCGACTAAATAATGTTTGTATAACGTATTTTTTACGTACAAGCACACATTTTAGTCATCCCATTTATAAATTTTTTTAACTACTAATCCTAACATAAACAACAATTTTTTTTAGACAATTTCAAAAAAAAAAAAAATTTAACATATAATAACAAAATTCTTATAAAGAGCTTTTGTATTATCTTCATACAACCGTCGCGTTTAATTATTAATAAATGTATTAACTTATTTTTAAAAAAAAATTACCAATTTTTAAAAGTTTAAAAACTTTGGAAGCAAAATTAATTCCGAAATATATTTTACAAAATGTCACTAAGAATTACCTTTATATTAAAAATACTGTATTACTATATTCAGAGGAACGATAAATCAACGTGACTGTTTTTAAAATATTTTGTTTAATAAAAAGTACTCTGCAAAACTAAACATTAAATGAGATCATTAATTCTGGCATAAAATTTTCTAAATATATTTACTTAAAGGAGCAGTAGTTCTTAATGTTCTTTTGAAAAATGTTCTTAATATTATGCTTTAGAAAGCACTATTGCTTTAATTACAAACTCAAATTATTCTTAAGTAATTAGATTTTCTCTTAATAATATAGAGTGCACCCAGTTTTTAATGCAGCATAACATATAATGCACAGTTAAGTTTGCATAATTTTTACTCAAAATAATAAATGTCAAATTAATTAAGCTTGATGTACTGTTTACAAATTACTGAATCACCATATATTGTCTTGTACAAACATGTCTGGCGTATTAAAAGATTGTATATCATCATTTGATGATTAGTTTTATATTCATCAATCAATTATGATTTAGGAACAATAGCCAAATGATCAACATTTTCTAACCCTGAGGCCATTTTGTTATTGTTTTTAAGAGCTCCAAGCATATCTTGAGAAAAACGAAAAATCTTGTTCTAACTTGATTTATAAAGTTTTAATTAATTAATAAAGATTAATGAATGCTTAATTATAGTATAAAAGCAATTATTGACTGTATAAATATTGTAAGGAAAAATAAAGCTAGGTCATTCGTGACTCAGAGGTACCATATGTTGAAGATGTAGCTTTTAACTTGAATTTATTATTCATTATGGTTATTACTTATAATTTAAATTACTTAAAAAAATAATTATAGACAGTAAAAATGCTACAAGGGGCATAAAACTGGATCGTACTCGAACTGTTGCTTACATTAAGGGCCGCGTACACGGAGACAATGAGTATATAATTATAATTTAATTTAAATTTATTATTTACTATTAACATTATATATTATTATCATTATTTATAATTTAAATCTTGCAAACAGTAATTATTTACAATATCAATTATTTACAATAAATTAGGTCATAGCAAAACTGCTCTCTTATGAAGTGACTAATGCACAATTACAAACATTTTGAAGTTGAATTAGTCAATTTAAATGTATTGTTATTCATATTTTTAAATAATTTTAAAAAGCAATTATTGCCTGTGTAAATGTTGTAAGATACTTTAAACTAGGTCATGCTTGAACTGTTGTCATACGAGAGTGACTTATACAAAGATATAATGCTTAGAAAAATCTTTGAATTTGTATTCTTTAATTGAAATTTATTTTAAAGTAAATTATTTATTCTTAAATGTAGATCTAAATTTTGGACAAAAAAATGAAAAAGGTATTTTAAACTTGGCTGCTTACAAACTTAAGTAAAAAGTAAAAAACTGACCCGATTTTTTAAATGCAGGATGTTCCGTAACCACCACCCTTAATGCATGGGTTTTTAGAATCCTTGTCAAAAATTAAATAAGAAAAAACGACTTCAAATAAATATTAAAACGAGAAGGAGGCAAAAACGCAATCAAAATCACATGGACATTGTATAGATTCATTCGTTATTGTTTAAATGCCTAGAGAAGCTTTTGTATGTTTCTAATGATGGCACATCAACTTCTCCTTTGCTTCCTCCAGCAATCAAACGGGTTTTATGATTTTATGCCTTTCTTAAGAGTGACTTATTAGATTTTGACTGCGTCTTGTTATTTTTTTATTTTTCTTTGTTTAAATATCAATTTACGACTTGGAATAAATATTTTTTTGTCTTAAATTTCCTTAAATTATCTAAAATTTCATATTAAGCATGGTAAGAATTAAAACAATATTTTGTATCATTAATAAAATCTTATGTCACTGTTATATTGGTTTAAACAGGAATTGTTTTCTAAATTTTACTTGACTTCATAAGGCAGTTTAAGAAAAAAAAAGTGTTAAAAATTAAAACGAGTTTGCGTTTTGAAAAAAAGACATCAAAAAGAAATAAAATAATACATTATTTGCATTAAAATTTCAATAGTTTTAGGAAGTTCTTAAAACTGATTAATTTTGAAAACTCAATATGCAATCTATCACTTGATTTAAAATATAGCTAATTATAGAATTAGGTCGAAGCATTTTTTAAAAATATAGTTCTATTGAACAATAATTAATCATATTGGATGTTTAAGAACTGAATTGAGTATTTTTGAGAGATAAAGATAAGTATAATCCCAATAAAAAACATATTTTTAAATTGCTAAAATCTAGAAGTATTATATAACTTCACTTCTTTATTATCCTGCTTCTAAACTGCAATTTGTTTTTAGCAACTTAAGGAATTTTAAAACAAAGTTTTAAAATTAAATTAATTTGAGCGAGCATGCTCGAGTTTATGAAGTATAAAACAATGTTTTCCAAAATTCTGCAAGGCTTTTATAATTAATTTATATATTATGTATCCACTATGAAAAATCTACATAAGAAGGGTCTAGTAATTTAAAAATACGTGAAAGTTGCTAAATTTTTATTCTAGATAGTAAACAAAATTAACTCATAATACCACGGCCATTAAGACTAATTACTTTTAAGTATACATTTTTACTGACTTTCACTTTTTAGTATTACTTATAAATTGCTTTAAAAATGGTTTTTGGTTTTTAAAGGCACTTTGAATCTGGTTTATTGCGTTGTTATAAGATACTCATCTAATACAAAAACTTTCAAAGAGGTTTAAATGCATCTTTTTAATTGTTCTCTTCAATGTTTTACAAAACTTCCATTTTCGTTTAAAAATATATTTTGATAAATAAGTTTCGATGAATAATTTATATGAATAAGTTTTTTACATGAATAATTTAGATGATGCTCATTTTAAATCGTCGAGTGTAATTTTTATATAGCATTTAACAAATCATGAGATCTGAAATAAAACAAATCTGGTTGCGGTAGAACTCAGATAATAACTATAAAACTCGAACTCCAGGATGGTTCAGAGTATAGAGTAATTACGTCCTATGGGGGGGGGCGGACCGATAAGAACCAGCGATGAACGGTCGACTTGTATACTACTCCCAGTTTGCATCATCCACTGCATTGTCAGAAATTTCATGGAAAAATAATTTAATAACAATTTATTTAATTTTTATTTTACCATATTCAAACAAACAGTCAAATAACCAAAAATTAGATGGTATTCAAACTGTTAACTGTGAGAAAAACGGCCTATTAACTGCTTTCCTCTAATACAGTAAATCAACCAGAAATTTATCGCTTCAACTAGGTCTACCTAATGAAACCACTTAGTTCCTTTCAGCTTGGTCCATATTATAGCTGAGAGGGCTAATCCGTCAATCCCATTGCCCACAGATGGAGGTTTGAGTCCAAGCGTTGACAACATAATATCTTCTCCCATTCTCTTCATCACATGATGAGTTTCCAGTGTCCTGCACTCACTAATTTGTGACCCTGGACTATTATTCGAATACGATTCTCTCTTTTACTCATAGATACCACCATTAAGAGCTGCTTAACACAAAAAGTCCTTTATTCTCCGTCTCTTACGATGGGTGAAACAAACAGATAAACTAATTAAACCACATTTCTCGATTCGTTTGACGAAACACAACTCAACCAAAACCTGAAAATGCACTGATGCCCATTAAATAATGAAAAGACTAGCTCCAATGTCTACTTAAATTTCGTTTTTACGGTTTAAAACAATATTATTTGTGAATCTTTAACAAACCGTATAGTTTGGTTTTCATAGTTTTTTAAATGAATTTTCATTTTGGTAAAAATAAAAGTATTTAAATTCTGCAGATTTCATATTTTTATGGTAATTATTTTTGTACTCTTTTGTCAAAATAAAAGCCGAATTTTTTTTAATTTTTATGCTTACAAATGTCTTTAAAACATAAAGTTTTCAAAACGAAATATGATATATGATCAAAAACATAGTGCTTTGCTGCTATATATTTATGTTACATAGCGTGACTTGTGAAAACGGGACAGAGGTATTGTGAAGTGTAACAGGTTGTGGCATGTGGAAGGAGGGATTGATATTAAAAATAAATAGAGTGAGGCATAATTTATGAACTGCCCCTTTGTTTTTTTTCTTACGTTTTCCTTTATACCCCTCAAATGTCCCCAAATAAAAATATTTTGTAAACGTTCCCTCGGACAACTTCCTTAATAAACGAGTAATCTTTTAAATAAAGCAAACATGTTTTTTTTTCAAGTTGTGTCCCCTTAAGGGTACTATTTTAAATATCAAAATGAAAAAGAAATCAAAATTAGACCTTTTTCTTTCGTAAATAGCATCCATATTTTTAAATTGAAGTTGTATTATTAATTTAATTTAATTAGACTATTATTAATTTAATGAAAAATATAAAAAAGTAATTTTAGAAAGCATAGATTATGTTAGTGATTTGTTCCTCGAAATACATTAAATTTAATAATGTTGAAACCTATTGATAAAAATGAATGATTATATTTCTAACCAGTTTAAATATTTAAATTGTATTTTATGAATTGAATGTTTGATAACGATTGTTAATTGTCTATTTTAATATTTACTTTCAACGAACATTAAAAAAAGTATGCTTTCTTCCATGATGCTTGCTATTTTAATTTAATTTATTCCTATGATATTCTTAGAAAGGTTGGAAAATAGAGTTTAATAAAAATTCATATTTGCCAAGATATCGTGACTTCTGTAATTGTAACAGAATGAATGTTTTGAAATGTATTTCATATTTTTCTTGAATATTTAATTTAGGCAAATAATGAATCTATATTGCATTTATACTAGCAGAATAAATTATTAAATTCGATAAATTCGTTTTTATTATAAATTTAAACAATAATTATTCAAATAGGTATAAAAAATTAATTCAATGATCTCAGATTTATCTTAACTGCATTTTTATAAAATGATCGTTGATGGTAACTCTAATAAATGTCTGTGTCACTAATAATTCAACGTCGATTAGTCGATAATATTCTGAGAGTAAGGCATCTAAGAAAATGCATGTGTAACTCTCGTCCATTGCAATAATTTGCAAAAGAAAAAAGCTGGGATTGAGGGGAAGCCCTTTGGTGCAAAGGCGACAACAGTGTCCCTTTTATATATTTTTTGTCTGTTGCACCAATTACAAGTGAAAATATATTTTGGTGTTTTTCAATTATAAAAAAAAACTGTTTAATAGTTACTGAAAAATCTGTTATATTATGAGAATTATAATTGTATTAAATATAAAATCAATATACAATAAGTACAAATTAGAAAAAATGGAAGTGAGCCGTATTTGGAAGATTTTACCGTTAAGAGATACTGGTATTTCTTGCTTGATTTCATAACAGTCAATTATTAAAATTCTAAATACAATATTTTTCTTTTATTTTAACCTGAATTAATACAAAATAATGGAAAAAGTTTGAAAATATGTTTAATAAAATTCTGTGTCAAAGTGTTAAGAGACCACTTCCTGCGCCATCTTGGATATTAAGTTAGATTTCTAATTTTCCTTTTCTTGTTGCTTTTTGTTCCCAATAAATTTTTAGTGAAGTCAACTATTTGCTTGCGATGTTCCATGTTGTACCTTCTCATGTGGTCCACATGTTTTACCAGCCGTAAGCAAACGGTTAAGGAAGACTTTAATTTAAGTTGCACTTTGTGCTCGTAGGAATGAAACACTCGTTACAATTATCTAATAATTATTCTGAGTAAACGTAAAGTATTGTAATTTGTTTTGAGTTGTTTACAAATTGAACAATAGATGACGCTACAATCGTCACAAGATGCTGAAAATCGATTGCTTTAAAAGATTTGTTAGTTTTAAAATTCTAATTAAAAGACGTGGTAAGCATTAGGGCACTTAAACTTGTAATAAATTGGCTGGGAACATTGCAGCGCAGGCACTGCTCTTCTAAATCTGCTTTGCAAACTGAGCTCAATCTATCAATGATAGTCGTGTTTACCTTTTTGGACGCAGAATAACAGAAAGTTTGTGCTCATTACCTTTTCACCAAAAATTGCCAGTGTTCTTTTAATTAAAGCATTTAAATAAGTTTGATTCTGTTTTTACTATGCTAAAAATTAAGTTTTTCCATGATATTATAGTTTCGCTGGTACAAAATACGAAACACAACAGATCTATTTTACAGCCAATATCAGAAGTACCCTGAAATTAAATACATCATTATATTTTTTAATTGCGTGGCTTTAAATGCATGTAAATGAAATGATATTAAATACTCCTTTCCTTTTAATTCAAAAGTGTCAGAACAATCAGAACAAAACATTTTATTAAAAAAGAAATTACTTACAACATTGCAATTGCGTTCTATTTTTTTTTTTGAAAAAGTGTAAACAATTAAAGAAAATAGTATGAGTTTTAATATGTCCCTAGCTTACGATTAAAATTTATTTCTAGAACGGTTAAATAAGTAAAGTTAAATAAGTAAGTTAATAAGTAAGTTAAATAAGTAAAAGACGCCCGGTGGCTGAGCGGTAGCGCTTCGCGCTGTCGTGCCACAGGTCCCTGGTTCGATCCAGTGTAATTTAAAAATATTGTGATTTTTCGAACAAATTCAGTAACTAATATCTTCATTAAACAAATGGAACACGTTAATGCTAAGATAATTGCATGATACATAAGTGCGTAATTGGAATCTTATCCATTCATGGAGAAAAAAATATCGGGTAAAATTTCCGTACTGCATAATAATAACATTTCTAATAAGCATAATTCTGGTTAATAAAAACAAATTATACGGTATGTAAACCATTTATTTAGTAACTTTTCTATACACACAATCAGGTAGTAGTACCCGGATTTACCCCACGGGTGGAGGTTATTGAAAAAAAGCAGAATAGTGCTTATCGGATTGAATCCTTATTGTTTGTTAGAGTATAAATCTTTAGTAAACGCATAAATAACTGAACTAGGAATAATTTTTATAACTGTAATGACCAATATATAAAGATAGTTTAAAAACAAGAGAACATTAGAGAATTGACATAGCAAAACAAACTTATGTAAACAAATACAGTGAATTGGGACCTGGATAACCTGGTTGGCAGGTCACTGGACTAACGTTCGTGGGAAGGAGAGTTCGAATTCAGCCGGCCGAAGACACCCCATGTACTAAATGGTGACTGTTACACGTTAAGTCTGTCAGGTCATAAAAGTCTTCCATGTTCCCATACCTCTGGGAATACTGCATTGGAGATTGAGCGTTCTCTGGTTCAGATCACAATTACGGTCTGTGGATAAATGAATAGGTATATGAATGGGTCCGCCATCTAAACAAATGTGTCAAAAGTCGAATTCTTGGCCATAGATGGCGCCACTGAAAAACAAGGACAATCCCACCCATACTTAAACGGCTTACGACAACAACAATACTTATACAACGCGATGAAATAATCAACAACAAAGTGCCAATATGGCACAAGGTGCCAACAACAAAGTGCCCTTCTTGACTAGTAAAGTAATTCATAGTTTGTCCGCTAAAAAACAGAACTAATTGTACCAATACTCTCCTCTAAACATTTTTTTAAAATTTTTGTGAAGAGCTTCTATACAGCCCAGCTTTGAAATATTATAATGCATATTATAAAATATTCATTACAAGGGCCAAAATTTAAACAAAAATATAAAAATATAAAAATATCTCAACTTTTCACAGATAAAGTACTATTATTTTCTCCTCGTCGAAACAAATTCATGTGTCTTCTAAATGTTAAAATACATTTTCTTAAAACCTACCGTTTGAGTTTAGAAAATGTAAATATCGAAGCAAAATGACTAAAATTAATACCTTTAAGCTGTTTTCTAAACAAACTTTAGTGGAAATTTTGTGAATAATTTCTGCTCTTAATTTGTTATCTAAACAAATTCCATTTCCTAAGCTAATATTTTATTCCTAAAATATGAAAGTGGCTGATTCCGGTGTTAAACAGGAGTGTATACTTTCTCCAACAGTCTTTTTAATTGCTATCGCTAGGATTAAGAAGAGAATACTAGAGAATAAAAGGGGTATAAGATGGAACCTTGCTGAATATCAGACGACATATGTTTATTGACCAACACCTTTCAAGACATGCAAACAAACAGAAACATTTTAAACGTAGAGGCAAGAAAATGGGGCTTATTATCAACCAAATGAAAGTAAAATTTTGAAAATTAATCCAAAGCAATTAAGTGACATATTCTTAGAAAATACTAAACTAGAGAAGGTAAACAGTTTTCCTCATCTTTTAGTTATTTATAAATTTTTTTTACGGCAGGCACTGAACTTTTGTTTTTCTCCTCGGAAGATGCCGGAAGTGTTGCTCATTTAACGTTACCCAGTGGGCACCTGTGAACCTAAGTCACAGAGGCGATCAACATTACCCACGACACACTGCCGCAGATACCCGTTTATAGGGTGGGCCACAGTCACGCATCGCACAATAGAGAGCAACACACAGAGAGAAACATCCATGCCCTGACCGGGATTCGAACCCACAAATATTGGCTTCACAGTTAGGCACCGTGACCACTAGGCCACTTGGCCGGCGTTTTACGCATCTTGAAAGTAAAATTAGCAACAAAGGATGAACTGATGAAGTTGCTCTTAACAGTTAAAACAAAGCCTGATACAGTTATGCTATTCTCAATAAATTCTGGAGAAAAGAAAAACATAACAAATTCAACAAAAATTAGAATTTGGAATACTAATGTTAAATCTGTTCTACTATATGGATGTGAGACATGGCATTGCAGTAAAAATAACATGAAAAATCTTCAAGTATTTATTGACAACTGTTTAAGAAGAATCTTGCGTTTCATGTGGTTCCATGAAATTTGTATTGCAGAAATCCTTAGAAAAGCAAAAAAGAAACCAATTGATCTGGAAATTAAAAAAAACGTAGGTGGCAATGGATTGTTCATGTTCTACGTAAACCTAAAAAAAAAAATAGGGCAAAACAAGTTTTTGATTGGAACCCTCAGGACAATGGAAAAATAGGAAGACCTAAAAATACTTGACGCAGGACGATAGGGAACGAATTGAAAATAATAGGAAAGACATAGAGAGAGGCAAAATATATGGCCACAAATAGAGTGAGATGGAAAGCTATGATAGAAGCCATATACTATAATTCGGACTGAAAAGAAATATGTGTGTGTTGTGTGAAATACGAAAGTAATTTCAGTTCTGAAAGTTCCGAAGACTCTTATATGTTTTCTTACTGTTAAATGCATCGTCAACAAGATTGATAAACATTACAACCCTTTAGCCATTTGTTGTGAGGAATAATAGACGTAATTAATTTAATGCTTGTCAACAAAGATTTCTGTATCGCATACTAGATAATTACTTTTGTAATTAAATGTACCATTCCTTTAAGAAAAGTAGTAGTTATGTCATTTTAATTGCATGTGTTGAAATGGAAAATATTTCTGAGTGATTTGGAAAGTTTCATTTAGCAAACGTGCTACTTAAAGTGTTGAATGAAAATTGCTGTTTTTAACTGAGTAAAAAAAGCCAGTTAAATTTAAGAAAAAAACGTTGCTTTATTTATTCATTTTTATATAATAGACTGTATTGATATTGAGTTTATTCCTTTAAATATTTAAATAAAGTCAAGGAGTGAACGTAGAATGTTTATGCATTTAAGATTCGGATTAATTGGGGGGGGGGACCGGAGAGTAATGTCGTTTCGTTGCATTAAATATTCGTTAGTCTTAAAAACCGATTCATTTTTCTCGATCCATTTTGATTCATTTTCAATCCGACATTGAAAGTTTTTCTAACGGGGGTCAATAAATTATTGATTAAAAAAATAAAATCTTAGTAACAAATATCAAATGCACCAAAACGAGATTACTTTCCGATCCCCCTAATATAAAGGAGCATAGCAGAGCATTCGCCAAAGAGAGATTCATTATTTGGCGATTTATTGGAGGAATCAAGCCAAGCTAGTAATAAAAGGAATTTTCAAGTTGGAAATAATTTGGAGAAAGATGAAACTTAAAGGACGTTACTCATTTATGATAAACATCTAATAAACTTGATTTTTTACTTGATTTCCAGTGTTAATAATTACAGTTGAATTCCTCTCATTGCGTCTATATAGAAAAAGAAGTTAACAATTAGTTTCGAAAAGAAGTAAAGGGACAAATATAATTTTATGAATTATACGAAAAAGCTTCAAAATATGTAATGACTATAACTGCATAATACTCAAATCCTGGATCGATATTTTTTCTTTACCTTACTAAGATTCTTCCGCTTACTCAAAACTAATTTTTTTCTATTACTTTCAATAATGTCATTCCGTGATCAATAAATTTTTACGATTTCATAAATTTTAAGTTATTAATTGCGTTAATGAAAAAAACGAAAGCATCGTTTGTTGCGTGACTGATAATTTATGAATCACAATAACTTCTCGACATGACAAGCATCATTAATTAAATTTAACAAACTTCTGAACCTAAAAATAATAATAATAGTTCGATAAGTTTCGCTACCGGCTAGTCTAATTTAAGAAAAAAAACTAATAAAATTACTTAAATCTAAAGCTCATCCAATACTGTACGTATCTAAATAATAAATTGCTGTCAATTTCCACCATGCTTTTGGAAGATTTTTTTTTTTCAATGATAAGAAAAACGGAGTATTAAAACATTAAACTGAACAAAAATTTTTTTAATTTCACAAGCACTTAAAAACTTCGAATCATAATTATTAGTTTTCAATTTTTATTTCTGAATTATATGTATTGATCGCTGTAGTAAAAATATTTTTGGGTAAAATGAAATAAACCAAGAAAAAATTATTTAGCATACATTTTGTTAGCATCGATAGAAATTGTATGCAAAAACAATGAAGGATTAAATAAACAAATACAAATATTGTATTTATAAATTTTAATTATTTTGTAATAATATTCTAGCAAATTTCTTACAAACTTTTTTACAAATGTGCAAGTATGAAGAGCTCGCCTCCAAATGAGGTGCATGAGTTCGAATCCCAGGAATGGCTGTCGATACGAATTTTCACACCTGGATGGCATCGACCAAAGTGCTGACGTAAAATATCCTCAATGGTAAACGGATCAGGGGTTAGAGTTCCCTTGCCGTAAGGCTAACTGTGGGAGGTATTCGTAGTTTTCCTCTTCATGTAACGCAAATGCGGATTAGTTCAATTAAAAAGTCCTCCAAGAGGGCAATTTCTCCCTTGCTTGATTCAGGAGTTCCCTTGTCTTCTGGATTGGGTTCAAAATTACATGGCTACGAAGTTGAACATTGGTAGTTGTAAACTCAAAATTGAGCAGTCTGTTCAATGACGGTTATAAAAAATTGGGAAGTCTATTTTAGGAAAAAATGAATTAATCATAATTTTAGTAACCTTGCAATTAACTTTTTATATTTTTAATCTGTTTTTTGTATTTTTGCTTCAAAAATCTAATATAAATATTTTTATCGCATTGTCCTATATTTTTAAATTAATTGAATCGCAGGCATTTCGTTAAATAAAAGAAAGAGTATTTGAGTATCAGAAGAATTAGTTCAAATGTTTAGAGCAATAGAAAAAAAACCCTTTTTTTGCTGTTACTAAATAGAATTTCAGAAATCAAGATAGATATTAATGACTTTAATAAAAATTCACTTTCAAATATTTTTAATAATTTAGCAGACACAGTCCCAACATATATCAAATTGAATTTGGATGCCGTAAGCAAAAGAAAAACCCCTTTAAAATTAATATTTAACTTAGAATTTTTCTGATACTGTAATTAGTTTAGGAACGTCTTTGGGAAACTCTAACAAAGTTTCTTTTCCTTCTTCGAAGCACATAAGTGCTTAAAATTAATTAGACAACTTTCTTTGCTTTGGCTGAAAGAATGTGCTGATTTACCTTTGACTCCAGTGAAAGTTTTACGGCAGTACTGTTCAATATTTCAGAGAAGAAACAAATCAGCATTCTTTTTCTAGTGTTTAATAAGTTACTGAGAATATGTTTATTATAAATAAAGTTACTCTTAAATAAAAGATATTTGAACATTAAATATAAAAAAGCAGTAATAAAGGGTTTGAAAGAGTAGAAAAATATTTAAGTTACTCTTCTTAATAAAAAAAAAAAGTCATTCAATAAAAATAAAGTAAGTTTTTAATAAAGTTTTTTTAACTTCTGCTAGTTTATTATATATGTTTTAAATTTAACATAAAATTTAATTTCCTGTTGTAAGTGTGCCATATAGATGGTGGCTACATATTGAATATTTATGTGAGAAACAAATTAGTTCACCTTCGATTTGATACATGATTTGTTGTAATTTTTTTAAACAAATTGACTGCTAAAATAAGCCTTATTTTTGGAACAAACACTGCTTATTATAGCTTAAAAGTAATAGCAATTGAATTACGAAAATGTTTTTAATCAGTGCAGCATCATGATTAATTGCACAGGTAAAAGAAATGTTGCATGGAATTTTTTGAACTGATCTTAAATTTTGTCACATTACTAATTTCAAATTTGCATTCAGCTTTTCTATCCAAGATGCAGTTTTTTTAATTAAATTTTTAGTCTATTTTTTGTTGAAACGTACAAGTTTAAAAACGTAATGTATGGCACAAGCAAAAATGTTGCGGCAAATTTCTTGGGGAGTAAGGTCACATGATCAGGACTATAGTTGCAGAAAACTACATGGCCTTGAATGTCACCAAACGCCACTACGGGCACCTTATTATGAACTGCTTCTTCACGTGCTTCTGAGCAAATTATAATAAGAAGGCGGCTCCAGCCGCGTACGGTGACATTTACTGGTACGGGCAGTGTAATCAGGATGATGCGCCTTAACTTTCCTAGAAGTTTGTCGCAATATGTGGGTGACCCTCTGATATATAACATTATTAAACTTGTACATTTCGACAAAAAATAGACTAAAAATATCATTTTTAAAAAAAATTTAACTTTTGGAACAAAACCAATTTCAGATTTGTAATCCCCATACTCGAATTAGAGAGGATAAAGTATTTGTATAAATGCTTAATTAAACCTTACATTATGGTTAACAATATGATTAATTATATCAGTTTTACATATTTATTAATTATCAGATTTAAGTCATCATTAATTATGTGTTTAATATTTTCATTTAACATTATTTTTAAATTATGATTAATTATAGTTTACATGTAATTAATAGTAATAATTATAATTTACATATTACAGTTTAGCTATAATTAATTATAACCAGAAATTATTTAAAAAATCAGGTGAAATATTTAATTTACGGAAACATTTAGATGCATATAAATAAAATTGTACTTTTGATATACTCTTAGTAACTCGCAAACATACGTATCATAATAAATATTATGTTAATTATGGAAATTATTTATCATGTCTAACTTACGCTAATTTTACTATATTACACAAAGATAATTTACCTTGAACTATTTGTTTGGAAATAAAGAATGATATTTCGCTAAAGAATAAATCCTTTGACGTACGTAGAGATAACGTACGTATAGAGTTTTAAAACAGGCTCTTGACTTTGAAGAGGATATTATGTTCATTTAAGATAAAAGCTCTTTTCCTTTAAATACTTCTTGTAAAAATAGTTTTGGTCATTACACGCTACCATTTATAAACAGCTAAATTGGGATAGGTTTTTGTTTCAGTTTTTTTCTTCATCCTGTCTCTTTTAATTGTATGACTCGGCATCTAATTCTGTAGATTCTGATCATAATAAGGATACTAATAAAAAATATTTTTAAAGCACATTTCTAAAAGTAAAGGTTATGGCTTTTAGATTGATAAGAAACTATTTGAGTTACTTTTTTATTAATACATATTTTTAAATTATGAACTAATTGAAAAAAGCATCGTATTGGAACAACAGGATGTCCAAAAAGTATGCTAGGTAAAATATTTAGAAAAATACGAACCTGATCAAAAATCTATAAATGCGTGTGAGTAATTTTTTTTCTAAATATATATACAACGATGCAAAACTAGACCCCTCAATCATCAAAATCTTAGATATTAACGATCATTTTTTAATTTCAGATTTGGATTTTCACGAAAAAGAACTAGGATTCAACTACTGGTTTTTCGATTTTGAGATGCCGCTGCATTTAAAAAATGAAAATGGAGTTCTAATTGTATCATTTGAGATATTTCGAGAAGAACTATTCACATCAAAAATCAAATAAATAAATAAAAATCGAATTATTCCAAGGTAGACCTCGTCTTTACCCTTTCAAGTGAAGTGGGGTTGACAACTTTAAAATTTTTATTAGAACTCCCAATTTTTTTTGCAGATTTGGATTTTCCATGTGAAAGACATCGAATGGATTTTTAAATTGTGATTTTCAATCCTAAAAATCTACCCAATGATTTACACAGAATTTGATGTCATTAAAATCTTTTCTTTTTCTCTTTTTTCAAAAATATCGAATGCGTTCATTTTCATATTTCCAATACTACGAATATTTCTCCAGATATCTCCATTTTAATGAATTAGTACCACATTTTCCCTTTTTTAAACCAAAATATATCTGCATCTCAAAATGAGGTACTTTTCCGGAGAACTAAGATCAGCATTTTGCTTTAATATTTTAAAGTAGACTGGTTTGAGGGGATGAGTTTGAAAATATTGAAAAGATCAATTAAAAATCCGTGATTTTTTAAAGACTTTTCATCCTGAGTGTATAAGCTGAGATATACAAACATGTTCTTGTTTTTTGATCACCCTGTATTCCCGTAAATGTTTATAACTAGCAGTAGGAGTTTGAAATGATTATTTCTAACCATTAAATTTTCAAACACACGATTTTACACGGATTAAAATAAGGTAAAATTACTGATCTGTATGACAATGACATTTCAAATAAAAATAACCAGGTAAAAAATCAAGGAAAAATAATAATGGTAGTTAACATAATGATTAAATAAGGAATTTTTAGAAAAGCAACTTTTTTTCTGTAAATAACTATTTAAAAAGTTTTATTAAAAAATTGTTTTCTTATAAAATTAACCACACGGAAAAAAATCTGATAAAATTACCGCTGACATTTTTGGCTAAGAAATGCTGTAATTCTGGATAATAAAACCAAATTATACAGTATTTAAACCAGTCATTTGGTAATTTTCCCTTTCATACAGTAATGGTTTATCGAAAATTCTGGAATTTAAAATTATTGTCCTTATTACCTCACATTTAGAAGAAAATCATTAATTCTTATTAGAGAAAAGATTTTGAATTAAATTGTTATAGCTCTAATCTAATATATAATTTAACAAATAATTAAAAATAGTAAATAACATTGTTTTTGAATACATGTTTACTGATAGTAATTTTTTTGATAAATATTAGCAATAAATGGCATCAACAATGTTGCAATTTTCTTTTAAATGTACATTAGTTTACGAAACATAAAGTAGAGAATTAAAAATATTTAATAAAAATAGCAATGGAAATTTTAATTCTGCATTATTTAAAAACTTAAAACAGCTTATTTGATACCGTCATTCGGGGCTACTTTGTGCAGCAGGGGCTACTTTGTGCAAATTCGAATTCGGCATTTTTCAAGTGCTGCTATTCAGTATTATGTTTATTTCACGTTAAAAATGTGTGGAATTTGAAGATAGAAGTCTCTTCTATTACTACAAACATTTTTTCGAATTTTAAAACAATCTCAGAGTGTGTTTCGTTCATCCAATGTCAACAATTTTCCGAGGACGTCGGATGTCGAAAAGTGTGCGTGGAAACTTTAGCTGTGAAATGCAAAGACGTTGATAAAACAATTGTCGTAAGTGCAAAATTTTTTATATGTACATTAATAAACAATTATATCATGTTAGCGTTAAAAAAAATTTAAAATTAATAACAAATAAACCGAAAATTAAAAAAAAAATGCACTGTGGAGCTACTTTGTGCAAAGTTTCATTCGTTTTTTTTTCGACAGAAAAATTGTCAGACGTTATAAAGAAATATCTCGAACGAGAAACTACCTTGATTACACTTTAGAAAAGTTGCAACGATGTTTGCAAGCAGTTGCTGGTGGTATGTCGGTTGCAGAAGCTTCTATCGGAAGTACAAAATCCACAGAAATACTATTTCTAATAAAATTCGCAAGAAACACGTGAAACGTGCTGGTAAACTATTATTTTTCTTCTAAAGAATTAATCAAATGATTTAACACATAAAAATATATTTTATAGGACATCAGGTGATTTTGACAGAAACTGAAGAGCAAGTTCTGTCGTGTTCCTTCAAGCATGTTATGTTCAAATTTATCAATATTATAATTGTTAATGAATATGTAATAACTATTATTTTTGAAATATCATCCATTTCAATGTTAAGAAAAGTATATGGTTTCCTTTTGTTTGAACTCAAATGTTTTGAAATAAACATTCTTTTTAAGAAAAAATTCTTCAAAAAAAAATGGTTTTTTAACGTTGAAAATTATTTTCAAACTAATATCTTTACATATCTTGATGTTTTTGTCCTTAAAAATGTCAACAATTAACTTTTTTAACAATTTTATATCAATATTTTACTAAAAACATGATTATTAAACTGAATTCCTATCGCTGCACAAAGTAGCCCCATTTGGGGGCTACTTTGTGCAAGGTATGTTTTGACTTATTATTCGTAAATATTACATACAAATAATGCCAATATTGATCAAATTCACTCGTCTGAGTCCAGTTATGAATATAATATCGATAAATTTTACTAAAGTTTGAATTAACATAGTTTTTTTACATGTCAAAGTTCAAAAACTGCGAAATCCTGCACAAAGTAGCCCCGAATGACGGTACGTTATTAAAAAATGCATTATTAAAAATAATTCATATTTAGGAACTCAATTCGTTAATATATTAAAGAATAAGTACTTATTCTTTTTCTAAAAATGAACTAATTATTCTTATTTTCTATTTGTAAAAAGCAACGTCGCATATAATCTATGCTTCAAGCAAAAAATTAAGCTTAAGAAAAATTCTATTTAATTACCGAAATTCACTGATTTATATCATTTATATCTAAAGTGCAGTTAGCTACTTTTTTTCAAATGCAAATACAAATAAATTAAATTCAGCATTTCATAAAAATAGGAAAGTAAAGTTGAATTTTCAAATTACATTTATTGGGTAAAGGAAATTTTTAAACATTTCGAATAATATGAAGCGTTTACAATTTAAGATTTAAATCTTTCCTTCTTTTACGTTTGCATATATTAGTTAAGATTTATGAACTAAACTGTAATTTATGGATGTTATTTTAAGAAAGGTTCTATTTGAAGTAGCCTACTTTAATAATTATTTTTGTTAAGTAACAGTTGCTTAAAGAAATAATTCTAAAAATTTGAACTAAATCGTTTTGCGTTATATTTCCGCATATAACTCTAATTATAGAATAAAAGAGGGGGGATTCATTTTTATGACAACTGTAAATTAGACGTCAAAGTGACTTGGTCTGTCTCCTTATTTCATACCTCGAAGTAAAGTATCTGAAATTGTTGTTTTTACGATTGAATTATGGTACCATATGTTTTGGCGGCGAATAATTCTATTTCTTTATTTCAGTGGGAATTGTGTTCTCGGCTTAAGACGTGCATAATTTGAGAACAATATCGCACCGAAAGGTTTATTTGCAAGAATAAATCTTATTCTTGCGTGAAATTAAATAAAAAAAATAATACAGTTTTACAATAATGAAAACTTTCTTTAAAGAGAACGTTTTCATAAATTTCAACAAAATGGAAATAAAATTATCTGAATGTTTATAGCATGTTTTATATAACAAAAACTAATTTCGTCTTAAAAGAGCTTTTAAGTTTAATGCAAAGTTTAATATAAATGCATGCACCAAAAACATCGGATCAAATTATGATAAAAATCCGTGAAATCTATTTTAAACGCATCATCCTTAAAATCCATTTTGAATGTTGTCATTCCTGTTGTTTCCAATACAGCATGCCAATACCAGCTAGTCTGTTTTGTGTAACCAATAGAATTAAAGGACGAGGAGGCGTTTCTTATTTTTCAGTGGTACCATCGATGTCCACGAATATGACTTCAGCCCCACACACTTCACAGCCCGTTTATGTGAATAACATTCATTCATAACATTCATTAATCCACAGATCACAATTTTGACCAGAACCAGAGAATGATGAAACTCTAATTCAGTACCCCCAGAGGTATGATATGTTATGGGAATATGGAGGACATTGTAACCTGACATATTTAACGTGCACCAGTCACCATTTAGTGCACAGGGAGTCATTCATGACCACTTGGACATGGGCCTAACGCCCTACCAACCAGGCCATTCTCGCCTATTTTGAACGTGAAATAATATACCATCTTTTTTACAGTAATATTTGTTTAGTTAGAGTGATTCAGTGGTTTTACGGTAATTATTACTGTAAAAATTACGGTCATCAGGTTTTTCGTTCCGTAATATGTTCTGGTAAAAATAGTTTTTGCGATAAAATGTGCTGGAACCCTAAGCGCCTCTTCTTTTTTTCGTAGTTTAAGCCAGTTTTTTTCAGTGTAGGGGAAAATTGGACAGAACAGCTTAGGTTGATAAAATTGGCATCCTTAGTAATGTGGTATTATTGATTAATGCTGCCGCTCATTAAAAACCGTATGAAAACTAGTTTCCGGCAGCCGCCATGTTATATGGAGATGGACTAAAGATGTTTTTGAAATATTCGATTAGAAAAGTTCCTCTAAAGATTTCGGTTATAATTTTCAATTAATATCAGACTCATTTCAGGTAGTCTCAAATATTATTAACTTTTCTTTTAGATATTAGTCCTACAGTGGACTGATCGTAAAGACACGGTTCCCAGTAGAGCACCGAAGTCAAGCATCACTGTCTGAGGTCAGTAAGCGGGTGGGTGACCACTTTGATCACCCTACGTAATGACCAAGGGTGCACGGTATCGGTCCTCGTTAAACTACTCTACCATAAATTGCTTGACTTCGCGTGCAGGTCGCCGGGTTACTAAAGTGGAGACGCCATTCCTTCTGCAGAGGATCAAAATTGCTATGGCATGTCTTCGGATCATCCTCGGGGATGTTTCACAGACCGTTGCCTAGCCCATTGTGCAGTTGTAATGCGAAGTAAATAAAATGCCTATCTTTTAGATATTAAATCAAACAAATTACTCATCATGTTTAAACTGTTCAAATTCTTCTTTTATGTTAAATAGCGTTGTCGGATTAAAGATAGATCTCATCAGGCGAATATAAAGTTTAAGTTTCAGGTCATAATCAAAAATTTACGTTGGTTGTATTGAGTTAATTATGGGTCTATAAATCCTTAATATTGTCGGGGACCATGATTAAAATGTTAGTTACGATATCTGTTCGATATCTGATCAATTATTTTGATTTACTTAAAGTCTCATAAGGAGAAAAAAAATTCTAGTAAAAAAACCGTACTGAATGGTAATAACATTTCTTATAAAACAATTCCCATAATTCTTTTTAACAAAATCAAAATAAACCCTACTTAAACCAATTATTGGTGCTTGTTTCGATCATATGCGAACGATGAACTAGAAGTACTGATTTTTAAAATTATCATTCTTATTACCACACATTTAGATAAAAATACGAAACTGAAAAGTAAATTTAACTTGATAAATCGTTTTTATGTCATAGTCTGAGTTATCGTGATGAAATAATCAAATTTTACCACATTTAATACTTAACAGCATGGTAATAAAACTGTATTTAATTGTTAATGTTACCAAAATCATTAAAAAAGTGCATCGGTAAAATTTACCGATTTTTCGATGTTTCCATAAAGCCATGAACACGGTAAATTTTACCATATTCTGGTAGTTCTGATCATACTTTTTTTCTCAGTTCAAATGTATTAAAAGTTCAAAATTACTAAAAATCGTTTTTCTGCTATGCCATTAGGTATCGTGATAAAATTACCAAATTTAATCACACATTATAAAACTATAATTGCCAATTTTACCATAATGATTACCAAAGCACTTCGGTAAAAATTTACCAAGCTTTTTGGTGATTTCATAGAGCCGGAAACACGGTAAATTTTAGCATATTTAGATCGTTTTTGACGATACTTCTTTCTCGCTATTTAAAACCTGTCTTTCTCATACAAAAATTATTTAATCAAATATTAAATTTAACCACCATTGATTACTGAGTGTGAAATTTTTTCGCAGTTGATTGTTTTATAGAGGCTTTTAAAATATATAAAATTAATCCAATAACTAAACATGATGTTAAACACTGTTACATCACAAAAAGCCAAAATTGCCGCGCATCATTAAAAAAGTCGTAAACTTAAATATAAAAACAAAATTATTAAGTCTTTATCGTAAAGAATTTGCTAATTAGCTTTTCATAAAACTAAAATTATGCAAAGCTTAATTGCGCGATGAACACGGGGAACTCTAATTACTTTTTAAAGACATCAAAAGATTTACAACTTTTTGACAAAAGGTACAATGTCATTTATTTATAGATAACAAAGATAAATTAAGTTGCCCTTCACGATTCTTCAATATATATAACACAAAAAATATATAATCAGGAATTGTTATGAAATAAAAATGCGATGTTTAATGAATAATGTTATTAAAAAAACAAAATATTTTTGTATACAAGCTTTATTTCAAAATTAATTCTCTTAATTTAAAGGAGATAGAAAATATTTATTATATTATATTACTTAAAAAGTATTTTAATGCATCCAATTTCTAAATAATGATTAAGTTAAATATTTTGACATTAGAAGCTGACGGCAAAATGGCGAGACTAATAAAAATAAATTTTCAAGACCTATAAAAAGGTTACGATTATTGGCTCAATTCATTGCTTTGATAATTGATCGTAATGAAGGCAATAACTTTATTTAAACTTTTAATTTTGCTGCCCGTAATTTCGAAGCAAAAACATCACAAGTCTAATATTATAGTCAGTTATTAAGAAATTGTTTTCGTAATTTTTCATGAATATTAGTTTTTCTATTAATGTAATGTTGAAAAGAAGCAACAGTTGCGATACACTGCAGTTAATAACTGTAAATTCTACAGGGAAATTTTTTTTACGGAAAGAAGCTGTTTAAAGATAAATACAGATTTTTTTAATCGTAACCCAACCCCCGCACGGCAAAAAAGCCCCATTTTTTACAGACTGTCTCCGTATACTTGACGGTTTAAAGCTGTTTTTCACGAAACAGGTTTTTCTCTGTTTTTTCCTCTAATCATAAAAGGATTAAAATTGCTAGTTCAAATTCTAGTTTCTGATATGCAGTTTTGCTTACCTTAAGAGCATTTTATCTTTTTTCAAATCATTTTACGATTTTCTATAATTACTCTTACTTTACAGCAATTATTTTATGGTGTTTAACATCGTGTAAATAAAACTACTATTTGATTTCATTTTAAAAGTGAAACTCTATCTGATTATATCTGCTTTTTTCGGTAAGCTAAATTGCCAGACATTTTTACAAAGGTAGGCGAACTTGGTTTTTTAACGTTTTTACGTGTATACGAATTCAATAAGTAAAACTTTTAACATAAAGACAGTTTAAAATTTTTCTTCATAACCATAGCACTAAAGCTGCTGGTGCTCTTGGGGCAAAGCGTTCGCCTCCAAATGAAGTGACCCAGGATCGAATCCCGGCTGACATGTGACATGAATGAGAGATCAGTTTTGTCAAATATTTGTGATTTCGAGTTACGTCAAAAATTGAATGATTATATGGTCAAAATCATAGAAAAATAAAGTTAAAGATTTATGAATCGTCTAAGGTGAAAGTTTGTTTCTGAGAGTGCTTGTAAAAATATTGGCTTTTAGGGGTAAACGCAACGCTTAAAAATGGGGAAAAAAGAAAATGACATAAGAGCGTGTTTTTTCAATTTGTATAGAAATTGATATTTAATATGAAATTAGAATAAATTTTATTTTATTAATTTCAAAAAAAGAAGAAAAAAAATCAATATACAATTAAAATATGGCAGCGATGTTTAAATTACAAAAGTTTAATTTTGACTATGAAAACAGCGTGAAAAATATAACAGGCTGTTATATTTTAAGTGAATAAATAGTTAATTATTGATTATGTAAGAAAATAGTCTTTGGATGGAATCAACGTTAGGTTAATTTTGATATGTCTCAGAAGTAATCGATGATTTAACAATGAATTGAAAAAAAAGAAAATGTGCGATAAATGAGGAACTGAGAAAAAGAGGGAAATTCTTTTTTCCACTATGTTTTAAAATTAGTAATGAAATTGATCAACAGATAGCGCTACTAACTTAGAAGCCAGGTGTTGAAATTAACCACGACTCGCTGCAACAACGAGATGAAGTTTGAAAACAAAGTTAACAGACACCTTAGCAAATTTTTTGAAGGAATGGTCTAAAATGCAGCAGAACATATTATTTATATTTTTCTAGTCAGTGGCGCCATCTTTTGACAAGCTTTTTATTTGATTTACGATTATTGTGAGAATAAATTAACTTGTTTCTTAAGCAAAACATCTTTCTCTGTTTTCATTCTATTTTTTTCAAATAATTGGTAAATTCCAGAGGAACCAGTATATAATATCACAATTAAGAGTAATAATCTATAAGAGTACTTCAATCACAGAGCTGTAAAACATATAACATGCAAAAAACGTAAAATATCGTCGCATAAGAATAGTAAGGGAGGAGATAATTGTGTTTAAAATAATAATATAACTTTCAATGCAGAAGATGACAGAATACTGAAGATAACTTTCAATACAGAAGATATTTTCGTGTTTTTGGTCGCTGGAGTAGATTTTTCTAAAACTTTAACTAGTATTGCTTAAAATGTAAAACTGAAACTGTAGTCTTCTGAAATGATTAACTACGCACAAAGTCTAAATTAAGTAAATACAGTTCAGAGCTTGAATACAATATAATAAGTCTATGTTAAACTAATTAGTTTCACTTTGATTAATTGACTTGCAGCAGTAATGATAGGGTCGTTGTAAAATACTAAATAGAACTCTCTCGGGACTTGCAACCAATTAATTTGAAGGAATGTATACCCTTTTAATTTCTCAAGTAGCTAATCTTCGAAGTAAAGGTTTGTTTCGTTATAAAAAAGAAATTATAAGGCGTTTTCGTGTTTTAAATCTCGATATTTTCTAACAGTTTACGACTGTTTAATTAAATCTGAAATTCCTACGCATTTAATACAGTGATACTTCGTATTTAATATATTTGCTTTATATTATAATTTGTCGGTTAAATGCTATAAAATTGGTATTATTTAAAGAACGTGAAGTTAGTTAGTATGATTTTTATACACCTATACTGGTGAATTAGTATTTGGAGAACCAAAAAGTATTTCGGTTAGAATTATGATAAGAATTTGAACAATAAAATTTAGTTATTGCCCTTGGTGCAAAGTTTTTTATTATTATTGATTTTTGGATTAAATTGACAGAATCAGAAATATATGATCATTTAGGTAATTTTATTATCAGATAATTTAAGCTTTTGCTAATTAATATTAATAAATAATAAGATAAACTAAATTTCTTAGTCATTTTTTTAAAATAACGGTTATTTGAAAGCATTGCATATCTGCTCCAAAGTAATAGATTTTGGTTATCGAATACTTCATGTTAAAAGAAACTGCCTTAATAAATACTTTTATTTTCCTAAATTTATAGAGGAAACCGCCATGGCATTTGCGTTTCAAATCAGTTCAGCATAAGTGTTTCGTATTGGCTAAAATGTATTAGATATCACATGATCAATTAAAGAACCTTTTATTAACAATTCTACTCAGGGAAAACATAACATAACAACTGAAACATTAAGATATTCATTAACAGCCACATAGGACCTGCATTGAGATATGCTTTTTTTATTTCATTTCTTTAAAACGACAGTGGACTGATCTTAAAGACACGGTTCCCAGTAGATTGCTGAAATCAAGCATCACTGGCAATGGTCACTGAGCTGGTGATGATCACTTTGATCAGCCTAAGTAGGGACTCAGGGTGCATGGTATCTGTCCTAGTTAAACTGTTCTATCGTATACTCGACTTCGACCACTGGTAATCGGGCTTCCAAAGCGAGGGAGCTGTTCCCTCTGCAGATTCTCAAAATTGTGAGAGTATATTTGCGGATCATCCTCAGGGATGTTTCCCAGATCATCACCAATAGCCCATTGTGCGAGCTGTGGTGACTCAGGGATAGAGCACTCGCCTTCCGATAAGGTTCGAATCCCAGCAATTGTTGGTCGTTAATAATTCCGCACCCAGCTCGCATCGACCACAGTGCTGACATAAAATATCCTCAGTAGTAGACAGATCATGGGTTAGAGTTCCTTTGCTTTCTTATTAACTGTGGGTGGTTTTCGTGGCTTTTCTCCTCATGCAACACAAATGTGGATTAGTTTCATTAAAAAGTCCTTCACGAAGGCGAATTTCTCCCAATACGTATCCAGGAGTTCCCTTGTCTTCTATATTGGACTCAAAATAACAAGGTTACGTTGTTGAACATTAGTAGTGGTAAACCCAAAAATTGGGTAGGCTGTTCAACGATGGTTATAAAATATTAAAAACACAACTGTAATATACAAAATAAATTTCTACTATTACCAATTCTGTTTATTTATTTGTTCCTTCTTTATTTATTTATGTATTTATTAATTTTCCTTGTTTCTTCTTATTATAGGATTGCAACATAAATAAGCTACAGAAATTTTATTATTCATTCTTAATTGCATATGCTTCGCTATTATTAATGAATGTCAACAAAACTCGAGTTTTCATATTAAATCAACTTAGCGAAAGTATTTTAGATGAGTTAAGATATTTCATTAAACATTTAGATGCAAATTATATTACACAAAAAATAATTGAGTTGTTGATAAAGTTTTATTTTTATTAAAGGAAAAGAAGTTGTTCCAAGAAACCCCAAATATCACTCTCGAAACTCATAATTGAATTCAGTTTTATGCGATAGAGATAATGAAAAAAATTACTTAAAAAACAACAAAGCAGTAAGTACCCTTCTAACAAGTAATTCATATTCAAGTTTTCTTGCACAAATAAAGTTTTTTTATTAATTCAGTTAAAGTTGTTAACGAACGAAAAGAAAAGTTGAATGATACTTTTTGATTTATTGTTAAAAGTAAACAAACGGGGTTAATTGAATTTTATACTTGAATCTCTAAAGTACTTTTGCTTTTTTTAATTTATTTGTATTAATTTTTTTATTTTTTATGCCTTACCTTTTCTTATAAATTCAAAAAGCTCTTAATTGGATCGCATATGATTTGAATGAGAATTTGTTAAAGGCTGTTTTTGAAGGAATATGCAGTTCGGAGTAAATAAGCTATGAAAGAAATAATCCCGAATATAACTTAAAAACGCAAATTAACATATAATTATCATATCATTCTTATGAGCTGAATAAAAATATTATTTTTACGCAAGGAAATATAACAGAAATTTCAGCTTTTGTTTATCCCATTTTATCTTCCTCATAAACATACGTAATTATCAAATTTGATATTCAAATCGTGAGAGAGTTATCAAAAATAAATTAAAGATAATACTTAATTTTTTTAAGCGCTAATTTCAAATAAATCAGCAGAATTAGTTATAAAAATAGAGAATAAATAAGACACTGAAAATTTTAAGATACATTCCAATTATTATAGAATCGATTTACTTCCAGAAATTTGCTTTACAACTGAATTATTTAAGATATTTTAATTACTTTTAAACTAAACTAGCTGAAACTTAAAGAAGTTAATAATACTACAACATGAACTACTAATCAAGGAAAAACATCCTTATTAATATTTATAAATTCCAAGTGGGGTATAAAGCTGAAAAATATCATAATGAAAGTGAATTTTATTAAAAGAAATCATGAAAGCAAAGTACGCATTAATATAGACTATGTATGAAGCCGTAAAGGATCAGGGGATAGAGCGCTCGCCCCCCAATGTGGTGTTCCGGAATCAAATCCCAGGGATGGTAGATCGATACGATTTCCGCACATCTTCTGAAGTTCAGCTAGATCTTAAAACTGAACTCGAGTCTTCACCCAGTTGCAAAGAAAATTTTTCAATGATAAAAGGGGAACAATGTTGCTTACAAGTTAAAAAATATATGGGAAATAAAAAAATATTAAAAGTACCAAGGTTTTTTCTATCAACCTTAAAAAAATTATAAAATTTTTAATTTTCAATCTGCATTTTAAGAGTAAATTTTTAAGGTAATATTTTCAACGAATAATTTTAAACTATATCACAAAAATACATACCATATAGCAATACTCAAACTAGTTGAATCTATATTAAAACACTAATTTACTTGAGATAAATTTAGTGCCGAACTTAATATCTTTATTTCATTCTTGCTTTATATTTTCAAAAAATTTATTTCCAAATTTATAGCCTTGTCTTTAAAATTGTAATGTCAATAAAGTCGATAGCGGTTTGTCAAATATATTATAAGTCAATATTATTCTTTTAAATAGAGCGATTAAAGTTATAAAATATTAACTATATCTAATACTATGTGCTAAATAACTTGAAACTTTTTGTGGCAATAAATATTCATCATTACTCATCTACAGAAAAAAGTACCAAAAATATTTCAACTTCCAAATAATATCACTAAATTCCCCATTCGCTTCTCATTCCCTAGATATTAAGAAACATATCGCAAGTCTGAAAAAGGCACTTCTTTCACCGTTTCATTACATTTAAACATTTATCACATACGAAATATATTATAAGCAAATATCATCCTTTCAAATAGAGCGATTAAAGTTATAAAAATAATAATTATATCTAATACTATGTACAAAATAACTTAAAACTATTTATGGCAATAAATATTCATCACTTCTCATCTACAGAAAAAAGTACCAAAACTAATTTAACTTTCAAATAATGCCACTAAATTCTCCATTCACTATATATTTCAAAATATATCGCATGTCTGAAAAAAGCACTTCCACCTCCGTTTCATAAGTTTAAAACATTTATCGTATACGAACCTCAACCGACTGAAGAAAAAAAACCCGACTCAGAGAAAAACAATCCTTTGGAAACGAATTAAACGGCAATGGAGATAAATTTTAATGTAAAAACAGTCGATGGTGGTTTACAAAATATATTATAACCGAATATGACCATTTCAAATAGAGCAGCTAAAGTTATAAAAATAATAATTATATCTAATACTCTGTGTTAAAATAACTTTTTGTGGTGATAAATATTCATCATTTCTCATCCATATAAGAAAGTACCAAAAATAATTTAGCCATCAAACAATACAACTAAATTCTCCATTCACTTATCATTCACTTGATATTTAGAAACATATCGCTTGTCTGAAAAAAACACTTCCTTCACCGTTTCATTAGTTTAAAACATTTATCGTATACGAACTTCAACCGACCGAAGAAAAAAAACCCCGACGCAGAGAAAAACAATCCTTTGGAAACGAATTAAACGGCAATGGAGGTAAAAAGCAAAAACAGAAGGAACAGACGGACCTCAATACTATAAATATCATGGCATTGCAGATGGCTCACTAAGTGAGCCATGCATGTACAGATGATAGAACAAAGACTAGGAAAGGCCTCTCTAATATGTGGCGGCAAGGTCTGTATGCACACATCTAACTCTCTTAAAGACTTTTATACTGACAGACAACCCCAATTGAACAAACACAGAAACTTCAGAGGTGGCAAAACCTTGCTAGCTCTCTGTGTATCGCACTTGCCCGGATATATAAATAGCTCTCTTCTTTTCCTTTGCATTATTCCCTCAAATGAGATAAGGTAGGGAGTGTGTGTGTTTTTTTCTTTGTCTATTTTTGAAAGTAGTTTTTTCTTTTTGTGTTCGAGTGTTTACCTAGAGTTTTGTTTCGATGTTCATGACTTCTTGAATTTTTTGAATACTCGGTGTTAGAAGGGCATCTTTGTTTTTGATGAAAAGAGCTTTTTTTTATATTTCAGATAAAATATTTTTAAGTGGTGCTAGGAATGTTCTACATATGTTTTGCTGTTGTTTTGGAGATTAAGTGTTGTTCTAACCAAACAATGCGTATTAAAATAACAACATTAATATTTTATTAAAGTATTTGAAGACATAAGATACAATATTTTTATAAAATTAAAAGTCTTG